>NC_083365.1:26513753-27135753 GCF_030254825.1 Meriones unguiculatus
AGCTTGATGGGTGTTGACCCTGGGAGAATAGTGGAATCAGGGTGACTTCATGTTCTGACGTTTGGCTTCTGCTGTAAATGTTTGAATGGATTTTCCACCAGATTCCGTAGGAAAACAAATGATTTGTAGGGTACACATTATATTTGCATGTGGAAAGATTAGTAAAATGGTTAAATGGAGATAGAGGTTCAGGTAAGATGAATTTAAAACCTTTGCTGCTGAGTCTTTGTGAGGCTCAGAGAAGTTACTCTCTAACATAAAAATAGAGAAAAAAGCATGGGGGTTTGATAGGAGTAGTTAATATAAGGGGAAAAAAAACACGTCTGGGGACATGACTCTGGACAAATCACTTCATGTGCAAACCTGACAACTGAAATTGAGATCCACAAAATCCACACGTAGAGGTGGATGCCATGGTTCTGTAATCTCTACCTGCAGATAGGCGGCAAGGTCAGGAGAAGAGCTGGAGGCTTCTGCCTTCCACTAACTTACACTGGCAGACACAAGCCCCCAACTTCCACACACAAAATAAAAAGGAAAACGAAGTGTGCTTGGCACATGCACATAATGTCAGTGATCATTACTAATTTCAGTATTCTCTCCATGGCCAGTGGGAGATATTCTATAGATAGAAAAAAATAATTTTTGGATGACAATTAAGCCACTTTTAGTTTCAATTATCCAGAAAGAGAGAAGCATGAGAAGGAACACAGTTTAACAACATTCTTATTGCAAATGCCTTATTGAACGGATGTGTTCAATGATGCTAAAGCATGCTCCTAAGGAAAGGAAGATAGAGCAGTGCCTATAGCATGTGGGTATGAGAGACGAGCAGTCAACAGTAATGTGTTGTGGAAAGAGTTGAAATTAAAAAAAAAAAAAACCTGTCAAGTATGTGTGACAAATTGGTGGACCCTGACAACGTTCACATGTATAGCTTTAGAGAAAGACACCTAGGGAAGTTGAGGAACTAAAATGTTCATATACATGGGAAAGTTCCAGGGTGGAAAAAATAAAAAGAGTCTTAAGGATATGGCTTTCTCTTTTAAATATGTTCAACTCAAGTTTAGAGAAATGACTCAATGCAGCAGGAGATAAAATCATTCATGGAAGAGAATCTGAACAAAAATGAAAGAATGATGGGATAATTAAAAGAAAACAAAAGAAGAAAGAAAGAGAGAATGGGCTTAAGAATTGGGCAACAAGGAAATCTTTCTTCTCTAAAGAACTGTTTGATATGGCATAAGCTGCAAGTAGAAAATATGAAGGTGAGCACATTCCTACCAGAGAATCTCATGTTTCCATCTAAAGTGTAGTTAAATGTCCTGTGAATATGAAGGGGCTGTCTAGGGAGGTAATGTCTAGGAGATTGCTAAGAATTTACAATAATAAGAAGCAAGGGAACTGGCCAATGTCTTGTAAAACCCAGCAGGCTATCTCAAGGCTTGTAACAAATGGTATGCTCATTTGATTTTCTTTAGATATTTCCAAAACCTGGGTGGCTGTGAGATCAAAGAAGATGTATTGTGGGTTTAATTTAAGTTAATTTTTATGGCACTCAGGTGGCAGAAGGACTAAGCAATGAAAGAAGAGCTGGCATTGCAGAGCACAGAGTTAAAATAACAAAGCAGAGCTTGCTAAAGAAATGCGTAGAGGCACAGCAAAGAGAAAATGGAGGCCATAACTATGAGGCTCAGTAAGACTGAAGAAGGGAGAAAGAAAAGCAAGAGAGTAAGGAAAACTGAAGGGTGTAAGTGAAGGAGAGACACCGTAACCTAAGGTGACTAGTTCCAAGCTTTGGCAAAATGGTGTGGTCATGAACATGGCTGGCACCCAGAATGTTTAATGGCTAGTATCGCATGGTTTTGCCAAATAAGCAGTTAGCTGCTTCTTCCTCTGGAGTAGGGTCTTGGTGCTCAACACTCGCAACATACACAGAAGCAAGAGTCAGTTTCCTCGGTTGCTAAAGTATGAGAAATGCTGGGGGGAACCCAAAGGCAAAGAGGACCACACAGAGGGAAGGAGCATTCGGGCACTAAATGCTAAGAACATTTTTAGCTATGTGTCCACTGACTGAAGAGGGAGGAACTGTGGACCATCTTGGCTGATGTTAAGCAAGAATGCTTACTGTCATCCACAGGCATGTGAAATTGTCTAGGATGTTAGTAGAATTGATAGAGAACATATTTAAGGGGCTGTTCAAGTCTTCAGTAAATACAAAGCAGTGACTGATAAAAAGGAGCAGTGAAGGTTGCCATTCCTCTACCGAGAATAATGGAAACTTAGGGAGTTTTTTCAAGATCCTTGGCATCGTTTTCAGTTTTTCTCCAAATCGTTAAAAGTGCTAACATCTATGTTCTCTGCTTCTTGGCTTGAAATATTTGGCTTTTGTTATCATCAGTGTTCATTCCCTATAACATATGATTCTGGACTCTGTCTATAGATAAATGTTATCAGTGTTCTTTTACTTAAGACTGTGAAAATAATTCCTTGAGACCTTTCTTTGGCTTCTATCTAAAACAAGTAAGTAGAGGCTGTGTGGTGAGTTCTAGAGATAATTGTTGGACACCTGGACTCTCAACTCTATACACAATCTTGCTTTCTCATTCCCTCTGTCTTTTGTCTTTAGTTTATTTCTCTCTTGATCTCTGTTTACATCTATGGCTATTCTTAGATTTCTAAAACTGTACAGAAACCCTATCCTCTTAGATTCAAACCTAGGATATTTAAGGTCTGAATAAAAAAAACAAACAAATAAATATCTACTTATGGATCTATGAACACAGATATATATTATTAAATTGGTGTTTACTTTCATTAATTTGCCCTTTTTAAATATAGATCTGAGTTCAGTTATTTACAGTCTATGGCCACTGATTAATCATAAGAAAGGAAGGAAGGAAGGAAGGAAAGAAAGAAAGAAAGAAAGAAAGAAAGAAAGAAAGAAAGAAAGAAAACCCTTACTATTTTATTTGATTATTTAAGAGTTCCCTTTGGAGTGGCAGTAGACAGAGCCTGATATCACCATGTATAAATAAATAATATGAAGCTTCTATGTCCAGATACAATTTTGAAATCAGATAAGTGGGTTTCATTTATCTCTTATTATTTTAGTGGTGGGAGGCCAAGCTTTCCCTTCCCTCAATTGCCTGCAGTCCTCCTAAGATTGCTCCCCAGGGGCTCCCAATGGCCTGAAGGATGTATCTAGGATCTCATCAGCCCTTTTAATCTGATTGCCATTCTACATTTGAATCTCTGCTCGCGGGTCCTCTCATAAATTGGGAAGAGCTACGTACCCACCCCCATCACTACACATGCTTTCTTTTTACCTCCTACACCATGTCAGTTTATAACAGCCCAGGAGTTCCACATCCCACATGCTAAGTCTACATCAGTATGCAAATGTGTGCGCTAACACTCTTCTCGGACAGTCAACAATGGAAGAAACACCACACACACTTTTAACTTTTTAAATGTTATTTAATAGCACCCTGGTTGCCAGTGAAGACTACAAGATTTACAAAAAAGATACATGGATTACATTAGTACTTGTCTCTATATTTTAAACACATATTTGCTTAACGGTTAAATATGCTAGGAATTGAGCTAGACATTAAAAACACAAAGATGAATAAACATGTTTCCTGACTTCAAAACCTCACAGACAAGGAAAGAGACAGTCATGTACATAAATTACTATCACACAGCATGGCCAAAAATAAGCTCAAACTTCTATTTAAGCATAGAGGATGAATATACTAACAAATGCATGGAGGTCAGGAATGGTCAAGTTGGATTCTACATAGAAGCTAGTTTTCACATAGTCTTTGAGGAAAGAATGCAAGAGAATAGAAGGAAGTCATTTCAGTAAATAGCACATATGCAGAGAAAAACCCATGCCTTTCAATAGCTTGATGTGTAGAGGTCAATAAACCACATCTCTAAAATTGGATGTTAAAATAATGATATGTAGGCTTAGATTTTCCACCAAACCTACTTTACTCAGAGTTCTTAAACACCCTTACATTCCTTCAACACCCCCAACCAACATTAGGGAAAAGGGATATAGTCTTCCTTTATCTACTTCCTGTAGATCAGGGTCAATGGGTAATTAGGGAATTACCAGACTCAGCTCTCAGGATACCAGCAGTCCAGTCCAAAGGCCAACACAAAGTAGAGAAAGCTGAAAGATTCAGTTAGATTACCCGGAGATGCTCTCTGGAACGTGTTTCTCTGCGAAGCCAAGTGCCAAAGCAGGAAGATCAGTGTAGCAATCAGTGTAGCAAGACAGAAAACGGTACAAGGAGTTGTGCTCTTGATGTAACAAACCTGACTGTGTGGTTTGGATGCCTTTGGATTGTTTTGTGGCTGGAATGTGGCAGCGTTTTTCGAAAAACAATGTCTCCTGCATGTGGGCCTCCCTATATGTCCTCTCCTCAAATTCCCCCCACGGATGTTCTCAGCTGGCCAAAGTGACACCCCTCACACTCGAGGGATCACAGAAAACCATCACATGCCCTCTCATAAGCCAGCCTGGGCAGAACATCACATGCCCAGCTTGCAGCAAAACACCACATGACAAAATTCAGTCTTCAAAGAAACCAGAAATTGCCACTTCAGATATATGTGTTCGGTATCAAGATTTCTTCATCATAGTAGATGTCAGAAACCCCATGGCAAGGCGTAAAGGAGAGACGCATGACTCCCAGAATCTTTGAGCGCAACATTATGCCTGATGGAACTAGGCTATGTGGCAACTTGGGCTCACTTACAACTTGGGCCCTCACAAATGAAAGAAAACGCACTTATTTCACTTATTTCAAAACAGAGGAAATGTTAGGACTAGACAGATGGAACAATGGTGAAGAACACGTGCCTCTCTGCCAGAGGATCCACGTTCAGTTTCCAGGACCCACATGGCAGCCCACAACCATGGAGAGCTCTGTCTATAACTCCAGTTCCAGAGAATCTGACACCATCTTCTGGATTCCTTGGGCAGCAGAAACATACATGTTTCACGTAGACAGATGGAGGCGGAACACTGATATACGTGATATAAATATAAAATGCAGGACATACTTTTACTTTTACTCCTGTGGGACCAGAGAGCTGGGCCACCAGGGCAGCTGGCGTAGAACGAGAGTGGGGTCATGATGTGTCCAAATCCCAGAAATCTCATCCTGAGATCCATCAGCAGGAGTAGGAATGCTCCCTCCTTACCCTGGGCCTGCATGTCCCATGCCCTGGTCCATGTAGCCTAGTGGCTCCCACCTCTGCTACCCTTGAGGTGGTCATGTAACCTGGTGACCAGGTCACAGGTTAAACTTTTTTCTATTAAGGTCATGTCCATCAAGCACTTGGAATTTCTCTTCATGCAAATAAGAGAAATTACCAGCACCTTGGCCCTGGACAATGAAGTACTCTGACCCCAAAGGTTCTACACAATCCCCAAAGGTTTAAATAGCCTACGCTCCCTTAACTAAACAAGCTGTCTCACTGAAGCTGTCCCCAGAGAAGTCTATTTCTCCCAAGTTCACTGCTGTCTGAGGTCTCTATCCTTGGCCATTCCTGCCTTGCTCAACCCCTCCCATCCCAGTATCCATGTTTTTGATTATGGGGGTCATGTCATTACAGGTGAGGAAGTGGGTCCAGGGACAGCATGCTCCTACATAAATAGAGAAGAATTTGCAGAAAATTAAAAAAAAAAACAACTGCAATTCATTAGAGTTAACCCCTAAAACTATGCCGTTAGAGCAAAAATTCATATGCAGTTAAGTGTTTACAGGAAGAGACATTCCTTCATTGGTGTAGTCACTGGTAAGTTGCCCGTGTTCCTGGAAATGAAGACTCATTCAGGCTTTCGTAAGCACATAGTGGGTCTCAACAGGTCACACAAACACATACAAAATACCTGAGAGCAAAGAGGGGGCATAGTCGGGAAGAGGAAAGACATTAGCGAAACAGTGAAAAGGAGGCAAGAGAAAGTAATGATGTGTGGGTCACCATAATTGAAATACATTCTATACATATATGAAAATATTACAATGAAACTTAATAAAGTGTAACTACAGGAGCAGCAAAACATTTAAAAAGTAACTAGTAAGAGAAAAATCATTCTCTTCTAGGTCCTACTTTCTTTTGGTTTTTTGCATCCTTTGGGACACTCAATACAATAATCTTTTAACCTCACAGAAAACTGTAATCTGTTATTCTTATCAATTCCTTTTTATTTTATTAAGGCCCATAAGAATTCACTTCCCTCCTTCAGTACCTCATGTTCCACAGTTCCTCTTTATAATGGCTTTAAAGGCTCTCAATTGTCTTAACCATTTCTACCCCTATCACATCTACCTTACAAACCGCAATGATGGTTCAATCATGTGTCTCCTCTGGGCCGATGCCCTAGTTTCATTTCTGTGGCTGTGATAAAATATCCTGACAGAAAGCAAATTGGGAAGACAGGATGTGCTTAAGCTTCCCATTCTAGGTCCATCATTCTGGGAACTTCACAGTGGCAGGGTGGTTAAGCAGCTACTCACATCAGCTACGTAAGTAAGAGCAAAGAGAAATAAAAACATGCTGGTTTACTCTTCCTCTGTCTTTACTATTATATAATCCAGAGCCCAAAGCCTGGAGATAGTGACACCCACTTTCAGGCCATATCTTCCTATATCAATTAAAGCAATCAAAATGATATGTCACAGACACAGGCCAACCTGACCTAGAAAATTCCTCTGTGAAACTCTCTTCTCAGGTGACCCTAGGCTATCTCAACTTGACAATTAAGCTACCACTACAGCCAGCAGCCATGAAATTGATCACTGCTCAACAAAACTCTCTGAAACAGCAGGTGGGCTCAGGATGAATTAATGGTCACTGGTTTCAAAAGATTTCATGGAGTCTTGGTATATTCCACTCAATATAGTAGAAACCTGTTTCTCCCAGTTCCTAGAACTGTCTGTCTTCTCCATTTTGTTCTTAGTAGTTAATGATCTCAGTTCACTGAGGATATTGGAGACACACAATATCTATCACACTGTCTTCTCATAACTAAATATTTGTCTACAGGCCCTACAGTCATATAAACACGTCCCCTCTTATTGGATAAAGTGTTTTTGGGTAACTACCCTTTAAAGTCTTTTCTCTTTTGTTTAAATTTTTGTGTCTCTGTGGTGAAACAGCCTCAATCAACAATCTTGTATGCTCTGATATGTCTCACTTTTTAAAATGTGTTAATCAGAACAAGATTTCCTTGACTCCACATGCTTCTCGCTACTTGCAATTTCTCAGTCTTCCTTCATTCCCAAGCACAACTCCATCACTATCCAAGACACTCTTATTTGCACCCCTATTATTCTAGTTCTTTCTTGGGTCACTAATGACTTCCATGATACCTCTCCTCAATAACATTAAAAATTATGATTTACTCTTCTCTTGACATAATTGTCCCTTCATTCTCATACTTTGTTGGTAATATTTCTGTTTCTTTAATTCCTCTCAACCTCAAATCACAGTCTCAGATGAATGTTTGTATATAAGTGATTGCTGAAAGAAGTGCCTCAGGTATGTCTGAAACGAGTTGAGGTTCTCAAGAAAACAAACAAATAATCCAAAGTGCTGGATTGGCAAACAGATTTACTTCTATGGAATAATGCAGAGGTGTGCCTAATCAAGAAAGGAAGCAAGCACACACAGTCAGGGACCCATTGGGCTTCATTCCTAACACCAAAATGTTCTTGTGCCTCTATTTGAATAGTCAGAATTCCAAGTCATATTTATACATAATTGGGTATTTTAAAATGAGACAGCTGAAAAGCAGAATGCAACTTTGAGTGCATGCTTTAACTTTAGGAAAATTCTAACTCAGGAGCGATCTTTGCCAAATGGTGATTTTTATTATTTTCTTTAAAAATGGTGCTTCTCTTGTCTTATTTTACCCTTGGATAGACAGACAGTGCATTTCTTTTACATTTCACAAAATATTGAAGAATCAGAAGAGTGCTAGAACTATGTTATTCATGCCAATGTGGGGGACAAAATCTTCCTTGAGAAGTTCATAGAATATATCCTTATAATGAAATCAAAGATGGTTACTTTTTCATCTGTCATTTTATTTTTATGTTCCTGGCCACTGAAACATGGGATTCATTTTATAATATTTTATTTTTTAATATGTAATATAATTACACTATTTCTTCCTTTTTCTTTTCCCCACCTCGAATCTCTCTCTCATACATACCTGCTCTCCTTCAAACTCACAGCCTATTATTTTTAACTTGCTATATATATTTATGTATTCCTAAGTACAATAATGCAACATGCTTAGTCCATATAATATCTGTATGTATATGATCTCAGGGCTGATTATTTGGTATTGAAAATCCAATTGGGGGGACTTTTCCTGATACAAACTGTTTATCCAACTCTCAGGATTCCGTAGTTTCCTATAATTATTTGCCTAGAATTCAGGCTCCAAAAGCTTTCCCTCTTCCAAGTTAGAATGTCCATTGGCATATTTTTTATTCATGTCATGTTTACACAGCCATGTTGGTGACATTTCATATTGGTGTAGCTTCTTTGATATTGCTAGGAGACACAAACTCACAAAAAAAAAAAAAAAAACTCTTGTGCTCCTCTGTCCCCTTTTCTAAATAATCTCTGTGCCTTAGCTGCAGAAATTGTGGTGTAGATCTATCAGTTGAGACTTTTGAAACACATTATCTCTTGTTCTCTGAATTTTTACCAATTGTGGGTTTCTGTAAGGGCCATCATAAAAATATGATATTCCTTTCCAAAAGGAAAGAGAAGTTTCTTTGATGAGGAGTGAGAACCATACTTCTCTACAAGTATAAGGATAAAAGATATAGAATGCAGTTTGCAGTTACACTGGTTTAGTAAAATGGTGGTTGTAGGTTCACATCCAAGGTCTGTGGCTTTACTAGCTGTGAATAGTTGGCTGGGTTTTTAGTACCACGTGTGATTTCCCTCTTGTTAAATGAACCTTAGGTCCAATTAGTGAGCTATTGGTTGTCATCAACGTGTGCATGCCACTGTTGTGCTCTGAGGGTTATCATTCTATGCTGGCAATTGTTGTATTTCATAAGCATCACGGATGAGTAGGACTATCATTTGTTTCCCTTGCACGGTGCCTTCTGGAACCATGAAAACTAGTCCTCAGAAGAAAAGCTTTGAGGTAAAAGTCATAGTTGAAGGTAATGCCTCCTTTCTACCAGATTTCAATCAAAAAGGGAACTGTATTTATCAATGATCTAAGTTGTACTTCAAATGTGAACTACTGCTTCTACATTTTCTCTCTTCAAATTCACTCTGTATACAGCCCAAGTAATCTTGCAAGAACATGAATCACTTTTTACTACTCTACTGCTGAGGACTCACTTGTCTTTATGTAATCTTTAAACAGGTAAATCTTCATTTACTTTTTTGGGGGATATGCCCTGGTTTATACTTATTACTATAGTTCATGTGGAACAGCATTTATTTTAATTTTCCAAAGGGTCATATTTTGGCAATAAATTATATAGGCACCCCTTTCTTAAAACACAAAGCTTCTGTTATCTGCTTTACCAGTCTCACATTGCTGCCTACTAGCCAACTTGACAGTACTTGTGTTTTCTGCTTTAAAGTCCTGTTCCCTGAATATAACATATTTAACCTTTGGCTTAGCTATATGCTACTCTTTACCAACTATACACTCAAGACCACATTCTACAACGTGCACTTCTCTCTTCATAGAGAATACATTTCTAAAAGAACCTTATGATTTGTTGTATCTCCCCAATATTGTTCTTGACATAATTGTAAATGCATTTGTACATCCATTACATTTATGTGTTTTTCAGCCTATACAATGACCTCTATGAGAGTCAAATAAACTGTATTTTCATTTTAGTAAAACATTGTGTCTAGTATAGTTCTGGGGTAAGATGTGAGTGTTCTCTATTACTGCAGAAAGAATAAAGAATACAGGAGAGTGGAATGAAAAACTCAATAAACTCTTCAAAACCTTTACAGATATAAAACCACTGATCACCAATTTTGTTGAATGCAAGAAAATAATAGCAGATGTCAAGATGTAAAGAACTCATATAGATGTCAAGAACATTGCAAAACTGAATTTAGAGTTTTATTATTTCAATAGAAAGGGAGAAACTACACAGATTCAATATCTTAAATTCTTATGTAACGAAGGAAGCTTCAGTAACTCTTGCAAAAGTGTAAATTAAATAAGTGGATATATAATTATCAGCTATGGAAAAAAACCTTTATACGAGATTGCATATCAAATTATTCTCTGATTAAAGATTGTATTTTGAAGAAATTTTAGAGGCAGATGGGCCCTGGACATGGACCAATTTAGTTGACTAATTATACAGAAAACAAAAACAGCCCAGAGAACTAAGGTTAAATTTATAAAATCCACAGTGATGAATGATTTTCATGTTTGTATATAATCATAAAAATCTTTCACAAAAGTATTAGTTATCTTACTAGGGACTCAGACAAAATCTAATGAACACATATTACTGAAGAGATGAAATAGGCACACTGTTTATTTGAAATTAACCTTTGTCTTCCTGACTAAGACCAATCCTCTAGATCCCACAATTCTTGTTTCAGGAAAAGACTAAGATGCAATGTTACAACAAACTCGGTTCTTAGGACCCTGTTGCAAAGGTGAATGTTTAATTATACTTCAAAACTTTCTTTTTTGATGAAACAAAGTATCAGCTCTGTCATATAGTTAATAGATTGTTTCCTTTCATGAAAATACATCTTTGGATTCTCTCTTCAGGTGGATTATCTCACCTTACAGAGCATTTTTGCATGAGATTCAAACAGTGAACTCACAATCAACTTTTTGCACTTTAAGAATTATATGAGCAAACACACTTGACATAGTGTTACTTGTTATAAAGTGGTAGGTCCCAAAAAGTACTTTATTTTATAAAAGGTTTATTGTATTTTTTATTATATGCATGCATGTGTTTGAGTTCGTCTGTCTGTCTGTGCACATAAGAGCATATGACCTCAGAGGCAAGAAGAGGACCCCTGATCTCCTGGAGCTGGGGTTAGAGGCAATTGTCAATGGTGTAACATAGGTGCTAGGAACCCAACTAAGGTCCTCTGCAAGAGGAGTATATGCTTGTAACTATTCAGCCATCTCTCTGGCCCCTGAATACTTTCTTTAGTGTGTGAATATTACACAGGCTTTACAGGAAGGTCACGCCACCTGTATTTCAGAACAGAAAAAGAATTTACTATCTCCCCATTCCAAATTAGAAAGGGCTACGCGAAGAGGAATCTCTCCCAGTGAAAAGCCCTATCAATCACTGTCACGTGGCAATGGCTCCAAGAGCAGCATGAGCCTGTACACTCTGCATTGTGCCAATGCAAATATCCCGTCAGAACTCCTGAGGAGGAGGCCAAGTGTTTTCCATAGGCATTCTTTCCCTCAGAAATTCCTCCGCACTCCACAAATGTAATACCACATACAGTGACTCCCAGATTCACACAGACGATATTACTTGTCTAGCGCTACAATATGAATACGGCCTGCCAGCTTTTATGTTGATTCTGGTTTTAATAAATATGAAAATCATTGACGTGTTTGAATACGAATGTTAAGGAATTTGAGCACTCACAGAAGGTATTTAAAAGAACAATGTCTATACAATAAAAAATACTTGTCAAGAGCCCCCAAGAACACAACAAGTGACTGGAATGGAGAGCGGGGCATGGAAGAAATTATTCATTCATCAAGACTCTCCCAATGCAGGACATTGCTTCCAAGTTAGCTGGCTTACCATGCCCCACCCTGAACTGTAAGGCAGTATTTAGCAGTTATGTGAACAATAACTTTGAAGGCTGCTAAGAGCCCCATGTGAGGTTTCTATTACAAAGGCCCTGTTTCAGATATGTCAGGTTTAACTTGAAATTGTAATTTCTTCCATAGAAGTCGGGGCTTGACTTCTTTTCTGGGGTATTTTGGCTTCCCTTGTTTGGAGGCCGGGTGACTAATGATGCCCTGGAAACGATTAACTTAAAAAGCAGCAGCTAAGAGCATTTGATCCTCCTTTGATGAAGTGTGAACAGTAGATCCTTTCCCCCAACGTGGAGCTGGACTAAGCTAGCTCCAAGGGAAGAGAGAGAGAGAGAGTGGGAGTGGAGAGGTGGGGGTATGCATTCATTATGGCTCCTTTATCTCTCAGAAGCTATTTCAAGTGATCACTGGTGGAAACCACTGATAGTCAATCTCCTATTTTCACTCTGCATTTGACATCAAGGTTGTCAATACGACATAATCATCTCTGTCAAAAGCATCATTCATTTCCAAACTGCAGAGTTATTTACAGTCGTGTCTTCACTCAATGTAACACTACCACTCAACACTCAGCTGTCCTTTCTCTGTTCTGACTAAACATTCGGGCAGACTTCTAAAGAGACTCTATTTTAGGTTAGGCTAACAACCTGAAAATGAACCCAGCAAGAAAAACTTCTTCCCTTGTCCAAATACCATTTGGACAAACGGGTAAAGTTTTTCGTGAAAACTGCCATTTCAAAATGAGTTCTGTTTGGTAAGAGACATGGTGCTGAAAACTGACATTTATAATGACAGCAATATGGATCCCCATTAACGAGGATTGGGTCATATTGCGCTCTAATTATAACCATTTTGAATGTGGTGTGTGTGTATGTGTGGTATGGTGTGTGTTTGTGGGTGTGTCTGTATGTGTTTTTGTGTATGTGTGTTTAATTTAGAAATCAATTAGAATAAAAAATCTCCCCACTGAAGAATGTGCCATAAATTTCTGTTTACAGAAACATGGCTGGTATGGGCCTTTGATTACAGTTAAATAGAAAATACTGTGAGGAAAACTTATGCTTTTGAGTCTAAGCATCTGAGTAAGTAGCTATTGACTTGCTGCGTTCTGCAGTGCCAGCAAAGTCCTAAAAGCTGCACAGCATACCAAGAAATGACACAGATACAAAGAAACAGGGGCCAGTGGAAATCAGGCTGAGTTCTTTTTTATTATTATTTTTATTTTTTTATATTAATTACAGTTTATTCACTTTGTATCTCAGCTGTAGCCCTCTCATTCCCTCAGACCACCCCCCTTGTCTCCTCCCATTGCCCTCTGCAACTCCACTGATGGGGAAGTCCTCCTCCCTTCTGTCTGACCCTAGCCTATTAGGTCTCATCAGGACTGGCTGCATTGTCTTCCTCTGTGGCCTGGTAACGCTGCTCCCCACTCAGGGTTGATCAATCTTCACTCAAAAAAGCAAATGGGACAGACATTGGAAGAAGGAGAAAACAGGGAACAGGACAGGAGCTTACAAAGAGGGCATCTGAAAGACTCTATCCAGCAGAGTATCAAAGCAGATGCTCAGACTTACAGCCAAACTTTGGGCAGAGTGTAGGGAATCTTATGAAAGAAGGGGGAGACAGGAAGAACTGGTAGGGACAGGAGCTCCAGAAGGAGAGCAACAGAACCAGGAAATCTGGGCCCAAGGGTTTTTTCTGAGACTGATACTCCAACCAAGGACCATGCATGGAGATAACCTAGAACTCCTGCACAGATGTAGCCCATGGCAGCTCAGTCTCCAAGTGAGTTCCCTAGTAATGGGAAGAGGTTCTGTCTCTTACATGAATTCATTGGCAGGCAGAGTTCTCCATAAAAAGCTAAAATGTTACGCTCAGGATGCGAGGCTAAGCACTGCACTCAGGGTCAGCCGCTTTGGACCCAGAGAAGAGCATGTCTGATTGCATGCGGGTTGATGCCCCAAGTCCTGCCTCTGAGAAAAAGGTATCAGACGGGTCTGATGCTCTTTGGGTGGATGACACCTAAATGAACATTGGTACAAAGTCAAAATTTATTTCTAATATCAGAGATCAGACCTCTACTCTTGCCTGATGTGTCTAAAACAAAAAGGGGGAACTATAGAGAGCTGCGTGATGCCGCACCTTAAAGATGGAGCTGGTTTCTGCCTTCCACCTTCCCGATGGTGAGTGCTCTCTGTCACAAAAAACTCTATATTTGGCTAAGGCTGAGGATCTGGCTTGCTTCCGTGTATGTGGACCTATCTGCATTGCCCACGAGGCACGCTGGGGTTGGCTACCCAGAGGCTATTTTAAGCTGTGGGCTGGCTTTCCCCAGGGTCAGAAGATTGTTCAAGGTTCCTGAATAAACTGCATTGAGAACAAAAAAAAAAAAAAAAAAAAAAAAGGAGAGGAGGACCTCCCTTATCAGTGGACTTGGGGAGAGGCATGCATACAGAAAGGGGGGGAGGGGGGACTGGGAGGGGATGAGGGAGGGGCTTATGGGGGATACAAAAGGAATAAAGTGTAATTAATAAAAGTTAAATAAAAAATTAAAAAAATAACGGAATAAACTATTTCATAATTAAAAAAAAAGAGAAAGAGCTTTGCTTACTCACATCTTTCACCTTCTCTCTCAGAGAGCAAACCTGGATTTCTCAACAATACAACTTAGGTTTTCTGTTATTGTTGTTTTTTTTTTTTTCTTCCCCTAGCAGAAGACATAATAATGGCTCAGAAGGGAGGAATAAAGTTGAGAAAAATTTGAGGCAGTTGGCAAGCTATTTGGCAAATATAAATACGGTTATCTTCTAGAACCCCTGAACAGTTGTAGCCCATGGCAGCTCAGTATCCAAGTGGGTTCCCTAGTAAATGGAACAGGGGCTGTCTCTGACATGAACTCAGTGACTGGCTCTTTGATCACCTGCCCCCTGAGGGGGGAGCAGCCTGACCAGGCCATAGAGGAAGACAATCCAGCCAGACCTGATGAGACCTGATAGGCTAGGGTCAGATGGAAGAGGAGGAGTACCCTCCCATCAGTGGACTTGGGGAGGAGCATGGGAGGAGATGAGAGAGGAAGGGAGGGTGGGAATGGGAGGAAATGATGGTGGGGGCTATAGCTGGGATACAAAGTGAATAAAGTGTAATTAATTTAAAAAAGTGAAAAAAATATGGTTATCTAATCCAGAAGTTATTAATTCTGTGTTTTGTTTTGTTTTGTTTTTTTTTCAATGAGGAGAATAAATATTACTACTCCATGGAGGGTTCTTTTTCCTCAGTATCATATGTCTAAAATACATAAACTATAGGTAAAATCAGACTCTCTAATTGTGTTTTTGTCCTCTGAACAAGCTAAACATTCCCTGAAATGGGAGCATTTATTATTAACAGTTACTGCTGAGCATGAGGATTTTTGAACTGGCTACTTTGTGTAGCTGGTATATTTGAGCCTCTCTCTCTCTCATGAAGGTGTTGTCATCCTTCCCAATTTGTGGATGAGGTAACTGTAATTGTCAGGGATTCAAAAGTTTTCATGGGGTCCTTTAGTTATTACAAAAAGTAGTGTAGCTATTCTCATCATCAATATAAGTATTATGATTTTATGTGAAGTTTCTAGTCCAATTCTCCCAAAATTCCTGTAGTAGGAAGTAATGGTACACACCTTTCAACAGACCATAGAAATTTTGTCAGCTCACATTGTAAAACAGCCTCCATGGCTTCGCTGGGGCTCAAACGTGAGTGTCTCACTCTCAACCAAAGCTCGCCTTAGCTAGCTCCACCAAGCACACCAAGATGAATAAGTATTTTAATCCACAACTTTTGCTTTTACTTCAGGCACTGATTCTGTTTTCCTTCTCCGTCCTATTGAAAATGTGAGGAGGTTGAAGTCATTGGCATTGTGGCATCATTGGTATGTTTTGTGTCTCATTCTTGACTCTCTGAGGCACACCCAACCATCTCCCACCTTGTTTCAGGAGCACACCTTTCCCTTTCAGAGTAGCTTGACTTTGCCCAGCAATATCAGTGATAATACTTATATTATGTTCTTCTAACTAGGTCCTGAGTTTTCCTAGAGTTTTGCAGGACCAGGGAGCCATGACCCTAAGAACACGCTACCTTTACATTTTTCTGTCTTTCCTTGTCTATTCTATTTTCACAGTGTTCATTGCCATGACTACAGTCCATTTTACTGACATCCTATCCCTCTTCTATCATTATCTTCCTAAAACTTCCACTTTGATTATTTCTTATTCATAAAGCATGAAAAACTATTGAGCCCTATTTTTTCATTACATACACACAGTTACAGCAACTAGAAACAATATTTTCTACTCTGGAGCAACTCATACATAATAATAATTGTGAGGTCTTTTTAATGAACACATCATTTACGGTGATTGTTACTGTCTTCATGCATGTGTCTATAATTATATGTATTGTGCTGTTTCACCTTCCTGCTGCTCATGTTCTTGATTAAAAACAAAAACAAAAACAAAAGTCCAGCTTTTAAGCATTAGTTATTGAATTGTCACCTCCTTACTCTACTTATTGACAATAATTTGGAAATAGCAAACATCAAGTCTGATTTATTAGGCCATCCATTTACCATGGCCTGGGGCCACTTCTAAGTGATTAATGATGTGTGAGCTTGTTGCAATATTAAAGAGATCAACCTGAACCCTAACTCTAAGCATAACAACTCTTCAGAGGCTTGCAATAATTTGCTTATTTTTTTATTTCTGGATAGTAACAATTAAAGAAGTTAATCGCTGTTACTCTTTACTTTTTAAAAATAGGCTCAGACAGTCTAAATTTCAATAGTATACTTCTCTTGAAAATATGGATGCCTTCTGAAATGATGAAGCTAGTGGTGAGTTATTTTGGAAAAACACACACCCATGCATACGGCTGCACAATCATAAATAAATAAAGGAAAGAATCCTTCTGGGGGCATTTTATTCAAAATAGTATAATTATGTAGTTATTCTAGAAACCTTTTATTATAGCTTTTATTTTAAGAGAAATTTAAAGTCTGTATTTCATGTTTCAAATACGTTATATTTTACTTTTCTTTTTAAAATGGTATCTAAAGCAAGTAATTTTGAAAACAGAAGGAAACTAGGGCATAGATGGTTGTTTTCCAAGGTCATTGACTAATCTATGACTTGTAGCCAGACTGGATTTCTGGCTTTGGCTCTTTGCATCCTGCTTACATAAGAAATACACTACATTGTTTAAATACTAAGCCTCAATAATTTATATAATGTTTGCATTATATTCTGTTTAATTTTGTGTGAAGAAAGAAGACACAGATTAATTTTATTTTCTTGTTTCTAATTTCCAATGAATTCAGTCCTGAAAAATATATAGTAAACATTGTAAAAGTATTTAAACTTTAATCCAAAAGACATTTCAAAAATCATAAGGTACTGTAGCATTATAATTTTCCCTTAGGTTTTTACTATTTTGTAGAGATATTATCAGCTAAGGGATTTTTGATGGAAGAAATCAGAACCATACATGGATGACATTACCTTCTGGCTACCAAATATAAATAAACTGTAGCATAATGGATGCTGTTTATCAGTGCACATGCGTCTTAACTATTTTAAGGAAAACTGAGGTTCCCATTTTGGGTTTGTAGTCCCATTAATAAAATAATTTAAAAATAGAGTCGAAAGGAAATTGAAGAACAGTTTTATTAAAGTTTAAGGGAAAACAACTGTGCAGGCAAACCTGTAAACCCTGACAGCTGCCAGCATGAGAAGAAATAGAAGAGTCAAAACTGTGCACTGTGCATTTTGAGTTAGGGTCTAGGGAGACAGGCTGGTTCAGCCAGGAGGTCAGCAAGCAGCTGTATGGCAGAAGGAGAGGGTGAAAAAAAGTGAGAAAGCAGAGACTTTCAGAGAGAAAGTATGCTTAGGTTTCTGATCAGTATGAGAGAGAGAGATGGAGGAGGAGGAGAAGAAGAAATAGTAAGTCTCACTTTTTTTTTTTTTTCAATGCAGTTTATTCAGGAACCTTGAACAATCATCTATCTGACCCTGGGGAAAGCCAGCCCACAGCTTAAATAGCCTCTGGGTAGCCAACCCAGGCGTGCCACGTGGGCAATGCAGATAGGTCCACATACATGGAAGCAAGCCAGATCCTCAGCCTTAGCCAAATGTGGAATTGTTCGTGACAGAGAGCACTCACCATCGGGAAAGTGGAAGGCAGAAACCAGCTCCATCTTTAAGGCATAGCATTCCGCAGCTCTCTACAGTTCCCCCTTTTTGTTTTAGACACATCAGGCAAGAGTAGAGGTCTGATCTCTGATATTAGAAATAAATTGGGACTTTGTACCGATGTTCATTTAGGTGTCATCCACCCAAAGAGCATCAGACCCATCCGATACCTTTTTCTCAGAGGCGGGACCTGGGGTATCAACCCGCATGCAATCAGACATGCTCTTCTCTGGGTCCAAAGCGGCTGACCCTGAGTGCAGTGCTTAGCCTCGCATCCTGAGCGTAACATTTTAGCTTTTTATGGTATCCAACCATGCTTGGGGAGAATGTCCTGCTTCAATGGCTGTAAAGGCCTGAATGATCATGGCTGCATCACACTGTTGTGAGACTCTAATCTTGCATATATACCACAGGCAAACCAAGGAGACCAACACCAGAAGGCCTGCTAACGCTCCCATGCCCGCACTCACAACAGTGGGCAAGCTACATGGTGGAGGCTTTGTAGTTCTATGGGGAGAAAACATGTTATCTTATTAATGAGATAACTATTCCTCCGGTCACTTCAGCATATCTTCAGGTGAATCACCTATACTGGAAGATGGAATCCTGACTAGGTGATTGTCAGGCCCACTGGATTAAACCTTACGGGGGAGAGAACTGGATATAATATTTTAATATTTAAAGCAGATCAAAATGTAATGTGTTCACTAGCACCAGAAGTATTCCATATTTTGACTCCAAAAGATGGGCAGAGCTGTTGTTTATCTTCCTAGCACTACCAGAAAAATGGAAGGTGGGGTTTAAAATTGTTAAGGAGATGGGGTTCCCACCTCAATGGCTTTCAAAGCTACTAATACTGTCTAGCTTACCTAACATTGCCCTTTCAAGATTTGAGATGCTGAAATTATTTAGGAAATGGGATGAAATCAGGGAACAGATATAATCTGTTTTCATCATGAAAATACAGATATCCAGTTCCAGAGCTGTTCTCCAGGAGCAAGTAGAGTCTAGAATGGAGCTCTGCTCTTACCCTCCTGTGTAATTTCTAGGGAGACCTGCTCATTCAAGAGAACAGAGTGATAACAAGAAACCATAGGTCAATGCTGCATTCTTAGTCTCAGACTAGGACTGGACCAAGAATATTTCTGGCTTGAACTGTTCATTTTCAAGGTCCATTCCACTAAAATGGCTTGAGCACTTCTGAACTTTTGTTCTTGCCCTAAGTATTCGTGTTTCAGCCTTAAGAAGCTTTTCATTATGTAAAACTAGTTTTTCTGAACCAGGATATTTTCATCCTATAACAGTCACAAGTATTTTGAAAATGTACTTTAGGCACATTTTTGTTGGCTTGCTCCTTTCTGGCAGTTAACGCATCCAAAGAAGCATCGCCAAAGGCTCTCATCCCCCCAACTATGTTTAAGTCACAGTCTCGCAGGGAGAACATACGAATGGGGAAGCGTTTTATTGTAGTTATGAGCTTTGAAAAAACTGATAGAAATCTCTGGAGCCATTGTGAGCAATGGTGAACACTCAACGATTGTCTGATAGAATATTGAAGCCCTCAAGAGATTCAGGTGTGCCACTTTTGCTTCTTCAGGTGGATCCACACATTAAATGAAGGGCTACCAGATGGATGGAAGAGGTATGGGGCTAAAAGTCATTGTGTTGAGAGAAGAGTCCAGGTACCCACCCCCTTTACCTGTGAAAAGGTCTCTGTTGGTTCTATTAAAGAAGAAACTGAAAAAAAAAATCACATATAATTAGGAGAATATCTTGTGTATTGTATGGATACATTACCTGTCAATTAAAAACATTATGCCCTATAGGAAAGGTAGATTAGAAGGTGGGACATCTTGCACACAGAAGAATTCTGGGCTAGAACCAGGCACAGGGATTCACTAGGAAGAGGTGAAGAGGACAGACACGTGGTATCAGAGCAGAGGTAACCAGTCATGTGATACAATGTAGATTAGTTAGTATGAGTTATAGTAAGTTATGAGCTAGTCAGAGAAGAGACTAGCTATATGGCCTAGCTATTTGTAAATATATTTTGAGTCTCTTCCCCAGGAGGAGGGGACCTTAGGTAGTAGGCGGAAAAACCACTAAAGCAACTTATGAGATCATTTTGAACAGTGTAAGAAAACTGAAGTGAATGAAATCCTGACTGATGAAGGCAGTAGAGAGAAGAGGGGCTCTCGTTTTTTCACTTTTGATGACCATGACTCCCTGGATAAGATTCTCTTCAAGAAATTTCACAGCATGAATGGCCACAGGTTTGAAGCAAGCAGAGTCCAAAGGACAGAAGAGGTGGCTAGTGTTTCACACAACCGAAAGGGCAGGGTGGTTCTGGAGCATTGGTAGTGGTTATGAAGGTGGTTTTGGTGCCAATGGCAATTTTGGTTGTGGAGGAAACTTCATTCATCATAGTGGCTTTGGTCAAAGCTGTGATTGTGGGTTTGATGGCAGTAAGAATAGGTATAATGGGTTTGGTAATTACTGAAGTCATTTTAGAGATTGTAGAAGCTACAGTGATTTGGATAACTACAAGAATCAGTCTCAATATTTTGGACCATTGGTATAAACTTTAGGGGCAGAAGCTCTGGTTTCTGTGGTGGCGGAGGACAAAACTTTGTGAAACCACAAAACTGAAATGGCTCTAGTGGTTCCAGCAGCAGCAGCAGTAGCTATGGAGATGAAGGAAGGTTCTAATTACTGCCAAGAAACAAAAGAAGCCTAGCAAGAGAGTACAAGTGAAGAAGTGACTGGAAAACCACTGGCTACAACAAATCTGTTGGCTTGCCCATATGTAGCAGCGGTAACAAAAAGTCGTGTTATAGATAATACTCATGTGTGTGAGTACATAAGCTTGAACGCTGTATTTATTATTAACTGTGTAGTCTGATATTTTCATTTCTGTTTGATGGAAAGTGTAAAGTATTCCAACAAAGGGTCTTGATGAAGTCTTTTTCCATCCATGTGCTTTTTGTGTGTGGGTGGATGCTCTGCCTAATCGCTGTAATTATTTTTTTCACTTTAAACAGCAAAGATTTATCATAATGACATTTAGGAGCTTATAATCTTGAAACGGGTCTTGTAGGGTGTCAGAAAAGTTATGTTGCTCTACAAGTTTAGGAGGAGGGGTCCTTCCCTTGTCTGACTTCTCAAGGCTGCATGGTTAAGAGCCGCATCATATAAAACTGCTTCCATTGTCTCAGCCTCTTTACCTTACTCCATCCTGCCTGCCTTTTAGCCACACAGGGCCCTTGTGATTATAATGGGCTATGAACAAGGGAAGATAATTCTTCATCCCCAAGACCTTTAAGTAGATCCAAAAATTCCCTTTGCCAGCCAGAGTTTTGGAAGGCCATTTTTCCCAAGCAGTGTGCATAAAATATAGCTATCAAATCATCATCAAGGTAAATGCCATTAAAATGTTTTTATGTGGAATTGATTTTTATATAGATATTGAGATTTTTTTATAGGAAGAATGTGAGTTAAAAATACTATCTGCTAGTCATTTATAAAAAATGTTTTACATTTAGTTAGTAAATTAAGTAACACTGTTCATGCAATGTGAGGAGAATGGGTTTTCTTTTATGTAGTAGTATATACAAGTTTGAATTATGAAAAATATTTTAAGCTGAACATAAACCGTGGAATATATTAAAAATAAAGTTTTCAATTAAAATTACCATTTATGGATCTCTTGCTAATAGCTAATTCAGCGATCAGCTGTGACCTCATTAGTAAGGAAGACTGGGGTGCACTCTTATATAATCTAATTCCTATGATTGAGGAGTTAAAGAAATGTTGGCCCATCAGAATTAATCAAGGTAAGACAGAGGCTGATTTAGCCTGTGGTTTAAGCACCATCTCCTCTTATGTTTCTGAAGCTATATTTAGTAAAATATTCAATGAGGCCACTCAAATGTTCATGTTCTCATTTTTAAATATTTCAAACAAATGTTTTTATTAAAAATTTCATCCCAATTTTTATAACAATCTAGGCATTACTGTATTTGTTTTTGAAAATTAATTCTATTCTTTAGTGTTAAAAATTATGTCTTGTGCCTATATATATATATATATGCTTTCCTTTGCCTTATTAACAATAGCTCAGAATAAAAACATGAAGTCTATAAATGCGTATTATTTTACTAGGATGTTGTAGCCTGCATCTCAGGAGTAAGTTGGGGTGCATGTTCTCTCAGCTTTAAGATAAGTGACATGACATTGGCTGCTTGTGATAAGCCACAGTAGGGTGAATGCACTTACACCCAAAACCAGCAAACGCTACAGATCAGGGCATTTGTTTTTAAAAAGAGTTGATTGCTCAACATTTACTGGTATTTCTCCATATGCACACACAGATACACATTCGCAGACATGCACACACACTCACACATAAGCTTAAATTCAAAACCTTTTCCTTTTTTATTTTTCAGTCAAACCCTAAGCCAGGTTTTCTTTTTAATTAAATTTTTATTTTTTATGTTAATTACATTTTATTCTCTTTGCATCCCAGCTGTAGCCCCCTCTCTCATTCCCGTCCAATCCCACCCTCCCTCCCTCATCTCCTCCCTTGTCCCTCTCCAAGTCCACGGAGAGGGGAGGTCTACCTCCCTTTCCATCCTACCCTAGCTTATCAGGTCTCATCAGGACAGGCTGCAGTGTCCTCCTCTGTGTCCTGGCAGAGCTGCTCCTCCCTTGGGGATGGGTGTCAAAGAGCCAGCCACTGAGTTCATGTCAGAGACAGACCCTCTTCCCCTTACTAAGGAACCCACTTGGGTACTGTGCTGCTATGGGCTACATCTGAGCAGGGGTTCTAGGTTATATCCATACATGGTCCTTGTTTGGAGAAACAGTCTCATAAAGTACCCCCGAGCCCAGATATTTTGGTTCTGTTGCTCTCCTTGTGGAGTTCCTGTACTTTCCAGGTCTTACTAACTACCTCATCTTTCATATAATTCCCTGCACTCTGCCCAAAGTTTGGTTATGAGTCTCAGCATCTGCTTTGATTCTGCTAATATCCAGACTATATAAAGAACTAAAGAAGTTAAAAACAACAAATCAAGTAATAAAATAAAAAAAAAATGGGGTATGGAGCTAAACAGAGAATTCTCTGTAGAGGAATATAAAATGGCAGAAAAACACTTAATGAAATGTTCAACCTCCTTAGCCTTCAGGGAGATGCAAATCAAAACAACCCTGAGATTTCACCTTAAACCTATCAGAATGGCTAAGATAAAAAACTCAAAAACACATGCTGGAGAGGTTGTGGAGAAAGGGGAACACTCCTCCATTGCTGGTGGGAATGTAAACTTGTACAACCACTTTGGAACAAAATCTGGCACTTTCTCAGACAATTAGGAATAGCGCTTCCTCAAGATCCAGCTATACCACTCCCAGGCATATATCCAAAATATGCTCAAGTACACAACAAGGACATTTGTTCAACCATGTTCGTAGCAGCTTTATTTGTAATAGCAAACACCTGGAAACAACCCAGATGTCCATCAATGGAGGAATGGATACAGAAATTGTGGAACCTTTACACAAGGGAATACTACTCAGCAATTAAAAACAATGAAATCATGAAATTTGCAGGCAAATGGTGAGATCTAGAAAAGATGATCCTGAGTGAGGTATCCCAGAAGCAAAAAGACACACACGGCATATACTCACTTATAAGTGGATACTAGACCTATAAGATAGGAAAAACAAACTAAAATCTGTACACCTAAAGAAGCTAAACAAGAAGGAGGACCCAGGGTAAGATGATTAATCCTCACTTAGAAAGACAAAGGGAAAGGACATTGGAAGAAAGAGAAAACAAGAAACAGAACAGGAGCCTGCCACTGAGGGTCTCTGAAAGACTCAACAAAGCCTTTTCTTTTACTAGTCATGGTTAGCTAGGAGGCTCTGTGTTTTCTATTAAATAATGTGGCATATTCTGAACTGTTTAATCCTTCTTCAGCTGTGATCCTGGATTATAGTTGGCTAATATCATCACACAGTTAAAGGAAAAAGGTGATGGAGGAAAGTAAATGCCTGCTCTTCAGTCTGTCATGATCAATATCATTTGCTATTCGATGCAAAGCACTGAGAATCACTGTTAGAAGCTTTGAGCCCAAACGTGAAACCTTAACCAAAGCATAAGATAAATCACAATTGAAAGCCGTAATGCAAAAAAAAAAAAAAATTGATACAGGACCGAATAACTGCTCGGTCCTGAGATGGTATCAAGGAATCAAAAGCAAGGCAAGACTGGAACTGTTGGGTATCTTAAATGCGTTATAATAATGCGTTATAATAAATACCGTGTATGATTCTGAGTGGGTCATGAGCTAGTGAAAGGCCATTAGTGGACAAAAGGGAAGAGCATGTGAATCTTCAGCTTAGTCAACAGAACCATATCGACTCCAGGTTTTTTTCTGGTCTCAATAATTGTGAGCTGTTACCTGGGGAAGCTCAGTAAAAGATATTCAAAACTTTTATATTCTTGGTCCCAGTCAACATCTAAAGTTGCATATGAATACAAAACTGAAAAAAATGATTTTGAAAAATAAAAATATATGCTTTGGAATTAGGCCAACATGGCTTTGAATTTCTGGTTTTACAAGACTGATTTTAGACAAACTGTTGAAATTATTTTCACATTTAAAGTGCTTTTTTTCTCATCTATGAGATAGAGGTGATGACTAAATTTTTCAGAAAATTAGCATTTAATTAACGTAATGTTTTCTAAACTTCCAGTGCCTGACATACAGTATGCATAGCTAATGAGGCTGTGTGATGTTGATGTTGGAGAAAAATATAGGAAAACTGTGGCAATTTTCTGACAATTATATGGTTTCAAATGCCCTTACATCACTACCTCAAGTCCCTGAACATATGATTACAAAGAATCAAAAGTATGAATTTTCAAAAGGTGCAATTAAAATGTCCCACGGAAATGTCATTGTATAAGGGCCACAGTTGTGGGCTAAAAAGAAAGAATAATACGAGTAGCTTGAGGGCTGGATTGAGGTGACCCAGGGCAGTACCAGCTACATGTGGGAACCTGATAACATAAATAGAGTGTCATGACCTTGTCATTAAACTCTGGAGACTTGCAGAGTCCATGATTTTGATTGGATAATAACACAGTTGCCTCCCAACTCTTATACGCAAGCTCCCAACATTGTGAAAGCGTGCCTCCTCGCACACATTGCAGATATATGGCCGCTCGTGAGTGAGATGGCCTTGTAGGTTTGCCATAGATAGTCCCTGCTAACAAACAAGAGGAACTACAATATCTATCAAATTTGTGGGCTGAGGAGAAAATATTCAAGCTGAAGCTGCCCAAATTCTGTGTTCCCTATTGATTTCTCTCTATGTATGCACGTCTGTATATATATATATGCATAGCTCTATAATGCATACATATTATATATACAACATGCCTATATGCACATACACAAGGATTATATATGTAATTATGTATATATAGACATAAAAACATTATAAATACACCTGTCAAAACTTCTATCTTAAAAAAAAATCTAACAAACTAGGAATGTAGTTCAGCGTTAGAGCATTTGCCTGGCATTTATGGAGACTAAATCCAATTCCCAGCATTACAAAAAATATAACTAAATATAAATAAATAAAAATTATTTGAAAAATTAGGAAAAGTCACATTCAATACAATATGTGTTATATACCATATTCACTTTTTCTTATGGGAATTAACTACAACTTCTAAATATTATCACCCACCAACTAGAACATGTATATTCTTTGAGCTTTACAAATTATTTTAGTAAAAATTCTACTGCGGACACTATTACATGCCTTCAGTTATTGTAACCACACTCTTAAAGTAAGATTTATACCATTTGGATACGGATCAAAAGACAGAACTATAACCAACAACATCAATAATGAGAAAACAAAAATGGTGAGTAATCTTTGTACTGTTGCCAGGAGGAAAGAGAGACGCTACAGTCAATGAACTGTCCAGATTGCATCTGCAACCCCACACATGTAATTAGGTTTAAAAGCACGGCTTTCTGACTCTCTGTTCAAAATACTCAGCAGGCCATTCTCCACCCAGGCTTGAAACAAACGCTCTCCAAGGGAGCCACTGAGGTTCTGCGAACAGCTCTCAGCTATGATGTTTAGATTTAACTCTTTATCTCTGTGGCTACGAAGGGGGAAGAATTCTTCTGTACCTTCAGGGCCTTTATGGATGCTCTCTGTTCAGTCCGGTGTGTCTGGCCTTCATAAAATGAGTGCTGAGATGACATAGGAAGCAGTCCGTTCATCCCAGAGCTGATGTGTTTACTCTACCTTGCATTTAACACGTTTACAATTTTGGAGGCAGCGGAGGTATTCATTGGCTCAGCGGTGCAATATTGTTTTAAAGTTATTTCTGACCATATCAGACACTTTTAGACCTTCAATGATGAGCAAACCCCAGAGGCAAAATACAATAAAGATTTAAGGGCTGTTCAGTGAAGCACTGTGGCTTCCGCGGGTAGGAGTTGAAGAAAAGTGGGAGGGCTGCTCTGGTGATTATTTCTGATAGTGCTTTGTTTGTTTTATTATCAATTTATGCTAGCAATTTGTGGGGCTGGAAAACATGATCAAACAAAGCATAGGCTTCCACATAACCACATCAAAGTTTTCACACACACACACACACACACACACACACACACACACATATATGTTTTTGGTTTTGTGTTATTGCTGGTCTTTATGATTTGGTTAAAAAAAAATCATGTTTGAAGACAGAAAACTATCGAGCAATGAAATTCAAGTTACCTCTATTATACCTCCTGGCATCTACTTGTGAATGAGTTTCTGTATGTGTGGAAAAAAAAAAAAATATGAGATGGGTTCAGTCCTGAATCCCAAATAGTCCAGAAGACAAACAAACAAGCAAACAACAACGAACCAAGCTGACTTTACTGTTTGTCCTGTGCGAGAAAAGACATGTAATTTACTTCCTATCACAAAACTTTGAATTTATTGCACTGTTATCAGAGGGATGTTTGCTATCTCTCTAGATGCCTATCATACCAGTGCTGTTGTTGTCATGTTGCCATTATAATTTGCTGGACGTTTAAAGTATATTTGTAATAATCTGCTTTATCTTTCACTTGAGAAACAGTGCTTTAGTGGTCCCAGACTAAGCCAAAAAAAAAAAAAAATCTCTTATAGATAGGTTTAGCAGATCAATTTCCCAGTGAAAATAATTAGTTTGGGTTTTCTTATACTTTTAGCACAAGACAATAAATTTACAACAAAAGAAAAGAACTAATGCATTTTAGACTTTTTCATTATTTCTGAGAATTTCATACATACATAATAAAATATGCTCAAATTATTCTCTATTTTCCCCTCCCTCCCCCGGTACCCACATATTCTTTCCAACAGATTTCCTTCCTGAACTCAAGTCATTTCTGTAGCCCACTAAACAGCTCTCTAAGCTCAGTTAATACTGCTTATAGGCACATGGGTGTGGGACCATCCACTAAAACATGGAAACCTCACCGGTGGCCACATCCTCATAAAATATCAATTCTTCAGACCCCAACAACTATCAATTTCCAATAGCTCTTCAGTAAGGAATGGGGTCTAGATGCTATCTACCCCATCTATGCTGGAACTTTAGCTTGCTTGGTCTTGTGTTGCACTTCAGGTAAGCAGAGCTGCTGTGAGTTCATGGGTGCACTGGTCATGTCAAGTCCACATGACAGTATGTTACATCAGTTCCCACTCTCCAGCTCTTACATTCCTTCTACCCTCACTTCTGCAACGGTTCCTTCACCATGGGGGACAGGTGGAGGTTAGATATTAGATGTCCTGTTTAGGGCTGAGTACTCACTATCTTATTCTCAACACTTTGACCACTTATGAGAGTGTTCTGTGATTGCTGCTCACTAAAAGAAGCACCTCTAACCAAAATTGAGAATAGCCCAGATCTGTGGGTATAAGTATAAATATTTAGAAAACATAGAAGGCATTTTTACAATATAACTATTTAACAGAACAAACAATAGTTGACTCTACCCTAAGGCCTATGAATTCCCTATCAATAGGCTTTTGACCAGGTTAAAAAGTTTTACTTTCCTGTAGAGAAGGCCTGGGCTGAGATACCATGATCACTGGCTGTTGTACTGGTTATTTTTCCAATTCTGTGATAAAACACACTTACAAAAGCAGTTTGGAGCTGTAATGGTTCGTTTCAGCTTTCGCTTCCAGGAAATAGTAACAGAGTGATGTCAAGACAGGAACTCAAGTTGCAAATGTTGATGAATCCTGATTACTGCCTTGCTTTCTGTCTTGCATTCTTTACAGCACAGGCTCCCATGGCCAGGGAGGGAACTACCCACAATGGGCTATGCCCCACAACTTCACTAATCAATGTCACAGACATGGCCACAGGTCAATGTGATCTGGGTAATCTTTCAATTGACTTTCCCTTCTCCTAAATGACTGTCAATTGTATCATTTGACAATAAAATCAAACTGGCCAGATGCTCATATCAATAGTACAGAAAGTTATAATACAGCCTCGATTTCCCACACTCTCCCCTTAATCGCAAACCCTTTCTTATTTCTTAGCTCATTCTTTTGTCAGCCTGGAGGATTATCTAACTCTGGCACGACTGTGTTTAAGGTCTAAGGGAAGTCCTTGAATTCTTGATTCTCTACTTATCTCAAGGGTTTCTGCCTACTTCTTGTAATGCAAACTTCTGGAACAATATACTTGCTAATTTCTTACCAGCATTCACTCCTAATATTCTACAATGTTATTGCTGAGCCTGCTAATCTTTGGAAACTATAAGATTTTCAGATTGGCTTCTGGTACCACCCCTGATTTTCAAAGAACCTCCCATTGATAAATTCATAGGTCAGTAATGAGTCCTTATCAAATTTAACCCATTGGTAGCATTGACAAAGGTATCCATTCTTTCTTGGGACACTCCATTTTGTGACTTTCTTTCTTCTGTGTCTCCTTGCTATCATCCTTTTCACCTCCTAGATTTCTCAACTGTTGAGCATCTTAGGGATCATTTAGAGAGGTTTCTTTCTTTCTATTTGGGTGTCTAATGCTAATTTTGTAGTAACATTTTTTTTCAACCCAGATGTTTTACCTTCAATGTCTCAGTTAAAAGCTTCTTTAACCTTCGGTTTGGTTCATGCCAATATCACCCTCGGCTCATTTGTTGAGCTCACATATCACATGTAATAGCATCAAATACTACTGGTTCTTCTTCAAAATGCATTCCAAACTTTCTCCTCTTTCATCCTTACTGACCTGTCCATCTCAAGAACGATTGCTGTGGCCATCTAACTGATTTTCCTACTCTCACTTATGTCCTCTTTAGTCAGTTCTCAGTGTAACAAAATGATCATATCAATCATATCATTTCCACTCAAAGTTCTTTCGTGGCTCTATAGCTAAGTCAACAAAATCAAAGCTTTGAAATGGCCAGCAAAGACCAGATAATCCAGCTTGTTCCTTGTTGACTAATTTCTTTCTCACCTTCTTCTTTTCACACTGCTATTGCCTCACAAGCCTCCAAATTTATCAGGCTCCAGGAATTCTCACTTGTAAGCCCTCTCTCCTATAAGGTCTTTTCTACCCTACTCTACCCCTATCTTCTTCCATAAATGTTAGCTCACTAATATCCTCACATGACCACTTATTCAAACCAACCTTTCTGCCATCTATCCAGCCATGTGTTGTATTTTCTGAAGACCGAGATCAATATATACCCTCTATCTTTCAATGTAACTACATGTTTTCTGCCACTTAACTCATCCTGTCCATATTAGAGCATAAATTGTGAGTAGAAGAAGTTGGAACTCCTAGAGAAACTTATATGCCTGGTATATGAATGAGCAAGTATGGTAATTAAATTTCTCAAATATAAAACTTTCATCTAGATGTTTTATATCCCAATATATGGCTACCTGCTGATGTTTCATACATAAAAACAAATGAAATGTTCTATCTACTATCAGTTAAGGTAGAACAAAGGGCCTTCATTATCTTTCCCTGTAAAATACTGACAAAATAAAAAAACACTCCAGATTTGCTCCTCTTTGCCTTACTTTTTCATCCTATTCTCCAGTCAAAGGAAAACTGAAACCCTTTCAGTGATGCAATACTCTCTTAATACTGTGAGAGCTTTGCATGCTCTTTCTGACACCACTTACTGTAACAGTATACAGATGAAAGTCCAAAATTCACATTCACATCCAACTTGTCTTCAGCACCTATATTGCTGAGAAACAGAATGAAGCCCCCTGGTCCATCCAACCTAGAATACCTAGAAAAACTTTTAAATATATATTTGAACTATTTTGGGTAAAGTAGCTGTACGATGCCGATGGAAATTGATAGTGCATGTGAAACTACACTGCAGAAGTCAAAGCGCTGTGTTTCTGGGTCAGAAAAGATTAAGGTGGTCTTGAACCTTGGGTAATGTTACAGAAAAATGTGCTCTCTTGTCCCTTCTTACTTTTTTCGCTTCTGTATTTTACTTATGAAAGTCCATTTCCTTAGTCAAGTTACCTCATTAACAGTATTTTCCTTTAAATGACAGAGATGAAAGGAGATAATATTTCTAGACATACTCAGCTTTTCACCATCCACCTGTGAGTCTTTTGAAAAACTATCAATAATGGAGTCTGATGCCACAGTTATAAAATTCACAGTATGAGTTTATTATTTTCGTTATTCATGTTGCTTCCAAACTATATTCCATAGTCTGTGAACATTATTAAATTTCATAATTGCAGCATTTTATATGTATTAAATAACCTATAAATAATATAACAATAACAATATAAGAATAACAATGAAAACAAAAAGGCTTTAAGTTACAAGTGAAATGGAAGTTAATAGAAATTCCATCATTGAAAACACAATAAAGGGGTTTTGCCTGTGTGATTTAGGCAAAGTTTACATCTCTCAGCCCCACTTACTACTGTATTAATCAAGTGCAAGTATAAAAAAGTGTTTCTGCTCCATGCTGTGAGACACACAGCTTCAACCTTGCTTTAGAATTGTTTGGGTTTGGGATTTTGTGGGGCTGCCTTGCCTGGCCTCAGAGGAAGAGGTTGTACTCAGTCCTGATGTGACTTGATGTGCTGGGGTGAGTAGATATGGGGTGCTCCTTTTTCTGAGAAGAAGTAGAAATGGGTAAAGAAGGAAGAGATTGGGAAGTTGGGACCAGTAGGGAAGTAGAGTTGCATTTGGGATGTAAAGAGAATTACCAAACAAACAAACATAAAACAATTTTTAAAAAAGAAAACAACAACAGCAACAGAAACCCTTGGACTGTGGAGAGTTGCCCTGATGGTTAAGAGAGCTTACTGTTCTTCCAGAGGACCTTCGATGAGGTCCTAGCCCTCATACCAGGTAACTCACACTGCTTATAATTCTACCTCTCTGTAACCATATGTCCTAACAGGTGCCCCCCCACACACAAAACACACAAATAAATAACTAAGTAATAAAATAAAAAATAAGAACCCATAAAAAGGAAAAAAAAAGTCATCTTACTCTGAAATTAAGTATATTACTTTGAAATTCCAGACTGAATCACTCGGGCTCTTATGTCAGAGCCCCCAGCATTTTGTCTGCCACTGGAGCCTGGGCTTAGACTCTGCACAGACCTTACCACACTGTCGTCCACCCCTCTGTCTGTCCAGAAGGCTAGGTGCATTCTGTGGTCTCAATGAAAGAGAAGTAAAACTACTTTAGGTAATTCTATAGCTTCAGAAAGAAAGAACTTTCAAGAAACCAAAAATGCTCCTTAACTTTTGTCTTTATTATTTGGAAAATGAGTTGTAGCAAGAATAAGAAGCTATAATGTGCCATTTATATCATGACAAGAACTATTTCTAAAGATAGTTTCTCTGGTTTTTGAGAGGCATAAGCTGCCTAGGCAAGGCCGAGGCGTTAATTACAGAGAAATGCTAAGGAGGAATACTTAGGTACTTTTTATTGTTATAGAGCCTCATTTTGGAGTTAATATCAGTACTGCCTTCAATACCATTTATCTGACACTTGGTAAATGAGTTGTCAGCAAAAGAAAAAAAATATTAATAGTTGAGTTTGGTTGAAATGGGTGCTCTTACATGTTTTACCAGGAATTTCCCCCTTTAGTTAACTCAATATCTCTTCTGACATATTTTTGTTGCACTAAAGTGTCTTTTATAGTGTGTCAGAGTTATGAATACTGATAGACCGTTCCCTGAAGTGCCCCTCAAGTTCACTGCCATTTGCTCATTAGGTTTGCTTTTTATTGCATGTCAGAAAGTGCCTCCTTCAAGCACCTCCTAATAGATGGGAATTGATGGGGCTGTATCTCCAGAGAAAGTGGTAAATTCAAAGTTGTTAAGTGAGGAAGCCTGTGAGGCGTCTCAGACTAGGGCATACACCTATGGGTCTTTATCTGGAATACAGGGAAGAGTTTATGTGGTGCTAAGGTAGGCATTCTTAAGCAGTATTTCAACTTCACAAAAGGACACAAGGCATTTCTTCATTGATAAAACGACAAGATAAGCTGTTTCTTAAGATGTCTCCAGAAACTTCCTCAACACAGTTCAAACGGAAATTTACTTAAATGGATCCTACAAATCCTAACTTTATATGAAGTGGTAATACATTCTTTTCAACTCAAAAATATAATGAAAATAGTGAAGTCATCAGTGGGTAGAGAAAGATGTAGACACAAAAGGCATGGTGATACAGCAAACAGGAGGAGGTCTATGGTCATATAATTATGTATATGATGCGAGGGTGAAGCTGAAATATAGGAGCATGAGCACAGTCATGAAGCTTTTTCTTCTTAGCTCTGGAAACTTTTTGGCCACCAGAAACACACACACACACACACACACACACACACACACACACTAAAGAGCTATTTAATTCATGGGTTGTTTTGAGATGGCTTTAGTGATCACCTATTGTTATATGAAAGTTTGGATTAAACATTGAACTGAGACACAGAAACAGGTCAATTCTGTGCATTCCACTGTGGCAAGTATTAGATCCCTTATTCAAGATGAAGAAAGAAAAATCAGTTAGTCAGGAAGGGGCAATCACCCAACAACCAATCACTGGAAAGATAAGGGTCTACAAAGGCTTCTCAGATATTGCAAATCAATGGTTCCTGAACATTTCTCTGTTTTTCTCAAGGTTTTGGCCATAACCACCAAGCATTACTAATGTAACATGATTCTTTAAATCACCCTTTCCCTATGTAACAATGTATGTGATTTACTATCTAAATCCTTCTTCCATTTAAACATACAATTATTAAAATGAAACATTTGGTAATTCTGTGTCTACTTTGATCTTCTCATTTTGCCTTGGTTATAAGCCTCTTATTTGGTGGAAGATTAGACTAAATAAGAATCATGATATGGTTCTATATATTTTAGAGAAATATTTAAGTGATAAACACTACAAAAGAGTATGTGAAATGGAAAATATCATGACAATAATTATGAAATATCATTTCCCCAGAAACACAAGAATCAAGGCAGATACACACACATACATACATACATATATGTGTGTGCATATGGATATGTTCATATATATATATATATATTACAAACACATATTTTAGAGATATTATTTTAGAGAGGGTATAAAATCACATAGGCAAGTAGTGGTCACTTTGAAATATAAAGAAATTCTTGCAGTGCCAGGAAAAGGTTTAATATTTGTTTTTAGTTTGGACTCTACCATCTCTTATAAGAACGTTTAGAAAGGTCTTAAAATTAATTTTTCCATAAGATTATTAAAGTTGAAAGCATAAATAGTAGGTATTGCAGAAGAAGGAGGGAGCAAGGCTGCTGTACTTCCAGGCTAGAACAGCCCCCGTGTGGACTGTTAAATTTAGCTCTGTGCTCTCCAGAAAGGTCAACATCAGATCTAACTTGCTCTTGGGCTTTATGACCTCTCCTGAACCTCACTACCTAAAGGAGATGCCCACATGAAAAAACAGTGTTGTTTTCCTAGGTTAGGAAACATCCAAGTCTCCTAGAATTTCTACTAAAAGCTCCACACACAGCCATCAGCTTCAAACCTGACAGGTTTTGCTAATAGAAAGAGGGGAAGTGTTGGACACTAAGGGTGAGCAGCACATTCAGAAGTCAACGGGCTTGGTAAGAAGCCTGAATGGCAGGGCTAAGAGTTACAATGAGGGGCTAAAACAGAAACCTGTGGATAGCCATAACTGCTGAGTTCTCCACTATCGATTCTCTGTTGCTGACTGTAAACCTCTGTTCTCTAACAAACCATTCCCCAAACTTAGGGAATAGAAGAAAAATTAATTACTGTCTCTTAATGTCTGTGAGTTGCCTGCACTCATCTTGGTTGTCACTTGCGATCTCTCACACACTTCCTAACAGCTGTCAGGTAGGCAGGGAATCCTCAGCAGGGGTGGATGGCTAGCGGTTGATGTTATCTATCAGCTGGACGCTTGGCTAGACAGGGGCTCCTAGGTGTGGCTTTGTCATATGGCTCTTGCCTTTCACAGTGTGAAGCTAGGAGCCCAGGGGAAGTTATCTGAAGAGAAAACATTCCAAAACGCAGACACAGGATTGCCAGTCAATTTCAGACAATGCTCAAAAAGGAATGAAATGCCTTTTTGCTATGTCCTAAGAAGACAACAATCATGTGGTCCAATAAGAATCAGAAGAGGATTGCTTCTGATGGGGGAAGAATAAAATCACAATGCACAACTGAATGTGAAATAGAAAATAGTGACCGTATTTGGGAAGTAGAATATATCAAATATGCTCAGAACTCAGTGTGTTACAGAATCAAGGAAATTACAAAGACTATAAATGTGTATTTGGAGAATATTAGTTTAATCTAAGTACAAAGCCATGTCAGCATGGAATTTGAGTTGTGATGACTTTGACATATTTAAAAAAATCTTTAAGAAGCTATGGTGACAGGAGAGAAATCGAGACTAAAGTGCCATTTTGATAGTATATTTTATTAGCATGATGAGCTGATATAGTAACTGAGCCTCATCTCTATAGCTACAGGACAAGAAGTGAGATTTGGCTCATTTGTGGAAGCCCTTCCCATTGTCAATAGTGAAGAAATAATTTTCTTCATGGGATAGGGACAGTGAGAATTGCATGAATTGCTCATAACTTAAAATAAAATACATTGAACTGGGTTTTCTGGGATTAAAGAATGATGTTAAAGCTGGTGTTAAAGAATGATATTTTCTGTTAGATTAGTTTTTTTTTTTTTTTTTTTTTGTTTTTTTTTTTTTTGTTTTTTTTTTTTTTTTTTTTTTTTTAGCTCTGGAGTCCTAGAGAATGTCCTAAAAAGACATTTTTTCTATTACCTTCCTTAATGTACAAACATTACATTACCTCTTCTTTATTCTAACTTTTTCTCTAATCTGATTCTGATAATTAACCTCTATCTTGACGAGAGATATGAAAATACATTAAATGCATAATGATTACCTAGAGCATCATTTTATGTAGGTGGCTTGCACATCCATGAATTTTGATATCCACAGGAGGTCTTGGAACAAAACAAACATAAAAACCAATGTATAATTACATTGATTGGGAAGTTGACGTGGCTACTCACTGAGTTTCTTTAAGTTTTCTTTATACTTAAGCCCACCACTAAAAAGGGTAATCCATGAGAACCCTATTTACTACTAAATGAGATTATACATCTATCTTTTCCAAGCTAATATGTGATGATTGATTTAACTGTGTGTCAAAGAGGGGCAACAAATTGTATGGCTCATTTCTCAAGAAATTTAATGTAACCCGTATAAAAGTATTCACCTGTGCGTTTCACAGAAGGCATGGCTTATGGTCCTGCCTTCTCTCAGCATTTATTTAGAAAAGCATAAGTGTTTGTGATGCGATAAGGTAAATGCACACCATGAGGGGCATCCACACTTTCGTTACACCTTCCCAAGTATCCCTCACTGGTGCAGCGTGGCTCAGACTTCCCAACCCTGGACTACGATGCCTGAACTGTTGGGGTGTCATTTACTGGGAATGAAGCTGAGGGCCTCCTGCCGCATCTAATTCTGATGTGCCTGTTACCTCTGCTTCCTTCCTGGTTAAATCTAGTCAGCCTGATTGAATAATTACTCGCCTCCACAATTCAATAACTGGCAAGATTTACCTGACTTCTGAAATTATTGCAGTTTTTTAAAAAGGTGTCCTTGTTACAGGATTAAAAAAAAAAAAACACAAATTTTATAACATCAAAGTATTCTGAGTTTAACACCTTTACGTTCTCCTGTTTTTCAAGTTCAGTGTTGCAAAGATGTCAGAGGGTATTCACAGGGGGTTGAGACGATGTATGCACAGACAGGAATTCTCACCATGAGTTATCAATTTATAGAAAAATTGAAGCTACCACAGTTTCTGCAGGAATCTGCTGGGTCACAGCATCTTGAGAGGGGACACGATGAGTGTGGCCTGCTTGATGGGATCCCTGACCTAGCCCTCCATCACACTCACGGACTCCTCCAGCCCCGTCTCTGCCTCTTTAATGAGGACAACCAGGACAGTGTTGGAGGGCTGCTCAGCACTCGCTAATGCCCACCAGCACCAACTGATGGACCAATACAGCCTGCTCCATGCCCTTGGGTCTGTGTGCCACACTGGCTCCCGGGGTCTGCGGCAGCGGTGTGCTCAATCAATAGCTCACAGGCATTGCAGGCCCAGGAACACACTCACTCTCCCCTTTCATTCCCCACTCTCCACTGGTCTCTTCTTCTTTTCCTCAATAAAAATTTATTCTGAAAAAAAAAAAAAGTATGTGTCTACGCTCTGCAGAAGTGCTGTATGCTTCTGAGGCTTGGTGAATTGGACATTACAGCTCCCCCCACCCCCACAGTGGGCAGCACAAACCAGAAAGCTAGAAAGAAACTTTAAATGCCACTCTTCTTCTGCATAGAGGTTGTAGAGCATCTTATCTTAGGATATAAACCTTGCTACTGTAAATTTGAATAAAGACAAGTATAAACAATAGGAGTGAGTGACCTGCAGTTTTGTAAATAGCAACCACTTCCTGGACTACTGCAGTTTCTCAAAACAAGACTTGGAAATGTCAGAACATCCAGTTCTAGTCAGGGGTAACTGTCCCTTCTGTGGATTCTACTATTTCTCTCAAGGAAGATGGTAGACAGGTTGCCACAAACTCCAAATCCTTTATTTAAATTCTGGAGAAGAATGTGATAATTTTAGAAGCTTCTTGAAACATCTGTTCGCATCATTCTGCCTGGCCATAAAAGAGGCTTTTAAAAGCCTTTCCAGGTCAAAAAGAGGGTTAGTTAAACGAAGGAAAAAGGAGAGTGAGAAAAAAAGGAAAAGCTACCTACTAAAATACATTATTTTCTTTTAAAAACATTTCTCATCTGTATTAAATATAGTGATAAAGTTCAGACATGTTTACATTACCTCCTTTTGCCTCTAAATGCAGTTTTTGGCAATCATGAAGGAAGAAGACACAATAGGGATCATAATAATTATTAAAACAAAAACAAAACACCAGTTCTTCAAGATATTGTTGATATGAAATGTTTAAAAAACATGTCTTGGCAGGTGCTAAAAGCCAAAGCATAGTTGTTTGTACATTGTGTGGTATTTTACCAGATGCGCTGTGACCTTTGTATCTACTTGTGGAACACAAGGAAATGATCGTCATGCTCTGGGGAAGCAGCTAGTACAATTTTGCATTTGGAGACCTGGGTTCATGTTCCGAACGCCTTACCTGATGTATTAGTTTGAATGTTTAGTGTGTTTTGTTTTATCTCCTTATCTAAACATTGGAGGTAAAACTACCCCTTTAGATTGTTTGAATACCCAGTTGTACTAACGTAAGGCAAGTGATAGCTCTGAGTTGATAGTTATTTACAATTCACATCCATAAGTAGTTTTTTATTATATTTTTATTTAATAAAGAATTTAATAAACAGAGAGGGAGGGAGGAAGAAAAGGAGAGAATGAAAGAGAGAGAGAGAGAACTAGGCAGTAGGGTGAAGTGCCAAATTCTGAAAGTGGGTCCCCCATGGCATACCTCCTCTAACAAGGCTTTACCTTCTAACAGTGTTTCAAAGTCCAAACCTGAAACCCCAATTAAAAAACAAACAAGCAAACAAAAAACCGCCAAAAAAAAACCTGCATTGTATTCTTCCAACATACAGTAGCACAAAATATGCATTCCCATTCCAAAAGAGAGGAATGGTTGTAGAGTAAGGAAAATTCTACCAAATCAAGATTGAAAGACAGCAGGACAAACACCAAAACCGTAGTTCCACATTTGTCATCTCTGGCTTCAGTTTCAAAGGGCTTGGATGCCTCTGTCTCTCCTATTTTGGCGTCTCCAGCATCGACCTCAGAGTTGGGTTAGTTCTACTCCCTGTTGCAGCTATCCTTGGTGGATGTCTCACAGCTCTGACATCTCCAGCATCTTAGTCTCCATCACAATCCAGGCTTCACCTCCATCATTTCATTCATTAGTGTCTCAGGGACTCTGACCCTGAGGTACATCGCCTGGCCTCAGCAGCTATTACAATGGAACTGGATAGAAAGAACTTACGATCTCTCAACAGTGTGTCTTTCGTACCTCCAAAGCCAGTACCACATAGATAATGTGCCAAGTTTAGCCATCAGCTTGGGATGGACCCTGATTGTTTACGTCACAGTCTGTCTTTGAGGAGAGAAATCCATAGGCTTTGTCTTCATAAGCTGGGAGAATGATGCCAAAATAACACACACAAATTCCATAAGAATCTCTGCACTCTGCCCAAAGTTTGTCTGTGAGTCACAGCATCTACTTCGATCTCCTGCATGGTAGACTCTCTCAGAGGACATCCATAGAGAGCCTCCGTCCTGTTCCCTCTCTTCAATAGACACTTCCAGTGTCTACTCCATTTGCCCTTTTGAATGAGAATTGAGCATCCTCCCTAGGGTCCTCCTTGTTACTTAGCATCTTAAGGTCTATGGATTGTAGTATGGTTATCTGGTATTTTATGACTAATATAAACTTATAAGTAGGTTTATACCATGCATGTCTTTCTGGGTCTGAGTTATATCACTAAGGATGGGATGACCTTTTCCAGAGCCATCCAGTTGCCTGAAAATTTCATGATGTCCTTGTTTTTAATTGCTGAGTTGTATTCCATTGGGTAAATGTACCACAGTTTCTTTATCCATTCCTTTGTTGAGGGACATCTGGGTTGTTTCCAGATGCTGAATAAAGCCACTATGAACATACGTGAGACAGTATCTTTTTGGGAAGATGCCCAGGCGTGGTTCAGCTCGGTCTTGAGGTATACCCATTCCCAATTTTCTGAGAAAGAGATAGATTGATTTCCAAAGTGGTTGTACAAGTTTGCACTCCCACAAACAATGGAGGACTGTTCCCCTTTCTCCACAACTTTACCAGCATGTGCTGTCCCTTGAGTTTTTGATCTTAGCCATTCTGATAGGTGTAAGATGAAATCTTGGAGTCATTTTGATTTGCATTTCCCTGATGGCTAAGGACATTGAACACACACACACACACACACACACACACACACACACACACACACTTCACTTTACACCCTTGATGTAGCCTTCTTCCTCCTCCCTTCCCAGTCAAACCTTCCCTCTCTCTCCCCTCCATCTCCCCTTTCCCTCAGAAAAGAGGAGCTCTCTTTCCCATATAGCCTAGATCATCAAGTTGCATCAGGACTGAGTAAGTCCTCTTCCCCTGTGGGCTGACAAGGCAGTCTCATTAAGTACTTCTTGGTCATTCGATATTCCTTGTTGATAATTCTCTGTTTAGCTCTGTACCCCATTTTTAACTGGATTATTTGGTTTGCTGGTGTTTAATTTCTTGAATGCTTTATATATTCTGGATATTAACCGTCTGTCAGATTTAGAGTTGGTAAAGACCTTTTCCCTGTTGCAGACTGTCATTTTGTTCCCTTTTGTTAATTATGTTGATCTTAGAGCCTGAGCTGTTGATGTTCTGTTCTGACGTTGTCTCCTGTGCCAATGAGTTCAAGGGTTTTCCACTGTTCTTCTAGTAGATTTGGTGTGGCTGGTTTTATGCTGAGGTCTTTGATCCACTTGGCCTTTAGTTGTGTGCAGGGTGATAAATATGGATCTATTTGCATTTTTCTACATGTAGATACCCAGTTAGACCAGCACCATTTGTTAAAGATGCTATCTTTTTTCCTTTGTATGGTTTTGGCTTCTTTGTCAAAAATCAAGCATCTATAGGTGTGTGTGTGTGTGTGTGTGTGTGTGTGTGTGTGTTTATTTCTAGAACTTTGATTCATTTTCATTGATCTTCCAGTCTGTTTCTATGCCATTACCATGCAGTTTTTATTACTGCTGCTCTATAGTACCGACTGAGATCAGGAATGGAGATATCTCCAGAAAAGTAGGGGTATAGAAGGACCCAAAGGAGACAGGAATGCCACAAGAAGACCAACAAAGTCAACAAACTAGACCCAGGATCATGCATGGATAGGACCTAGGCCTTCTGCTCAGATGTAGCTGATGGGCAGCTCAGTCCTCATGTGGGTCACCTAGGAAGGGGACCAGGGGCTGTCACTGACATGAACTCCATTGCCTGCTCTTCAATCACTGCATCCAGGCAATGCAGCCTTGCCAGGCCACAGAGAAAGAGGATGCAGACAGTCCTTGATAGTCTGGGAGCAGTTCTCCCCTTTTCTGAGGACTAGGGGAGGGAAATAGGGGTAAGAGGAAGGGGGGGTGGAACCAGGAGGAGAAGAGGGAGGGGCTACAATTGGGATATAGAGTGAATAAATTAATAAGTAAAAAAACTTGAAAAGATAACACACAAACTGCCCCTATCTCTGCTCCTGATAGAGTGTTAGTTCTCCTCTGAAACTTCATAAGCCAGGGCTCTTCTGCCTTCATTTCTCTCAACATTCTTACCTTCCCACTTTACACTAGAGGGACCATTAACTTCTTCCAACATTCCAAAGCTTTACCCTGCTCAAAGGCACAAACAGCAACAAAATATCCCAAAGGAAGAAAAGCCACATGGTCAGGGTGAACATAACAGCAACAGCCCACTATAGTACCAAGTACTCCATCAGTTACTTTTCTGTTTCTGTAATAAATTATCTTAATGAAAAATTAATCTAGAGGGGGAAAAGGATTTATTTTAGCTTATGAATTAAGAGAGAAAGCCATCTTGGCAGGAAAGGTACGTCAGTATTCATGAAAAACATGATAGCAGGGTCAGAAAGCTTGCTGGTCACATTGTTTATCTACACACAAGAAACAGTAAAAGAACAGGATGCTGCTTAAAGCTCTATATCCCGAAAGCACTGATGTACTGTTTCCAGAAAGACTTCACCTAATATAGATTGCATAACCTTCCCTGCAGAACCACCAACTGGAGATCAAGTGTTCAAGTACATGAGCATGTTGCGGGTGGAGGGGGGATTCTCATTCAAACCACTAGAGACAGCTATGATTGGTTTCCTCTTGGGACACTCAGGTACAGGCTGCTCTATACAAAATGAAAGAACTCACATGAGGTGATGTGCAAATATATTGAGTGTGAGTACTACAGTCATGGGATTTCAAACCCAGTAGTGCCCTTTGCCTTATTTACACAGTCAAAATTGAAGGGGGCTTTGCTTGTTATTGTTATTTCTAAAATCAGTTAATGAAATGAATTAGCAGGGTTCCTTGGCCCCTTTCTATTTCTTTCCAGGTTTAGGAGTTCTTTCTATCTTCTTGTGGTGAAGAGCCTAGTTACCTCTTCCACAGATTAGACACCATCTTACAGAACTTGCATCTTCCCTGATTGTAACCAAATTCTTCACAGCTCTGTTGAGTCTCAACTTTGTTGCTTTCATTGCTGTCTGAAAACTTCGATGGTAAAATGTGAAGAAAAATGTCTCTAGAACATTTGGTCTGAAAATTCCAATGTGATATTAGTAAACCCTTTTATCATTTGTAAAGACTAGTAATAAAACTGATATAATCATCATGAATAGAATCAACTGACAACAATATTATGAACACCAAAACAACAACAACAACAAAAAATAGACAAACAAATAAAAAAAAAAAACAACCAAACTTATTTTCTCTTCTACAGTATCTCATCCTGCATTGGTGTCCTTATGGCAACAGTATTATTGAAATGTGAGCTTTTTTGCGTGTATCTGTTTGCATATATCATTTATAAGAAGTGAGTCTGCTGTAATACAGACTCAGCAAATTTGAAGTAGCCTCTGTGTGGTGGTTTGAAGGAAAATGACCATAGACAGTGGCGCTGTTAGGAGGTTTGGCCTTGTTGGAGGGAGTGTGGACGTGTATCCCCAGGAGTGGGCTTGGAGGTTTCAGAAACACAACGTAGGCCCCGTGGCTTATTCTTCCTTCTTTCTGCCTGAGGTTCCAGATGCAGAACTCTGGGCTCTCTATCATCCTTCCATGATGATAACTATAAATCAGAGTACAATTAAATGTTTTTCTTTATTAGAGTTCTTGTAGTCATAGTGCCTCGTCACAGCAATAGGAAACCTAACTAAGACATTAGCATGACTATGCTAGACCTCATAATCACACACCCTATGCTTGCCTACCCATTGTTTGCTGACCCTTAGCAAGAGATCGCATGTGCTACAACTGGTTGACAAAGAAGAGTTGAAGCTTCAATTTAGTTAGAGGGATGTTCTCTGAAGTGTATTTACTTCCTAAGCTTAGATGAGGTCTTTACATCTTATGAGACAAAATAGAAAATACTCATACTCTCAGATATGGGACTGGAAAACAATGAAAGTAGCCATTACTTTTTGGCATGAAATAGCTGATCTTAGAAGAACATTAAATTGTCACTGACCTTGCAACATTTTCATCTTAAACACTTATACGGCTATGGAAGTCAATGTATTTTTTTTGTACTTCAATATACTGTTCCAAACTCAGTGACGAAAGTAAACTTTTGGAAAAAGTGATTAAACTTCAGCAAAATACCAAATAAGACTTGCCAAAGTAGTACTTTCCCTTTCATTTTAGTTCCCTGCCTATTCTGGGCAAAAATCAGCCCATGTGTTTCTATTTTATTTATATTTAGAAGTATTTTGCCAGTCGTCTGATGTCCAGACACACTGGCATTTTAAAAAAAGCTGTTCTCTCTATCCTCCAGCTTTGTATTGTTCTACATCCAAAAGATTTTTCTGACCTTTTGAAGTTCAAATAGTGAGTTTCTTTAGTTGAAAGCTTGGTAAATTGTAGACCCTAGTTTCTACTTTTCTATCAAATGTTTATCATTAATCACTTGAATGTAGTTTTCCAAGATAATAATTTCATACTGAATTACATAGTGTTCCTTTTATGTTAAAATCCAATAAAAATACAAAATACGAGAAAGCACTTCCTAGTTTGTCATAAGAAGATTAAATAATCGCCATTTTTATTTGACTCTATGAACACAGTCCCTTTCTCTAAGCAGTATCCAAACCATGATGTGACTTTTTTCCATATTAAAAATGAATACATATGATATAATGTGGAAAACTTTGCTTTTTCTGAACTCTCCCAGAACAGTCATGCAGTATACATCCAGTCTTCCTGTACTTTTAATTTTTCTTTTGAAAGTAATTTAATGCATCTGTTGCAATTCCTGACATTGAAAAAAGTAAACACTACTGTAAGTAAGATGTGTTATTGACAATCTTTCGCCCAATAGACTTGAACATACTAAGCAACCTGCCAACGAAACCTCAAGACTTACCCCACAAAAGATCACTCTGTGGGAAGGCCGGTCCCAGAGCTAGGGCCAGAGCAGCAAAGAGATGCTTCTCCAGAGTAGTAACTTGCCTTGCTCCAATTTTAATGTCAAACTGACTGAACTCGTTTAAAGGGACACTCTAAGAGTGTTGCTTATCAAGTCATCTGTAAACGTAAAACTGGAAGACACACTCTCCTGTTATGTGCTGGGTTCTTGCATAGAAAGTCTGACCTCACAAGGGAATTGAAAAGTTAGCAGAACACAATAATGGCAATACTATGAGGAGTGTTGAAACCAAAAGTTCCAGGTTTAAAAACGTAACTTTGCTATCGACTGTATTTTCTCCTGGAGTATATTGCCTAATCTCTGTGTCTCAGTTTACTCGAGTAAGAAACTCTAAATAGCAACAATTATGTAAGAGCTCAAAAGAAGACACATTTCTTTTTTTTTTTCCTTATCAGTTACATTTTATTAACTCTGTATCCCAGCTGTGAAGACACATTTCTTTTACAATAACTCACTCATTTCTGACCCGTGGTTCTTTCATGAGAAACTGGTTGGTTGTCAGTCATGACTCCTAATTTTACATCTTTAGAACCTGGTTACAAGGTTACTTCTTCCGGAAAGAATTTAAATTGGAATCCAATCAACTTTTTTTCCTCTTTTATTTGACCTTATCTCATTCAAGTAGTAATTAAAACATGTTATGGGGGTTTGCTGTGTTTGAATGACAGGCACTGTTTCTAGTTCTTAAATTAGGAAGCTCACAACAGCAGAACATATTTTATATTTTTCTTTTGTTCCCTGCTTCATTCTATCTCTGTCTTCCCATGTATATGCATACACTGTGAGTTTGGTAATAGTTCATTATTTCTATAACTAAGAGGGAAATTTCATAAAACAGTATTTAACTTAAATATACTTAATTATACACAAAATTATTCATATACAAAAATTAAACTAAAAGCTTCATGTAACTTAAATACACACAAAAATAATTAAGATGGCAAATTCTGTTAAAAACAAATTACATGTTGTGGAACCAATCTCCACTGTATTTTTATAATTTAAATGAGAAATTTCATATACACTATAAAGGCCCATGTTTTCTTCCTCTCCCACTTTTTGCAAACTACCATTTTATCATATTTCAGTATGGGTTTTACTCTTCTAGATGATTTAGGGAATATAATTGTGCAATTCTATTAAAACATAAAAAATATTATGTTTTATCTGTATTGTAACATGAAAATCCTTGTGCTTCAGGCCAGATAATATCCTGATATAGGTATATGCCATTTCCACTCAACCACTGATGAACAACTTGATTGGCTTAAACTTTTCAGACAGGGAGGGGCAAGATGGCGGCGCCGGGAGGACTCTCATTCAGAGCAGTAGCAGCAGGATCAGCACAGTGACCGTAATCAGAACTCGCGGCCATAAAACACAGTCATTGTGTTTCCCAGGTGAGAGGATACCCCACGGTGGGGGATTCAATCAGCTTTTAACTCACCCGGCTAAACCGCGGAAAAGATCCCGGTTCCGCCAGACTCTTGGCTGCTGGCCGCCAGCCCCAGCCCAAGCCCAGAGCCACAAGCCAGTGTCTCTGGTCACGGTCCCAGACTGAACCGTGTGCACCACACTATCAGAGACTGGAATTTTCAGCCGAGAGATAACCCCAGGGTACAGGAAACGATTGGGACCGGCCTTAGGTCACCCAGACATCCCCTGGAAAAGACTCGGGGTCCACGGGCACCCCAGGCGCCAGCCCAGAGCCAGAGCCGGGGACCCAGGCTCCGGCGCCACAGAGCTCTGCCTGCCTGCGCGCCTGACTCGCCGCCTGAGATAGAACTGTGGGCACCAGGGCACCAGCGAATGAGTTTCACTGTCCGGTGCAAACACACAGGGAGGGAAATGGCTGGTCTGATCTCAGAGCACTCAGCCGACACCCCCAGCCTGAAAAGGTCCCCGGAAAATTACCCAGTTTACGGAGGCACCCAGGCTCCCAAAGGCCGCAAAGGCAGACACAGGCAGTTTCTGCGCACCAGACAGCTGGCGGAGACTGAGCTGCCATCACTAAGCTGTGCTCCAGGCACAGGCAGTTTCTGTGGCCAGCCAGCTGGCGGACACTGAGCAGTGTGCACCAGGGCAAAAAAAGACACTGGGAGTCCATGTCTCCAGAGAATCCACAGGGAAGGAAGGAAACTGTACTGACTTAAATCACCCAATCCTTCCCTAGAAAAAGTCTAGCAGACCAGTGGGGCCGAGGCACGATCACTCAGCTGTGCTCCAGACACATTCACAAACAGTTGCTGCGCGCCTGAGGTCCAACTGGGTCACAGCAGCTGATCATTAAATTTACAACAAGAAACCCAGAAACAGGGCAGCTGCCCTCAGGACTTCCCTGGGTGAGAGGAGAACCCTCTCGACTAACAAAGACCACAGTTACCACTCAGGTCTATATCCCTGAGGTGAGCAACTCCTGAAAAAACACCAGCCATCCAGGGACCATACCCAAAAAGCGGAGAAGACATTCTTCAGGAAAAACCAGCTTTCTGCAAAGGGGATTCTCTCTACCACAGGATCCCCAGGAACCACCAGAAAATAACCCCAAACACCTAAGATAGCACAATGGGTAGAGGCCAGCATAAAAGCTCAAGCAACAAAAGACAGAGCAATATGGCATCTCCAGAACCCAGTTACCCAGGGGCAAGTAGCCCTGGACACCCCAACATAACTGAAATCCAAGAAGATGACCTAACAACTATGCTCATGAAGATGATAACAGAGGAAACAAATAAGATACATAAAGACATAGAGGAAGATAAACTCAAACAGAATATTGCCATCCGTAAAGAAATAGAGGAAGCTGCAGCCAAATAGTTTATGGCCTTTAGAAAGGAAATGCTTAAAGTACTGAATGAAATAAAAGAAACAGAGTTGAAGGAACTAAAAGAAAAACAGGAAAGTACAATCAGACAGGTGAAGGAAGTAAACAAAACAACTCAAGACCTGAAGATAGAATTGGAAAAATTAAAGAAAACACAAATGGAAGAAATAATGGAAAGGAAGAATCTAGGGAAGAAAACAGGAACTACAGAGGTAAGCATAACCAACATACTACAAGAGATGGAAGAAAGAATCTTAGGTGTAGAAGATACAATGGAAGAAATCAATGTATCTGTCAAAGAAAATGTTAAATCCGAAAAATTCCTGACACAGACTGTCCAAGAAATCCAAGACAATATGAAAAGACAAAACCTAAGAATAATAGGTATAGAGGAAAAAGAAGACTCCCTTCTCCAAGGCCCAGAAAATATTTTCAACAAAATCATTGAAGAAAATTTCCCCAAGCTAAAGGAGAGGCCAATTAGAATACACGAGGCCTACAGAACACCCAACAAATTTGACCAGAAAAGAAAATCCTCCCGCCACATAATAATCAAAACAGTAAGTATACAGAACAAAGAAAAAATACTAAAAGCTGCAAGGGAAAAAGGCCAAGTAACATATAAGGGCAAACCCATTAGAATCACACCTGACTTTTCAACAGAGACTATGAAAGCCAGAAGGGCCTGGACGGATATCATGTAGACCCTAAGAGAACACAGATGTCAGCCCAGGCTACTATACCCCGCAAAACTCTCAGTCCTCATAGATGGAGAAAACAAGATATTCAATGACAAAAACAAATTTCAATAATACCTACACGTAAATCCAGCATTACAGAAGACACTAGAAGGGAAAATACAACCCAAGAAAACTAGCTATTTTCAAGAAAACACAGGAAATAATTGACCTCACTACAGTAAAACAAAAAGCAACCAAGCACACAACCTGATGACCACAGCCAACATCAAAATCAAGGGATCTAACAGCCACTGGTCATTAATCTCTCTCAACATCAATGGACTCAACTCTCCAATAAAAAGACACAGATTAACAGAATGGATACATAAAACTAAGCCCAGCAATCTGTTGCATACAAGAAACACACCTAAGACACAAAGATAGACATTACCTGAGGGTAAAGAGTTGGAAGACGATTTTCCAAGCAAACAGACCCAAGAAGCAAGCAGGAGTAGCCATTCTAATATCTGATAAAATAGACTTTCAACCAAAATTAATAAAAAGAGATTGGGAAGGACACTTCATACTCATCAAGGGAAAATTCCACCAGGAAGACATCACAATCCTGAACATCTATGCCCCAAATACAAGGGCACCCACATTTGTGAAAGAAACATTGATAAAATTTAAAGCACATATAGATCCCCACACATTAATAGTGGGAGACTTCAACACCCCACTCTCAACAAAGGACAGGTCAACAAAACAGAAATTAAACAAAGAAACAATGTCTCTGACAGAGGTCATGAATCAAATGGACCTAACAGACATTTACAGAACTTTACACCCAAACACAAAAGAATTTACCTTCTTCTCAGCACCTCATGGAACCTTTTCCAAAATTGACCATATAGTGGGTCACAAAGCAAGCCTCAACAGATAAAAGAAGATTGAAATAATCCCTTGTATCTTGTCTGATCACCATGGAATAAAGCTGGACCTCAACAATAACAGAAATAGCAAAAAGCCTACACACACATGGAAACTGAACAACTTGTTACTAAATGACAGCTGGGTCAGGGAAGAAATAAAGAAAGAAATTAAAGTCTTTCTAGAAATCAATGAAAATGAAGACACAACATACCCAAACTTGTGGGACACAATGAAAGCAATGCTAAGAGGAAAGTTCATAGCACTAAGTGCCTTCAAGAAGAAATTCGAGACAGCTCATTCAAGCACCTTAATAGCTCACTTAAAAACCCTAGAAAAACAAGAAGCAGACACACCAATAAGGAGTAGACGGCTGGAAATAATCAAACTCAGGGCTGAAATCAATCAATTGGAAACAAATAAAACAATTCAAAGAATCAATGAAACCAAGAGCTGGTCCTTTGAGAAAATCAACAAGATCGACAAACCCTTAGCCAAGCTAACTAAAAGGCAGAGAGACACCACCCAAATCAACAAAATCAGAAATGAAAAGGGGGATATAACTACAGACACTGAGGAAATCCAAACAATCATTAGGACTTACTTCAAAAGTCTATATGCCACAAAATTTGAAAATCTAAATGAAATGGACAATTTTCTTGATCGATTTGACTTACCAAAGCTGAATCAGGACCAGGTAAATCAACTAAATAGACCTATATCCCCCAAAGAAATAGAAGCGGTCATCAACAGTCTCCCATCCAAAAAAAGCCCAGGACCAGATGGCTTCAGCGCAGAATTCTACCAGACCTTCAAAGAAGAGCTAACACCAATTCTCTTCAAACTATTCCACAAAATAGAAACAGAAGGAACATTACCAAACTCATTCTATGAAGCCACAGTCACCTTGGTACCTAAACCTCACAAAGACTCAACAAAGAAAGAGAATTTCAGGCCAATCTCCCTTATGAACATTGATGCAAAAATACTTAATAAAATACTTGCAAACCGAATCCAAGAACACATCAAAGATATTATCCACTATGACCAAGTAGGCTTCATCCCAAGTATGCAGGGGTGGTTCAATATACGGAAATCCATCAGTGTGATCCACCATATTAACAAACTGAAAGAAAAAAAACACATGATAATCTCCCTAGATGCTGAAAAAGCATTTGACAAAATCCAACATCCATTCATGTTTAAAGTATTGGAGAGATCAGGGATACAAGGCACATATCTAAACATAGTAAAGGCGATATACAGCAAGCCTATAGCCAACATCAAACTGAACGGAGAGAAACTTAAAGCAATCCCACTAAAATCAGGGACAAGACAAGGCTGCCCACTCTCTCCATATCTCTTCAACATAGTGCTGGAAGTCCTTGCTAGAGCAATAAGACAGTTGAAGGAGATCAAGGGGATACAAATTGGAAAGGAAGAAGTCAAATTATCACTATTTGCAGATGATATGATAGTATACATGAGTGACCCCAAAAACTCTACCAGGGAACTCCTACAGCTGATAAACACCTTCAGCAAAGTGGCCGGATACAAAATTAACTAAAAAAAAAATCAGTAGCCCTCCTGTATACAAAAGACAAAAGGGCTGAGAAAGAAATTAGGGAAACAACACCCTTGACAATAGCCACAAATGACATAAGGTACCTCGGAATAACCCTAACCAAGGAAGTCAAAGACTTGTATGAAAAAATTTCAAATCTCTGAAGAAAGAATTAGAAGAAGATATGAGAAGATGGAAAGATCTCCCATGCTCATGGCTTGGCAAGATTAACATAGTAAAAATGGCCATCTTACCAAAAGCAATCTACAGATTCAATGCAATGCCCATCAAATTACCAACAAAATTCTTTACAGACCTGGAAAGTAAAATTCTCAACTTCATATGGAATAACAAGAAACCCAGAATTGCTAAAACAATCCTCTACAATAAAAGATCTTCTGGAGTTATCTCCATCCCTGATCTTAAGTTGTACTATAGAGCAAGTTTTAAAAACTGCATGGTACTGGCATAGAAACAGAATGGTGGATTAATGGAACCGAACAGAGGACCCAGAAATAAACCCACACACTTATGGACACCTGATCTTTGACAAAGACGCCAAAACCATTCAATGGAAAAAAGATAGCATCTTCAACAAATGGTGCTGGTCCAACTGGATGTCTACATGTAGAAAAATGAAAATAGATCCATACTTATCACCCTGCACAAAACTGAAGTCCAAGTGGATCAAAGACCTCAACATAAAACCAGACACATTAAATCGGCTTGAAAAAAAAGTGGGAAATACCCTAGAACTCATTGGTACAGGAGAAAACTTCCTGAACAGAACACCAACAGCACAGGCTCTAAGAGCAACAATCAATAAATGGGACCTGATGAAACTGAAGAGCTTCTGCAAAGCAAAGGACACCATCAACAAAACAAAGCGACTGCCTACAGATTGGGAAAGAATCTTCACCAACCCTTTATCTGATAGAGGACTCATATCCAGTATATATAAAGAACTAAAGAAGTTGAAAAGCAGCAAACCAAGCAATCCACTTAAAAAATGGGGAACAGAGCTAAACAGAGAATTCTCTGTAGAGGAATACCGAATGGCAGAGAAGCACTTAAAGAAATGCTCAACCTCACTAGCCATTAGGGAAATGCAAATCAAAACAACCCTGAGATTTCACCTTACACCCTTGAGAATGGCCAAGATCAAAAACTCAAGTGACAACACATGCTGGAGAGGTTGTGGAGAAAGGGGAACCCTTCTCCACTGCTGGTGGGAATGTAAACTTGTACAACCACTCTGGAAATCAATCTGGTGCTTTCTCAGACAACTAGGAATAGCGCTTCCTCAAGATCCAGCCATACCACTCCTGGGCATATATCCAAAAGAGGCTCAGGTACACAAAAAGGACATTTGCTCAACCATGTTTGTAGCAGCTTTATTTGTAATAGCCAGAAGCTGGAAACAACCCAGATGCCCCTCAACTGAAGAATGGATGCAGAGATTGTGGTACATCTACACAATGGAATATTATTCAGCAATGAAAAATAAGAAAATCATGAAATTTGCAGGTAAATGGTGGGATCTGGAAAGGATCATCCTGAGTGAGTTGTCCCAAAAGTAAAAAGACACACATGGTATATACTCACTCATCTAGACATACAACATAGGACAAACCCACTAAAACCTGTGCATCTAAAGAAACTAAGCAAGAGAGAGGACCCTAACTAAAATGTCCAATCCCCATCCAAAAAGGCAAAGAGGATGGACATCAGAAGAAGAAGAAAACAGGAAACAACCTAGGAACCTTCTACAGAGGGCTTCTGAAAGCCAGAAGAAGAAAACAGGAAACAAACTAGGAACCTACCACAGAGGGCCTCTGAAAGCCTCTGCCCTACAGACTATCAATGCAGATGCTGAGCCTGATGGGCAACTGTTGGGCAGAGTGAAGGGAATTTTATGTAAGAACTGGGAAATAGTAAGAGCTGGAGAGGACAGGGTCTCCACAAGGAGAGCAACAAAACCAGAAAATTTGAACACAGGGAACTTCCCAGAGATTCATACTCCAACCAAGGACTTTTCGTAGAGATAACCCAGAACCCCTGGGCAGTTCTGAGTCCAATTGGGTTACATAGTAATGTGAAGAGGGACTGCCTCTGACATAATCTGATTGGCCTGCTCTTTGATCACCTCCCCCTGGGGGGGAGCAGCCTTACCAGGCCATAGTAGAGGACAATGCAGCCACTTTTGATGTGAACTGATAGACTAAGATCAGAAAGAAGAGGAGAACCTCCCCTATCAGTGGACTTGGGGAGTGGCATCCATGCAGAGGGAGGAGAGAGGGTGGGATTGGGAGGGGAGGTGGGAGGGGCTTATGGGGGGATGCAGAATGAATAAAGTGTAATTGATGAAAAAAAATAAAAAAAAAACTTTTCAGACATTATGAATAACATATCTTTGAATCCCTGCTTTCAATTGTTTAGGACATAGTGAGTATCTATCAAGTATTTTGATATTTAATGAATTTAGGTATTTTTCATTACCGATGAAATTATTGAATAAACGATTAGTACTTTGCTTATTTCATAATCAGCACTGATAATAGGCATTGGTGGTGAAAGTAAAGACCAGTTTCATGTGTTACATTTCTTTAGGAAGTTCATGACTTGAACTTCATGCCATGAAAAGTCCCAAAGTACATGTGAATCCTAGGGAAAAAGAGAGAAAGTGTCACACAAGAGTTATTATTTGGATTGATTCTCAGGTTACAAGTGGAGCTTTACTAAACAAAGGACAAAGACATCCCAGGGAAAGGAAACAGTAAGTGCAAAAACATGAGGAGCAGAAAGCAACCCTGTGTGAGAAATCAAAATGCCATTTAGTTTGGTGAAATCACAACATCAAAATCATGTTGGTGAGGGAATGGAATTGCACAAGCAGAGCAAGGTCAGGTTTGAAAGAAGTGTGAAAGACATGGGGTGACAAGATAACCATGCAAGTTTAAATAACAAAGAAAAGACATTCAAGTAGAGTCTTTAGGGAAGAGAGCTGACTTGAGTTCCTTTTGGGAAGTTTGGGTGTTGGGAAAGTTTGGTGACAATAAGAGGCCACTGAAAAGCACCATTTCCTTGATTGGCTATTTAGGGGGAAAGTGACTACTAGAAAGAATGTGGAGACTCAACTTTGAATCTTCTCTCATTAGCTGTCAGTTAATCTCTTTTGGCCTCAGGAGCCTGTCTATGATATAAGGACAATTATAATCAAAGGATGATGAAGCCCCTTCCACACGATGCATGTGTAAGTGCTTTGGAGCCTGCCACATGTTCAATGCTGTTCACTGTTCTATGCTCCTCACTCTATTTATTCAATGTATTCAGTCCATTATTTTAAATGTATCTTCCAACTAACAACACATCCTATTTTCCCTAATATAGCAAGGTTGAATAAATCAAACTTCATTAAGCAGAGTCAATGCTTTCCAGTCCCTTGCATTTAAAATTAATGATGTAAAATAGCATGGTTGCAAAGAAAATAGAGCTGACGAATCATTTCAGACTTACTTAGATCCATTTTAGATCATGTTTTCTTAAAGTTGCATGACCTTTACTATCAATAAGGACTAGAATTTATGAACAGGCTTACAATTCCTTTATGATCTTCTTCCATAACATCACATTATTTTTTTTCCTCAGCCACATACATGTTTAAAAGGAAGAAAAGTAGAACATTGGTCAAGGTGATTTGATGCCATGAGAATGGGCATTACATAAATGCAGCTCTTGTTGAGATATTTAAAGTAGTACTGCTGTAAGGGAGAGCACTTTCGTTTTGAATTGACATAGACTCTAGACACAGTGATGATAATGGGAGTTAGCAAGACAGCACATCTATTCCATACATTAGTGACCAGGCATCGTACCCTTCCCAGCTGCACCATGAGAGAAAGGTATGGCAACTCTTCAAGGTGTTGTCCTCCTCTGAGAAGAGGAAAATAGCAATTATTTTGTGAGTCTAGAATAAATCTGCTGAGGATCTGACTCAGGAAGTTTAAGTTGGGACTGTGAATATTAACACCAGCCCTCTCCTATACACTGAGGCAGGAGAGTAACTGTGAGAATGATTTGGAGTGACATTTTTAACAGAGCAAAAAGTTTCATATAAGCCATAAAGGAAGTAATACGTTGTTTGATTTGACTAGGTCACGTGTTAATATATGTGTCACATAGCATTTGAAGGACCAATAATCCCTGATATATATATAGGGGAAGTTGCTTAGCATTTTAAATGTCCCTTCAATTTGAGCAGTAAGTGGTGATGGCATTCAAGAGCAAGCATGGTGTGCCTCACATCTGATGGGGGTGCTCGTGTGTACCTCTTTGTCACAGATGAATTCTGGATCAGTGTTTTTACCATCTTGGTTGTTGGTTTAGTTGAGTCCCTGGTAGGACACCATCTACTCCAAAACAGAAATTCTTCTTAGTTTTCTTGATGTGATGAGTAGATTTATAATGGCTTAACACAAGCTAGAGTCACATGGGAAGAAAGAATGAACCTTGACTGAAAATATGCCCTACCATATTGGCATTTGGATGGTTCATTTGTTTTGGTAAGTTACAGTAGCTTGTCCAGTCAGGAAAGAAGCACTATCATTCTCAGCTACAGTATAGACATTGCATTGCAAGAAATACTAATTGAAAACATTGCTTCCACAATTACCTGGGGAGACATAATGACTCACTGTTATCCTTACTAGGCCAGGAAAGAGCAGCAGTCAACCTTCACACTTCAGATCTGTTAGCATCACTCTAGACAACTGGCTAGCTGCAGTGTCCTGTTCCTCTTTTCAGAAGCAATTCCAAGTGTTAAAAGTCAATTTCTCATAATCTTCCTCTGTCATCCTCAAGATTCCTAGAATTTCAGTGTGGTGGCTAAAAGAGAAATACATATTGTCTAGGTAATACATGAAAACACTGTAACAAATAAAAATATAGCACTTTATCAAATTACACTTAGCCGTTTAGGATCTAATATTGCTGGTTTAAAAACTGAAATGAGACACAGCATAAAGCTGTGAAGAATACATATAGTTTCCCAGACGTGTTTAGAAGAAGCCCTGTGTTGGTCAGCATCATTGAAATAATGCCTCTCACACAACCATCTTACCATATCTTAATGCTTAATGTTATCATACCAAGACACAAGAAACACAAAAAATGTCTACCTTCCTTTAATAGCACTATAGCTATATGCAACCACATTCACTAGTGAAAAAGTAACTTTTATTCACCTGAATAATTGTCATTTTGGAGGCTTGCTGCTGAGTAAGTTCACCCTTTCTAACTCTTTCTTAACTCTGGCTGGCTGGTTCAACTCTGCTGTTCTAGTTCAAACTCTTCTCCACACTGACTGATTCAAACTGGCTCCTCTCACATTCTGTTTGAATTGCTCTGCTTGGCCTCAAACTAACTCTAGCAATCTGCTCTAATCTTGCTCTTTCTCATTCTGTCCTCACCTGTATCTGGCTTGTTCTCTCTGCAGCCAGTCTCTCTAAAACTTTCCTGGTTAAAAATCACCTCTCTGTTGAGAATTCTCTGTTTAGCTCTGTACACCATTTTTTTTTTAAATAGGAGTACTTGATTTGTTGCTGATTGGCTTCTTGGGTTCTTTATATATACTGGATATTAGCCCTTTGTCAGATATAGGGTTGGTAAAGATCCTTTCTCAGTCTGTAGGCTGTCATTTTGTTTTGATGATGGTGTCCTTTGCTTTACAGAAGCTTTTCAGTTTCATGAGGTCCCATTTATTGATTGTTGCTCTTAGAGACTGTACTGTTGATGTTCTGTTCAGGAAGTTGTCTCCTGTGCCAATGAGTTCAAGGCTTTTCCCCACTTTTTCTTCTAACAGGTTTAATGTGTCTGGTTTTATATTCAGATCTTTGATCCACTTTGACTTTAGTTTTGTGCAGGGTGATAAGTATGGATCTATTTGCATTTTTCTACATGTAGACATCCAGTTAGAGAAATATCAGATGGCTGAAAAAACACTTAAAGAAATGCTTAATGTCTTTAGTCATCAGGGAAATGCAAATCAAAATGACCCTGAGATTTAACTTTACACCCATCAGAATGGCTAAGATCAAAAACTCAACTGACAACACATGCTGGAGAAGATGTGGAGAAAGAGGAACCCTCCTCCATTGCTGGTGGGAATGTAAACTTGTACAACCACTCTGGAAATCAATCTGGCACTTTCTCAGACAATAAGGAATAGTGCTACCTCAAGATCCAGCTATACCACTCTTAGGCATAGATCCAAAATATGCTCAAGTGTACAACAAGGACATTTGCTCAACCATGTTTGTAGCAGCTTTATTTCTAATAGCCAGAAGCTGGAAACAACCCAGATGTCCCTCAACTGAGGAATGGATACATAAATTGTGGTACATTTACACAATAGAATATTACTCAGCAATAAAAAAAACAAGGAAATCAGGAAATTTGCTGGTAAATGGTAGGAACTTGAGAAGATCATCCTGAGTAAGGTATTCCAGAAGCAGAAAGACACACAGGGCATATACTCACTCATAAGTGGATATTAGACATATAACATAGGATAAACATACTAAAATCTGTACACCTAAAGAAAAAAATCAAGAAGGAGGACTCTGGCTAAGATGTTCAATCCCCATTCAGAAAGGCAAAAAATGATGGACATCAGAAGAGGGAGAAAACAGGGAAGAGGACAGGATCCTACCACAGAGGGCCTCTGAAAGGCTCTACCCTGCAGGGTATTAAACCAGATGCTGAGACTTATGGGCAACCTCTGGGCAGAGTGCAAGGAATATTATGAAAGAAGGGGGAAAGAGTAAGACATGGAGAGGACAGAAACTCCACAAGGAGAACAACAGAAACAAAATTTCTGGGCACAGGGGTCTTTTCTGAGACTGATACCCCAAACCAAGGACCATTCATGGAGATAGCCTAGAACCCCTGCACAGATGTAGCCCATGGCAGTTCAGTGTGCAAGTGGGTACACTAGTAATTGCAACAGGGACTATCTCTGATATGAATTGTTGTCCTGCTCTTTGATCACCTCTGAGGGGGAAGCAGCCTTACCAGGACACAGAGGAAGACAATGCAGCCACTTCTGATGAGACCTGATAGACTAGGATCAGATGGAAGGGGAGGAAGGCCTCCCCTATCAGTGGACTGGGGGAGGAGCATGGGTGGAGAAGGGAGAGAGAGGGTGGCATTGGGAGGGGAGGGAGCTACAGTGGGGATACAAAATGAATAAACTGTAATTAATAAAAACAAAAATTAAAAAATATCCTCTCTGAGCACGTGGTTCCTGCAGAGACTGATGCACCAATGCAGGACCATGTATGGAAAGGACCTAGACCTCCTGCTCAGATGTGGCTGATTGGCAGCTCAGTCTCCATGTGAATCTTTGAGTGAAGGGAGCAGGGGCTGCCTCTATCATGCACTCAGTTGATTTCTTTTTTATCATTCGCCCCTGATGATGCTGCCTTGCCAGGCCATGAAGGAAGAGGATCTTTAACAAGCTATGGGCAAATGGCTATAGTGGAGAACTCCCTCTTTCAGTGGACTAGGGTAAGGGGATGAGGGCGAAGAGGGAGGAAGGATGGGACTGGGGTAGTTGAGGGGGGGTTTCAATCAGGATGTATAATGAATAAATTGTGAAGAAAAAAATAATAATTAAAAATTAAAAAAAAATAAACTGCCCCTGAACTCCATGAACTGAACTGCCACCAAATTAACTTTCAGGTGCTCAATTCCATTCCACTGCACTCTCAACTGCTTCCCAGCTCTCTGCCGACTGGCTGATGTCATTCACCTAAACTGCTTTTCCCGGTGCTCTCTTCAAGAATCTCTTTCTCCTGCCCTGTTCTCATGAGAGTTGGGCATATCTTATTCTGTCAGATCTCCTGCTGATTTGCCACTTTGTCTGTCCCTCAGTTAGATGTCATTGTTTGGGATCAAAAGTATATGCTACTGACGTGTCTGCATTCCAACTGGATCACACAGACCTATGTCTTTGGATGTGACTTTGGGTCCCTTGCCAGAGCAGCCATGTGACTGGATTAAAATTTCTCTGCACAGGAAGGCAAGCAGAGCCATGGGCCAGATGATGGAGTTCAGGGGACAGCTCAAAGCTCACCTCTGCTGGCTGTGCTGCAGGTGGATCAGGCAGGCAGGGGATATCATCCTGATTGAGGTAACTGAACCCAGAAAGATACACATTGTATGTATTCTCTTATAAGTGAATATTTTCCATAAAGTACAGGATAACCAAGCTACAATCCAGAGATCCAAAGAAGCTAAGGAACAAGGAAGGCCCAAGTTAGGAGGCTTGAATATCACTCAGAGTGGATGGAGAAAGGAAGTGGATGGAGGAAGGAATCTTGGTGGGAGAAGGGATGGGATGGGGAGGAGAACTGGATTGGGGATCAGGTGTGGAAAGTCAGGAGAGGGCTGGAAGAGAGAATGGAAATCAGTGAGGGGGCCATCTTGGGGACTGGGACGGGGCTCCAAGGAGTCAGATATGGGGGTGACCCTAGCAGAGACTGAGCAGCAAGGAATATGGAGCCTAAAGTGGCCATTCTCTGTAGCCACTTCAGTGGAGTGACAGAGACACCAACTCACCTACAAAACTTTCAACCCAAAATTTGTCCTGCCTGCAAGATGTGCAGGGAAAAGATGAAACAGAGACTGAGGAAATGACCAACCAAAGACTGGCCCAACTTGAGACCCATCCCTTTAGAAAGAGCCAGCCCCTGACACTATTAATGATTCTCTGCTATGCTTGCAGACAGGAGGCTTGCATAACTGTCTTCTGAGAGACTTCCTGCAGCAGCTGATGGAAACAGATACAGAGACCCACAGCCAAACATTAGGCAGAACACAGAGAGTCTTGTGGAAGAGTTCGGAGAAGGATCAAGGGAACTAGAGGGGTCAAGAACACCATAAGATCTACAGAGTAAACTAAGCAGGGCTTATTGGGGCTCACAGACACTGAACCACCAACCAAAGAACATGCAAGGGCTGGACCTTGGCCCTCTACACATATGTAATAGATGTGCAGCTGGGTCTTCATGAGGGTTCCATAACAATTAGAGGGTTGTCTCCATTGTCTGCCTTTGGATCACTTTCCCCTAGCAGGGCTGCCTCTGAGAAGGGGAGGGGAGACAGGGGGACAGGGGGCAAAGGGGTAAGACCAGGAGGAGAGGAGGGAGGAGGGCTACAATCAGGATGTGAGGTGAATTAATAAACAAACAAACAAGAAACAAATGAAAAAATTTCCTCTACACACTAAATTCCACTGTAGGCTGAAAAACCCAGCCAAACTCAATTAGCCAGTTCTCATAGTAGGGACTATGAACTGGATTAAAGCTGACAACCTTCCTTTAGTGCTGGTTGGATTGAGTCACCTAGTCATTCCCAACAACAACAACAACAAAATCCGTAATTGCCCATGACAATAACTAATCACAATTTTATTAGACTTATGTTGGGATCTGCCACTCCTTTGTCTTTGCCATAATTTGGACCCTACATGCCAGAAAGTACACTTTTAAAAGATGTGTTTAGTTTGCTTAGTACATAACACAGAGCTCTGAGCAAACTAGGCACTCAGTAAACACGTGTTTACTGAATAGATAAGTAATGACAGTCAATTGATATGCATGCTTTAGAGGTTTTCTATTTTAAAAGCAGAGGCTATGAGTAAGCAACGAAAACAATCTCCACTTTCACAAATCCAGTTTTAAAGTCACTCATCCGCTCCAGCTTGCTAGGTGATTAATCAATCCATCTGAACTGTTCAAACCCTTTTTGAGCGCTATCCCCTGCTCTGGTTCGCAGGGTAAAAAGATTCTCTCAAAAGAATTTCCTCCTACATCTTTCTTTAACATCCAAACATATAGGCTGAAAAAGTTCACAGTACACCTTCACTAAAGACACATTTATCCAGTGATTTCTGCATGTGCTGTTCAGCACTTCTTGCACTATTTGAATGGTATGCACAGGGATGCTTCTTCCTCTGTTACACACCGCATGACCTTATTTATGAATAATTACTCATTCGTTACATGGGTATAAGTAGGCTCTTCTGGGTGGCCCACCAGGGTCTGAAGCTTGTAAGTTATCTGCAACCCAAGAGCATTCTATGGTCACTCTCTTCCAAGCATCTTGGAAATCTGGAATTTCCATCCCATGACCTTTCTATCTAAATAACAAGATTTTTAATGTTGCCACCACAGAGAAGAGGTGTCTAGTTCTTCTTCTCAGAGTGACATTACATACACAGGCTATTGACTAGGAGAATCATGTGGCCCTAAGTAAGTACAGTGGATTTGGTTGAGAGTGAAGAACTAGATCTAGTTAAAGGCAATGTATGTATGTATGTATGTATGTTTCTATCTATCTATCTATCTATCTATCTATCTATCTATCTATCATCTATCATCTATCTATCTGTCACTGATTTATTGCATGCTCTTCAGGTACAATCCTTGAGTAAACTGACATAATCACAGACCATTAAACCTGGTTTAGACATTTGGCAACATCGTCCACTCTCTCCTTGACACCAGAAGAGATTGGAAAAGATTAAAAGTCACAAAATTTCAGACCTATTTAGAAGTGATACAGGGAAAGAAATAAGGTTTCAAGAATCCCCAATCAGTGGGAATAAGCTATGGCTTTAAAACGTTCTCAAAACATAGACCTTTCATTACTTGTGGAACTCCATCAGTGGAGGGCAGTGAAATCAGAAACAAACAAACAAACAAAACAAAACAAAAGAACAGCCTTTCTAGGTTGACTGGAGCCAACCATTTAATGCTAGTTGATTAAGTAGAGTAGGAACCTTCTATCTAATTTGTGTAGAAATTCTAGTATCTTGAACTTTATATCTTCAATACAGTAAATTATTTGGCATGAAAAATTTATTAGATGGATTTGAATGTTCTGATACATGAAGCCTAGGTTTTAATTGTTTTTTAAGTATATGTATTGTCCTTCCATATCAAATACAGATAGTTAAAGTTGGGATTTGAAAATTGGACACATTTGTTGGTCATATATGAACTGAATTTTATCCTGTATCACACTGTGCTTGATTTATATAGGTTATTTTCCTCCATTTAAATATTTTAGTAATATTAAAAATAGATTTATAATTCAGCTATTTAATTTACCACAATAGCTTAAAAATATTTGGTAGAAGGGATGTTTTAAAGAGACAAATCTCAAAATGACTGTCTTGTGGTTCTGCTTAGAAGAGGCCAAAATATACAGAGATGCCTTTCTCTCTTCCATCTTCAAAATCTCTTCAAATGACTATACCAAACATGCCTCTTTACTCAAGGGCCTTTTACACGCTGACATCACAAGTGACAAAAGGCGATTGTGACAAAAGTAAATAAAATTTCTTGTCAGGGCATGGGATTCCTGAGATCTGACAAGTGCTAAATCCCAAGAGCCTTCAAAGAGTGTACACACTCAGATGTTAACACCTTTCTTTAGGCACAACAGCCACAAGGACACCCTTCAGCCATTCCAAGTGCCAGTCAAAAATCATTTCTGGGCATTTCTTCTGCAACTTCTTTTGGTCTGCAGGAACTTCTCAGCCTACCCTACAATCTTACCCCATATTACAGCCTGAATAGTTTTAACATTCCTCCATTTTCTCTAAAAGAAAATTAAATCTAAACTGGAATTAGGTTTCAGCTTCTTCCTCCTTTTCAAATTCGGCTTCTTTGGCACAATGCCCTCCAGCAGTGCATGGAGATCAGTGATGTTTTCAGATCTGATGCCAACGTCAATCGGATAAATTGTCTGGCAAACAGAGCTGGGAGAACAGGCAATGGGCTGGCATCCTCTGATGAATGAACTCCTTCCTTCTCTGTAAACCAATTAGTTGTCTGAGTTAGCATGACTCTTCCTAGTCCAAGCAATGTTTAAAGAGGACATTCTAGCATGCAACTCAATATGCTCCGGCTTAATGATAGGTCTTCTGAAGATAGGTTTTTGCTGCAGTGTTATATGACTTAAGAAGAAGAACATATAAAATTTCTCAGACTTACTGGGAGCATTCAAGAGACTGCCATTCAAAACCACAGTACACAGCACTTATCTATGACATGCCATATTTATTAACCTTCATCAAGATAACCTCTACTTATTTCCAGGTATTACATTACAGCATTACAGGGATCTAGGCCAAACCATTTAATCTGGCTGAGCTATGGAGTGCAAGCATAATGTGCTTATTTTTTTTTCTTTCCCCTCATGGTGTATGAGCATAAAAGTGAGACATGTTGAGGAAAGTATCTTGAAAATTTATAGTATATAACAATTCTAAGACTGTTCATTGATAGAGGAACAACCATTAATTTATTTTCTACTATTAAAAACATTAAGAACCAAATGATTTGTAACAATAGATATTTATTTGGCTGGTAGTTCTATTCTCAAGGGAAATATGAGAGAATGGCACAGCTTTGTCCTGACTTTTGTAGAGAACCTTCTCGTTCTACCATAGCATAGCATAGACCATCATGTGGTTACACAGGGAAAGTATATCAGAGAGAGCTCACTCTCCAACCATGTATGACTTACTCATCATCCCACCTCCTAAAAGTGCTACTTCTTAACACCATCAAGGTATTAATTTGAAGACTTGGTCTTTACAACAAGAAATAAGAGGAATATATTAAAAAGCAAGTAGGTAAGAATCTGAACAATACTTGAGAATATTGTTGCCTCCATGACGATTTAGCCAGGCTGTCTGTTCCAGGAAAATTACAACAGCCCTTACATATGAAGTAAGCTCGTGCATCTCCAACAAAATTTCTAAAATTGATGTTCCTCATGATCCAGCAAGTTCCTTTCTGGTTATATGCATCTGTAAAAGTCTTTCACATTGTTAGGTAGAATGAGTTACAAAATTATCATATGTCAGGTAAAGAATAAGTAAATGAACTAAACCTTACCCATAGGTAAACATAATTAGTACAGCCTTATGTATACAAACCAATATTGCTTTACTTAAACAACTTTGAATGGAAAACAGACATTAACAGTAACATATGAAGTATGGCACAGTGAAATATGTTGAATTGGTTTTACATGTGAATAGTTGGGGAGTAAATTATCAAAATACATGTGGTTATAGGACATACCAACTTGAGATGAATAATTACTTGATGAGCAGAGGAAGGAAAGGCATAGAAGTATACTGTGTTATTCAGCATCTAACATGTTTTTTAAGGTAAAATGAAGAAATCTCTAAGATGAATGGCATATTGATAACTTCTACTAAAACTGTAATGGGGTACTCTATCTCTTTTATACTATTTTCATCATGGAAAATAATAAATCAACCAACACTTCATGATTGTAAACTAAACATTTAATTAGACTGTATTGGGCAAAATTCACAGTGACCTTATTGGCCACAGTTGCAATTTCTTGTTGAGGGACATCTGAAGTCATGAGTCAGGTGTCAGCATAATACATAAAATAAACAGTCCCAGGTAAAAAGGATACGGAAACTGAATTTCAAATATCAGCTGTGAGGCTTTTTGGAATACTGTCTGCAGTTTGAAAACTTCCAAATAAATAAATAAATAAACAAACAAACAGAAGTAGCCTTTGTGCTGCCTACTGTTCAGACTCATACTCTACCCTCTCTTGCTTATTTATACAGTTTGGTGACACTGTCTCTTTAAATCTCTGGCATTCTGAGTTTTTCCTCAGCCCAGGGGTTTTGTTTCCTGATTTCTTCTTGTTGTACTTCCCAGATTAGTTCAAAAGGCTCATCTCAAGCACCTTATCCAGGCATCTGGCTAAAGCTGAACCTCAGCAGCATGCCTCTTCTTCCCTTTGTATTAAAGTACCAAATGTTTGGATGATTTGCTTTACACTGATCACCAATATGAAATCGTTCTAATGAATTGTGGATATGCTGTCTTCTTTCACAAAGTACACGCTCATGCTTACTTTTGCATCTCTGGGATCTAGAGCAGTGTTGGCACAGAAGACATTCGGTGAATAAGAACTGAATGAACTTTTCATTAAAGTGTTAACAGACCCTAAAAGCTTTAGTAACTAGTGTGAGAAGTACAGACACAGATAGACTCTTTCATTGGTTAGGAGCATTGAGGCCCCTAAAAGCTAACCATCTCCCAAAAAGACAAGGAAGATAAGTTTTATTGTGCTTCACGGTTTAAATGTAAATTCAATGCTAGTGTGACATCCTGGGGACAGGAGCTGGAGGAAGCTGGAAACCTTACACTCAGCCAGCACTTAGAGAACCATGATGTGGATGCTCTGCTGGTTTTCTGCTTTGCATGAAATTGTTGCCCACTTTTAGAGTGCATCCTTTCACCCCAGTGCACCTAATCGAGACAGTCTTCCATAGGCACGGCCAGAGACAAACATGCTCTAAATACTCTAAGCAACCCACATGAATGTGTTTGGAAGCCAATCTCCCAGGTGATTCTAGACTAAATCAGTTGATAAGCAGGTTTTTTTTATTAATTTTTTTATTAATTACATTTTATTGACTTTGTGTCCCAGTTGTATCTCTCTCCTTCCTTCCCTCCCAATCATGCCTTCCATTCCTCTTCTCCTCCTATGCTCCTTCCCCAGTCCACTGACAGGGGAGGTCCTCTTCCCCTTCCATCTGACCCTAGCCTATCATCAGGACTGGCTGCATTGTCTTCCTCTGTGTCTTGGTAAGGCTGATCCCCCAACCCCTCAGGAAGGGGGGATCAAAAAGCCAGCCACTGAGTTCATTCAGAGAGAGTCCTGCTATCCTTACTAGGGAGCCCAAATGGACACTGAGCTGCCATGGGCTAAATCTGTACAGGGGTTCTAGGTTATCTCCATGTATAGTACTTGGGTGGATTATCAGTCTCAGAAAAGACCCCTGGGCCCAGCTTTTTTGGTTCTGTTTTAATCAACACAGTTCCCTTCTGTTTCTCTAGAAAAATCTTACCGATTGTGGGTAATAGAGCTGTTTCAGTACATGTGCCATAGTAGAGATTTTTTAAACTTTTTCTTAGAGGTTAACAAAGGCTCCACATAAACACCTGCTCTTAAACCAGGGCAGAGGTCTTTCTCGATCAATCTGGTGCAGGTTATTTATCTTAAATCTTTTATACCATATAAAGATGTTTCTAGATCCATTGCTAGATATTGTCATTGACAATTTTGTGCTACCTCTTTATAGTGGAAGGAAAATGGAGGAGATACTTTTCAATACTGTAACACAAGTTAGAATAAGGTCATAAATATCTTTAATGAAAATTAAGATTGAAATCTTAAGAACTTTCCTAGTTCTGTTACAGATTATATGTGTGTGCATATATACATATAATTATTGACACAATGCCCTATATATTTTAAGTAAAACAAAACAATTGTCTTTCTTTGAAATTCCTGCCAAGCAACTATCCTGTGAGTAAATGCTAAACAGGAAACCGTTCCACTGATTACTACCTTACATACAAATTTCAGCTTCCAAATGCCATGGGAATATGCTCTTGGTCTCAAGTATAGTATTTCCCCCAAGAGAATTCTGCATTGTACAAAGACGCATACAAGTTTAAGAGTGCCATTCTGAATCCTCCAAAGAGGCTTTCTCTCTGTTGTGTTTTCTCGGTTTTATGTGAAGCAAGCTAGAGTTCACAAAGGAAATTCCATTCCTATGCTAAAATTTGAAATGGCAGTTTCTATTTTAGAAGACCTTTGCATCAGTGGTTTTGTAAGAAGAAACTTGTGTTCCTTTTAAAAATGGAAAAAAAATCTAGTGAAGTATTGCTTAGCTTGCAATTCTTGAGAGCACTTTATCTAAAGAAACATAAAATGCCCTATTTGTATGTAATTTGGATGCCCAAAGTTGACACCTTTCACAAGTAGGGTAGACATCCTCTATAGAATGGTAGGACAAATTTCAGAACAGTCTGTAAATTAAAACCACCTTTTCACCATTTTTGTCCCACTCCTAAAAGTCTTTTCTAGTTAAGGCTTTTCTCTGTGCCCTCTCATTCCCGCCTAGAACTCTACTACTCTTGATGCTCATGGAACAACAAATTTACCATATGTGTGTGTGTGCTTGTGTCTCTCAGGGTGTGTACATATATCATATATATATATATCAGACTATCAAAAATGTGTTTTTATTCTCTTGGCAGCATACCATTATATATGTTTCATAAATTATACATACGCTCAAAAATTAATGGCTGTTTGAGCTAATGTGCTTTACACAGTTCTAAGTGAAGTTGCTGTATTTACATACCAGTTTTTATATGGATGCAAGATTCCATTTCTCTTAAACTAATGTTTATAAATGATACTAATGTTTATAAATGATGAGTGCTATGTTAAGAATACGTCTTAATTTATGCAATTGGTCGAACAAGCTTTCAAAGTGCTTTGACAATTATATATTTGTGCCTATAAGGTCTGAGGGGGTTAGGAAGTTTGAAAGAAGACAGAAAGGAGTTAATAGGATGAGTCAGGGAAGACATATAGAGAACCATCCTTATACCTACTGCCCTTCCGCCGCATCGTTTCTGCTTCATCACACTTACCTTACCCCTTCATGGGCAAAGATGGATATTCCCCGGATAGAAGCTGTGTTCCTTTCTCTGGCTGCAGCACAAGTTTGCCTTAGATTGCCAACATTCTCTGGAAGACTGCTGACCTGCCCATTTCCCCCTGCCGTTTTACATCCATCAGTTTTCCAAACTCTCTCTGCCCTCATCTGAGACCTTTCACCTCTTTGGATCTCATTACCTGTGTGCTCCTTGCTTGTCACTGCCCAGTGACCTGTGTTCACCTTTCTTTTTCTTTTGGTTAGACAGGGGGCTTTACTCTGACTTGCACTGAAAACTAGCCCAAATCATACCTATTATGGCCTATTTAATAGATAATTACAAATACAGTATATATAATTGCAGCCAAACACCTTCCAGTAAGAACAAGTTGCTAGCAAAATTAGATCGCACAGGATGATGTGTCTCGTACAATTTTTGTTGGCAAGCAGGCACAGAATAGGTTGAGCAATTGGTATGTTTCATAAACTCTATTACTCTACCTTTCAAGTGTGCCTACTGTGCAGAAGACTCTATAGGCTAATAAATCAACACCCTACAAGCAGGATTTTATGCTCTTAAGAATCTGGGAGAGCCACAGGCAATAAAGAGTCTGCTGGATTCTTAATTTTTTTTATTTAGGAAAGTATATATGTGTTGATAAAATATTCTGTCTATCCTACATAACAAAAATACAATTTATTTCACCAAAGAAAATGTATTTCTAAAGTCTATTACGCTAATTAAAGAGACATGCTTTACAGCAGCAGATAACTGTATTTAACGTTTTAGGAAAATGCCTCAAAGCACTTGGAATGGGCACATTTAGATTATGAACTTCTGATAAGAACTCATCCGGCTGCCTCTAAACCTTGAATGTCTGGTCGGGAGGGGACCTAACACAGAAGACAATCTCAGCTGCCACTGCAGATGTCACACAAGGTGCTTCGGTGTTTTGCAGAATTACGTCAAATTGTGGACCATGTAGCAATCCTTAAATACTTGGAAGTGACATTTCCTGAGATCCCATGATTTGCTAGGCATACAATTGCATTTACATTTCTTAGCTGGGAAAGTATGGCTTAAGTTGTTATCACTGGGTAACTTTACCTTACAGTGAAGAAATCACCCATGAGAAACAGTGGGGCTGGGACTCACATCTGGGTCTACCTAAGTCCAAAGCAATCTTTCAAGCACAGTTCAGTTAAAGTAAAATAAGTATATTTTTCTGATACTATGTCATTATTTGCAACCATTTTAAAATAATTTTGTGGCTAATAAACACAGATAGTTCATTAAAGCTTTTGAATCTCTCCTCATCAAAATGGACATATAGACCTAATTTTTCAGAAAACTTGACATGGTAATTAAAAACATCCCCCTTTCTTCCTAATACTTACCATGGATCTTATACTAAGAATGACTGCAATGAGGAATGTTATGTTAAGATTGTAATATATATTGTAATCTGCCATCTTTCTTCTGGCTATGTTTTTTAATATGTTATTTATTTATTTATTTATTCATTTTTTGGTAAGGCAAGTAAAATAGACTCTTTTTTTTTTTTAATGAAGTTTAACATCTTATCCCCAATGTAATTGTGATACATCGCTTGAAATGTTTCAGGCTATAAACAGTTGACCATCAGGGACCATCATTAGGCACCCTTTCTTGGTAACCATACTTGGTGAATAAGCTTTTGAGGGGTAGATGACACCATTTTTCCCTATAGGCATACCTTACAAGCTGTATTTGCTATGTCCAAAACCATCATGGTTATAGGTTCTCTAGCCTATCCAGAAGTCAGTTGTGCCCTATCCAGCAGGCCCTTCAGAGGGTTTGCCATGAGCCACCTCTCTTCGATCACATGAGCACAGTGGCACACCTGTACTTCTCTACTTCATATCCGGTTCTTCCCCATGCTACTGACGTTAAGCGAAGGGACGGCATACCGCCAGAGCTCTGTGTCACATGACCAAGGGCCTTCTCCAAAGAGTAAGTGAGACACTTGTTAGTATAATTTAAGCATTAATTATGAGAACAGTCACCCAAATGTCATGGAAACGAATAACCCACTGAGCCACTACTGAGAAAACTACCTTACCGCCGAGGCTCAGACAAACAGGAGAATGATTAGCAACAATGCATTACAAGACTCAGTTATATTTCACAGCGTTTGACAATCCATAGGGCCCACTTCTCTTTCCCCATAAATAAGATATACAATTTAATGGTTCTCTTTCATCTCATACATCACAGTGAATCTGCAAGAATATCACTTAACCTCTTCAATCCATTTTTTTTCCAATGCCTGTGTGCTTACAGATATAAGGGAAGAGAGTGGTCCAGTGTTGAGTCTATTTCATGGCTGTGTACTTTTGTATCGCTGCTGACAAAGTGGAGAAAGTATATTTAAATGTAGAACAATTGGCAATATCATCTGTCACGAAATGACTCTGACACTTACTTAACCATGGGATGTGGCATTGTTTGCTCTGTATTGAGTCAATTCCGGGGCAGCTTGTTATTTGAAATTACTAGAAGGGCCTCACTCCAATTGTTTCTGGGGATCTACTCCTAAAGTGTACGTACAAAAGCTGACAAGGAATTTAAAGATGCCATAAACAGACCATTTATAAATTTACTGTTACAGAAATTAATGAAAATACTGTACTATTATAACATCTTTTAAGTAAGGATTTTTTTCCCAATCCACTCAAAATTGATTCTTTTTAAATTTAATTTTATTTCTATATTTATTTATTACAATTTATTCACATTATATCCCCGCTGCAACTCCCTTCCTGTCTCCTCCCAGAAGGCAAATTATCAATGACAAAGTAATGATCAAGTAAGTCTTTTTTTTTTCTTTTTTTTATCAGTTACATTTTATTAACTCTGTATCCCAGCCGTGTCCCGATCCCTCATTCCCTCCCAGTCCCTCCCTCCCTCCCTCATCTCCACCGTGCCCCTTTCTAAGTCCACTGATAGGGGGGACCTCCTCCCCATTCATCTGATCCTGTTTTATCAGGTATCTTCAGGACTGGCTGCAAAGCCCTCCTCTGTGGCCTAACAGGACTGCTCCTCCCTTCGGGGGTGGAGAGACCAAAGAGCCAGTCATTGAGTTCCTGTTAGAAATAGTCCTTGTTCCCCTCACTTTGGGAAACCAATTGGTTACTGAGCTACCACAGGCTACATCTGAGTGGAGGTTCTAGGTTATATCCATACATGGTCCTTGGTTGAATGTCAGTCTCAGAAAAGACCCTGTGCCCAGATATATTTGGTCCTTGTGGAGCTCCTGTCCTTTCCGTATCAGACTAACTCCCCTTCTTTCTTATGATTCCCCGTACTCTGCCAAAGGTTTGGTCATGAGTCTTTGCTGATCAAGTAAGTCTTGCTTCAAATAGAGACAATGCCTTAGAACACATTTTCCTAAAAAAAAAAAAAAAAAAAAAAAAAAAAAAAAAAAAAAAAAACCTTTGTCTTCTAAATATCATTTCAAAGCATTTTCAGCTGAGTTTTTTATATAACTTAAAAAATTAAGATTCAATATCTCCAATTTTTTTTCTCATACTGAATTAAGGCAACAGCAATGACTATAATGGTTTATTGTGAAACATAAATCAAACAATTTGGAAACTGTAATATTCCTAGATGTATGAATATGGAAGATTTTAAGTTCCAACTCTACTATGAAAAACCCTTGCAAATTGTTATTCCCAGTTTTATAGGAAAAAGCTCAAAAGATTGGAAGCAACAGCTCTGGGGAGCTCTATGCATAGCTATATGACAGATGAGCTTCTTGCTACATAGAAAGCACATAATGATGGGTGTAAGGTCAAATCTCAGGGTCGTTTTGAATTGCATTTCCCTGATGACTAAGGACATTGAGCATTTCTTTAAGTGTTTCTCTACCATTCTATATTCTTCTATTGAGTGTTCTCTGTAGAGCACTGTATCCCATTTTTTAATTAGATTACAGTATTTGTTGCTTTTTAACTTCTTGAGTTCTTTATAAATTCTGGATGTTAGCCCTCTGTCAGATATAGGGTTGGTGAAGATCCTTTCCCAGTCTGTAGGCTGTCAGTTTATTCTGACAGTAGTGTCCTTTACTTTACAGAAGCTTTTCAGTTTCATGAGGTCCCATTTGTTGATTGATGATCTTTGAGCCTGTGCTGTTGGTGCTCTGTTTAGGAAGTTGTCTCCTGTGCCAGTGAGTTCTAGGCTCTTCCCTACATTTTCTTCTAACCGATTTAGTGTGTATGGTTCTATGTTGAGGTCTTTGATCCACGTGGACTTTAGTTTTGTGCAGGATTATAAATATGGATCTATTTTCACTTTCTACATGTAGATATCCATTTGGACCCACACCATTTGTTGAAGATGCTGTCTTTTTTTCATTGTATGGTTTTTGTCTTCTTTGTCAAAAATCAAATATCCATAGGTGTGCAGGTTTATTTATGGATCTTCTATTCAATTCCATTGATCCGCCATTCTGTTCTTTCTTTTTTCTTTAATTTTTATTTTTTATACAAATTACAATTTATTCACTTTGTATCCCAGCTCTAGCCTCTTCCCTCATTCCCTCCCAACCCCACCTTTTCTCCCTCATCTCCTCCCATGCTCCTCTTCAAGTCCATTGGTAGAGGAGGTCCTTCTCCTCTTCCATCTGACCATCAGGTCTCATCAGGACTGGCTGCATTGTCTTCCTCTGTGGCCTGGCAAGGCTACTCAGGGGGAGGTGATCAAAGAGCCAGACACCATAGGATGAAATGGCCACCCTGGAAAAATCTATCTACGTATTCAATGTAATTGCCATCAAAATACAAACACAATTCTTTACAATACTTGAAAGAATAATTCTCAATTTCATACGGAAAAACAAATAAACAAAAACCAGAATTGCTAAAACAATCCTGTACAACAGATAGTCTGGAGCTATCTCCATCCCTGATTTCAATCTGTACTACAGAGCAATAGTAATAAAATCTGCATGGAACTGGCATAAAAGCAGAAACACTCTGCACAAAACTAAAGTCCAAGTGAATCAAAGACCTCAACATAAAACCATATATACTAAATCAGTTAGAAGAAAATGTGGGGAAGAGCCTAGAACTCATTGGCACAGGAGACAGCTTCCTGAACAGAACACCAACAGCACAGGCTCTAAGATCAACAAACCACAAATGGAAGCTCATAAAACTGAAAAGCTTCTGTAAAGCAAAGGAGAGTGTCGTCAGAACAAAAGGACAGCCTACAGACCGAGGAAGGATCTTCACCAACCCTATATCTGACAGAGGGCAAACATCCAAAATATATAAAGAACTAAAGAAGTTAACAAGCCACAAATCAAGTAATCCAATTTAAAAATGGGGTACAGATCTAAACTGAGAATTCTCAATTGAGGAATACTGAATTGCAGAGAAACACTTAAAGAAATGCTCAATGTCCTTAGTCATCAGGGAAATGCAAATCAAAACAACCCTGAGATTTAACCTTACACCCATCAGAATGGCTAAGATCAAAAGCTCAAGTAATAATATGAGCTGGAGTGGATTTGGAGAAAGGGGAACCCTCCTCCATTGCTGGTTGGAATGTAACCTTGTACCACCACTTTGGAAATCAATCTGGCACTTTCTCAGATAATTAGAAATAGCGCTTCCTTAAGATCCAGCTATACCACTCTTAAGCATATATCCAAAATATGCTCAAGTATACAACAAGAACATTTGCTCAACCATGTTCGTAACAGCTTTATTCATAATAGCCAGTCCTAGAAACAACCCAGATGCCCTTCAGTGGAAAAATGGATACAGAAATTGTGGAACATTTGCACAATGGAATACTATTCATCAATTAAAAACAAGCAAATCATGAAATTAGCAGGCAAATGGTAAGAACTAAAAAAAAGATCATCCTGAGTGAGGTATCCCAGAAGCAGAAAGACACACAGTGTATATACTTACTTATAAGTGGATATTAGACATATAATATAGGATAAACATACTAAAATCTGTTCAACTAAAGAAGCTAAAGCAGAAGGAGGACCCTGGGTAAGATGATCAATTCTCATTCAGAAAGGCAAAGGGGATGGACATCAGAAGAAAGAGAAAACAGGGAACAGGCAGGAGCCTACCACAGAGGACCTCTGAAAGACTCTACCCCACAAGGTATCAAAACAGATTCTGAGACTCCTAACCAAACTTTGTTCAGAGTGCATGGAATCTTAGGAAAAAAGAGGGCAATAGAAAGACCTGGAGGGGACAGGAGCTCCACAAGGAGACCAATAGAACCAAAAAGAAAAAAGAAAAATGGGCAAAGGTGTCTTTTCTGAGATTGATATTCCAATCAAGGACCATGCATGGAGATAACCTAGAACCCCTGCACAGATGTAGTACACAGCAGTTCAGTCTCCATGTTCCCTAGTAATGGTAACAGGGACTGTCTCTAACATGAACTCAGTGGCTGGTTCTTTGATCACAAGATTATTAAATGACATTCCCTCCTGTAGTTGATAACCTACACACTAAACTTGGCTTTCAAAATGAATGAATTCTATTTTGGGATGACAGCTTTGTCAACTTGACACATCCTAGATTCACCTAGGAGGACAGTTTCACTGAGAGCATGTCAACAATGTGTTGTCCCACGAGTATGTCTATGGAGAATCCTTAAGTTAATATTTGTGGGAAGATCTAGCCCCCTGTGATCGGTGAGATCACCGTTCCTTAGGCAGGTAAAGGGAGAACACACACACACACACACACACACACACACACACAATTAATTTAAGGAGATTATCAAGAAGGAATGTCGTATATGACATGATGTTACTTGAGTAAGTGGTTAGAGTAAGTGGTATTCTTGCATATGTAACTTTCAAAATGAGTATTACTAGCAAGATTACAAACAGCAGAAACTGCACATAAGCACTGTACTCCCACTGGTGGCATTGTCCACCATGGGGATACAAGGTCAGAATTCTGCTTTCACCATGCATGAGTACTAAAATAATACGTGAAGTATTTACATGGAGGATTCTGAGAGCCAGCTTTCTCATTGCAGAAGAAACTATAAATAATCAAGAGTCAGAGGCTAGAATAATTTTGATAGGGTGGATTAAAGAGACATCAAGTGAATTCATGACAATCTTCATAAAGATTTTGATGGTTAAGTATAAAATCTTTTAATCCATATAAATTTGATTCACTTTACAACATTTCTTGCCTATTAACTTAAATGAGCAAAATAGATCCACAACAACAGTGAACATATGCACACCCAGATTTTGGTTTCCAATTAAAAAAAAGAAAACAAAAAACAATAACAACATGGAGGCAAGAAATTTACATGAATAGTGAGCTTTAGATTGGAACACACATTTAAAAGATGAGTATGTAGCACCAAAACCCAATGAAATACTAAACACACACAAACACACACACACACACACACACACACACTCACGCGTCAGGGTACTTTACAAGGATATGAAAGACAACTAAAGAGCTCCTAATGCCTGGAGCTAGAATGAAATGAACAACAAAATAAATAACATAGAATTTGATTAAACAAATACCCATGAATCCCTACTTATATGAATAAATAATTGAATAAAGAAATTTGAGAAAACAGATGAGTTTCTCATCTTAGGGAATTCTAAATAATTTATGTAGACACTACATCCTCGAGGAGGTAGAACATAACTTGCTATTACTTCACGTTGGCTGCATGTAGTGCCTTTCTTTCGAAGAATAGACTATAAAGGGGAAGGAGAATTAGTAATTTCATAGTTGCAAGACATGACATACACTGTCTCAGTCAGGTGATCAAGGTTAAGGTAATGGTGATATCATATTGGTAATACAAATTCTGATCTGATTTGGTAAGAATGGCACTTCACCTCTATTGTCTCCCTCTCCAAACCCATAATTTAACCAATGCGTATGAAAAACTTCAGAAAATGTCAATGTATTCAACAATAGTTATATGTACTTCTTAAAACTCTCATTATCAACAGGTAAGAAAAGGCCCAAGAAACTGTAACAACGAAGAGCAAAGCTATCAAATCTACAGTGGAATTCAGAATAGATTACTGGAACAGAAAGGGTATAGCACGGCTTCAGAACTTAGATGTAATTGTAATGGTGAGGAAATGAAGAAGTGACAGACGAAAGGACAGCCAGACAATAAGCTGGGATCAGACAGTCCGGACTCTCCATTGAAGAAGTCGGAGCACACCAAAATCTCAGTGTGTTTATTATGGAGAGTTGAACAGAGAGGAGGAGTTATTGGATACAACTGGACAAGGAGACTGGTTTGTTACATACAGGCAAATAGGGAGACAAAGTTTATGGTATGCAGCTGGAGAAGGAGGCATGTTTAGCTAATGTATGCAGGAGGAGTCAGACCATAAACATAAATATACGAAGGGGAGAATATTGGATATTTGCAGCACAAACTGTCAACACTCACCGTTAGTTCCATCAGGAAGGTTTTGCCATCCCTCTGAGCCCAAGGCTATGGGGTCCTTAACAGGACTGTGCCTACACCAAAGCACATTTAACTCAACAGGTGAAGGTCTCAGGGCTTCCTCTGCTCCCTACACAACACCAGGTATAAAGTAAGGGGATCTCAGGAAGTTATGGACTTGAGTCAATACTGGCTCAAATATGTGACACATCGGTGGGTCTCAACCCTGTAGGTCCCGACTCCTTGGACCATAGAGCAGATATCCTGCATATCAGATATTTAAATTACAATTCATAACGGTAGTAAAATTACAGTTATAAAGAGGCAATGAAACCATTTTATGCTTGGGGATCACCAAAACAAGAGAAACTATATTAAAGAGTCATAGTACTAGGAAGGTTGAAGACCACTGGTGGACAGAGGGACCATATTAATTAATGTACATGGACCAAATGTGCCATAACACTGTAGTTCTCATTAACTAATGTCTCAAATCGGATGGCTGATTTAGGGAAACACTGTACCACACACTCTATAATCTTTCTTATATCGAAAACTATACAATTAAAACTTGATTTTGTTTTTAAATTGGAGGGGGGATGGTCCCTTACCCAAAGTGACCTACACTTCATACGTGTCAATTGTTATAATCTGCATGACAAATAGTATTGTCAGAAGTGTCGGTGGACAAAGAAAAGTCAGAAAATTATTAATGATTGAAATAAAATCTGTGGTTAACATGAGGAATCCAGAATCAAAAAGAATGACTATGTCATGGATTGGCTAGATTACCAGCCTCTCATTTTGCTGTAAGTCAGCCACATAAATTAAGGCAAAGACAAACAGGTGTTAGAAAAAAAAATTCTAAGTGATTTTTGTCTCAGCCTCTGCAAAGTCAAAGAAGCTTTGCCTCTTGTTCTGAAAGTCCCATACTGCTGCCAGAATGATGTCATCTCAGCCACTCTTGGAGGCTTCCTATATCGCCCTCACAATATCATTTACTGTTCAATGGCAAATTTGAAAAGATGTAGAGATTCTGGCTTTAAGCACGCTCTACAAAGCAATAAGTACATGAAAGTGATAGACTAGTTTATCAGATCAGTGATTGAAGTATCTACTTTTCAAAATATTATTCCCATGTCTTGGCTTTTAGTCTTTTTCTCATCTTTCACTTATATAGTTTTGAAAGATGCTAAGTTGTTGAAGATGTTATCACTGGGCTATTAATTTACAATCCATAAATAATTGATTTGCATTCCATAAATCCATGCGGAGTTGGGAGTGGAAAGGATTTCTTTTTAGCTCATTTTGTAAAGCTAAAGACTACTCAAATTCCCCCACCCTGTAGGAAGCACTTAGACAGATTATCACCCTGAGATCACAAAGCTTCCCCCGCCTGTGTATGTTTTTCTTTCTTTAGATAAATATAATGGCTAATATTTGACTTCACCACTTTCAGTTTCTCTTTGTACAAATGGGAAAGCAATCCAGGATGGGGATCCTAGATTGAGAAATCTCATTGGATGTAAACAGTAGTCACATGGCTTTGTTCCTGATATTGCTTATCAAGTCCATCTAATTTTCAGTCTTTTGAAGGAAATATTATACGTTAATCATTACCATGCCATTAGCCATAGAAATATACACTCAACCAAATCAATTAATCTATTAAAGGTGATATATAAAATATTAAGCATAGAGTGCTAGAATCGAAAAATATTTATCTCAGTATTCAAAACGGTGCATCTGCCCACAGGAACTCTCTCTGAATTCCCCTCTTATCAAGATAAACAGATGCCACCACATGTGCAATGGCTGAGTAAGAGCTGACAGCAGCATGAATATAAAGCTAATCAATGGACCCACAAGAAAGCCGTGCTTCAGCATACAGATTTCACTTCCAAACCACTTGCTTTAGAATATGGTGTCAACAAATTCTCTCCTAACTTTAAATCTATGCAAAACTATTACAACAGATTACTCCTCTCTTCATGAATAGCCACATTTTAATGAAAACCTTACATTCCCATGAAATTTAAGGTCAAATATTAGATGATGGAACTTTGTACTCTGTTATGTAACAGAAAGGGAAGAAGCATGTGTGTTTGTGTGTGTGAGTGTGTGCACGCACACTAGTGTTTCTTGGATCACGTGAAATGTGCAGTTTCCTATTATCCTATTTGTCATTAATCACCCTTCTATATATCTTGTTTTGTAAAATGGCCCTATCCAAACTCCATTTCACAAAATGTCTGAAACAACATTGAATTATTATATAAGAACAGAATTCAAACAGTTTTTACAGATGTTGACATAATTATATTTCATTGTAATCACTGCAAAGAGAAATTTGCTTCCTGTGTTTTCCATCTGCTAATGAGTTGTTTTGTTTAAAAATATTTGTCTGTTATGTTTAAGATACCATTCCAACGATTAGCATCATAGCATTGAAAAATGCACAAAGTACTCATCTCCTGCAGCTCTCCTGCCATGAAGGAGAAGAGAAAGACATAAACAATGAATATGATACCTAATATGTTGATTATAGTGTATATAAGACCAAGGCAAAATGAGAGGGATTGGGAGTGAGGATTAACAATAAAGTTAAAATGTGAAGCAGGAGAATAATAGTGACTGAGGAACACTTCCAGAAGGTGAGTTAAACATGAAAACAGAGAATTCCAAAATGAGAAAATAGTATAACTACACTCAAAATTAAGAACAAATCTTACACAACTGAGGACTAACAGGTACATCATTATGGTGAGGACTGAAGGACTGACATAGAGGTAATGAAGAGGACTATTGGATACATGGTAAAATAAAGAAAATATATGCCTTCTAAATCATATGTAGGTATCAACAGAAACTTCAGCAATTTGAAGGTCCGCCCTAAAGTGCTGTTTAAAACTAGGAATGCCCCAATTTAAAGACGCTTTTCTAATATAATAATGAGTATTAACCGACCTAAAAAAAGTTCTAAAACATGAAAAGAAGAAAAGAAATACAAAGAGTAAAGAGGGCTGGGATTGTGGATGGGTATCAGTGGTACAGTGGCTTGTCTAGCAGCTTTGGGTCCCTTTTTTTAATCCCCAGCATACTCCACATACAAGAAAGGAGGAGGGGAGAGTGTTTAAAAGGGAAAAGAAGGGACTGGAGTAACGACCCAGTCGAAAAGAGCAGACACTGCCTTTGCAGAGGAGCTAGATTTGCTTCTAAGAGCTCACATTAGGCGGCTGACAACCATCTGTGACTCCAGTTCTGAGGAATCCCACACCCTTCTCTCACCTCCACAGGCACTGCATACATGTGGTACATGTATGTGACTTCAGGCACTCACACATGAACATCAAATAAATAAATCCCCTTTTAAAAGGTGCAAGAGATTGCAAAGTAAGATCATTAAATTAGTCCATAATGCAATAATTGCGTTAACTGAAGATGTTTGGGCAGAGGGCAGGGAATCTTATGAAAGAAGTGGGAGTTAGTAAGACCTGGAGAGGACAGGAGCTCCACAAGGACAGCAACAGATCCAAAAATTCTGGGCCCAGGGGTCTTTTCTGAGACTGATACGCCAACCAAGGACTATTCATGGATATAACCTAGAACCCCTGCACAACAGATATAGCCCAGGGCAGCTCAGTATCCAAGTGGGTTCCCTAGTAAGAGGAAAAGGAGCTGTCTCTAACATGAACTCAGTGGCTGGCCCTTTGATCACCTCCCCCTGAGGGGGGAGCAGCCTTACCAGACCACAGAGGAGAACAATACAGCCAGTTCCTATGAGACCTGATAGGCTAGGGTCAGAGGGAAGGGCAGGAGGACCTCCTCTATCAGAGGATTGGGGGAGGGGCATGGGAGGAGAAGAGAGAGGGAAGGTAGGATTGGAAGGTGATGAGGAAGGAAGCTACAGCTGGGACACAAAGTGAATAAATTATAATAAATAAAAAAATAGAAAAAAATAAACATGGCATTTAGAAATTAATGTCAATTGATACTCTATGTTTTCTGTAAGAATCACTCTGAATATGGAGCACAGAGAGGTTAAAATAAAAGAATGAAGAGAAATTGATCATGCTAAAGCTAAAAAAATTGTTATACTAAATAAATATTAAACAAAATAATATCTATATAAAGATTATATAGGAATAAAGAGAGATTCAACAAAAGGCAGAAGGTCAATGTGCTACTAAAATATAACAATCCCGGTTGTGTGTGTTTCTAAAAAAAAACATAGAGGCAAAAGGCTATAGAACTGAAAGAGAAGTCACTAAATTTACAAGCAACTGAATATTTCACAGTCTCTTCCCACTCATTGGTTGAGTGAATACATATTGTCAGGAACAATAGTTGGCCATCCTACATACCAACTCATTCCTGATTGACACTTGCTGACTGCTCCAGCCCCAAAGAATAAAATGCATACCTTTTTTTGAAAAGTAGAGATCATACACTCATGAAGACATATCATGCTCTAGACTAAAATAATCTCGATTAGTAGAAAAGAACTGAAGTTGTATGATGTCCATGCTCTGACAGCCATAACTGGAATTGGTATTCCAATGCTAGTTATCTGGGAAATATTCAGACATGTGGAGATTCTGTAAAACACTTTCCATGTATCTATGAGTCAAAGCAACAGAGAAAACAACAATGGAAATTAGCAATTATTTTGAATTAGATCTAACATGAAAACACAAGAAATTAAATTGTGGAATGCTGCTAAACAGGGCTTTGGGGAAACACACACAGGATAAATTCATTTATAATCAAAATGAGATGATGAATCTGAACTTACATCTTATGACACTGGAAACCGAAGAGCAAACTAAACTTGAAGTAAATTAAGAGGAAGAAATAATAAGGTTCACATGAGTGAAATAGGAAGCAGGTGAGAGGTATGAGTAAAAGCATACATTGTCTCTTTTTAAAAACCAATATAATTGAAGACCCTAGCATTAATAAAGAAAACTGCAGAGAGCAATACCAAAATGAAATTTTAGGTGGGCATAACTACAGTTGCTAAAAACATTAAAATGATAACAAAACTCAATGAATTTGTTGAAAACTATAAAGTCCAAAAGCTTATACAAGAAAAGATAGCCTAAATAATCCTCTACATATAAATAAACAGAATTAATAGCCTAAAGCTTCCCCACAAATAACTCTCAAAGTCTAAATAGTGTCATTTGAGGATTCAAACGAATGTTTGTGGAAGAAATGGTAGCAAGTCTCCAAAAAGTCTAGCCAAAGTGAGGAAAATGGGCCCATGTGTTTTGTGAAGTCATAAATGACATGACACCAAAGCTGCTAGAATGGTTATGAAAGAAGGGGGAAATAGAAAGATCTAGAAGGGACAGAGCTCCACAAGGAGAGCAATAGAACCAAGAAATCTGGGCCCAGGGGTCTTTGCAGAGACCAATACTCCAACCAAGGACCATGCTTGTACAGAACCTAGAACCCCTGCACAGATGTAGTCCATGGCAGCTCAGTCTCCAGGTGGGTCCCTAATAAAGGGAGCACAGTCTATCTATGATATGGACTCAGTCTCTGGCTTTCTGATCACATCCCCCTGGAAGGAGGGCAGGCTTACCTGGCCACAGAGGAAGACAATGCAGCCAGTCCTCATGAGACCTGATAGACTAGGGTCAGATGGAAGAGGAGGAGGACCTCCCCTATTAGTGGACTTGGGGAGGGGCATAGGAGGAGGAGAAGGAGGGAGGGTGGGATTGGGAGGAGATGAGGGAGGGGGGCTACAGCTGGGATCCAAAGTGAATAAATTGTAATTAATAAATAAAAAGAAAGAAATGAGAAAAATCACCACAAACCATGATTCCACAGGTGAAAAAGCACAATAGCATGTGAGGATATGATAGAAACTTGAATCTAACAGTTTGTTACATGTTTGTACATCAGGAATGAATAAGGATTATAACAGCACAATCTTTGCTGAGTATTTAATAGCAACCAATACAACTTACTTAATAAGAAAGGTTTTTAAAAGTATATGGTCATTTCCCTACATGTAGGAAAATCATTTAGCAAGTAACCATATGTGTGTGTATGTAGTGATATGCAAAGTTGGAGGTTTTATTTTGAGGTTTCCACATATACTTCTTGTGTTCTCTCCCACACCTGCTACTCTCCAGGAGCCTCCACCACTTCATGATCACCTGATCACTTTCCTCTTCCCAATATCTCCTTTCTGCTTGCATGCCACATGCACTGGGACTCTTTGTTCCCTTTTATTTCTGTTTTCCTCCCCATAGTTCTCTCTTTTTACCCCCTTTTGTCTTCTCACACTTCTATTTAACACAATTCTAAATGGCCTCACCAAAAATAAAGACAAGTTATAGAAGCAGACTGGTCAAAAGGAAAAAGGAAGCAGTTTTTTCTCCATAAGTCCTGAAGCCCACAGAAAAACTATTAGAATTAACAAAAGACTCTAGTAAGATAACAAATGAATCTCGGTGTGAGATTCATCCTAGTTGTTGACTTGACAAGACAAGATCAGCAGAAGACCAGCCTCTTGTCGTGACTAGGAGGGAGTTTTTACATGGGGTTAATTGCGATAAAAAGAACCTGACTGTGGGTGGCACAACGAATGTAAAGACAGAAGTGAGCTAAGCACTAGGGTTCATTTCTCTCTGCCTCAGCGAATGTAAAACATGACCAGCTGGTCTCAGTCTCCTGCCACCAGGACCTTCCTAGCAAGATGAAACTCATCTATGAACTCTGAGCAAAAATAAACCCTTCCTAAACAGATTTTGTCACTGCAACACATAATGTAGATGATGTGTTGTCAATGTGCAAAATGCTATTATTTATGTGTGTTAACAACAAACATTTCAACATTTCATTTTAAACTAACTGTTTATAATATCATGAAAATATGAAAGAGCAGATAGTTTTGATTATATGTATCTTAGATATCAAAAACTATAAAATATTTCTGGGGAAAATTACATATGATTAATATGGGACGTTATGCTATTATTATAGATTGGAATACTCAATAATATGATGTTATGAATCCCCATTAAACTGCTGTATAGACTACATGAAGTTCACCACAAATTTTCGGTTAGGAAATAAAAGATGAGACAGACTTACCATCCTATATGACAATTATATTTATAGGTTTTTATCCAGCTGCTAAGAAACTATGCTCACACAAAAAAACCTGCTTGACTTACAATTGCTCAAATCTAGAAGTAACAAAGTAATACAACAATCTAGTAAAATTACAAAAAAAAATCACTAAATAGTACATGTGGATCCAAACATGAGCACTGATGCCATTAGTTGTTTGGAAATCTGAATGAAAGCCTCAGTGAGATTCCACTGTACATCCAAGTAGAAGAAATATAGTCCCAAATGCAAGAGTTGCTTGCAACAAACACACACATGGCTGGTGGGAAAGCAGGATGATTAATTTACTTTGTAAAACATTTAGGACTTTCTTAGTAATAGCTAAAGACATTTGTAACAACTATTTCTATAGGCAGATATTTCCACTGTTTTTGAATAAACTCATAGGAGAGGAATGGCTCACAAGACTTTCAACAGCAGATGATGGAACAAGGTGTAACTACAAAAAGATGGTGGGTCTTGAAGAACTAGAAAAGAGTGACAGCAAACAACAGAAAGTGGAGTGAGCTCTTCAAAACTGAAGGTGAGAGAAGTGATGGGGACTGGTGGAAAAGGAATAACTTCAACAATGATTAAAAGGAAAGATTTTCTTATTCTCCAACATAAACCAAAGAGAGAGAGAGAGAGAGAGAGAGAGAGAGAGAGAGAGAGTTCGATGAGAAGGGTGATGGAGTGTAGGTACACAGTCTCTCGAATCATTCTTTTTAAAAAAATTTAATTAATTTATTATTTATTTATTACAATTTATTCACATTGTATCCCAGCTGTAGCTCCCTGCCTGGTGTCCTCCCAGTCCCACCCCCTCTCCCTCTTTCCTCCTATGCTCCTTTCTAGTCCACTGATAGGAGAGGTCCTCCTTCCCTTCTACCTGACCCTAGCCTATCAAGTCTCATCAGGACTGACTGCATTATCTTCCTCTGTGGACTTGTAAGGCTGCCCCTCCCTCAAAGAGCCAAACACTGAGTTTATGTCAGAGACAGCTTCTGCTCCCTTTACTAAGGAACCCACGTGGATACAGAACTGCTATGAGCTACATCTGTGCAGGGTTCTAGGTTGTCTCTGTGCATTGTACTTGGATGGAGTATCTTTGTAATACTCCTGGGCCCAGATTTTTTGGTTCTGTTGTTCTCCTTGTAGAGCTCTTGACCCCTACAGGTCTTTCTATCTCCCCCTTCTTTCCTAAGATTCCCTGCACTCTGCCCAAAGTTTGACTCTGATTCTCAGCATCTGCTTTGATATCCTGCTGGGTAGAGTCTTTCAGAGGCTCTCTGTGGTAGGCTCCTGTTCTGTTCCCTGTTTTCTCCCTCCTCCAATGTCTGGTGTCTATCCCATTTGTCTTTCTGAATGAAGATTGAGCAACGTCTCTAGGGTCCTCCTTCTTGCTTAGCTTCTTTAGTTGGACAGATTTTGGTATGTTTTTCCTTTATTATATGTTTAATATCCACTTAAAAGGGAGCATATACCATGTGTGTCTTTCTGCTTCAGGGTTACCTCACTCAGGATGATCTTTTCTCGTTCTATCCATTTGCCTACAAATTTCATGGTGCTGGTCTAACTAGATGTCTATATGTAGAAAAATAGAAATAGATCCATATTTATCACTTTGCACAAAACTAAAGTCCAAGTGATCAAATACCTCAACATAAAATCATACACACTAAATCTGTCAGAAGAAAAAGTGGGGAAGAGCCTTGAACTCACTGGCACAGGAGACTACTTCCTGAATAGAACACCAACAGCACAGGCTCTCAGATCAACAATCAATAAATGGGACCTCATGAAACTGAAAACCTTCTGTAAAGCAAAGGACATTGTCATCAAATCATTCTGGAGGCAATTATCAACCCCAGAAATGTAAGAGGGAACACACACACACACACACACACACACATCTTTCTTCTAATCTTCCTTCCTTCCACATACTCAGCATTTATAAATTATACTGTGTTTCCACAGAAAGTTTTTACAGGCTGAGCCAAACTTACACACCCAAAGTCCCACAAGCCAATGGTCTGTAGGATAGACAGGCACATGTTGGGTATAACAACCTCAGGATACAGAGCATAAGCTGTAGAGTTAGATAAGACTGGAGAGTTAGATAGGTTAGGTAATTTGATGCCAGACCAAGAAGAGCCTTGACTGGCTTCTCCATGTTTTTTTGTTGTTTGTTTGTTTTTGTTTATATTTTGAGCTTAATTCTGGGATTTTTACAGCTGGCGGAATAGAGCGCTTTGTTCATAGATTCACAATTCCATGGTTAAAACAGCCTGTGGTGAAGCTTAGCTGTGCTTGGTTATCTTTAAGGAGTGCACTGCTGCTGGCATCATCTTGATGCTGAAAATGTATTGAGACTTGCTGCAGGAATGTGAGAATGTGGGCCTGTCTTCATGTGCGCCAGTACCTACACCTTATATACAGAGGAGTTAGAAGAGAGGACCAAGGCTCCATCAGCTGTTTCTTTCAGCTCAAATATCCATTGGACTCTTTACCTGTAAAAGAAAATGAACTTTAAGGACTATCTATTTAAGGTCACCCAAGGGCTCAATATATGCCAGTTACTCTTGCCATCCCTCTCCCTCAAGCTCAAATTTGAATCCTTTGCTCTTCTGCTCATGTCCTGTCTTTCTCGTAAGCCATGGGGACTCAGCTCTTCTCAAAACTCCATATTGACACGTCCCATATACTTTTCAGTGGACAGTCTAACCAGCTATGCGCATCAATGAACAAAACGAGTTCCTTGAAGCAAAGTCTGGATCGATGCCCACCATGCCCCTCAAGGTGCCAGACCTCTGTCAGTTGTAATAGTGGAGGATCTTTGTTCCTTTCTGCATGTGTATGTGCACTCATGTGGGTACGTGTGCTCTTGCGTTGCTATTGTGCACATATAGAGATGAGAGGAAGAACTTACTTGATCATTTTCCATTTTATTCACTAAGGCAGTGTGCTCCTCTGGACCCAGAGAGCACCTGTTTAGTCACTTAAGTTAGCTTGCTTACCCTGTCTACGTCCTGAGCTTTGGGCTTACAGACAGGCCAGCACATTGCCTGGCATCTAGTGGGCCCTGGAGATACAAACTCTGGTCCTCGCAACGTACACAATTGCTTTACCCACAGAGCCATCTCTCCATCCTTCATCGTAATAGTTTCTTGCTCTTGAAACCAAAATTGGTACTTCTTGGCTTTTAAATGTACTTCCTACTCTTTTAGTGTAAAAGCTGCGATTTTATAACACGTGAGAGTTAATGATCATAATAAAAATGTCATGTCCATTATACCAGCATACTTAATTTTTAAATTAAGCTACCCTCACTTTCCACACTGAGATAATCGAAAGAAACAATATCGAAAGATACCTATATAGCAGTGTGTAAGAGCTTGCTTGACTCTGCAGAGGAAAAGAAAAGCCAGTACATTTTGTGCTTATGCTGAAGAAACATGTGACATTCATCAGCGTAATTATATGTGAGGTAGTTTTAAGAGTCCCACATTCTTAGAGAAAATCCCAGCAATTGTTTTTATTTATTCTAAATTACAAAGGGAATAATTTACTACTAATTCTTCAATTATTTCATTATGCAGAACTAATAAAAAAAAGTCTTGACATCTCCATTATGTTTAGCAAAGAGTCACATGATTTAATAAATAATTTTTGACTGAAGTGATTATTTACTTAAAACATAGAATATGCAGCAGGAATTTGAAATCATATTTTCTGGTGCCATATAATGAAATAATTGTGCAATTAGATACATATAGTGTAAAATAATGACAAATGTTTTATTTAAAACTCAGGGAACAAAAGCACATCATTTGTGCTTTTTTTCCAAGAGAACAAAATCCTACAGTATATTAATCAAAAGGGGTTTTTTATGCCTCTGGCAGCAGTGTTTTAAAGTAAACCCTTAATATCAGATCCCAATCCCCAGTTTCAATTTGCTTCCAATGGAAAGGACATTAGAGTGTATAAAATGCTCCTTGATTACTTTTCTGAAGGCCTGAAATCTTGACACGTCTGTGACTCGCTCTTGATACATCAATACAGTGGTTGAAAGAGCAATCCCCACCGTGAACGTTGCCAGGTTGACTTATAGAACCATGCCCTTGAGAAAAAGCCAGAGAGAGAAAGGGAGCACCAGGCAGTGACAAAAATGAAATAGAACTGTCATCTGGCAGTTCTTCATAGTCCGTCAAGGAAACTATTAAAGATGTGCAAAGAGCCAGAGAGAGCTTGGGCAAAGGTTGTTAAAGTACCTCTTCAAGGGCAGGTCGCTGCAGGCTGATCAGGACTCTCATAAAGACAGACTGGCTCACTGAGGACCAGCGGCCCCTGCTGCCCATGTCTGGCTCTTCTAGGTGGATAGTTTCTACATAGGCTGCCATTTGAGGTGAGGGGTTTATATCGAATTGTAAATTAGATAATATATACATACGTACATGTAATAATTTAGAGACAGGTTCTTGCCTTGCAGCCCAGGATGGCCTTGAGTCTGTATTCCTCCTGTCTCAGCGTTCTCAGGGCCGACATAATAGGCATGTGTCAGCATAACTGGCATAAATGAGCTCTTAAGTGTACCCTTGTTTTAGTTGTAGAAAATACCTTGGTGGTTGTTTTTTTGTTGTTGTTGTTTTTAACCTGAACCAGCATTATATTGAAATTTTTCCTTGGATGCAAATCCAAATATGAGCCACATTGTAGATCTTTAGCTAAAATGTTCAGCTTCCAGATTCTTTGTAACCTTGTTTTCCCTTCCTCCCATTTAGAAGTTCCAAAACCAGGTGATTTCCTCCCTTCTTTATTTTCTTCCTTTCTCTCTCCCTCTCCGTGTCCCTCCTCCCTTCCTTCCTCATCTAAACTCACCATATTCTTTTTAACTACTGTTGCTTGCTGCCTGCTCTGTACCTGTACAACTGTGAGATTACACTACATAAAATGTTTCTGATAATTATCTTCTCTCTGAATCTCATGATTTATGGTTTGAACTTTTTAAACTGTACAAAATTGTATAGACTCACCAGCTATTGAAAAATATCTTCAGTGTGGAAGAAAGAAAAAAAAATAAAGAAAAATAAATTTGAGTTTGTAGAAGCTGAAAGATTAGATTAGATCACAGAGTAGTTAAATCCCCACAGTGATTGTGTGAGCAATAGAAGTTTACAGTTTATTATGTCTTTTGTTGTAAAAAAAAACAAACTCATATTTTTTCAATAGTCATTTAGGTTCCAAGATCGCATCCATTCATTCACTTGCTCCTCATTCAGTCCTTCACTCTGGCTCCCAGACCTCTCCATAAGACATGTCTGAGATGAAATTTTTAGTGTTCACTATCCTCAGAGGAAGGTGAGAAACAGCTAAAAAAAAAATAAGTTTGGATTAGGATGGACATCATAGCGTTTTCTCCTTTGTGTATCTGAACTCTCAAAGTCACTTTAACTCTAACATACTCTTAGTTACTCTCTAGATTTATTTTTCCACAAGAAAACAGAACCATGCCTGTGATAATTTCTGGCTTGAACTCTAATGGAGTTTTCAGAGTATCCAGCCTATACTTTAGGTGGTTATTTCAGATACTTCTTTCATGATTTGAGGGCCCCAAAAGCATACTGCAGACTTACAATAATAACATAAGTATACTACAGATTTATGGCAATAATGATTTTTACATTTTCACTAATCTCTCAGGCAGATGGGATATATTATTTTATATTATTTCATACTAGGCTTTCCTCATAGTTTTTGGCAAGACCGAAAACACAGTGTGCTTCAAGCCCAAGAGATTCTATTTCTCAGAACATTTGAAGGTGTATTGTAGAATTCAATTTACAAACTTGGCTGAGATGTAAGTACGACAAATAACATAATGCCAAAATACACTATCTACAGAGGTATAATATAAAATGAGTAATTTCCTGCTGAACAGTGGTTTTGGAAACCTGCTGTTTAATCCAATTTTTCTTGGACAGATCATCAGGGGCCCATCACCAAGATTGTCACTAAATATTTTTACCAGTGACCCAAAGCTTACAGTTAGGAGAGTAGCCTTTTATTGAAGGAACTGACTCTGGTCTCTGTAAATTTACTTTCCAAAAGGGAGACACAGAAAGCATTTTATTCACATATTATAATTGTTAGAATGTAGTGCTTTAAAATGTATTGTTTTTTTCCAGTCCATGTGCTCTACACTTTTCTTAAAATAAAACAGGACAAATTATTCCTTACTGCTCACTTTGACAGATAAACAACAACAACAACAACAACAACAACAAATTTTAAAAGGACAAGATACATACAATTGAAATATACGCATCACTGTAAAAGCCATTATTTGTTTCTTCTCTTTCTCTCTCTTCAGTGCTGGGTATTGTTCATCACAACGATCACTGAATGTTGAAGTTCTCTATTTAGGGAATAGACTCTCTAGGCCATGCCAGAAATTGCACACAGGTGAACACGATTATGAAGCGCTGCCACGGAGGGGGAAAAGCGACAGGGTGCCCTGTGCACGTTTCCCACACATGTAGTCATATTTCGCACCACTGGAAACTCTCAGCGGTACACAGCATCATATTCCTCATTTCAGAAACAAAGAAAAACTGTGGCACAGCCAGTAATCTGCATCAAGCCCTAACTTCCACTAGGCAGAAGAGTTGAGGCACGAATTTAAGACTGCACGGTTCAAATGCTCTCTTCTCCATTGTTTCACTTACCAACTGGAAAGAGAAGTTAAATAATAAGAGAGTTCATGAGCATGATAAGAGCACTGAAAGTACATGGAAAGATGGGAACTTCTACACTACAGACATCGCTCTGCTTTGTATGTTTATAACTGTACGAAGTGGACAGTAACCAATAAGGTCATACGTAAAGTCAGACAATCATGAGCTGGCCTTGTTGCAATGTCTAATGAAGGTGGGAATTAAGAGTAAACAAAATCTACAAACAAATAAACAAAAACAAAACATAAGGTTCAGTTGGGATTTGAGGAATTGCGTTAGGGAAGCAAGAAAAGAAAGGAAATGGTGTGATGTACGGCGCGGCCTTGAAAAGGCGGAGGTGGGGGCGTCTGTGTGTGGGAGGAATGGGGAGAAGAGCAGAGTCTTGCTGAAGGCTGGAGCAACATTGTTTTGGATTAATAATTTGAATGAAACAGGCAACGCAAGACCTTTTTACTTTCAGTTCAGAAGCACCCCGCTTAAAAGGCAGGGAGAGAGAGGTCTTCTTAAACTATTATGGAACTGATGCTGATGAAAACCGACATGAGTAGCAACAGATGTGCTGCTTAGGACTCATTTTTGTAAAATACCAAGATGGATTAGAAATGTGCAAAACAAAAGAGCCAAACTAACCCAAATTCTTCTAATTCTCTAACTGCAGTAACAGGGCTGTAACCAATTTTACTTTTTTCCCCCCTCTGTAGGTTCAGAAGGTAATTTGATCCAGACTATAAGCCTTTCTATCTTTCAGTCCATGAAATATAATATTATATAGTTGCTCTTCACTAAAAAGTCAAATTAAAGTTGAGGACACATTTAGGCTATTTAAAGCTATGTTTTTGATAGATATATTTAGATGTTTCAGGACCAAAATGGAATAATACAGACTTTTCTGAACTCATTAATTTTTAAAAATCAGATTTCTTTAAACTATTCTCATTTTTTTTTCCTCCTAGAACATTTGGCACCTGCCATTTCTCATCTCCAGAGACTCTAGCATGAGATGGCATCTGATTTAGCACAAAATGGTACATTACATAATTTTCAGCTTTATATGTCAACATTTTATGATGTTCTGTAAATGCATCATGATTTCCAGATGTTTCACCACCTGAATCAGATTTAAATTGTGGCAAAAATTCTTTGATACAGATGCTGGGAAAATAGAGTATATTTGTTCAAATATATCATCTCAGCCCAAGCTCAAAAAGCACATGCTCTCACTCTCTTTTTTTTTTTTGATTGCAGATTTGAGAATGCACATAAAAGATCTTTCCCAATTTTCTTTCTGCACCCATATTTTCTTTCTTCCCTGATGTGTTTCTACAGCAATGCTCACCTCCCTTTTCCTTGAGGGTGACCTATGGGATTCATAATGCTCACTGTTATGACCATCACTTGTAGTCAGAAGCTGCAACAATGTTAAATGAAATCTGCAGGCCACTATTGAGCAATGGGTTTGTGCAATGTTAGATGCTCAGAAGGTTAAACAGCTCCTCAGTCCAGTGCTTATCCTCAGAACCCAGTTGTTAAATGCAATGCAAAAATTATCAAGTTAACTAAACTGCACAATTTTTCAGGACACAAATTTAAGACCTGGAGCTAATATATGCATTCATGTGCTTCTCAATAAACTCCAACATCAAGGGAATCTGATATAAGAGGGACACGACAGTCAAATAATACATGAAAAACAAAGAAAAAGAAAGAAAAATGATGAAAGATGAAAGAAAAATACTCTGGCCTTGCCTTCCCATGAGCCATAGAGCTTGCCAGCTGCCTTATTACATTTTGTTACATTGATATTTGTTTTATCTATTGAAATTGTTTTCTTTGTTGTATTATATTGTACTGACTATTTTAACTAGTTTATACATTAAGAAATACTCTTAAAAATATCAGAAAAATTCAGGCTATATTCAGAAAAAGCCTGTTTTATCTGTAGTGCAATTTTTTTTTCTTTTTTGAAGATATAGGTATACTAGAAAAGAATGTGAAGAATGGAGTGGAAAAGGAAATGGCATTGCTCAGGATCAGATTCAAATGCAAAAACAATGCTTTTCTATGTTGTTACAGTAACATGTCTAATTTTTATATATGTCTACTCCTAGTTGATGCAAAATTACATACAGAATCTCATTAACGAAAGGAACAAAATATAATTAATTAAACCAATACTTTAAACTGATCCCTGAAAAAAAAAAATCTGGGCTATTTATTTTCTTCTTTAAACAATAAAATAAATCGGAAATATAGTATGTGTTTAATAAACCTTATTCAAACAAATGGTCAAATACTATTTCTGCCAAGGGAAAGTTATATCCCTGATATGTTTCCATTCAGAAGAACTCCACAGAGTATACTTTGTAAGATCTGTGAATTCTGTGAGATGGAAGTAAGATTTCCAATTGCAAATGTATTTGCAAAATATTTGCACAATATTCATTGATGGTCAGGATGCAAGTTAATGTTAAGATCTTGAATTATGGTTTTATAGGTTATGTAAGGGAAAAGTTACCACACAGATATCTCAATTAAAACATTCTATTTGTTATAGATCAATGTTGGGATTGTTCCTTGCCCAGAGGAACATCTTACAATCCCGCTTGCAAAGACTGCATTGCATTGTCTACATGGCACTGTACTCTTTGTGCTTACTTACCTTCAGGACTGTTACTCATAAAACCACTGAGTTTGACCACACTTTACTAAGTAATTGTCTGGGAGACAGACACCTGCTAATTCCTGTGATATTGGGCCTTTCTTCTTAGGAACATATGACATAAAGTAGATTTTTACAAATGTGATATTATATGGGACTTTTTCTTTTCCATAACAGCACACACAATGTAACAAAGCACTATGGCACTATCTTGAAAACACGTGTTTATGTTCCCTGAAAATCCATGGCTTTAGCTGTTCAGCTCTCCTGACCTCAGGGGAATTTGTTTGTAGAGTCAACTGGGCTGGCTGCTGCTGATTCAGGATGTTATAGCTGAGTGACTTAGTTATGACCTATGAATGCCAGCCTGTAGAATGAATCCCTGGAACCTACAGAGAAGAAACACACAAAAATGAGTGCAGAACATCCTTTATGCAACCTTTTATTGGCTAAAGACAATCTCATGGCCAGGTCCAGCACCAGAGCTAAAGAAATCACAAATCACGTGGCCAAGTATCTGATTGACATGGCCTACCAAGTGGGACCCATCCCTTCAACCTGCCACAGGATATAACTTTTATGGAGAAACACAGAAAAGGTAAAGGGATAGCCAGATCACAGGGGGAGGACAATGTAGCCAGTCCTGATGAGACCTGATAAGCTAGGGCCAGATGGAGGGGGAGGAGGACCTCCCCTATCAGTGGACTTGGAGAGAGGCATGAGAGGAGATGATGGAGGGAGGGTGGGATTGGGACAGAATGAGGGAGGAGGCTACAGCTGGGATACAAAGTGAATAAACTGTAATTAATATGAAAAAAGAAAAGGAAGGATTAGAAATGAGAAGGATTCAAATCAGGTGACATTTAAACAGAGCTTTGTGTTACATCAGGTATGAGCCATAGATAGGAAAAGCTTCTAGATAACTCTGGATAGCTGGGGGAAATGTAACTTCAAAGCTCGTAAAGCTGCCTTGCCAATGGCATAATAGAAATCAATAAAGGAGCTAGAAAATGAAAGGACGATGGCCAGGATAGGGAAGGGGATAGCAGTGCAAGAGGACTCGGGAATTAAAATTTCTCCAAGAATGCAGGCTGTATGCACTGATGCCTGCAGGTTTCTGCAGAAGGCAGGAAAGCCAGAAAAGCTAAGGCCAAAATAGTGAAAATATCTTCTTTTCCTGTATTAAAAATATGCTTGTTAATCTCTTGAGTTCCTCATTATTATAAACACTTCCAGCACTGAAACCTCACATCGGGGATTTTTTTTTATTCAAAGTATTTAATAAGCTCTGTTGTATATCTCTGGTTTATTATGTTCATAACTTGCAAATCTGTCTAAGAGTTCTCTCTTGCAAGAACAGAGACACACTCACATCTCAGAACTATTTGCATTCCCCCTCCTGGAGGGAGAAGTGCTAAGTGAATGCAAGAAGAACAGAGAACAACCACCCCACCAACATTACACAACTCTAAATAGATTTTATTCTTACTGTCATTTCATTTTATGAAAATGAAAAGTAGTTTTCACAGGTATTAAATTTTCATCTTACCCCAGAAAAAAAAAAGAAAAAAATTCTGTAAAAATTGTAAGTTTCCACAGCATTGACTTCATAAAAATGTATAATCTTGCCCCTCAGGGTGCCTCTTCACTGGTTTGAAATAAAAAGCTGTTTGTGCTCATAGTTGGGAATACACACATCAGGAAAAATTAATCATGCAAATATTTGCAAAGTGGGAACAGTAATTGTTGGGAGCCTCAGCAGTGAGCTGCCTTTCACCACCACATATAGAAACTCCAGGAGAGAATGCCAGGCGATGCCTCATTTGCACACAGCACAGAAAGTGCCATCTATGGACGGGTGTAACTCCCATAAAATATTCTAGGTGCATTCCCTAAGGAATTCAGTTTTGACAGTCCAGTTGCCAAATAATATCAGAGTTGAAGTAATTGTCATTAAATATTTGCAAATGGCAGGATGGTATACAAGATTCTAATATTAGAATTGGCATTTACTTGTGAGGAGTGGCTATTCATTCTGGCAATACTCTTCCTAGTTATATTCAAGGAATATTATTATAAGGCTCCTGGCTTATTTTGATTTCTAATTTGCAAGGGAGAGGAGACACAGCCCTTACTTTCTATAAGGCATTGCAACGGGAGTGGAAAGCCTAAAGTAATCTAAACCGAATTGTGGTTGTCATTCCATGAAAGGAAGAAATGTTGACTATCTCCATTGGAAGATTTATCAGCAGCAATGGGAAGGGATTTTGATGGGCTGAATCTATGTTCTATGGGCAATGACATCAGCACAGTTCCAGGGTCTCTTGCAAGAACAGAGACAAACTCGCATCTCAGAACTATTTGCATTCCCCCTCCTGGAGGGAGAAGTGCTAAGTGAATGCTAGAGAGCTGGACACAAAACATATCTGAAAGTCAACTCACCTATGTTGCTCCCAACCAAGCTCCGCCATCCTTCTTACAAAGGGCAAAATGCAGGAGAAGTTTAATGAGATTGTGCCAGCCCATAGCTTCGGTGGCATGCCACTGAAGCTGCTCCTAATTCTCAAAACAGAAAGTGGGGGCCACAGTACAAGAATTCAGAGGCATCTCTGAGTATGGAAGCCAACAGCTAGGAGTACATCTTTTCTCTGACAATAAGGGGAGTGAGGAACTCATTCTTAACAAGGTTCTGGAAGTGGATGTACAAGTATTTAGGGGAAGAAGAGGGGGGACGGTAACTACAGCTGGAATACAAAGTGAATAACTTGTAAAATAATAATAATAATAATAATAATTAAAACCCGTAAAACATTGTGGTTCCTCAGTTATCTATTCAGCATCACCATGTTTAAGCAGAATGGAAGCCATCTTTAAAGTTCCTACATTTTATTTTTTAGAATACTGTAAGTCCTAAGTAGCTAAGTCACCCAATGATCTCCACAACAGCCATAGTCACGATATAAGAGGATCTAAGACCCTTTTCTTACTTTTCCTTTAAAACACATTTTTCTCATTTCAATAATTCATTGTAAATATTATCTGTGCATGGTAGATCTTCCAAAGATAGCATAAGGAATTGCCAGAAACAAACAAAAATATAATTAAATAATCACTCAATAAAGCAGAAAAAAATGAAACTAGTACTTCTGGACATGGATATCTGTTATTTTGTTATACCTTCATTTGGTTTCCAACTTAGCGTTAGTGATAGAAAGGTATTTTTATTTTGAGTACCCAAACCACTGAACACCAATCAATACCTTCCACTAATGCTGGTTCTTTCTATGTCAGTGCTCAAGCTTCTGCACATGAATATGCTTGCCAATTTTTATATAAAATGTATATTCATGTAGTTTATTGACTTAGAATCCCTTGGGTAAAAAGCCAAGAATGGTATAGCTGGATCACATGATAGATCTATTGTTAGTCATTTTCAAGAATCTAAATGCTGATTTCCATTGTGGATTGACTAATTTCTGTTACTATCAGTAGTGTGTAAGATTTCCTTTTTTTCCATATCTTCCAGTAGCATTCTGTTTATTACAGCACTACTCACAATAAATGTGCTCTGGAAACAGCTGGTGTCTATCAACTGACGAATGGCTACAGAAAATGTGATACATGAGACAATGGAATTTTATTCAGCCATAAATAAGAATAAAATTATGACTATTTCTGAGAAAATGTATGCAGTTTGAGATCATATTAAGAAAATTAGACAGACTCAGAAAGACAAATCTCACACATTTTCTCTCATTTATGAGCAATAGAGTTTATGTATAAGTATAAATCTATTTATAGATAGCATGAAAACAAGAGAGGCAAGAAGAAGAATAGATACGCTGGAGAGATGAGGGTGCAAAGGGGAAAGGGGAAGTATATGAGAGCTAAATATGGTCAAAGTACAAACATATTTAAAAGAAATGACCTTTATGACACCCAACAGTTTATGCAGAGAATATACAGCAATATAAAATATTAACGAGATTTGCCTAATAATCAGATACCCTATCACTTGTGGATTCAGCTCAAAAAGATATATCTTTTTGTGTGAAACACAAAATAAGAAACCAACCTTGTGATCATTATCCAACACCATTTGGTACAGCCTCTGGACTTACTGGAAAAAGTGGTACTATTTCTGAAAAAGAGGAAGGAGACTGTCAAATGATTCTGGACACTCCACCCTCCATCATTTCCACAGCTGATCGGCTATTAATCTCGCTTTATGTTTTGCTGGGATTGCTGCATATGCTCCTATAGGCAAGGAGTTAGCCATCTCTTGTTTCTCTATTTATTTTGCATATTCTTGTGTGGATGGTCAAAGATCTTCCTCTCTACTTAGCAAGTACATGGACACATACATCCAGAAGTGAAAACTAACTGTGGAACTATTCTGAAGATCTAACTTATACATACACATATCACCTGAAAACCACTTAATCATTTGGCATCTTACTGAGATACTGACCTCAGAAGACTTTTATACTGATGGAAACAGCATTTTTTTTTTTTTTGGCCAGAAGGACAGACCAAACCACGAAAGACAGTTTGATGCCTCCAATGTAAGGCTAAATGCCTTGTCCTCCCACCTACCATTACTTATAAGACAATATATTTTCCCACTTGTGAAAACTGCAGGGGCAAAGCTAATCATCCACCCTGACCCTTAAACTGCAGACCTGAACTTTCCTACAGGCAATGGTGTAGACTTCTGAAAAGTTCAGGGATCCCTCTAATTAATTGTCTGGAAGGAAGACCAAAGATGATATATGCTACTTGCCAATGTGAGCACACCTGTGGTATGGCCACAGCTCTTGGACTGACCAAAGACTGCAAATCCACCTACAGATCTTGTTTGGACTTGTCTACCATTTCAAATAACAATGGCTTTCAATATGCAGTCACTGTCTTCTGGCAGGGACTGAGGCAGAGTGAGAGGTTTAAAAAAATACAGCAATTACTGTGCAGCACTCAAATCTGCCTGCCAACAGGAGAACACTAATCTGTGAGACACATCAAGAGGTGCTGGCAAGATCAATCTACAGAGATCTCTCTGATAGAGGAATAATGAGTTGACAAAGACCAATGTTCAGTTGGGTTCAAGCCCAATAAGATTACTATTGAGCATCACCAATATTGTCTCTGTTTGGAACTGACACAATCAGACTGAAATCAATTGCATTTTCCACAGCACTGTCACACATGATTTTTAACTTTGGCTCACAACTCTGTAGTGGAGCTTGCAGATGTTGGCAGATTTTCTACTAACTTAAGGGATGTCATTATTAAGTAGGAGTTTCACTCCATCGTAATTTGCGGTTCTGCTGTGTTTCTTGGCGTTCTGTGCATTAAAGAAGGCAGAAAAGGAGGAAAAGGAGAGAATGAGGCACCATAGAGAAGAGACTTCGTTTCACCAGTGCATTTTTATTTTTATTTTGTTTTGTCTTGAAATAACGACCCAAATACCATATATAAATGTGTAAGCTGTTTTTTAGCTTTGGCTTAATTTAACTTGGGGATCAAAGATTTCTACTGCAACACAGAATAATGAAAATTTTTCTGCTCTGAAGCAACATAATAAAATCGTTATGTTTCAGCATCAAAAGGCAGAAGGAGTACATTGATGGTTCTGCCTAGAAAATATTAGAAGTTGTTCAAGGAGTCGGGAAAACTAATAAACAATTGGAGTTTTAAACAAGCCTTACAGAATAGTCTAGTATGTTTTATGAGTCATTTCCACCACACTGAGGCTTCAACTTCAAGTTTCATGAGATCCATGTATGCCTTGTCCAGATGGCCATTCATGTTTCTGATGCTAGCTAATGGGTCTAGCTATTGAAAAATACTATCTGACCCATGTCCATAGAATTAAATACTGAACAACTCAGTGTAAGACAGAGGCTGTGTCTTCTGCTATGAGCATACAAAACAGTGAGTGTGCTGGGTATTTCCCATCTAAATGTAAACTTTGTGAGTCAAAAGAGTTGTAGGACAACCACACATGTACCATTAGACTGCCAACATAATATGCTACTATGCAAACGAAACCAGATATTTACATTTAAATACATGGAAAGAGGTCTCCCCTAAAAAAAAAAAATAACAATAGTAACTATAAGATCTTTGTCTTGGCCCATGATGACACCAGGGATCTGAAGCTTTATGAAGAGCATACATTTATGGTGGCTTTCTAGTTCTTAACCACCCTCAACTACCGTCAGCCCAAACCTGCTTCCTTGGGATAAGACATATCTGTGCAAGCTAGGTTATGACAGGGCTTGAATAAGGGAGCCATCCACTGTTTTGTCCTTGAGGTTCTGCCTTAACCTCAAGACTCTGCGGGTAAGAGTAATGGGCCAAGCTACCCTAAACTTAACTGCTTCCCCTCAAGGGAGGCCCCAGTTATTACCTCGAAAGCCCCCAACTTTCCCCTCCTGTGACACAATGTTCTCAAGAGGTTTAGGGTAGAAAAATAAAACACAAACAAGTTGACTGGGGGTTACTTCTATCTTTGACTCCATTACAAAAGGTTCAAGAACAAAAAAGTCCACTTTGTTATTTTAAAATGCAATTAAAGAAATGGAAGGCAAACTCTAAATTAAAAACTTAATTATTCTGTCTTCAACTTAGAAGTTGGTGGCCTTGGAAGAATCATTGCTTCTCTGAGCCTTACCATAATCTCAGACCTACAAAAATAATGAGAGATATAAATATAGTACTTTGAGGATCAACAGAAGGCAGAAATGTGATTTTTAAAATGTTGATATATTTGTGCTAATTGTTGCTTTCAATATTTTATGCCCCTTGCATAGCAATTTTCAGCTGGAAGACAGACACCCCACCTGCCACCACCCACAATGCTTCTCATGTCTTAGGTGGTTTAGATCTGGTCTAACTGGCTACTATTTTGAGTTATGTGCCAACTAAATTCCCTGAAAATGTTTTGAAGTCACCACAGTAATCACTTTTCTGGTGACTCAGGAAATGACAGCAGTTCATTAAATAGCTCCCCCAGGAGCCGCCTCTTTTCTCAGGAGGTTACCTCAGCATCAGCTTGGTATTAAACACGATGAGTATCAAGGGAAATGGTGCAGAAATGTTGGCATGCGTGTTTGATTTCAATCCCTGTGTGTGTAGTATGGGTGGCTTGAGTGTCTCTAGAGAGTATGTAAGCAAATGCCACTGTTCAGGGCTAACCTTACATGTAAGTGGATTAAGCCTCTTCCTATTTGAGTTCAACACAGTAAAGCGTTCTTGCTTAGGGATACTAACGGGTACCCCTGCTCTGGATGCATTTCTTGAAGGAGATGTTTACTTCCATTAAGGCATTGCTTGATATGCTATTAAACAGTGTGGTTGTTTAAGTGATAATGGACCCTACAGGCTCATGGTCTATTGTTTGGTCTCGAGCTAATTGAACTGTTTGGGAAAGATTAGGAAGTTGGCTTTGTTGGATGAGGTGTGTCACTGGGGATGGGCTTTAAAGTTACAAAGCCAAAGCCAGTTTCTCTCTCTCTCTCTCTGGATTCTGCCTGGGGATAAAGAGGTAAGCTCTCAGCTACTGCTCCCTGCCGCCATGTTCCCTGCCATGATGTACATTCACGCACCCTCAAACCGTAGGCGAGCCCTCCACTAAGCACTTTATTTATAATTTTCCTTGGTGGTGATGTCTCCTCACAGCGATAGAACAGTACCTAAGGTAGCAGCATAAATAGCAGTAGGTTTGGTTTTCCTGATGGACACACAGCAAGCTTTCGGGATTCGAGGTCCACAGACTGGAGGATTATCCTGTGAGAGGAAGCAGAAGTCAAGCAGATCAGGGAGAGTGCAAGGTGGATGTGGGAACAGCTAACAGCTGTGCATCCGGGAGGGTAATGGTCCTAGATTCCATAAGAAAGAGCAGAAGAAAAAAGTACCGACCAAGGACAAAGTGAGAGACAAGTGCTTCCCACGTTCTTTCCAGGGTCCACTCAATCCAACTGAAATTTAGCAAACGTGGGTAACACAGGCAAGTTTTTTTCTGTTCACAAAACTGTGAGGTCACAGTCTTCCAGGCCTTGCCTGTTTTGCTAACTTTTTAGAAAAACAGCTCTGTTTTGCTGGATGTAGTGATACATGCCTATAATGCAAACACTCAATAGGCTGAGGGGAGCTAGTTGAAAGCAGTCTGAGCTTCAGAGGAACTTATCACGGCAAGCAACTCATGAAAAGGAAAATAGAAAAGAAAGTGAGGGACTATTGCTCTCTTTGTCTTCGTGTTACAGCAATTCAGTCTCACCGTTTTATACTGAACATGCCAAAGGTCATGACCTGGAAGGATAAAAACTGTTATTATAGCAACATTTTCAGGGCCATGTTGGCCCCAGAAACACTGTAAAAATGCAGTTTGACCAAAGAGTAGGAAAACCACAGTGAAGCAGAGAGCCACGTAACTAATATTTACCAAATAAATAAACCAAATAAAGAATATTGATGTTGTTTATAATTCATTTTTCTATTTTCTCAACTGACAAAAAAAAAAAACCTGAATTTTGTTGAGTTTGCTGATGTTTGGACAACTCAAGAGCACAGTCCTCCTTCCCCAGTTTTCTGCGTGAGCTGCAGCCAGCCTTGTTGACTACCACTCCAGCTGAGAGGAAATATGAGTGAAAGAAAAGGGGATTTTGTCATTTGTTAGCCTGTGTTAAATGTGGTTCACTAGGTCTCACTCACCCTAGTAAACCTTTCACCATGAGAAGAGTTCCTCCAGCCAGAACTTCCAGGGTTTCCTCTGCCAATTCTTGGCTGCATGTTTTGAGATGCTGATATTAAAAAGAGCAAATGAGGAGTTTTCTCATGAGTACCATCTCCAGGTTTCAATTTTGGAAGAAATAGGGAAACAGGATGGTTAAGATAACTCCGGGACCAGACCATCCAGTTTACACTAAAATTTTGTTATTTGTGACCGAAACTTTTATTATCTTATTTTTTTAAATTCATAAGATTAAAGGGACAAGAATAGCACATGCCTCACAGATATTGCATAAGGCTAAGGAAATATAGTCCAGGTCTACAGATGGTGTGCAAGACAGAAACAGCAGCAATTGATGTTCATTATTTTATGAGAAAATATAGATGGTGCACTCAGAAATTAAACATTTTATATATGGTGAATACTCATTATGGATATTAAATGTTATTATTTATTAAAATGTTAAAATAGGTTTTAAAATTAAAGCCACTAACAAATTACATTTAAATAATTTAAAGTCTAATAATATAGAAAACTATTTCTAGATAAAATAAATGTTTATTTTTTTTAATTATGCAGAAGGAAAATCAGGGTATTTCAGTTAATTGGGAAAGAGTAGCTAGTGAGGGGGCTGGGTAGAGCATATCCAGGACCACAAATCTGAAGGAGTCCAACTTTGCATATAAACCACGTCAGTTAAGGGGGAAGATCACCAACAGACATTTAGGAAAACATTGATGATCGCTCTATTACAGAACAGGAAATACAGGGTAGTGGTTCAAGACGAAGGACCAGCAAGACTAGAAAAGTCCTAGAATAGATGGCGTACTAATGATCTTGGGTGATCAGACATTAGGAGAACTCTTTAAGCAGCAATCCGGAGAGACTGAAAGAAAAGTCTAACAAGAATGAAGAGTCGAGATTTTTCTTTTGTTTTGTTTTTATGCGAGCAAGACACAAACTTAGGCCCAGGAAAGATGGAGATTTAATGGTAAAAAAAATAGTTACTGAGTTGAAGACTAGTTCCCTCAATGGTGGCATGCTCCAGAAGACTTGCTTTGAAGATTCTAAAGGTTTTTGAAGGTAAATGCCCCAACTCGGCTGATTTGAAGCTACCTGTTTGATATCAACTAACTTGCAAAAGTTCAATAGCATTAGTGGTCTGAGTGTTTATGAGCCAGAATACATTAGTTCCAACAAACATGGAGCCTGTTTTTCAGGACTGGAAAAAAAATTAAAGATAAACACAGTAGAATGTCAACTGAATTCTCAACTGATGAGTAGGGTGAGTAAGGTCTGCCTTTCCTTCTGTTAGAAGTCACACTAGATCTTGCAAGTTTAGGCAAGGTTACACTTTTACAGGGGGGAAGGCAATAAGCAGACTTGAGAAAAGCTGGGCTGATTACACTATGTCTGTCCCTACTTCAGTTTTATCTGCATATTTTGGATCAGAATAGTGACTCCATGCAATTCTTAGACACCAACACTAGCCCACTAGCCATTTCATGCTCAAAATAGATAGTCCAGAACAGCAAGATAGAAACAAAATGGGCATTCCCGTGACAGAGACTTAATCTGTCTGGGCTCTTTCTCGAGAGAAAGCATTGATTGCCATTTTCCCTCAAGGAAATCATTCTGTCTACTCTCAGAGTGGAGCTTGGAAGCAACTGGTGAAAATAACCACAGTAACAACCATTATTGGGAGAAGTTATGTTTGATCATCTCGGCTTGGAGATCTTTATCATTGCTGGTCAGTGTGAACTCTCACTGAAATGGATTCCAAAGACTTATTTCGTGGAGCCCTGGTCATCATGGAAATGAGAGGGGCCACCTAAGGATAGAAGACAAGGATAAGAGACTGGACATCTCAACTTCATCAAAGTTGCTACATTTACACTTGCATATGTCCTGATGCCTCGTGGGAAACATATTCTCAGAAGGTATTTTCTTTCCATTTGTGAGCGGGGATGCTCCTTCTCTGACACGGTTCCTGGAAAGCATGACGTGAGCAGAAATGCTGCCACCACGTCCTTCTGGGGACGAGGCTGAAACCAGGAGCCCATGGAAATCCTTTCTCTCCTTAGCTTTATATTGCATTAAGGGAAATAATAGCAGCTGTTTCCTGATTCATGAAAGCTAAAGTTAGCTGAGATACTGACATTGATGTAAAAATAATTGTGGAATTAAAAAAAAAGAGAGAGGGAACAAGATTTAATAGTTCTATGGTATTTCTCTAATAAGTAGAATAAATACACTATAAAATACACTTAAATTTACCTATACATTTTTCTACCTCCCTAAAATATACTGCTGTTTAATTTTTATCATCCAAAAATAATTCTAATGTTTTCTTTATATTAACATTTTTTAAAATTGGCTGTATTTAACACCTGAGGAAATTTATACCTGCCCAGGATAACACAGATAAGCAAAGATCTTCACTGAGGACTGTTTCTTTTGTTCCTAATAAGAGAAAAGAAAAAGGGCAGTTTATCCATTGCTGCCTCAGACAAAGACTGTATCAGCCGGCGTCTTTGTCTTTTGATAAAATCTAGTGATACAGCTAATGGTGGAATTCATCTCTCCTTCCTCTATCACTTATATCTAAGCCAACTGTCCCCAGAGGAGGAAATCCCCTGTTAATTTTGTAAAACAGAATATGTACTCTGAAAAAGACCAGAGATATGGTTTACACCCCAGCCCCATGGGTTTATATAGTTCTAAAACATTATCTCCTCCTTAGGCCAGGTTTTCATCATTAAGCATTAATGCCATTTAAAAGGCATAAAAGATAGTTATAAACTTTGAAAGATTTTAAGAGCAAATACATGTTATCTTATCAATTTCAGAGTCAAAGAATATTAAAATTAGATTAAAAATACACAATTAACCTAATACATTTTGAATTTGGACTAATTGTTTGAAATTCAAAAGGACCCCAGGATATTTTTCACTTGAAACACAGGAATAAAAAATTCATACTAAACAGGCAGACTTTGCCCTCAAGGTTGAAAACATTAATCATCATGCATCTAACTGTTAACTGTAAAAAATCACTTTTCTTCTGATTTAAAGAGAATTATTTAGTGAGTGTTTTTAACTTCTCTGCTTTCTCAAGCAGCAGCAGTAACATGGGGTCAGGTCCTGGGCTCATCTGCCCCATTCGTGACTCCCTTCTCTACAAGAAGTCGCCTTTGATATCCAGGAAGCTCTTAGCCCAAGGAAGAGCACACAGAGCTTGGGAAGAATGGAGTCTTTAAAGAATGCATCAGAGGTTTACTTCTCAAACTGAGGAGAGTATTGGAGCTGAACTGGCTGAGGAGGACGCACACAGTAACCCAAAACAAACATTGACTTCAAGTGACAACTAAGTCAGGTCGTCACAGGACTCTGAATTGTCCTATAATGGTCAGAAGACTATCAAGCTTGAAGGAGTAACTAAAGAAAAAGGTGGCATTCCATTGGTTGGGTGGGAAAAGGACCCAAATACAGTAAATATACCTTGCAGATCTTTTATGCAGCTTTTCTATGGGACCAAACTAGAACAACTATCTGCCTTGCCCTTTATGTTGTGAGATGTTTGTTATGTGAGAACAATGTATAGTTCTTGGTAGAGAAGAACTATGCTCTATGAGTAATAGGGAAATAAGACTTGGAGCACTTTGAGCTAAAAATCTCTTTCCTCTATGACAAGGGAACTGCATATTTTGTAACTTTTCTGGCTCTAGACAATATATAAGACACTGCAATGTAGATAGAAATTTTAGAAAACACCCGTCACCATTTGTCTAAAATATTATCGTTATTTTTGTCTGGTTTCTGTTTTTTTCAAATTAAAACTCCAAATATATGTTATCATCTCTTGACTGGTAACGCACCTTCTAGTACTGTTATAATTCAGTGTCATATTAGACCAAAGAACGTAACAATTTGTTCATTCTTTAGTCAACTTCCCAGGTATTTTCTTATAAAAGTGTGACTAGTTCAGATATTAATTGTCACACTATTTCAACTTTCTTCTTTTAATACACTTGTGTTCCTAGAACATAAGTCATGGTTAACAAAATAAAAAAAATATTAATTTAGGAGCTGGGGAGATGGCTCCATGGTTAAGAGCACTTCCTGCTCCCTGAGAGGATCCAGGATGGGTTCCCAGAACCCACATGCTAACCCAAAATACCTGTGTATCCAGTTTCAGGTGACCTTATGCCCTCTTCTGACTGACTTGTACAGGCTTCCACACATACACGGTGCAAATACATAAACCTTGGCATCCTCACATACACACAAAAATAAATCATTTAAAAATATTGTTTTGCAGCCTCAGTTTACTTCACACGTATAAAATAATTTTGCAAATAATTAGTCAGATTGTTAGACTCAGATGTAGATGTGGATTCAGATTGGGAGTTTGGATGACAGTCGACTATGGAGAGTAGGGTCATGCTTGTGAGAACATCTCAGGGAAAGTGCTGGAAACCAAATGAAGCAAGTAGGATTAGAGTAATGGTTTCGTGCATGTGTGCACGTGTGTGGAGGGTTTTGTGTTGTGCACACGTGTTTGTGTATGTGTGTCTGCACGTGTGCATGTGAATGTGTGTGCATGTGCAATCAGGTGTAGAGTCCAGGAATCAGTATTGGATGTCTTGCTTGACCTTTGTCCACTGTACTCTTGACCGTTGTCCACCATACTCTTCTAGAGAGTGCATTTACTGAAGCTGGAGTTTATCATATCAGCTGGACTGGCTGGCCAATGAGCACCACGGACCTGCATAATTCTACCTCTGAAGCAAAGGGTTGCAGATGTGCGGCACAAAGCTGAGGTTTTTCATAGAAGGCAAGTCTGCTAAGTCAAGTCCTCACGCTTGCGCAGCATGTACTCTACTGACAAACCCACCTTCTTAATCCTCAAGATTAGAACACATAGGAATCACTATTAATCGCATGAAAACAATCGTTAAGTTTGGTTGTTGCTTGAGTATGTGTTCTAACATGATGATGGGAATGAAGCTATTTTAAAGGTTTTCGCATTATACGCAAGGGGAAAAAGATGACCAAGTCATATTGAATTTTTAAGTCATTAATTCATGCCTAAATCTCTACTGAAGTCATCAAAAACATAATGTGTGTGTTTCTACACTAGCAGAAAAAGAATTACTAATTACTAATAGAAAATTACTAATAGAAAATACTCAGGAAGAATACAAGAGGAAATAAAAAGACCTAGAGGCAAAAATATAAACTACTTGAAAAGTTAGATTTAAACAAGATATCTTAATAAATCTATTAGGTATAATTAAATGTTTTAATTAAACATGAAATAATTAAAGATAATTACAAATGATATACAAGTAAATACTGTTCTTAAGACAAATCTATAATATATGGTGTTAGAAATTAAAAGTAAAAAGTAGTCTTTTTATATCAACATTGTATAAAGTGAACTTCAAGAATTGCCATATATATCCAAGAAGCAGAAAGACACACATGGTAATATTCACTTATAAATGGATATCAGACATATAACATAGGATAAACATACTAAAATCTGTACACCTAAAGAAGCTAAGCAAGAAGGAGAATGCTGGGTAATATGTTCAATCTTCATTCAGAAAGGCAAACGGGATGGACACTGGAAGAGGAAGACAAGAGGGAACAAGACAGGAGCCTAACACAGAGGGCCTCTGAAAGACTCTACTCTGCAGGGTATCAAAGCAGATGCTGAGACTCATAGCCAAACTTTGGGTAGTGTGCAGGGAATCTTATGAAAGAAGGGGGAGATAGAAAGACCTGGAGGGGACAGGGGCTCCACAAGGATACTAACAGAACAAAAAATCTGGGTCCAGGGGTCTTTGCAAAGATACTCCAACCAACAATGATGCATGGAGATAACCTAGAACCCTTGCACAGATGTAGCCCATGGCAAATCATTCTCCAAGAGTGTTCCCTAGTAAGGGGAACAGGGGTTGTTTCTGACATGAAATCAATGGCTGGCTCTTTGATCACCTCCCCTGAAGAGTGGGGCAGCTTTACCAGGCCACAGAGGAAGACAATGCAGCCAGTCCTGATGAGAACTGATAGGCTAGGGTCAGATGACAGGGGAAGAGGACCTCCTCTATCAGTGGACTGGTAGAAGGGTAGGGATGGAAATGAGGGAAGCCAGGATTGGTAGGGAACAAGGGAGAGGGCTACAGCTGGAATACAAAGTGAATAAATTGTAATAAATAAAAAAATTAAAAATGCTGGGAAAAAATAAAATTAAAATAAAAAAGAATTGCCATAGGTAAAGAAAGACTTAATAGTAAGAGCTTCAAAAGAAATTTATAGTAATTTAAAATGTGTGGTACCAACATGGCCTCAGAAATAAATTAATAATTGACACAATTAAACAAACCATCCTAATTAATGATTTAAACACATCTTTAATTAACAGTTAAAATTAGCATTTATTTTTGAGACACAGTCTCACTGGTTGGCCCAGGGTAACTGTAGACTCATGATCTTCCTCCTCAACTTCCAGGATGCTGGGACAACAGGTATAGACCGACATAGCCAGATCAACCTAGAAATTATAATTAAATATTTAATGTGATTAAAATTAAGTGCAATTAATATAAAGCACAGGGACAAACATTTAAGAATATTAGTTAATTTTAAACATATTCCTAATGTTGGCCAAATAGCGACCAAGAAAGCATTTTCTTAAATTTTCAAATCAATGAAGTCATATAGTATATTTTTTATGCATATAGGCTAAAAGTTAGTAAAAAGGTAACTTGCAGATCCCACATGTTAATAATTAAGGAGTAAAATTCTAAGTAACAGAACAAAGAAAAGTTAAATTTAGATAACATATTTAATGGCAATATTCTATATCAAAACTTGTGAAATGCAGCTATGGTTACCTTTAAAGGAAATTTATGATTTTAAATGAATTCAAGAGAAATAATATATCAGAAAACTGAAGCCCAATGTAGAATACTGCTTCTAAAATTAGAAATAGAAATTTAATACAAAGAGAATGGGTAGAGGTACATGAAAGGATAAGGCTATATGTTATAATATTTACTGCATAACAACAATAAAGTACATTTTATTTTAAAAACTAATAATTTAATTACATCTGATTATATTGAAAAATGAAAATGATCATCGAAAATAACAAAACTAGTACAAATAGAGACCTAAAAAAGATCTTGTGAACATTAATAGCATCAACATTTTATCAATATATTTTAAATAAACAGATTAATTGGAAGATTTTACATAAAAACATAACCAAAGTTGATCTAAAATTAAATTTTGAGTAATGTATTAGTCACCAGAAAGTAAAAGTAAAAGTCACACAATGAAACACACATAACTTTTAAAGGCTCTTCTCATGATATTTACAAAACAAATCAAGAAGGAACTGTTGCCACTTATAGACGGATTTAACTTCGTTAGAAACAAAGATGAGAAAGCAATCCCATAATGAGAAATCACTGATGCTTGTCCAGGGATCAGATGCTGTGATAGTCGAACAGAGGTAATGATTTAAACAGTGAGCTAGAAAAATGATATCTAGTTGCAAAGAAGAAAGTGAATTGAGGCTCACCTTTCTCCCAGGTTAATCCTATATGATCACAGCCCTAAATAGATAGCACAAAACCTTCCAAGTTCTGGAAGAAAACCTAGATGATCTCAAGTTTAAGGAAGACTTCTGAGTTTAAAGTTAAAGGCTCTGTCCAGGAACTAAGGAATTGAGAAGCAGGACCTCATTCAAATGAGAACTGATAAACTAGGGTCAGATGGAAAGGGAGGAGGACCTCCCCTATCAGTGGACTTAGAGAGGAGCAGGGAGGAGGGATTCGGAGGGAATGAGGGAGGGGGCTACAGCTGGGATACAAAGTAAATAAGCTGTAATTAATATAAAAAATAAAAATTTTAAAGATGAAGCATTTCTGATTGGTAAAAGATGCTGCTGAATAAATAAAAAGTGAAACCACATTTGATATTTGATGAACAATTTATATAAAACATACAGAGTTTTAAATCTCAGAAATAAAATAACTTGTTTTGTTTAATTTAATGTGTTGTGTTGTGTATGTATGCGGAAGAGGGGTGGGTGGGCCAGGAGAGGTCTTTGGAGGCTGTGGATCTGGAGGTATTGGCAGCTATGAGTTACCTAATGTAGGTGATAGGAACTGAACTCAGGTCTTCTGTAAGAGGAACAAATTCTCTTAACTTTGATCCACTTCTCTTGCTCCCAAATGAGCCAAAGTCCTCAACATATCCCTCCAAGAAGATGGAGTATAAGCATGCAAATATGCATGTAATAAAGCTCATACATGACTTATCACCATGGGACATAAATTAAAGTAACTGAAATTCCAAAACACACTTCTTAGGATGATGGACATCTAGAACACACACCATAGAGATGCAGGGGAGGATGAGAGTCATTGCTGGAGGCCAAGCAAAACGGTACAGTCATGTTGGAAGACAACTCAGTTTAGTACAAAAAATAAGCATTCTGTTATTACAGGGATAAAATCATGTCTCTTGGTATTTAGTGAAAGGAATTGAGCCCTTACATCCACATGGAAGCCTGTATATGAATGTTGTACCTGGCGTCATAATTGCCAGAATTTCGAAGTAATCATGATATCCTCAACAAATGCGTAGGAAAAAAAAAAAGGAGTATATCCAGAAAACAGAATACTGCTCATTACCGAGAGGAAATTAGCCATCAAGTATCCTAGAATCAGATAAATACTATCAAATGTAAAAAGCCGACCTGGAAAAACTGAATTCTGGATTACTCTAACTATCTAGTATTCTGGAAAAGATGAAGTAAAACAAGTGTTGCAGGGGATCAAGGAAGAAGGATGCAAAAATTAAATTAGGTAGCAAAGGGCAATGAGAATAATCTACTTGTTACTAACATGGTGATTACAGATCATTATACACTTATTCAGCCCCATGGATGAGTTATCTGTAATGTAAACTCTGAACTCTAAATGGATATCACTTCAGGTACACCAGTTTAAAAAAAAAAAAAAAAAGTACCTTTTACAGTAAAGCACATTACAAGAAAGGAAGCTCCTAAGGGTATATGATTTTTTTTTTTTTTTTACTTCTTCAGTTTTGCTGTGAAGATAAATTTTAATACAGTCTAGAGGGCTCAGCAGTATAGGTCCTTGTTGCCAAGCCTGAATATTTGAGTTTGATCCCCAGGACCCACATGGTAGAAATATAAAATGGACTCCCATGACAACCATGTGCAGGTCCCATGTATGTATGAACAAGTACAGCCTTGTTCAGCTGTTTTCACAGAAGTATCCTCCTGCAGCATATAGAGACAGACAATAAGACCCACAGCCAGACATTAAGCATAGAGTGAAGAGACCTTGGACCATCCAGCCCTAAAGGGTGTCTCTATCAAGTTCCTTCTCCAGGGCTCTGGATACCCCAAGGAAGAGGAGGCAGTAAGTGAACAAGAGCCAGGGGAGATGGAGGACACCAAGAAAATACAGCCCTCTAAATCAACACATTGGGCATACATATGGATGTAAAGAGACAGAGGCAGTATATGCAGGCTCTTCATCTTTTGCAACAGATGAGGTCATAGAGCTGAAAAAGTTGGACACATGCCCTCACCTCTAACCCAGAAGCAAACTGTTATTGATAACCAGTTGCAAATGAAAACCTAGTTTCTTCCAAGGAAGTCTCACTGGGAAAATTAAGTACTCTTTTTTTTTTCGGATTTTTCACCAAACCTTCTTTATTTAGGGTTCTTCAATGCTTCTACCTCCCTGCCACCCACTGACCAGAGGTAGGTGAGAAAGATTACTAGGGAAAGGATGTTGTGGACCTTTTTAAAGTAGTTCTTTGGGATGAGTCCACTCTTTGTTGTCTGGATACCAACAGTCCAGTCCAACGCCCAACACCAAGCAGGGACATGAAATCAGGGAAAGCCGCAAGACTCAGTTGGATTGCCCTGAAAGTTCTCTAGAATGTTTCTCTCTGCGAAGTCAAGTGTCGAAGCATGAATATCAGCACAGCGATATCAATCCAAAACGTGATGCCTCACTGTGCATGGGCCTCTAGATATCTCCTCTCCCCAGACTCTACCCACGGATGTTCTCAGCTGGCCAAAGTCACACCCCTCACAGGTGAGAGCTCACAGCAAAACATCATGTGCCCTCTCACCAGCCAGCCTCCAGCAAAACATCACATGGCAAAACCGAGTCTTCAAAGAAAACAGAAATGTCTACTTCAGTTATGTAATTGACAAATAGAAAGTTTTTCTCGCCTCTTCGTCAATAAATATAGTTTGGGATTATTACTTGTTAGTTAGTTTCTTCGTTTGTTTGCTTGCTTCACAATTTCAATCAATGAGAGGGCAAGAGGTAACCCTGCCTCATTCCCAACCTTTAGAGGGCGTCTTTCAGTTCTTCACCATCTCCATCGTTACTTAGAGGTTTTTCACAGGTGGCCTTTCCTGGGTTGGGAAAGACACCATATTCCTCATTTTCAGAGTGAGGGTGGTCTGCATGTCCAGCAATAAATGGCCGATAGAAAAGACTCAACCCCATCTTTGGAGATGTCTTGTCTCATAGTGTCAAATCAGGGCTTTTTCTTGCTTTCTTTTTCCTTTTATTGTATCTTATTTTTTTAAAATTTATATGTAGATTTTTTTTTCTTTTTTTCCTTTTGGGTCCTTTTCATATACGTTATGGCTTTTAGTTTGGTGTTTTTATGGAATTCCTGAGTGTGCAAGTGAGTGGGTCTTTGTTTTTTGTGTGTTCACTAAGCTCTTTTTCTTCTGTTTGTTTGTTTTGTACAATTCTGATGTTAGTTTTTGCTTTATTTTATTATATTATAATATATTTTATTATTATCCCTTAGAAGCCCGTTTGTTTTCTAAAGGGAGAAGAAAAGGGAATGAATCTGAATGGGTGGAGAGGAACTGGGAGGACCAGAGGGAAGGAAAATCGGAACGTAACTAAGATATATTTTTTGAGAAAACATCTATTTTCAATAAAAGCAAAAAAACAAACAAACAAACAAAAAGCTTTCCTAAAAGCTAAAGTTTGTATCTTTAAAAACTTAAAAGGAGCTTCTACCCAATTACCGTTGGTTTTAAAGACTAAAATTAAATACTGATGGTAGAGATATCTATAAAATAACTCATCGACCATTTAGAAGGAGATTACATTTTCACAAGTATCCAGAATAAGCAATTATATAGAACTATGCAGTACACTATGGAGGTGCCAATGGAGTAAAGCAAGCACAGGTGCTGCAGTGGGTAGGAAGGAGGGAAGGACAACTAACAGTTATGAGGTTTTGTTTTCTCTGACGACTATATTCTAAAACTCAGCATTGCAAATTATTGCACAACTGTGATCAGACTAACAAAAATCATATCATCACTTCAAAAATTTATGATTTTGTTTTCAATTGTGTGTAGTCATGTGTATCTGTATGTTTGGGGCCGCCCATGCAGGAGTCTGTGATGGCTGGTCAAGGGTGCTAGGACCCCAGAACTGGAGTTATAGAAAGTTGTGAACCAACCAGTGTGGGTGCTGGGAACAGAACTTTGGTTCTCTGGAAATACTAAGCTATCACATTTCTCCAATCACCAGACTGTCATTTTAATGAGTGAATTTTGTGCATACAAGGTATCTCGATGATTTTTCATTACTAAAAATAACTAACCATGGTGAAGCAGAGATGGCATATGCAGAAGAACATATATCACATGATTCTGTCTATGAAAGCCAGACTTGCCCCTATACCATTCACATTCACCTGCTAAACTCCAGTTAACTTAGGGGCAGAACAGATGCTGGTTATTTTGAGTGAGGTGTGGGGAGGATTGTGCAGTGATGGAAAGAGATGTCTAAGGTGTTGACAATTATATTTCCTGACTTCTGTGCTGGCCACATACCACGGGGGATGAGGGGTGTCCACCATGCTTAACTTTAGGCATCTCTTTTTTAAATATTTTCCCACATGTCATTTTTAATAGAATGTTGAAATTAAGATAAAATCCTAAAATGTAAAAAAAAAACAAAAACAAAAACAAAACAAAACAAACAAAACCTGTTTAGTGTTAGTACCTTTGAACTATTAATGACATTTTCTTTTTGTGGGTATTGTTTTATGCTATAAATAGTCAGATTCTAAGTAATTGGTGAAAGGGCAGTATTATAATATTGGGTGGGTAATTTACAACTGGTTATTGGGAGTTATTTTGAGAATAACTTTCGTTCTATAATCAAGCCTGACCAAGAATTCACTATAGAGTCTGATTGGCCTGGAGTTTGTTTCAGTCTGTCTTAGTCTCCTAAGTGCTAGTGTGACAAGCATGAGCAACTATACCGAATAATAATAATTGGCATTTGTAAATGCAGGATTAATATGCACTTAGGGATTTAGATTTAGCCCAATTCCCTGTTTGACATGAAATGGGGCATTCATGATCTTCAGATATGTAAGTCACTGTTGTTATCAATGTAATATGTATAGCACACAATTCTACGATATTAGATGGCAGATTAATTATCAATAGTTTGATAAAAAGTGATACTTAGTACAATAACCACTAGCAATGAAAACAGCTAAAAATGGCCTTGCTTGGTCACCAATAGTTACTGCACCATTGATATAGAAAAGTGTCATGGATACATAACTTTGGGTTGACAGAATTTCAGATAAGACCATATGGATTAAGTGTCCCTGAGGATAATTTCAATGTCACCTTGCCTGGAAAAAGCCTTGAGTTTTATTTAGAGAAAATCCAACACACACACACACACACAAACACACAAAATCCTTGCCTTTTTTCTCAACTTTTTTCTCTAATATGACAATAATCTTCCACAAACTGATTTGGAGACTTCTTAGTGTAGACAGCCAAATGTGATCACCATCACATACCCACCCACCCACACCCACACACCCCTCTCCCCCCCCTCACACACAGAGGGGGGGGGGAGTGACTTTCGGCTTTTAAGTTTTCAAGCTTTTAGAGTCTATATTTTTATCTTTCCCTAGGATTTTCCAATCTTTCTTTTTAAAGGGTGTTAGAGTCGTACTTAGGCTTGCAGGATGATAGTAAATTTCACAGTACATATAAGATATACATGCATGCATTACATACATGGGGCTATGAATTAAAAAACCTAGCTTTCATATATACAGAATCTTTACAAAGAGGCATAAGTGACGAGAGCTGCCTGTTACTGTCTTTACATGCTAGTTGTAAACAAAGTCTAGCAGCTAAGATTTCTAATTACATGTTAAGTCAAATTTTAAACCTTTGTTCTCTATACCTAATTTCGAGAGAAAAGGAAGGGTCTTAAAATTTAATAATTTCCTTTTTTCATCTTACTAACTTAAAAATGTGGAAATGTGTCTCCCAAATATCAGCCTATGAATACCCCTCTCCTGGGAACCTTCTCTGATACACTGCAATATACAGAATGAAAGAAAATAAAAAGCTATTCTTAATCTAGGTTAAGCACACAATTTACTAATCATGTCTAAAGTTTACCAAGACCTTTGAGCCATCTTGAGAATTTTAAATGACAGTCAGAGGCAAGGAAAGCAGTTCAAAGGCAGAGTCAAGCAACTCATAGAAAGCCTGGCCTTAAGAACAATGGCAGACACTGGCCTTTTAAATTCAAAGACAGAGAAAAAGTTTGAGCTAAATCCAGATGATTTAGTTTTTAGGTTTTTTTTGTTTTGTTTTGTTTTGTTTTTTTTTTTTTTCCATGGGGAGAAGAGAGAATTTCCTCTACCTGCACCATTTTCTTCCTCTATTCGACTCGGTTCTCATCAGAACACAATAGAAACAAAGAGAGGAAGTCGTGTGTGGTATCCTTTACAGTTATGTCTTCAAGGTTGTTTGGAAATCTTAGAGGCCGTTTTCCTTTCTCCAAACGTCCCCTTCCGCTGTTTCTTTAAGTGGAAGAGTTAAAGAGGTTTTATATACTGTACCTTTTCAAAGTGTATATGATTCTGGGCAGTGTTTGCTTTTCTTAGAGATATGAATCGCTTTTGTTCGTTTACCATCTTTGAAATTCATTTCTAGTAGCTGCAGAGCTGTGTTAATAGGCTTCTAACATAGCTGTCATTTCAAGCAATAGGTGCCAAGCTTTCAGCAGCTTATTAACACATTATAACAGCAAACCCTATACTAAACAAACAAATTGCACAGCAGAGGACACAAGCAAAATTAGTGTGTATAAATATATACATTCATATGTATACATACATACAGTATATACTTAAGGCTCATCAACATATTTGGTTCCATACATGATTAGCCTAGAATTGGCACTTTGTTTTTATGAATATTCACAGGAAGAAAGAGTGGATTGGATTTGTATTTGGTCCCAAATGTGAGACGAATACAAACTGGTATAATTACTGAAAGATTTCCATCCTCTTAGCCCAGCAAGGCTCTCAAGACCAAAAAATTGCAGACTTGTCGTATTTCACATCACACGACTCTGCTAACGTGATCTTTCAGCGCCACTTCATGGGGGATACTGCAGGGAAGGAACGACTGGAAATAAGCAAGGAACTATATCAACTGGCAAGACTGCCGAGAAAAAGACACACAAATATGAAGGCGTGCTTCTAAGAGTCAAAATTTGCATTTGTATATGCACACTGGACCAACTTTCTACAAACACAAATATATTCTTCCAGATGTAGGGCAGACATATGTACAGATAAATACGACAATGTATATTCACACATAAGGTTATAAATACGGATAAATATACACATACACACGAGTACGTCCCTAGAGATACACTGTCCTTTACAAGTGTTTATACAGTTAACGGTTGCATAAAAATTCTCAGCAGCTTTCAAGAAGGCATATTTCAATAAAGGCTCTAAATTTACATTGTAGTAAAAGCTGACCTTTTATGAGTATAAAAAAAATTCCAACGCAATTTATAATCATGTTGTAATATATTTGCAGGTTGTAGATTGTAAGCTGTATGTTAAATTCAACTTTTACATCAGTTGGGCATTTTATAGAATTTACTGACATTTGTAGGATTAAAAATGGCTTGATGGTCACTGGCTACCTTGCAAGATTTAGTAGGTACTGTGTTTATTAGTACTAATAATAACTGGTAGATTAATTGCCTAGGAAAATACCAGTGATGAGCTAGTAACTTTATGAACTGCTTATGTTACTCCAAAGATTTCTAGGATTTTCTGACAACTTTCGAGTCTGAGAAAGCAACACAAATTCAAAACAGGAGAGTCTAATTTAGTAGAATTAAAGTAAATAAAGATTGAGTTTGGGAGCAAAAAAAAAAAAAAAATGCCTGCCTACACTGCTTTTGGATCTGATGCTTTCCAGTTTGACATCATTAACTTAGGAAAGCCTTATCTGCAACTGTAAGAACAGACAGTGGTTGACTTTAAGAAACTATAGTGTAAGAATTGCCCAGATTGTACCATTTAGAACTTTGAATGCCTATAAGATTGTTGAAGCATTTAAATACCCTAATGAAACAATCCACAGGAAATTGATGAATTGGCACTTAGAAATGGGCTTTTACTTTTCACATGCATAAGGTAACATATGTGCGACAAATTCCCTATACTTGGGTCTTTCATCCACATTCTTTCCCTACCCTCTAACCCCTGCAGTGCACCAGATCTCTTATTTTAAACACTTCAAGTTGATTTTTACACTTAAAAAGATTTTGGAAATTAAAACACTCCTTTCAGTTGATATTCTGAAATTCCCTCAGTCATTTACTCATTGGAAGTCTGGGTGTCTCAGATCACACTATTATGCGGCATTTTATCATAACCTATTTAAAGAATAGGATTTTAGGCTACAAAATGCTGGGGGGACGTCCCGTGTAAAATGTGTATTATTTACCTTCTTTTCCCCAATGTCTAGTACAATACCCGCCATATAGGGGCTGTTCCATAAACACTGAATTCATAAAAGAAAATAATGGATAAAAAGACTGTCCCCTTTGTACTTTCAGATTCCTCTTGGCTCTCACTGCTTAGTCAAATCAAATTCCATTTCCGCATAAATATCTCCTTCTAGTTCTAACAATGATCTAGACTTTAAGTCAGAGCCACAAAGTGAGGAGTGTCTGACAGTAGGGACCTCACTCCTCTCTAAGAGCATCTCCCGTTTCCTTGCCTGAGAAAACTGATGCCTACCAAAAATAAACGCTTGGTCAGTCAGGGCCAAGGGTCTTTTCATTGATTTTAGTAAAAACATTTTTTATAGAAGAGTGTCTGCCATGGCCTCCCAAGAGTTTGTTCAAATCACCCCTGAATTTGGTTTCCTATGACTGTTACGTGATCTATGTGTGAAAAATAATGGGCAGTGATCTCGAAATTATGAATGTTATTTTGGTTGACATTCCTAGCAAGGACCGTGATTTTTAAAATGAGAGTAAGGCGAAGGGAACACATACAAGAAGTGGAAGAAAACAAAAAATATCTGCTGGCTGTGTTTTCTTTTTACGGAAATAACTCAGGTGACTGTGGAGAGTTTGAATACTCTATGGTCCATAAAATATGAACCACCAAGTTTCCAATCAAACTGTGACTGTGCAGTTGTCCCTCCAGCAGAGTGCATTTCACAACCCCTACTATAAATATAAAGTAGGCAGATGTACACAGGCACACGCACACGCACACACACACACACACACACACACGCACACATACATGGCTGTATTCTTTGATTATAACACAGTAATGAAATTTGGGAGTGAAACCTGTTTTTCACCACAGCATTGTTTACGCTTTAATAAGGCGCATCAACCTGGGAGACTAAGAAAATGTCACTTTCCCTACTCTGCTGGGAAGGAATCTGACAACTCTTACACGATCATTGGAATACTACAATTTGTGTAAAAAAAAAAAAACTTTCATAACAATTCTAACTTTTTTTATTCCAAAGTTAGATGGAGTGTGACACAGAATGAGGATGATGATGACCAATATGTCAGAAAAGAAAGCTAACTGTGACGTTTAACTTCAAAGGCAATGTGCTGGGGAGAGTTCACAGACTCTCTCATCATAGAAGGGAGAAGGAACAAAATAAAAACAAACAAACCAAAACAAACAAACAAAAAACTGGAAAGAGAAAAACCCAACCGACTGCCTTTAAAATAATGAACAGCTTTCCCTGGCCTTGCCATGTGACAAAAAACACCCATACGCCATGCATGCACACCATTTCCACAGGCTCATAAATTAATTTGCTGACAAAAGATTACACCCAAGCGACAAAGGTCCAGGACTCTGATTATCTTTATGGGTAATTGGGGCCATCAAATAGTTCCAAAGCTCCTTTTATTTGTCATTTGTTGACAATTCAACCAATTCTCCTGTCTGCCATCCTCCATTTTTAGTGGGCCCCCACCGAAGTCTGCAGCTTCCTTGTTTGTATGGGTCTGATGTCTTCATATTGGTATGCTGATGCGTATCCTTTACTTCCTTATGTTGTTCATCGGTCTACCTCCTGCTCCTTTTTACTATGACACCTCTGAGATGGTACCCATAGCAACACCCCTGAGAAGGTGAGAGCGAAGACGCGGCAGTCATCCCTGCTCTTGCTGTGGCTGACAATGCCAGTCATTAGTCATTAGTGCAGCGGGCTCCTACTACTCCCAGGCTCTACTCCGGTCTTGTTCCCCTCCGGTCTCAGCCACACGGCTCAGTTGTGAAGATCCAGAGATTCACTGCTAATGATTTGTCACTTGTTTAGAACACCTCGGGATGGAAGGTCTGAATAATCTGCCCTCACTGGCACTGCCACGTTGCATTAGGAAACAATTACTTGGCTTATGACTAGGAAAATAGACACCGGAATTTCCAATTAAACTCCCATGTTTCTAAAGGAGACTGGGTGCCCTTAACACTGAGGACAATTCTTCCTGCTTCAAAGTAAACCAGATAGGAATACAGGCACCCTAATAAACTGAGGGAGACGAAACACAGTGAATGAGTGTACATGAATTCAGCCATGGTTTCTTATTGGATTTTGGTTCCTTGTCAGGATCTGGGTAAAATGGAACGATGGGCACACTTAGCTAAATGATTCTGTAGAAAAAAAAACTTACAAAAATAAAGTCTCACAGGTAGCATTAACGAAAAAAAAATGGCTCCCTTCTCTGTGTGCCTGTGTAAGCAGATTGAAGGGTAGATAATTTTTTTCAGTTTCATATTCTAAATAAGTGCTTGAAATGATAAACTTCTATTAAATTAAAATTTTCACTTAGCAGCATCTATTGTTGACTGACTAACATCAACTGTAACTATAAACTTGCATAAACTTACTCATTTAAATATATTGCATTGACAGCCAGTCCTGATGAGACCAGGTCAGTTGGAAGGGGGCGAGGACCTCCCCTATCAGTGGACATGGAGAGAGGCATGGGAGGAGATGAAGGAGGAAGGGTGGGATTGGGAAGGAATAAGGGAGGGAGCAACAGCTGGGATACAAAGTGAATAAACTGTAATTAATATAAAAAATTTTAAATTTGATTTGAAAAAAAATTATTGCATTGAACAACCCCTGACCTAAACATAGCTCTTGAGTTTTAAATCACTCTACATACCGGAAACACAGTAATTCTTTTGCCATAGCTAAGAAGGATCAAATGTTATTGAATTTTATCCAACAAAGTTGCTTTCTACCTGAAATTACTTACATTATATCATTTGATAAGAATAATTAACAAATTAGAGAATTACTAAAAATTCCAGAAAAGAGTATATAGGTTTTTAATCCAAGATCTGCATGCACAAATACCACGCGCTTCTATATCCGAATTCTGCTGCCTCCAAAAGGAGGATGACAACCTCCCATTTATCAGTAGCTGTGTGAGAGGAGGAGATTTATCATTTTAAATTTTTCATTGCAGATGGTTTTCATTTTAAAAGGCAGGGAAGCGATTTTTTAAAATCATTTTCCCCCTAATGCAATTGAGCCAGACGTTTCTCGTAAATCTTGTTGCTTTAGTAGACAATACTCAATTCTCTAAACTTTATATGCAATATCCAGCTTTTTCTCCTCGTCTTCCAATGTCCACCTCCTGGATATGAGAATAAAAGCCATGAGAAGGGTGGCATCAGTTCTCAAGAGAGCTATCCTGGTTCCTCCCTTCTTCCTGTGCTCCCACTTTGGCTAAGAAGTTCCTCTTTGAGCTCAGGCAAAATAATGAACTTCCACTAGTTTTTAAAAGATTTTTTCCCTCTGTAAGTCTTTGATAAATAGAAGGAAATAAGTGAGTCTGCCAGTCAATACATCTTTCTAGACAGAACCCACACAGCACCCCAGTGATCCACTCTGTTCAGTGAGTCAGGAGCCAAAACATAACCCAAGCCACAAAGAAGAGACAGTAATTAAAACAACCTCATCCTCAGATTTTTCTACTGGCTATCAGCCCTTTCAAGAAATAGTGATTTAAATTTTATGGAACAGACTTGGTTATTTCCATGCAGCAAATGACATAGGTGGAGTGGAATGACTGGTTCCTCTGTTCTACCTGAAACACACTTCCTGTCAGGGATTGAGACCCCACGATGGCTGAAGTCAAAAAGCATGCTGGACTAGCAATGAAATGCCGATTATCTTAACGAGATAATTTTAGTCTACAGTGTGAAAAATGTCTGCGTGAGGAAGTATACACGTATGTTATATGTTGTCCTCTCGTCAAATCACACTCTAGAAGATACAGGTGTTAAAAGCACTTCATTGGCATTCCAGTGCAGTACATCTATATCACGACGTAGTTCTTCCTGATTTTCATTTTATATTTGTTAATTCAGTAACAGTACCATAGATTATAGTATTATAGCTTTCATTGTATTTTATTTTTCAATGTTTGCTTTTTATACTATGTATATTTATAATATCATTTCTCCTTTCTCAACTTCTCCCAAATCTTCTTTACTTCTTTAATGTGCCCAACTTCATGTTTTCCTCTAACTTGCTCTCTTCAAAAAAACCCTAAGAAAAACATCAAGAAATGAAATTTCAAACTGAAAAACAGTAAAAAGAAAATCAGTAAAACAAACAAAACAAAACAATAAAAAAGTGCACACAAAATAAATGGAATTTATGTTGGCCAGCTACGCCTGGACATGAAACCTGTCCTCCAAGAGTGCAGGTGATAACATCCAGGGACACTCTTCCCCGCACAATTTGATTGCAAATAGCTTCTTAGGATGGTGCTTTGTGTCCACTTTCCCTACTCAGTTCTCATTTTTTTTGTCTGTTTTGAACCTGTGTGTATCTTACACATGCTGTCATAGTCTTTGTGAGTTCATATGTGTGTCATCCCTGTTGTGTGTGGAAGATGGTATTTTCTTGGGGCCATTCACCATATCTGGCTCTTACAATCTTTCTGACTCCTTCTCAGCATAGATCCCTGAGGCCTGAGGGGAGGTTTTGATAAGGCTATCCCACTTAGGACTCAGTGCTTTAAAGTCTCAGTCTTTTGCACAGGGCCCATCACAATTACATCTTTTTTTTTTTTATGTCTCCTAATTAATCATGGGCTATCATTTCACGCAATGAAGCACATTTTCTTCCTTCTACAAATGTGAAGTTCTGGCTGCAAAAAATGATATCAATAGTCTTAAAGTAGAATTAGATCTTGGATTAACAAGGGCTGAAAAGGTTGATTCGGAGACAGTGACATAGTTCAGCAGATAAAGGTCCAAGACTGGCAAACTGAGTTCAATCCCTGATTGAATATGGTAGAAGGAGAGATTGAACCTACTCAGAAAAATTGTCCTCAGACCTTCATATGTGCACCAGGAATGGAAGCATCTTTACACATATCCATATGCATGCTCACCCATACATATTAATAATAAACAAATTAACTTTAAAAACTCACCTTTATATCAAATTAAATCAAAATAGGGTGCTGTGAAGTTCTTATTCCACGTCTATTGATCTGTTCTCACAGATAGAAGTTCAAGATTTTATTAACAACCTGGATGCTAGCATACAAATAAATTTCATAATATTAAAGATTTTTTTTTTATAAACAAGTAAGGCTATGGACAGTTGAAAAAGTTAGGATTCCTGTTCTGAGTTTCATTCTTGAGTTTTGCTTTCATAGACTAGTTTTCAAAATGATTTCAGAAACACAAAAGACATTCATGCATGACAAGATTAAATAAGAATCAAGAAAATGAAAAGGAAGCATTTTCTTTTTCTCCATATCTATTTAACATATCCAGCCTATTTCATTTTAGTACTTTTAGAATTGGGAGTCAGTAGAAATGATCTGACTGACTTTCAAGACGCATGCTTTTTCAGGATGCCTGAGAAGTTCCTGTCTTTAGAAATAGTGTGGATACAGAAAGACAGAGTGTAACGCGATGAGCTTATGACAACTTCAAATGGAAGATTTTGTTCTAGCGTGGCTGGGAGAATGGACTTGAAAGCTCTCCTTTGCCATTAACTCACTGTAAAATATGGATCAATAATCTAGACTCCTTGGGTTCTCAGTTTTTAAACAAGAAACTAGTCCTCTAGCACTCAAATATTAACTGTAGATTCAAACTTCCTCTTGTTGTTTTTTTTCCAGCCATTTGTACCACTGATACTTAAGCAGCGTGAAGTTACTTACAAACTATAAAGTTGACCCCTTCATACAAACCAGTGTACAAGTTCACAATTCAATAACATTTCACCAAAAATTTTAATCACTTCCTCAATTGGAATAAACTTGGGATAGTTGTTTATTAAACAACTTATTAAACGGTTGGCATATCAGTTCTAGCGAACCTCTTGGCATAAGGTCACTCAAGTCAGGTTTCAATGTACTTTATTCATTCCATTTGAAGCTTTTCAAATTTCTGTGGCAACAGTCACCAGTTTCCAATATAAGACAAAGGAAACTTAATGCAGAAAATTCAGAGTCCTCTTTAAGTCTTCAGGATAGAGAGAACACTTTTGGATCATAGAGATTCACAGGGCTGGTGGTATTGTTCTTCAGCCTACCCACAGAAGATAGAGCACCTATCACCACATTAACCCAATCTGTTATGTCATTTTTGGGTAATTCAGTTGATGAAGTGATATCAGTTGTCACATAACCTCATACATTGTCATTAATATCAATATGAAGTTAATATCAATCACTTTCCAAAGTTAAATATTTGTCTACAGATCACAAATTATATGCATTTTTGTGCATCAGGAACTATTATTTTTACTGTTTACACCTCTGTAACAATGGATCTTTATGCTAGCAATGATAACAGAGCTATGGAAAAGTTACAGGGTGAAATTATAACATTAAAAACTCATATGTTTATTTGAATGTAAAAAACCATTTCCAGTTATTTCTGCCCTAACAGTTTATTGGATTTCTTTGAATCTGCAAGAATTTATTGGATTTATTTGAACTTGGCAAATTTAGGGTGAAATGTAACTTTATGGTTTATCTGTAAGACCTGCCAAATTCCATGTTTGAAGGACTCCTACTTACCATAAAAATATTGTTTCATCATGAGTTTTTGAGGGGTCCTGTTCTTGCTTTCCACATTCAGATCACTAGTCTGAGTTAAGATAGAGAGAGATGTCATAGAAATTGTCTGGTAGAGGTGGTATGAACCCAGAACTGCTGTGATGGAGAAAGACAGACACATACTCTCACTGCACATAAACAAGCTTAAACACTATGTGTCTGAATAAACGGTAGCTCCTTATGTTAATGACAAGAAAAAATATTATGAAACATCTAGTATAGTAAGAACCCTAAAACACTGCGGTAAATGCAAAGAAAAATGATAGAAACTCCCTGATCTCTAACAGTGTAACAAGTGTGTACACTTTAATTTAAGGATGGAAAGAACTGGCTTTGCAATAGAATGGGGCTAAGTGGCTAGAGTACAAGAAGACTTATTGAAAGGTGGGAGTTTTGAGTCAAGTCTTGAAGGTATAGCTTAATTTTCTACTTTAATCAGAATTAAGTCAATGGAAATAATAATAACAAATACATTATTAGTACAAGACTTCCCAAAGCTTCTGTGTATGCAAAGTAAATAGGAAGCCACATACTATGTGCATGGAATTTGTGAAAATCTCTGTAATATGAACATGAGAAAAATTACACATAATAGTGAAAATAGTTAAAATGAAAAAGTCAGTGTCATGTATCACATATGGAACAGAAATGATTGATTTAAAGAAAATAAAACAATAACTGCTCAAGTAAAAAAGAAAACTCCTCAGTTAAAACAAAACAGCATAAGATGAAAACGAAGAGAAGTATCATTCTCTAGCTCAGTGCTTGGGGCCTGGGTTTGTTAGAACTCTTCTCCGTTGGACAACTTAGCTTCCTGAGCACTGGGTTGGTGAATACTGCCCACTCTAGAGATGGCCTCGTGCCATCCTGGTGCTACTCACATATCACTTTATAATGAGGAGCCAAGTGCCTAACCTTTTATAATTTGCAGAGAAAATGAACTTTCATTCAAAACAATGCCTAGCTAATTAAACTTTCTGGTGATCTTCTTCACTCTAATTATTTCCATAAATTGAAATGTAACCGGGGTTATATAAAATTATCCTAAGAGAAAAATGGGGGTTTCTGACTTTTCAGCAGAGATGTGAATATCAACATTGTTGCAGCTGGTGGCTGCTGGTGGCTACTGGTGGCTGCCATTATGCAAAATAAGCTTTTCTTCGCTGTGAAAGCTTGCATGTTTTCAGAGAGTGATGCTCTCTGCCTTCTGACTGGGGTGGAGGAGCTGAAGATGTAACCCAGTGTTAAAGAATCAAGCATTCACATTCACCTAGCCAGGGACCTGACTCAGGTTCCCAGCACCCATGCTCAAAAGGACCTGGCTTAGGCCTTAGGTACCTTGTACACATGCCAAGGGGCTCAGAACTTCCTGTAACTCAAGCTCAAGGGATCTGATGTCCTGTTCAAGACTTCACAGGTAGTTGCACATATGTGTACAAAGCTTCCATGCACACACATACGTATGTAAAAAAATTAAAATCATAAGTTTTAAAAGATAGGTCCTGTCCTACAAATGCAGAAAGTAAAATACTACTGGTTGACATAAATATGAACATAATATAATGCCTAGAGAAACTTTCTCAGTGTTGCAGCAAAAAAGGCAGAGATGGGATGGGTTCATATCCCAAATAATACAACAGGAACGAGTTTGGATTTGGGGATGGCTTTCATGTGACTAACTGGATCACTTCCCTCTTAAGCCACTACGGACTTCATAATCACACAGAGACAATACTCCACCGGGCAGATGAGCTGCAATCGGCTCAGGTCTTGTGAAAATGTCTTCTAAATGTTGCTTTTAATTAATTAAATAAATAAAATTAAACCCATCTATATTTTTTAATGTTTCTCATTAGAGTTCATTACATATGACTCCATATGTTTTGTCATTATAGAAACATTCTCAGTGGTGTCATGATGTAGCATATACACATGGGGTAAATAATGCATTTTTCACTTTATGCACACATTTTATTGCAGGGTGGAGATGGGGTGGTTTCCACTAAAGATTCCATTTTGGTCTGGGAAAGAAGAAACAGAGATATTGTCAAAGCTGCATCCAATTTCTCTAGTTTCATAACTTACCCACTGCAATTTGCAGAAGATAACTTTTCTCAATAATCTGCTTCCTGTGCTCGAGAGGAGAGCTGGTAACAGCATTTACTAGTATTTGTTTTTAAGCTACGTGTTTCCTTTTTAAAGAAACTGAATCCTCTAATTGTCATTGGCCATTGGCTGGCCACAATTGTAATTGGCTGGTCTTACCAGTGTGTACAATGACTCAAATGTGTACTACAATTCCTTAAAGGAAAGTTTCAGCTTAAAAATAGTGAGTACATCTGAGTGGAAGACCTCCCTATCAGTGGACTTGGGGAAAGGCATACCTGAAGAAGGGGGAGAGAGGGTGGGACCGGGAGGGGAGGGGGGGGCTTATGCAGGGATACGAAGTGAATAAAGTGTAATTAATAAAATAAAATAAAATAAATTTCTCAAAAAAAAATGGTGAGTATATGGGAGTCACTGTATTCCAAGTTCAACACTCTTGGCTATTTGCCTTAGAGATGGTGTCTGTTTTGCTAGGTTGGTGTAACTAATGTTCTAATGACATCATCAGAAAGTTGACTGTTCCATAGACCATTGCTCTCCTGATGGGAGGTCAGACTTCTACAAAATATTTTATATCTAGATGTGGTATGATTCATTGGTTATTTTTGTAAGTAAATTTTAAGGGGGTTGTGGCCATGGAGATGGCTCTTTGTTAAAAGTATTTGTTGCTCTTCCAGATGATCCAGGTTCAATTCTGAACACAAATATGACAGCCCACTACCATCTGTAACCCCAGTTCTAAGGAATCTGATGTCTTCTTCTGACCTCCTCAGGTACCAGGCATGCACATGGTGTTTTTACATACATATACACAAAACACACCTATACACAAAGCAAAATAAAATTAGAATTTTAAGAAGTTTAAATAGCTGAGTAAAAACACAGTTAGCATTCCCCAGAACCCACATAGAAAATATGGGTGTGAAAGATGTGGGCCTGTAAATCCCAAGGCTGCAGAGGACTGGGGGACAGAGACAAGATTTTCAGGGCTAACTGACTGTCAACCTAGTTCCAGGAACAGTAAGAAAGCCTGTCTTAAGGAAGTAAGACAAAGAATGATAAAGGCAGACCACCAGGCAGCTGCTGTACTCTTCTGCCTTCTGCAAACATACATGAGCACAGACATACAAAGCACACACACACACACACACATACACACACACACACACACACACACGGCTGCAATCACACACACAGGTTATAAGCTGATATTGAGATACAAACCTTAATGTTTGTAAGTCTCTGGAAGTTAAAATTGCTTTTTATTTTGCTGATTGGTTCAATGGCTCTACCAGTTTTGTTTTTTGTTTTTTTTTCCCCCAGATTCATGACTTTTGGTTTGTTCTGTGAGACACTTACATTTACTTGTTCTGTGAGACAGGCCATCTGTCTTACCATTGCATCGAGACTATTAATGGAACCGGTTGGGTTCACCAGTGAACACACAGCTGAAGGCAATGAACCCCTCATCCCTAAATCTATCAATAAACAATATTTCATCAGGGAGGGGGCGGGCCTCTTCTGGGCTCTTCCCCAATCCATGCTTAACTATTGACAGACCAAGTCCTTCAAAAACCCAGGACAGGCATCTAGAGTTAATGTGTTTGTCTTAGCAGTGGCAGTGCCCTGCCCAAGAGTTGGTTGGCACTTTGTAGCCCTTTCTCTATCTCGGGGCCTTTACAGTCTTGTTACCCTTTCTTCTGCAATATTCCTTGAGTCTTAAAGGGGATTACAGAAAGGTCTTCTCTAAAACCTAGCAATCACCTCTCACTTGTTCTAAGCACCTTGTGCAGCCATGAATGGTTGCATTTAACAATGGTCACTGGAAACACAGGCATCTCTGTTTAAGTCAGACTGCATCTGTACAGAAGGGACTTTGACACTACATCAATTTAGCTAACAAACAGTCTTTTCACTTGGGGTGAATTTTTATGGTCAGAGCCTTAGGTTGGAGAAAACAGGAATAAGAAAAAGAATAGGTGAGGTGCACCGATGGCTGTTGAGAAAAAAAAAAGAAAATTAAAGAGACAGCAAACAAGCCAAGACCTAACTGCCTAAGTGATTCTTTAGCAGTAAGTCAGGAAGACAAAAAACAGTTGTTTCTATTCCTTGCCAATTCCAGCTCCAATTCCTTGCCCTACACTGATCTATACCATGGCCACAGAGACCCAATTCTGCCCATAGTCTTCGAGATGCTTTGCTATGCTTGCAGAGCAAAGGATACATGCAAAGGACACAATGACTCTAGTATTGTGTTGCAATAAAAATTAATGAAGAGCATACAGTCTGGCAAGTGAGTGAGTTGGCTCCCCTCATGCCCATCCCCGTATTCATTTTTTTTCCACAAGTAAATTTCATAGTCTTCAGCGAGGAATGGGCACTCAAAGAAAAACTCTAATAAAGGCAAGCTGGAACTCAAGGATAACTGCATTCTCTCCTCCTCTCTCTAACAGAGTTCCCTTTAATTCATCCAAAATGCACAACACTTAGTATGTAATATTCTGTTTGTAGACAAACAATGACCCACAAGCAGCTGTGCACATTATCTGGCAAACAGATGTGTGACTGAGGCTGCAATTGAGAGTTCATATGTAGAAAAAAGAAAAAAGAAAAAAAACCAACACTCCATTAGTGCTAATTCTCTTCTTTCTTACTGGGCTCACTTTTTGACCTGAACCCTCCCTCTGGCTTATCTGTAAACCATTCTGGCCTAAGTCTCTTCTTGATGTTTTCCTATTTCAGGGTGGAGCTAGCCCAGCTAAGGGTTTTGGCCTCTAGCCCAACCTCTGATTCCAGGTTTTATACTCCAATGCTCTCACTTTCCCCGGTTTCTCGACAAATGCATTCTCTGGGGACAGGAGAGTTTAAGCTGAAAGTCAACTGCTACAAGTATGAACACCTGCTATGAGTTCATCAGCTTTGCTGGCTTTAAGGCAATGCCAAGGGAGCTCAACAGTTTGTTCAGTGAGAGATGGTGAGGCTGGGGTGGGGGGAGTAGCAGTGGTCTTGTCCTGGAGTGCTGTTCTCCTCCTCAGGGGCTGTTTTCGTTTCACTGCCTCCACAGTCCCGCTGTCTCTCCACTGTGACTGGGTAAGCAGAGACACTGGCTGGCTCCTGGACTGTACAAACCTGTAGGACTGATGTCCGGGAAGCCGCTCACCATTTCCTTACTCACCAGGGGAAGCGAGAGGCCTGAAGGATGACCCCGAATATCTTATAGACTTTTATTTTATTTTGTCAACACACGTAGGTTGGAGATAATGAGTAACAAGATCAGTTCCTAATCTCGGAGAGATTAAAAAAAAAATCCCCCATTTGGGGAGTGACAGGCTAATGTGGGAAATAAGAAACAGCTGGGAAAAAAAATCCTGAGAACCATAAAAACAAATGGGAATGGCACTTAAATGGAAATCCCTAATTTAAAGAGGTTAGGAGAGGTATGAGGAGGGAGGGATGTGAATGTGGCAGGGAATAAGGCGATCTCTTGACTGGCAATCCTAACCTCTCACTTTTCTCCTTCATTATAAAAGTCTCTGAAGGGAAGGGGATGGCCTGTCCAAAATGGTACAGTTACCCACCTCCACCACCAACACAACACACATGCAAAGCAGGACAAGTCTAAAAGTCAGTATAGGAGGGATAGCTCACCCCATAGTGAAGCATCCATGACCTGTTCCTCTATCTTTATTCAATTCAAATCAACTTCCTCACACATCTTTAGCAACAGGCTGACTATTTTATGACTTCTGAACCACCTGTCCACTTACCTCTCTCTTCCTTTTTCTTTTCTTTTTTCTTTTTCTTCGTTCTTTGGATTCAAGCTGTTATCCACACTCTTGTACTTTCTGGAAATACAGGTCACATCCTCCTCAGTTCAGAAGTCTACCCCAAACTGACACTTCTGAGATGATTTGCTGCCTCATGGCTCCTGGCATAGCTCAGGTTTTACTTACTCAGTGAGCTTTTCATTCTCTCCCATTGCCTTTCTAGTGAGTTTTTTTTTTTTTCATTACTTTAAGGTTTGAGTTCAGATATTTTTATTCTCTGAGTCTTCAAGTAACAAACCAATAGCCACTTTCACCAGTTGTCATTCAAGGTGGTTCAACACGAAAACCTCGCTAAGCTGCATTTGCATTCAAAGGTGGAGCACTTAGAGACATTAAAGTTATTTTTTTTTTCACTTCTTTTTGCTGTGGTGGAATGTGATGCTGAGACATTTTGAAATACTGTCCCCAGCTTACTGGCCTGGCTTCTTGAATTTTTTTAAAGATGCAAATCACTCCACTCATATTGATGCAAATCTCCAGGCTCTCACAAGTATATCCAAACTTTGGGCATCGTGAAACAACTTCATCTACAAATTTCCTTTTCAAGAACCACACAGTTGAGCAATCAGAAAAGAAAAATCGTATACAAAAATCTGTATTTAAAGGCATTTATGGCTTTGCGTTGGGCCACAATTCATGACTCTCCTGGCTACACGTGAGACATGGGCTGTGTCCCATGGACACACGGGGACTAAAAATTATATGTTAATTACCGGGAGAGAATGAGGTAGCTCTACATCCCTTACTATGCTATGCAGGGTAACCGCTAGAGCGGTGATTTTTCAGCCTTTTGGTTGTAACCCCTTTTGCAGGGTGGCAGATGTAGAACGACCCTTTCACAGGGGTCTCCCATGACCATTGGAAAAGAGATATTTACGTTATGATTGGCAACAGTAGTAAAATTACAATTATGAAGCAGCAACGCAAATAATCGTATGATTGGAGGGTCACACAGCATGAGGGACTGTATTAAAGGATCACAGCATTTGTGAAGGTTAAGAACCTACTGTTTCAGGTAGATCTCACCTGAAGTTGAAGCTCTGCCTGCCATCAAGGACATGGGTGCCGGAATCTAGCGGAGAGTCCACATCTCCTCTGCAATTGCCTTCCATGTGGAAATGTTAAATGTGAAGGCAGAGCCCTGGGCTTTGTGTGCAGATAACTGCTCAATATGTAGCCGCAGATGGAAGCACAGCAAGAGCCCACGACAGATATGGTTTTCTCAGCCCTGGTGACTGCCTGACACCACAGGGTGGGCCATCACTTACGAACAGACGCCCTACAGGGTGGTCAAGCAAACACTCCGGGTGATTAACATTGCTGAGCCTGATCTAGTACCACAGAGAAGCCCTAAGCGTTGCCATGTAGTTCGGCTCCTCCTCCAGTTACCCAGATACCACATTTGCCAGGCCAACTATGATCAACATCAACACAGCGTAAAATGTAGGGGTGCGATGTATGGGGACAGAGGCCCAAGACAAGGTGTCTGACACCACCATACCTGTCTTGTCAACCACAGCCACTACCTTTTCCCGCAAGCTCATAAAATTCACCCAAATTAAACAGCATAGAAAAAAAGATTCTCATTTCAACTACATGGATGTTCTGTCAGCAGCCGTAACAGAAGCAGTTACAGAATAACTACAGATAATTACAATCATTTAATTCCAAGTACCAAGTCACTTCATGCAGAACGTGACTCATTTATCATTATTGACCTTAGAAGAAGCAAATTTACCCAAATCAATAAAGGTTCCCAATATCCATTAGAGCAGACAGAGATTGGTTACAAGTGTTAGGAGCTTCTATATACCTGGATTAATAGGGAGAAGTAGATCAGGATGCTTTTGATTAATGAAGAGATTCTCCCCCCCCCCCTTGAGACAGTTATCTGAAACAGAATTGACCTTAATTTCTCCTTTAATTCGTGTTATGGAAAGTCAGTTGTTTTTGTTAAAGAAGTTTCATCCCTATTAGTTGCTGAAACATAGTGTAATTACAAAGAGAAGTAATCTATAAACAGGTAGACCTCTACTTTGTTTTTAATGGACTCTTCCGGGTTTCCCTGAATATTCATGCAGCAGTGATACACCTACTGAGGCGGATCCAGACATCACCGGGTTTGCGTTTAACCTGCTGTCACAAGCTTCTCTATACACAGATACATTCCAACAAGTTATGGAAAGGGGGAGGGGAAGAACCTCATCATAATTAAGTGAATGGTCTGTCAACATTAGCAGCAGCAGTTTCAAAATAAGTGAGGAGGATCACAACCTCCCTGTTGTAGAAATGAGAAAGTTATGTAACTTTTGAGAGTCCCATACTGAAAAATAAGATTTAGTGTGGATGAAAGTTGAAATAATGAGAAGTCGGTTCATTCGTTTAACCACTCATTCATTCCAGTTGATTTCCGGGTGTTTCAAAACACTACCTCATTTGATCTTTATGTTGGAGACTTTAGGACTTGAGGCCAGGAGAGGAAGAGGTGCCTCCTCCTACCTCCACTGTAAGGACATATAGAGTAGAGCTTATCCTACCGACCACTCCGAGCTAAGATCTTAGGATAGAGAATTCTGACTGCTAGGTGTCAAAAGTAAGGAGAAAAAAATGAGGAGAAAAACACCTGTGTGAAAATAAGTTATAAGTCTATTTGTCCTGAAATTGTCCAACTGGAAAGAGTTTCTTCATTGCAGAATTTAAAATAATAAGAAGATATCAGTGTCATCCAAGGGGAAGACGTGTCACCTCAAGGTTAGCTTGTTCCCTCATCCCACTCCCAAATGTCTCAGTCACCTTCCGGGTCTCTATCCCCACTCCCTGAGAGAACTGAGGCGGAATCCAGAAGACCTTGAAAGCCAGGGAAGATGGAGATAGAGATGGAGCCTGGCCACGTATGTCTGCAAAGGCTATCCTCTCTGCCACACTAGACTGTCCCTGGGGTCTTTGGCTAACTGATCTCCATCAGGCTAACTTCACCACTAAAACACCATCAGAAAATACTAAATCAAATGCTGACATGGATGTTGAGTGTTCCTGTCTCTGAGAAGGATAAATGATCTTTCCTCTTCCTGTGAGGATTTCTCAGGATCAGGTATGGTAGAGCCCACACTTTACATTGATTAGTTCTTGTAGAGAAGCCAAATCCCACAACCCTCTCATTGAAGATGGAGTTTCAAATCCTCCAGTGAAGAGCTGAGAAAATTCTCCTCCGCTTAAAAAAAAAAAAAAAAAGAACAAGCACCACAGGAAATCCAGGTACCGGCAAGAAGTGAATCAGCTGGAAGCACTAAAGAAGCAATTGCTTCCTTAACACCATCTGGGGAAGAAAGGCTGGAGCATGGAGGCCCAGAACGTGGAAGGAAGCTCCAAGGGAGGGGGAGGGGCGCCCAAGAAGCCTAAGTCCCCAGCACTGGAAAATTTGTTCCGTTTGTGTCTCTCTATTGGAAGGAATAAAGAAACGCTGACAGGGCATGCCAGTCTGAATCCCCTGAGCAGTTGGCCTGTTTGACTTCGTGTGATGCCTGGCCAACCTTTGTGCCTGCCGGCTCACACCACTTGTAACACATTCTATAGATCCCGCTAATAAATTCCGCTTGGCTGCAACCCTTTCCCGATGTATAAGTGCAGCCTGTCTTTAAGCCAGGCTACTGCCACTTGCTGGTGATCTGTACCTCTTTGGAAAAACCAATCTACACTGCATTTAAAGGCAGGAAGCGGAGTCTGAATGTAAATGCAGGAGCCTGGCTAGGGGACACAGCTCTCACACCTTCTGCAGCTCCAGAATAAGTGCTATGTTTTAAAAATATATATGTATGTGTTGGCAACATTGAAAAGGGGGCTAAAAAAACATCCCCCGCAGAAGTGAGAGCAGCAGCAAAAAGAACCGTTAGCGCCCTGCTGACGGGAACAATAGAGCATATGGACATCACACTGCGCTTGCCAAGCAGACAAGGGCAGGATGATCAAAATGGAGTCAATCTGCTCCTCTAATAGCGGAAGAATCGCCTGTGTGAACACTGGCTCGAAGCGTGCATCCAGGCTCTTTAATTGCCTGAAGAAGGAAAGAGAGGTTGGTTCACATTTCAGCCAGGCCAACTTCACAGGGCGCCAATCTCGCGTGCCCCCACGGTGATTCAGAACCAGCCACCATCGTTAAAGCCGACACCTGAAAGTGCAAGGCAGTGAAATAGTACTCCGAAAGGGGTCTCCTGGACTCACTCGACAGTCTGTCTCAGGGATGAGGCTGGGTTGACTTTCGTAGGGAGTGAGGCTTCTAAAAGCTCAGCTCAGGGTGGTGGCTGTCAATGTCCGGCAAGTAGTTTCCTGGTCGCCCCTGGTGTCTTTCGCATCCAAGCCTGTCGCCACTTTCATTATGACTACCCTTAGAATAAAGAACAAGGGGAAGCTGAATATGAGACCGTGTAAGTCAGTCACTTTGGAGTAACTTCTTTGCTTTTGGTTTCAAGACAGGGTCTTGCTCGATAGCCCAGACTGACTTCAAAATTCACAGCAACCCATCCGCCTCAGCCTCCCAAGCTCTAGCATCCGAGCCATGCACCACATTGCTTAGCTTATAGCATTTGGATATTAGCATCCTCAGATACTGAGCTGAATTATTTAGGTCACAAGAAACAATGATTATAACATTGTGAGTTAAGGTACAAAGTGACCCTCAGACCCCCCTACAGAGGGCAGTTCTACAACTAGTAAGATTTGATGATATGTGATGTTAGATCAGATGCTCTGGATAGTCAGGTTTCCCATGGTAGCACTACAGCCATTATTAAACACACACAGACACACAGAGACACAAACACACATGCACGCACACACAAAGCCATGGTGTCAATCCTGATGTGCTCCAATCATCTAAGGAGGGGAGAAAAGGGTTCAAAAGAGTCAAGGAGACTCTTGAATACAGGAGTTTATTTCTCCAATTGATGGAGACTAGGAGGTGGTTTAGTACCAGGAATGGGTGATGAGTTCCCATGCTCAGTCTTGCCCCAGATTCTGGAAGACTGTGTATGAAGAGGTGTACAAATGAAGTTGGTGTTTAGTAAACCATTGAGTTTGGCTTCAAGAGGCAGGAAATACTGCTTCTGGGAATATGGAGAGTCACATGGAAAAGCTAGAGGACAAAAGTTAGGGATTGGATTAAGCCAGTATGGATTATTTATGTACAGTATTGCTAATTATGTGGATGAATGGATTTTGTCAAAGTTCCTGGATCTTGTACACTTGTGCTTTATATATGTTTGTGTGTTTTACATTTATGTTTTCAATTAGGACTTCAAAACTCAAAAATTATAGTCTCCAAGCAGTCAGTTCCTGAGGAGCAGAGGATCAAGATAAACAAAGAGTTATCATTAAATGATCCTTCAAATAATCATATAGGTTTGTCTGATACTCAGTTTTTGTTTAAGTGCACTCCAGAGGGGCCAAAAGGGAAACCAGGCAGTCTTTTAGCATGAAGGTTTACAAACCGGAAGGTCAACTTTTTCGAAAAGTTTTTCATCCTTAGTTATAAATAGAATCTGAAAGGGAAAGCAACTGGTAGGTATGGCCCCTCATCTTGTCTGAGAACCACCTGGAAATATATTTCCATTTCTGTTTGCTGTTGAGTACATTTTCTACTTTATAACCATGTTTGAGTGACATTCTAGTGTTCTGGTTTTGCCATAAGATTTTATTGATCCTTATAAAAGAATTTATTGATCCAAGAAGCACACTGTGAACCTAAATAAAGGCCTTGGGTCTTTTACTCTTTTCCATGGCTAAAGTATCTTAGACTAACATAACCCTTACATTAATATTTAAAGTACAGACCCTATTCTTTTAGCTTCAGGCTCCTGGATCTAACTGTTCAGCATCTCAATTTTTATGTCACTCATGCATCTAAAGTAGTGCTACAAATATATTCTTATCTTTGAATCACTTACTCTCAAGTCCAAGTGAACATCATGTTTTTCTGAACAGATATAAAAGCTTTCTTCAAGAATATCAACTTCTCAACACCATGCTTTGTGCCATCTATTTTTTTTTTCAAATAAAAAACTAGGATAAACCGTTAATTGAACAACTCCACTTTCCTGCTTAAAATTTTGTGATATGTTTTCATGCCACTTTCCATTAAAATCTTAGCTCCTTCTCATGACATTTGAATCCTAGGGCACTGCCTCTACACTTGTGTACAATTCTTATCATCTACAGAGCTGCAGCCATATTGCTCTTCAACTTCTTTGCACCTTCAAAAAAGCTTCCTGCCCCAATTTATTGCACAAACTGCAAAATCCCTTCCCCAAACATGTATGTGTTTTCTTTGTTCTTAGCTCATAAATGAACGCTTGTCCCACATCAACCTTTTGTGAAAATTTTTCAGTCAGGATTCTCTATATCCCTCCATCATTATTGTCTAGTCCTGGGACTGACTTCTTTCCTTTGTAGCAGGTCTCATACTTCTACTTACTGTGAATTTACATGTTAATTTTACTGTTAAATTTCTAACTCCCAAACGCTACCACCAAAGGAGAGCAGAGCTGGGTCTGTCCCATTTGTCAGTCTCAGCCAATTGCCTGACAGAGGCCTGACACACAGTGGTAACATTAACAACACTAGTTGAATTACGGAATAATAATGTAATAGAAAAAGTGAGAAGAGCTAGGTGCACTGCCCTCAGCACATGCCTGTAATCCCAGCCTCAGGGAGGCCGAGGCAGAAAGATCTCTGTGAGTTCAAGGTCAGCCTGGTCTACAAAATGAGTCCCCGACAGCCAAGGCTACACAGAGGAAATGCTGTCTAAGAAAGAAAGAAAGAAAGAAAGAAAGAAAGAAAGAAAGAAAGAAAGAAAGAAAGAAAGAAAGAAAGAAGAGAGAAAAGAAAATGCAGAGGAGAAATAAGGTGGGGGAATAGAAAAAGTCATGTTGGCATTGCCAGGAGCCTCAGTGAGGTTAGGCAGAAAGAGAAAATGATAAATAATATGAATATGTGCCAGGTGTGAAGTGGGGAAAACCTCACAATCTAGTAGCGTTTTCCATCAGATATAATTTTAATATAGCAAAAGAGCATGTGCTAAAAGAAAAACTATTCAAATTATCCAATGCCTTCAAGAAAGCTGATGTAGTAGTAAACGTATTCCTTAAGGTCATTACTAGCCAGTGGGTAGACATCCCTGTTTCAGTGGCTTAGCAACTGAAGAGTTGTTTCTTCCTCTTTATGACATTGGATGTGAGAGTTGATAGTTGAATAGAACTTGAGTTGGTGCTTAAGTTTCTGCCATCTTCACCCTGTGCCTACCAGTGTCACAGTAGGGGGTGACTGCATTCCAGCTGCTGGAAGATGTGCAGATCATGAAGGTTCATAAGCAGGGAAGCTTTTATAGACGAATCCAGAAGTAAGTTATATTGTTTTTGATCACATCCCATTGATTGGATTTCTGATAGCCTTAGAGGCAGGGACACAGTACTTAGTTAAATTTAGTGACCAGGAAGAAGAGGAAATAGGAGAGTGATCAACTATGGTTCTGTGTCAAAATATTCTTGTCTTTGAAAAGTGGCTTTCAAATATTTTATTCATGGTATCAGTTATGTTTTTTTTTTAAATGGCGTTTTTAGCATGTGACTGACAACTTTAAAAATAGAATGATCTCATTTTGCATACACATTATAACAGAAACGTCTTCAGGTGCTCTGAAGAGGCTTCCTTGAGGCCCTCATCAGTGTCCCTCATTCACAAGTTAAGTAGCACAAAAAAAAAAAAGGAAACCCTGATCCTGCTAGAGCCTTAAAGTGTTACTGTGCAAGGACTGTATGCAGAAGGCAAGCTGCCATCGATCTCACTGACTTTGGCAGCACCCCAAGGGTTATATTTTTCTCAGGGATGAAATATTCTTGGATAATTGTTCCAACATGTGAGACCCAAAAATGAATTTTTTTTTTGGTAGAAAAGATCTCAGGAAATAAAGACAGACAAAAATACCCACTAAGTTATCTAGTTCATCCCTTGGGAATCCAAGCAGATTTATATACTTCTAGATATTTCACAGGATATTCCAGATGTATGTGGGACGGCTAGCTACAGACCTCCCTGTCAGTCTGCTTTCATGGTGCCTGACACATATTCCCAACACGTGTGCAGTCCTCACCCTCCTGAGTAGACTGAGTTGGCCTATGGGTGCGTGTAAACTGAACAGATGCTTCCGTGATATAGTATGAGGGGTGCTGGGAAAAGACTCTCTGTCAAAAAATACATCCCCACCAAACGTAAAACACTTTCCCCAAGTCTGCTGAAAAGGAGTACATAATGTGAACCTCTCACCTTGTGTGAGTCAGACTGCCAGGCCCTTGTCCTCAAGTAGGACGGCGATGCTCAGGACAGTGATATTTTAAAGATAAAAATAACATGGAAGAAGATAATTATGAAGTATGTGAACTTATTCAAGTAGAACGGGCCAGAAGGGCAGCTCTGGGTCACTGCAAATGGGAACTGACCATGCAGAGAAGACATCCCTGTCATTAATGGATGCTACGTAGATGTTCAGTCTCTTTCATGTTGTTTTTAATGAAATCTCAATTGTTCAATCTTACCAGTAAAGTTTTGGGAGCCAGATGCTGGGTGAAAGCCTGCTAGCTCAGAAAGCCAGAGAAAGCCCCCAGAAAGAATCCTCCTGAGCCGAAGTCCCAAAAGCAAAGGGACACCTTCTTCCCCAAGTCGGCTCAAAAACCCTCCAACCCTGAATGTCCCTCCTTTCTACTTCCTGTGGGTCTCTCTATCTGTCCACCAGACTTCCTCTTACTCTATGTGCTTTTGTCCAGTGCACACTCCATGTCAACTGGTTGCTTGCTCTGTCTCTTGACCTATGGTTGACTTTGTTTAATTCTGTTTACGACATTCAAGCAATGTCTTGGATTAAAGGTGTCTAGTAGGGTTGAGACTCACCACAACTAGAAACAGGTCTTTCCAGTAAACAACACACTCTCAGGGTTCACAATGTGATCAAATATCCTGCAACACTTTCACTTACATAGAATGTAGTGATAGCAATTCCATCCTGCAAGACCAGTGGTAAACTATATATATATATATATATATATATATATATATATATATATATATATGCCTAGATTTATTTAATTTCTTCATATAACCCATTTCAATCCCAGATTTCAGTTTTAAGATTATCACTCCTTCTTGAGACCCCCCCCCCATTTTGCTGCTGAGAAAGTGAGGCGCATGGTCATGAAGACCTTAGATGTGCTGTAATACCAGGCCTTAGTTTACTCACTTCTTCTTCTTGAATTCTATGATGATATTTAGTATTTAGCATTTTCTCAGTGATCTGGACCCCTCTTAATCCAAAAAACAAAATTGCAGTAAATGCTTTTTCTACAACTTTTTATTGGGAGAGATAATTAAACCCAAGTATACAAGTCACTAGGAAAAAGAAACACACTGATGCTATTTTAAAAAAGGGGAGGGGTTTATTCCTAAGAGAAAAATGCAAAAAAGGTAACTGTTGGATAGGACTGCTAGATAGAAAAATCACCAGGACTGCTGTAAACTGAAGACTGAAGTACAAGAGATAAGCTGAAAACAGGAATTTTAGAAAAGATTGAAAAGTTATTAACCATCGACTCAACATGATTTATTTTGCCCACATCTATTATATCACTGAAGGTAAGCGGGTAAGGCAAACAGATTACTTCCGACTTTCTCCTATCAATCTTAATGACCCAGGAACACGGGCAGAAGAATCTGAGCTGGATTAAGGAAATTTTCAAACAGTCAAGGATTACTATAGGCTGAGTCTCTTCTCATAATGGGAGCCACAGAAACAATAACTGGAGCTGAACTACAGTGCATGCTATGAATCAGAAATGATGGCCATCGAAAATAAGAATCTCCTGTCCTTTGAATATTTTGCCATCACAGGCAAAAAGGGATGGCACTGAGATAAACAGAGCACAGAAGGATGCTGCCATTGATATTTAATTCTTTATTATTATTTCAGTTATTGATGTTCTTTTACCATCTTGTCATTAATTTGTGTTAGTTGCTCTTGAACATAGCTGTCGTAGTCTCATCTGATCAAGTGAAAGGAAGGTATGGGTTCATATAGAACACTATGGCCTTAACCCGTGCTTCAGCTCTTTTCCACTAAAAGGATGTGATTTTAAGGTTTTTTTTTTTCATAGTATCAGTTAACTTCCCTGACAACTATTTTTTTTTATTTCTTATAAATCCCTAATTTTACTTTTTGAAGTTATCTATAGGGACTGGAGAGATAACTCACTTGGGAAAGTGCTTGCTTACAAACATGAGGATATGATTTTGATCCCTAGTACACATATGAAAATAGTTAGGCATGGTGGCACACACTTGCAATCTCAGCCCTGGGGAGGAAGAGAACCCTGGAAGCCTGATGCCCACTGGCCAGCTAGCCTAAAGTACCAGGAAGCTCCAGACCAGTTAGGGATTGTCTCACTAAAAAGTGGGAGGCAACTGAGGACTGATACCCAAGATTGACTTCAACCTCCAAACACATACACCTGCTCCTCCCACAAAAGTGCAAACACACAGATATCACACACACACACACACACACACACACACACACACACACACACCACACAAGAAAACTGTAAATCTGTAAATCATTACAAAGTATCAGGAAAAGGTAGATTAATAAATCTTCTCTTATCCCCCATATCATCCAAGATATGCAAGCACCACTGTCCTACTGGGCCTTCATATGAGACCTTTGCTAAGGCAGGGCACACGTTACTGTCATCCTTGAGCAGAGGTCAGCTCCCCTCTGAACCAACTTCCAGATGACTTGGCTAGGAACAAAAGTTTTGAATTTGGAAAAAAAATCATCAGTCAGCATTGAATGTATTTACCCACTGAAAATGAGTTTTGTTTTAACACACTTTGCTACCGCCCTTATTAATGGGAAAGTCAGTTTGAGATAATCTCTATAGGGCCTCTCAAAATTGACCAAGGCTGTGAAAGTCACTTCCTAGATGAAATTTAATTATTCTCTATCTGTGCAACCTGATCACCACAGCTGACAGTCCCTCTGTGTTTATGTTTAATGTTTTCTTTTTCCAGTAGAGTATATTATCCTTTCATATGTTTCTCTTCTGCAGCAAACTGGCACTTTCTGTCTTACAGGCGTCTCAAAACTATCCAATGATTTTTCTCCACTTTACAATAAAGGCACTAAACTGGGAAGCCCACCACAAAACACTCTCCTCCCCACCTAACTATACAGCACATTTTCTTTCCTTCCCAGAACTTTCCTCTATGTGATCTTTATGGTTTCAATAGCTCTCAAGTGTCAACAGAGACCTGAAACTTTTCAACCGTTGGCTGCCTACCTCATTCGCCCTCCGTTCCTCCCAGGCAGCATCCTAAGTAGAATGGAATGTCGAAGCACCTGATTGGCTCATGGGCAGGGCATTCATTCTCCAGGAATGCCCTGTAGATACCAATTGAAACTGCATCATCCATAAAAGTAATCCATAGACCCATTTGCTTTTCATTTTTGGCTTATGATAGCAATAATGACTATAACACAGGGCCCAGGAATTGATGACCAGCTGGGGTTAATGGCCCTTGGCTGCACTGAGGGCTATCAACTCCCCCAGCTGGTCATTAATCCCCAGGAAATGCCCCATACCTTGATCGTTATTACTTAATTAATGCCTCTTTCACTTTCAGCCTAAGTGGTCAGAACACTGTAACCCTAACAGCAGCTTTTTGCAGTTTGGAAGTGCGGATTTCCACTCAAATACTAGAATTCCCCCATGGCTGCATACATATTTTACATTTTTCTTAGAATAGTTGATTATGTTTGCCTCAGGCTTTTTTCCCCCTCCATCTTTCAAGGGGGGTTGCATTGTGACGGTTTATTCTTCAAGTGAACATTTGCTACATGCACACCGCACACACCAGAGCTACAAGGCCGAAAAGAAAGTTACCTGTGCTCATCTGAGCTTCTGTTTTGGTTTGTCTGGATTTGATTTTGTTTTTGTTTTTGTTTTTTTCTTTCAGACATCTTACTACAGAATTAAATGAGGAAGAAGGAGAAGAAGAAGAAGAAGAAGAAGAAGAAGAAGAAGAAGAAGAAGAAGAAGAAGAAGAAGAGGAAGAAAGCTCCCTTTCAGCCAATATTGAGAACACATCTCAGTCCTTGAGATGGTGATTTAGATAGAGGTGATTTAGCTTCTGTGGCTAATTGCTTTCCAATTGCTTCCATAGGTAATTAAAGTACACTCGAAATACATACACTCACAATATCCACATTATTAAATATATTTTCAGATGTTTCTCTATCTTCAGAGGAGATCTTTTTTTTTTTTTTTTCAGTTTAATGATGGGGTAAAATGTGAACAAATACAAAGGAGTTTGCGTGTGAACACCCAGTTACCAGGTAACAAACATAATATGGGACTGGCCAGGTGTTTATGGCTGTCTGGGAAGGGGGCCCCACACTGAGCCCCAACAATCATAACATCTCCTGGCTCAAGGGAAAAACTGCCTTTATCTTCAGAAGAATATTGAAAGAAATGCAGCCCACTCCTCACTGTATTCTGACAGTAAGTGATGTTATCTGGAGAAATTTGTTATGTTGTGAGACATTAACAGTGATTCACAGCAACCAGAGGCTCAACTGGTAGACCACCTTAGGGAGATCACTGGAGAAGGCCCCAATTGTAATGTGTTGTCTTAAAAGTTTACTTTGGAAATCATATATCCTGTGGATGAATATAACTAGTAGAAATACATTCTTACCAGAACAGTGACTGAATTTCCGATTTTTGGTTTTGGGTTTTGTTGTTTTGTTTGTTTAGGTTTTGTTATTTATTTGTTTGTTTTGAGACAGGGTTTCTCCGTGTAGCCTGGGCTGTTCAGGACACACTTTGTAGACCAGGCTGGCCTAGAACTCACAGAAATCGACCTTCCTCTGCCTCTCCAACCTCTGGGATTGCAGGCATATGCTGCACTCAGCCTGTGGCTGAATGAAAGAATCTTAGTAATGGACAGAGCATCTTACAGCAGCTATTAGCTCTCTAACTCAGCTTCATATAGGATTAAGCACAGACCAACTCCAATAGATAAAAATCTATTCTGAATACAGTTGTGTGAACACCTTGCTAAAAGCATCTTCAAGATAAACATTTTCAGCTGATGGGTAATTTTTTTCTTATAATTGACTTTCGGTTCTTTTCCTCTTTACAGTGCAGACTGGAATTTCTTGCCCAGCCTTTAAAAAATTTTTTTTTATTAAATTGCCTTTTCTTTTATGACTTCAAAGAAACAAAACAGCATCTTCCTTATCCTGTCTTCCTGAAGTCATATTTTCCTACAGTTTGTCCTCTTTATGCCACAATTTCCCTTCAATTTCTTAAGATATGCTTTGGGCTGTGTGTTTGCAGATGGTATGTAGGTCAAATGTTAGAATCTGAATAATACAAGGTATTAATGAAGGATTGCCTCATGGCCCTGAATCACAAAATGTCTGCACTGAATCACAAAATGTTAGAGTTGAGGTCTGTTACACTTGATAACCTGTCAAATACTTGAATGGCTTCAAGATGGGTGCCCAATCTCATTTTTCCACTTCCTCTATTCTGCAAGCCACAGATGAATGCTATAACTACATATTGCACTGGTTATAGGACATATGGAGACTCAAGTAGACAATTAAAAAAAACAGTAACAAAGTATCAGGCAGGATCTGTAACATGAATGAATCTACAGACTAGTACAAGAGACAAATAGATTGGCACACAATGGTCATTTCAGTGAATATTCTCTAACAAGAAGCTTGAGGATTGAGGAGCCATGTTTTAAGGATGCCTAATTTAACTTAGATGACAACGGACCAGATCCCAAAAGGTGATATTGTACTAAACCAAAATAAGGAACGGTAGCTAGTGAAAAGGGTTCCAGGTTTAGGAGTAACATGTATAGGACACAAACATTCAGCAGCAGGTGGCCCTAGCAAGTTGCCCAGCGGTTGACATTCTGAACTGCTCCACGAGTCTCATGAATTTCCACTGTCTCTTGTTGAACCCCACAAGTCTTATCTTTTCCTGTCTGCATACCATTTTCTATTTACTTCACTTCATTCCTTTACTTTCACAGCTGCTTTTCTGTACAGATATGTTCTTGTTTAATAGCTAAAGGAGCATGGTAGCCCTGTTCAACACTGACTCAACCTCTTCTCACACACCACTGTGTTATACACTAAAAACATTCAATGATTTTTAAAACTTACTTTATATTAATAGTAATAAAAACTGTATGGTATTGGCATAGAAACAGAATGGTGGATCATGAATGGAATTGAATAGAAGACCCAGAAATAAACCCACAAAACTATGTATACTTGATTTTTGACAAAGAAGCCAAAACCATACAATGGAAAAAAGACAGCATCTTCAACAAATTGTGCTGGACTAACTGGATGTCTACATGTAGAAAAATGCAAATGGATCTATATTTATCACCCTGCACCAAACTAAAATCCAAGTGGATAAAAGACTTTAACATAGAACCAGACACACTAAATCTATTAGAAGAAAAAGTGGGGAAGAGCGTGGAACTCATTGGGACATGAGACAACTTCCTGAACAGAAAGGAAATTGTGAATAGCACAGGCTCTAAAATCAACAGTCAATAAATGGGACCTCATGAAAATGAAAAACTTCTGTAAAGCAAAGGACAGTGTCATCAGAACAAAATGACAGCCTACAGACTGGGAAAGGATCTTCACCAATGCTGTATCTGACAGAGGGTTAACATCAAGAATATATAAAGAACTAAAGAAGTTAAAAAACAACAAATCAAGTAATCCAATATAAAAATAGGGTCGGAGCTAAACAGAGAATTCTCTCTAGAGGAATATAGAATGGGAGAGGAACACTTAATGAAATGCTCAAAGTCCTTAGCCATCAGGGAAATGCAAATCAAAACAACCCTGAGATTTCACCATACACCCATCAGAATGGCTAAGATCAGAAACTAAAGTGAGAATACATGCTGGAAAGGATGTGGAGAAAGGGGAACACTCCTCCATTGCTGGTGGGAATGTAAACTTGTACAACCACTTTGGAAATCAATTTGGCACATTCTCAGACAATAAGAAATAGTGTTTCCTCAAGATCCAGCTATACCACTCCTAGGCATATATCCAAAATATACTCAAGTACACAACAAGGACATTTGCTTAACCATATTATTAGCAACTTTATTCATAATAGCCAGAACCTGGAGACAACCCAGATGTCCCTCAATGAAGGAATGGATACAGAAATTCTGATACATTCACACAATAGAATACTACTTGGCAATTAAAAACAAGGAAGTCATGAAATTAGCAGGCAAATGGTGGGATCTAGAGAAGATCATCCTGAGTGAGGTATCCCAGAAGCAGAAAGACACATATGCTATATACTCATTTATAAGTGGATATTAGACATATAATATAAGATAAACATACCAAAATCTGTACACCTAAAGAAGGTAAGCAAGAAGGAGGACCCTGGGTAAGATGATTAATCCTTAGTCAGAAAGACAGGGTGCACATTGGAAGAAGGAGAAAACAGGAAACAGGACAGAAGACTACTACAGAGGGTCTCTGAAAGACTCGCCCCAATAACGTATCAAAGCAGATGCTGAGACTCATAACCAAACTTTGGGCAGAGTGGAGAGAATCTTATGAAAGAAGGGGGAGATAGTAAGACCTAGAGAGAACAGGAGCTCTACAACAAGAGCAACAGAACCAAAAAATCTGGGCCTAGGGGTCTTTTCTGAGACTAATACTCCAACTAAGGACCATTCATGAATATAACCTAGAACTCCTGCTCAGATGTAGCCCATGGCAGCTCAGTATCCAAGTGGGAACCCTATTAAGGGGAACAGGAACAGTCTCTGACATGAACTCATGGGCCTGCTCTTTGATAACCTCCCCCTCAAGGGGAGGCAGCCTTACCAGGCCACAGAGGAGGACAATGCAGCCATTCCTGATGAGACTTAAGAAGCTATGGCCTGCTCTTTGATCACCTCCCCCTGGGGGGGAGCAGCCTTACCAGGCCATAGTAGAGGACAATGCAGCCACTTTTGATGTGAACTGATAGACTAAGTTCAGAAAGGAGAGGAGAACCTCCCCTATCAGTGGACTTGGGGAGTGGCATGCATGCAGAGGGAGGAGGGAGGGTGGGATTGGGAGGGGAGGAGGGAGGGGCTTATGGGGGGATGCAGAATGAATAAAGTGTAATTGATGAAAAATTAATAAAAAAAAAGAAGCTAGGGTCAGATAGAAGGAGAGGAGGACCTCCCCTGTTAGTGAACTTGGAGAGGGATATTGGAGGAGATGAGGGAGGGAGTGTGGGTTAAGGAGGGAGTGAGGGAGGGGGCTACAGCTGGGATACAAAGTGAATAAGCTGTAATTAAAATAAAAAATAAAAAATTAATTAAAGATTACTTTATAGTTTTAATTGAGAAAAAGTCATTGTCTGGAAATATGAAGATAATTTCACTAGTTGTGTTTAAATCCATATATACCTTTTTCATACATGCCTTCTGTTTGGGACTTAACCTGTTAACCGGGATATAATCCAAGAGAGTTATGTTTACAGTAGAATCACTGCATGAATAAGCTTTGAAACCATTAAAACTAACCTAAAAACAATATAAATACTAGATATATTCACACGTTATGTTCTAATACTTCTCTTTCAAACTGATCAGTCCCCTTCAGATTCATTTAACCATATTCCACATAAAATTGAAGTTATTAAAAATAGGCACATACTTTTGAATGTTTCATGCATTTTATTTAAAATTGCCATTTATTGCTTAGAGTAAAATCATTCCCTGAAATATGCAACACATTACAGTTAGTAAGTTATAATCAAAATAGTCACATGCAGAAGATATATTCCAGGAAAAAATAATAAACAAGCAAGTCTTGCATTCAGAATAATGTTAAAAGCACAGAGAAGCCATGAGAATCACAGGGGTCTCACACATAATTCATCCGTATTATTCATCTGCCACCGTAGCTCATACCAACATAGAAACAGGCCTGGAGAGATGGCTCAGAGGTTAAGAGCACTGGCTATTCTTCTAAAGGTCCTGAGTTCCATTCCCAGTGACCACATGGTGGCTCATAACCATCTATAAATGAGATCTGGTGCCCTCTTCAGGACTGCTGGCCCGAAGGCAGGTAGACTACTGTACAAATAATAAATAAATCTTAAAAAAAAAAACAACACAGAAACATTATTTAGCAAAAGTCCATCCTGTGTGGATCGCTCCCTAGTTTCCAGCAAATGTGCTTTTCAAACCCCTAGGCTTCATCCTGAGTTCTGTCTCACATTTCGCCATGGTCTTCTTTGAGTCTGCTAGGCTGTGAGACTCTTCCCAGACTTGTTCTTGACATCTCTTACTTTTTTTAAGGAACATGAGTTAGGAATCCTACAATGCTCCTTTGTTTGGGATTGCCCGGTACCTAATATCATAGTCACAGGCCTTGGGTAGTTGAGGGGAAGAAAGCTGTAGAGATGAACTGCCACTATCATCGGATGCTGTCAAGGAAGTGCGCTATCGACATAATCGCAAAACGCTGATGACTAGTCAAGGGCATTGAACACCTGTAGTGCTTCTTGGTGTTCTCACACGTGGTTGCTGTGTGATACATGTAATACTCATAAACAAGGGAACACGTTCCTTGCTGTTCTTCATCGTTTTTATGTAATTTCACAGATGATGTCTTATATCTTAAAGAAAAAAAATAGGAAAAAGTAAATAATTCAAGAAATGTAAAACTGAGCAATATATTGTAAGTTAATTTTTTTTCATTCTGTGCTCTTTATAAAAAGCCTTCCTGAGCAGCCAGACAGAAACAGTGGTTTTGAAATCCTACCTCCTCAAGAAGAAGTGTACATGTAATTTGTTTTTTGTTGCATTAGTTTTACTTAGCAATAATGTACAAAATATGTTAATATGCATGTTTCTAAAGGAACAATTGATAAAGACTAATAAAAGTCTATACAAAGAATTGAGATAGATGTATGAGAAACTAAAGCAGTAATAAAAAGGTGAGGTGGGAAACTACCTTAATTAAAACTCAATACAATATATAACTTTGTAGTTCTTCGATTGTTAACTTTTTATATCCGCTGTAAGTCTATACAATTTAAAACATTATCATTTATGATATCACGTGGAAATATGAAAAAAAGCATGCTAGTACCAGCTTGCTGTTTTTGGTTTTGTTTTTAAATAGAGGACAGCATCATATTGACAATCTCGGTGGGCATGCTCAGTACTTCAAGACAGAGCCCAGAGTTATCCACTCTATCCATGCTCCGAGTCAGTGTTGGTGGCATCCGGAGCTGTGTGTCCATGATTGGTGGTCACAGCTATTGGGTGAGAGAATCGATAGTCTGATTAGAAAACAAAAGCCCAAGAGTCTCCTAAACTTAAAATGTTGATTTGTTATCTTAGCACATGTCACTGAATGTATAAGCTACCCAGGTCACCAGATTTACTAGGAAGATCACCCTTATGTAGGTGTCCATGGAGATTAATATCAGCATTGATAAGGATAAATGCCTGCATTTGTTTATTCCTGTGAAAGCTGCTTTTCTCCCTATTGTATCAGGAGGCATTATAAAGGGGAAAATCATTAGAACTGCACCTCATTAAAGAATCACAGAATCAGTGTGTTTCTTTTGTTTTTTTTTTTTTTACATGATTGAAATTTTACTATTACACACAAGGTGTGATTTCAATATTCTGTATATGAGCAAGTTAATTTGCCCAACAGTTTATTAAAATGAGAAAACGCTTGGGAAATGAGGGCATAGTTCAGTGGTTCAAGAACAGTTGAGTGACAAGTGAAAAAAACCTAGATGATTCCCAGCACCACAAAAAAGTAACATGAAATAAAGCACTTTCTTTTAAATTCTGGAACAAGTTATGGCATCAAGATATATTTTTTTAAATCAAAAGAAGGCCTAAATGAATAGATAAATGTGAAATAAAGATAAAGAAAGCAGAGGACTTAAAAAATAAAAATAAATAAATAAAAGAATTTCACCATAGAACTATGAAATGGAGAGTAAGAATAAGATAAAACAACACCAAAAATAAATAAATATAAACAAATGAATAAATATCAGAGTTGCAGTTTCCTCGAGTAGAAATGTCTTCAAATTTTGTACACACTTCTCCACACGGGAATAAAGGGATAAGTCCCTGGTTTAATATGAATTGTTTGGTTTTATAGAGAATTTAATTGTATCTCTAGATGTTGATTTTGTTATATGAGAAAGAGAAATGCAGACGTCATAACACTGGGCAAGGCAAATTGTTCAGAGCAACATGCTTTAGAGAGACGGTCTCTTGGCAGTCTTTTCTAGGCCTCTCCCTTGTCACAAGGAAGCCTACAGTCTCCTCAGCATAAGGCATGCGATTCTCAACATATTTTAACAATTACACAAGCCATCATTAGTTGGACAATGCCTACACTATATAAAACTGCATACCTAATTTCAGCTGATGTCAAAGGCTCTGTCTCTGCTTTTCCTGCCATAAGATATGATGATCACAAAGCAGTTTTTTAACTGGAGGGCACTAGAACTTAAGCCTTGTGTCAGCCCACCATAAAATTTTATCAGGGCCACTCCAGTCTGGATGGACACAGAGTGATGTCTTCTCCTTATAGTCTTATTTCAGGTCAGTGTCAGATTCACCAATAAAACTAAAAACTCTGCTCGGATAAAGCGCTTACTCTACATTATTTGAATAATTGAAACAAATCTGAAATTTATACCACAGTAAAATCTAGTAAATTAGATGGCACTTGAATGGATGGATTATAATCCTGATATCTGAAGAGGGGGATGTGTAGTGAAAGAAAATGGCAAGCTGAATAAGAGAAACAGTGCTAGTTTGGTTTTATTCCCAGCCAATGACATGGTTACTAGGCTCTACAAACATGTAAGTGATATTAAACATATTGTATTTCAAGATATAAAATGATTGCTATTAAATTTATATTTTGAAATTACATTAGCTCTTATGGATCTGATCTAAATTAGAATGGATTCTATCAAGTGCTTCACCATTGCTAGAAGATAAGAATGTGTCATTAAGAACTGCATATTGATTTTAATTACAACCTGCACTATACCATTAATATGAGTTGTGGAGCCACTAAGGTGGTTGTCAAAGGGGGATTAATTAATTAATCGTAAATTAATTAATTGAGAATGAATCAAGTCAACCCAGAAAAAAAATGAATACAAAACTTGGAAAGAGAGGATTAAACTCACAAAACAGATTGAAAACCAAAGGCAATATAAATCATTAATTGAGACTGGAGAAAATTAAGCCACTAGTTAAAAGAGTACCTGTTGTTTTCTTGATAAAGCAGAATAAGAATAACAAAATTAATAGGTTAAATGTAGTTACCTTAAAAACAGGACTGAAAGTTCAAGGAAAAAATATTATGATTTAGTCACAGAAATGTAGTTTGTAGTTTGAGATGCTTAATGTTTTTCAAAATTCTTATTGCTTTGTTATCTGTAGTCTGTTAGGGAGGGAACATGGATAGTTGGGAGGAAATGCAGGTACTAGGCTAAAAACAAGTTCCAGCATGAAAACTTTCATAAAATGATGTCTCCTTTAGATACTGGGACCCACTGTTTATTAAGCGCAAGTTTTTCAACACTAAGCTGGGTAGATGGATATCTAACACATTCAGATAAGAAAAAATTAAAATCAAATATGCACTGCAAACTCAGTTATCCTTTAGTTAGGATTGAGCTAAAACTTGTATCGAGCCATGACTCAAAACTCAAGACTGACTTTTATTTTTCCTGGATGAAATATAAAACCATCATGTAGATTTTGACAAAAAAAGGAATGATATTATGCCAGTTGTGATTTAGAAGAATTAGTGGTCCCTGTGCTGATTGTGAGGGATACGGGTAGAACTGAAACCAGTTAAAAGGCTCTTGTGATGGTATCAGAAGAGAAACAACAGAAGCTCACAGGACAAAGCAGTAGAGGTTATGAGAATTGGTCCTATGATCAGTTTTTTGTTTGTTTCTTTGTTTTGTGTTTTTGTTTTGTTGGTTTTTTTTTTTTTTTGAGACAGGGTTTCTCTGTGTAGCCTTAGATGTTCTGGACTCAACTTTGTAGACAAGGATGGCCTCAAACTCACAGCAATCTGCCTGCCTCTGCCTCCCTGAGTGCTGAGATTAAAGGCATGTGCCACTACACCTGGCTCTGTGGCCAGTTATTAAGGCAATAGTAAAAAAAGATTTTGTTAATACAAGTATTATTGAGAATGAAAAGGGAATAGGAAGAATGGAGGAACAGGAGTGTAACAGGAGTTTCAGCTTGAGTTTTTGTGAAAATGTCACTGCTTTCAACCGAGATTTAAACACAGACATAGAACAATATCAGGAAGAAAAAGATAACAACCTGGCTATTACAAATAAGGCAGCTTTATTTGTAATAGCCAGAAGCTGGAAACAACCCAGATGCCCCTCAACTGAAGAATGGATACAGAAATTGTGGTACATCTACACAATGGAGTATTACTCAGCAATGAAAAACAAGGAAATCATGAAATTTGCAGGTAAATGGTGGGATCTGGAAAGGATCATCCTGAGTGAGCTATCCCAGAAGCAGAAAGATACACATGGTATATACTCACACATATAGACATATAATATATGATAAACCTACTAAAATATGTACACCTGAAGAAACTAATCAAGAGGGAGGACTCTGGCTAAAATGTTCAATCCCCACTCCTGAAAGGCAAAGAGGATAGACACCAGAAGAAGAAAAAAACAGGAAACAAATTAGGAGCCTCCCACAGAGGGCCTCTGAAAGGCTCTGCCCTGCAGACTATCAAAGCAGATGTTGAGGCTTATGGCCAAACTTTGGGCAGAATGCAAGGAATCTTATGAAAGAAGTGGGAAATAATAGTTAGATCTTGAGAGGACAGGAGGTCCACAAGGAGAGCAACAGAACCAAAAAATTTGAGCACAGGGGTCTTTCCTGAGACTCATACTCCAACCAATACCATGCATGGAGATACCTAGAACCCCTGCACAGATGTAGCCCATGGCAGTTCAGTGTCCAAGTGGGTTCCATAGTAATGGGAACAGGGACTGTCTCTGACATGAACTGATTGGCCTGCTCTTTGATCACCTCCCCCTGAGGGGGAAGCAGCCTTACCAGGCCACAGAGGAAGACAATGCAGCCACTCCTGATGAGACCTAACAGACTAGGATCAGAAGGAAGAAAAAGAAACCCTCCCCTACCAGTGGACTTGGGGAGGGGAGTGTGTGGAGAAGGGGGAGGAAGGGAGGGATTGGGAGGGGAGGAGGGAGGGAACTAGAAGGAGGATACAAAGTAAATAAAGTATAATTAAAAAAATATGTTATAGAACACAAAAATCCTCAAAAAAAATAAAAATAAATAAAAATAAAAAAAAAAGATAACAACCTGATTTGGGCACGTTTCATTTGAGATGCTTAGTAAGCATGGTTGGATTTGTGAATCAGAAGGTTAGTAAAAATGTCAAAACTAGAGACTATAAATTGGGAGTCTGAGGATAAAACTGTATTTTTAAAGTAACTGTACATGATGATTTTGCCAAGGGAGGAAGTAATGGCCAATACTGAAGAAGGATTGGGAAGGAAGCATTGGGAATACCAATATTCTACTTGAAGAATAAGGGAAAAATCAGCAGACAGTCAGAGGTGTGGTTAGACAGCCTGTACAAATCCTCAGAGAACATAAGATCTTGAAAGCTAACCGGAGAAAATATTTCAAGTAAGACATGAACAGTTATGTTGACATGTAGCTGGGAATTGGTGCAGTGAAATTATAAAATATGGAATCCTCTCAAAAAAAATCATCAAGATCCAAAATAATAGTTATTTGTCAGCATTGTTTCATATGGGATGAACTATAGCAACAGCCAAGGATCCAACTTCCAAGTCCGTCCCGTTATCTTCAGTTGTTTAAGTGATGATCCCTCTGAGCCTGGCTTTTGAGACATAAATCTCATGGACATATAAAATGCTCAGAAAATAATTCATGTACACTCACATATGAAGATCTTGTGAGATAACATATATTTATCACTTTAATCATGGCATATACTTTAGACAATATAAATACTAAGTGAAGCTAAATAACTTCATCAAATAATTATTTTTTTGTTTAGTGTACACATTATACAATTATTCACAATATTAGATATACCTTCTGCTATTCATTATGTCTCATAATAAGTTCATTGATTTGTTCTTTTAATCATGTATCAAACATTGGATCCTTAGCATTTACTCCTGGCCAACCACTAGCATGCAAGAAAATAAGAATAAGAAACTTTTATTTGAAGTACATTACGCTACAATGGGCAATACACAGAGCTTATTTTGCTGTTTCGTGTGTGGAAATCCACCAATGGCTCTGTCACTTACCAGACAAGAAAACTTCAGTAAATTACATAAGCTCTGGTCATAAAAATGGGATGCATCTTCTTTAAGGACAAGTGGTAGTACAGATAAAAGGTGACGTAGTAAATCTTCTAGTATCTATTAGTAAGTAGGTATTCACAAAATATCACTGTTATTAGTGCTATGAATGAAAATACAGAATTTCTTGAAGTGAATAGTTCATGACTTATTTTTATTGGAGGTTGAGATGGTTTTAAAAGACAGTAACTGATACTCTTCTAAATAATTTTTTGTTTATAATAAGTGGTATTATTTTTTCATGAAGGGTTTGAGAAAATTTTAAAAGATTTTGTAAAGTAGTAATAACGATAAAAACAATAAATCAAAATGCACACATGTAGAATACCTATGCTCTTGCAATTTATTAGATTCTCTATTGGGCCATTTAAATCCAATTCACAGCTTGCAAACAGCCAAAACTACAAAGGAAATGTAGTCAAGCATAAATTCTCATTATCAACAAAGGAGCTTCTTGTTGTTCCTAAAAATCAAAGTTTACTTAATACTGAACAGTAAAAGGTGCTTGTTAATAGAGGCTCCATGGGGCACTTGAGGGGATGTAGACCATACTCTCAATATTTTTGCAGAAAACTTTGCAGTGAAAGTCATCTGCATGCCTCTCAATGGAAAGAATTGAGTGATGAACATTCTTTGTCAAATAAGATCAACAACATTCAAATATGCAACGATTATTTTATCTGATAGTCTAATTCCCAATTATTGTGTGTATCTTCCCACCCCACCATATTTTGTGCTTGCCTGCTTATTTTCAAATTATAAATGTACATACATGGTATTATATTGATACCAATGGGAATTCCTAGAGGAATGAATAGTCTTTGAGTTGCTCATGATAGTATCACTTTTTAGACTTTCAACAGAAACTAGACTTTCAACAGAAACTAGCTAGATAAGAAATAAAGACCCAGAGTTGTACTTTGGAATCTTTAAAAAGCAAAGTGTTGCATTGTGACAATCTAAAGGGGGGTGGGGAGTGGCCTTTCCAAGTCATTCACCAGAATAAACACTCAGACAGAGATTCTATCAACCACAGGGTAGGGAACCTCAGTGCCCGGCAAGTGGTACCAGGACTTTTTTCAGAGGTTACTTTTGATGAATAATCATATATGAACTGAAGCCTTAATGAGAAACCCTTCTACAGATGTGTCCCTTTAAGAGTATGGCATTGATATTTCTGTAGAGAAATCCAAATCTTCATGAAGGCCTCTTGGAGCTTGAGTGTCATGTCAAAGAAACAAACAATTGCCACTTCAGCATTTCACATTGGTTTTTGACATTCTAGCTGACATGCTTCTCTTCTGTTGTCATCCTTTTGTTTATTGTCATTACTGCTGTTGTTCATGGCCTTTCATTGTAAAAGTTGCTGGACAATCCTCATTTCTTTTTTCTTCAAACATGGTCTTGATGCAATTGAGGAAATGTCAGAAACAATGAAGACGATTCCTAACACGCTGTCCAACTGAAGTCCATCTTTTGAGATGAAAAACGCCCCTAATGAAAATGAGTTGACAGCTTACTTGATGATATTTACAGCTGGATATGACGTCAATCGGAAGGATAGTACAGATCAATTTTAATGGCAAGCAGCTAAGCATGCTTATTGATCTGGCTGCTTGCTACTCTTCAAATGGCAAAGACCATTAATATGCTAGCACCAGGGGGACATAGGAGAAGCATAAAACAACAAGTGACTTTGAGCCTTTGGAGGAGATAATTTAAGAGTGCTGATTTGATGATCGAAGAGAAAGTGTGAATTCATGATTTAACCTCCATTCACCACCTCTCAACTAAAAATTGATTGCCATGTTAGGAGTCATATTTCATTTGATAAAAAATTAATATATTTCATAATTTCCTCTTTAAGATCTTTTAGAATGTGCTCTTTGCTGTCTATCTAATTCTACTGTAGATTTTTTTTTTGTTCCTTCTGGAAGAGAAGGATCATTTCTGCAAGTGCAAAGTGACTGTGAAGGTGTAACACGACTCAAATATACTTAGGGATTCCACTGCCCCGCCCATGCTTGCTTACATTTTTTTCTTCCTAATCTATAGGACAATAACTGTCCCTCCCTGGAACAGAAACATGGTTAAGATCGTGTCTGTTATGTGCTGCTTGCAGACATTAATTTTATGAATCAGTAAAGCTGACAGTAGTACCCACATAGTAGTAGTCAATATTACAAATATATATCACTTGAATGTGGCTGCTGCTATTGAAATGAAACTTTCCCTAGTCTGGAGAAAATATGAATATCCTACAGCTCGCCAAACAAACTTTTCATTTAGACATCTTGGATTATATTTTAATATACCTAAAGGAGTCTCACCAAATGGCTGTTAGGTGGGTTGTCTATAATAATGAACTTCCCAACCTCTTGAGATGCAGGACATCTGCTCAGACCAAAATGTGTTGTTTATGAAGCTCCCACACTCTGGAGACATATGTACCGAACCAATGTGAAAATAACAAGTTTCAGGCTCTTCAAATGGTTTCTAGTGAGCTGGGAGAGAAGCATTAACCATCACAATGAGGGATAAATCCTTCTGCAATACAGCAGAAAACCCTTGCTAACGGCATTTGATAGGCAAAGACAGCTGATAAACCTTGTCATTTTAGAAAGACAAAACCAATAAATTTTTACATAGTGAAGGTTATACTTTCCTTTAAAGATCTAATTGGTCCATTAAGATGGAAGAGTAAAAAAGAAAGTCAGGTTTTTGTAGAAATTGATATTTATGATTTCTTATAAACAAGATTTCCTATCTTTACTTTTTAATGTTGAATGATAATTAAATTGCCTTTTCTTACTTGTCCTTATTTAAAAAAATACACTGACTTCAGCATCATGCACATTCTCCTTTCCTACTGTTTAGAACTCAGTGATGACCTTCAAAAGGACACTGAAGCTCAAAAGCTGTTTATAATGTCATTGTCATTAATGTCCAAATTCAAAAGGCAGCCAAAAATTGTATGCTTATACTATGTAAACCGCTCTGTCTCTTTCTAAATGCCAGTCTCCTCTCTTTTGCTTATACTTCCTATCACATGCTAATTAGAATTAATGCTTCACTCTGTGGAAAAGTCTGAGTAAATTCAGGTGGGACTTCTTCAAAACACATGCTGTTTTGAAGTATTCAAGATATGGATAAAACAATTCCCCAAATACATATGTATTATTTACTTACAACATCTCTTGTCATGAGATAAGGTGACTCCACGTTAGAATTCATAGTTATTTACATTGTTTAGAAATGCTTCAAACGTCAGAAGCATAAGAAAAGTAATCTGTTGAAAACCTAAGCAGCTTGTCTCACAGTGGTAGAGCATGGGATGTACACTTCAGACAAAGAATCAGGGCAGTAATTTAATGCTACAATTTTAAAGATGTTCAAAGATTGATGTAAAGCTAAACACTTCAAATTCTTATAAAAAAAATTAAGGATTTTAAGCCTGAAAAACTTCAACATGAGTACCATTGTTGCGCTAGTCAGGTCTTCTTTATTAGGTCAGATGAGCTGCTGTGAAGGCCTTGACCGAGAAAGCCAATGCACTCGGAAAATCTTATACATAGATATAGAGGTACATGCACACGAGTGTATACACACACAAACACACACAAGCACAGACACATGCACGTACTCACGACCACATAGAATTGGAAACTTGGAGCCCATGACTATCTTGCGTGGAGGGTACAACAGGTCAGTGTTTTACTGCAATAGGTCAGCTTTTTACTGTATTATAAGAGATTATACTGCAATTTGTACTTCGGAATTCCTTGTGGAATCAGACTGCCAAATATTCTTGTTTAGATTCTTTTCCTAGCATATGTGTCTTCCCTTTTACCTTTCTCCTAAGAATTATCATAAATAACACACTTCCAAGTTCTTCATTCAGGCACTGCTTCTATAAAAAGAGCAATATATCAAATAAGTGCTGAAATTTCTAAACTAGAAGCTCACTCTCTCTCTCTCTCTTTCTCTCTCAGACCAGGATGTCCTTGAATGTATTATATAGTCAAGGGCGACATTGAACTTCCTTTTTTTATTTTGATTTTATGTTAATTAATTACAGTTTATTTGTTTTGTATCACAGATGTAGCCCCCCTCCTCCCATCCAAATCCCACCCTCCCTCTCTTTTTTTCTCCTATGCCTTTCCCCCAGTCCACTGACAGGGGAGGTCCACCTCCCCTTCCATCTGACCCTAGCCTATCAATTTTCATCAGGACTGGCTTCATTGTCTTCCTCTGTGGAGTGGTAAGGCTACTTCCCCATCAGGTGGAGGTGATCAAAGACTCAGCCCATGAGTTCATGTCAGAGACAGTCCCTGTTCCTATTACTGGGGAACCCTCTTGGACACTGAACTGCCATGGGCTACATCTGTGCAGGGATTCTAGGTTATCTCCATGAATGGTCCTTGTTTGAAGTATCAGTCTCAGAAAAGACCCCTGTGCCCAGAAATTTTTGGTTCTGTTGCTTTCCATGTAGAGCTCCTGTCCTCTCCAAGTCTTTCTATATCACCCTTCTTTCTTAAGATTCTCTGCACTCTGCCCAAAGTTTGGCAATGAGTATTAGCATATGTTTTGATACCTTCCTGGTTAGAGTCTTTCAAAGGCACTCTGTTATAAGCTCCTGTACTGTTCCCTGTTTTCTCCCTCTTCCGATTTCCCTCCTGTTTGCCTTTCTCAATGAAGATAGAGCATCTTATCTAGGGTCCTCCTTCTTGCTTAGCTTTCTTAGGTGTACACACTTTAGTATGATTATCCTATATTATACGCCTAACAGCCACTTATAAGTGAGTATAGACCATTTGTGTCTTTCTGTTTCTGGGATACCTCACTCAGGATGATCTTCTCTAGTTCAAACTATTTGCCTGCAAACTTCACGATTTCCTTGTTTTTAATTGCCGAGTAGTATTCCATTGTGTAAATGTAACACAATTTCTGTATCCATTCCTCAACTGAGGGACATCTGGGTGCTGGAGAGAATATGGAGAAAGAGAAACCCTACTCCATTGCTGGTGGGAATGTAAACTTGTACAAACATTTTGGATATCAATCTGGTGCTTTCTCAGACAATTAGAAATAGTGCTACCTCAAGATCCAGCTATAGCACTCCTAGGCATTTATCCAAAATGTACTCAAGTACATAACAAGGACATTTACTTAACCATGTTCATAGCAGCTTTATTTGTAAGAGCCAGAAGCTGGAAACAACCTTGAACTTCTTAAATCCTCCATTTCCAGGTGCTTAGATTATGTGCAACACGACACCCATTCTGAGGATCAACACTGTGAAAAGTAGGCAAGTATTCTAACTACATTACATCCTCAATGTAAACAAATACTTCTAAACTTCCAACATGCTTTAAAAGTTTAAAATATTTTATTAATTTTTGTGAAGTTTATCTAATATATTTTGATTTTATTCTCCCCATACTTACCCTCAACCCTCACCTCCCTACCCCCTCAACTATGAGTCTTGCTGTTTGTTTTTCCCCTATTCAGTTGACTTTGTGTTGGCCCGTTGCTTTTGGGACTGTTGCCTGCCCTATAGTGTGCTCAACCTTCCAGGGTTACATCATTAAAGATAACTGACTTTATCTCTCTGAGCAGCTATCCGTTGTCAACAGTTCCTAAACTAAGGGCATAATTTTGTGCCCATCTAACCTTCCCAACAGTTCTGAGATTTTGTCAGGCTTGATCCTGTGCCAGCTTTGTGCACATTGTCATAATTGCTGTGAGCTGATGTGTACAATGACCCTGCTATGTGTGGTAAGCACTGTTTTGTTTTTAAGTCATCCTCTACCTCTAGCTTTTACCCTGAGCCTTGATGGTCTCAAGATATGCACAGCTCATTTAGGTTGAACACTCCATAGTCCCTTATGATCTGCATTTTGACTATCCATGGATCTTTACATTTTCATCTACTAAAGTACAAAGCTTCTCTGATGAGAGGTGAAAAATGCACTCATCTATGGGTATAACAATACAACATTAGGAGTCATCTTAATACTATGATCATTTAACAGAATAATTGTATCGGGTTGTTCCATAGAGGGCTTGCGATCTATCTAGTAGATACTGGCCCCACAAACAGTGCCAGGAATGGATTCCATCTTATGGAGAGGGAAATATTCATAATAAGGTAAAACAAAAACAAAAAGGCATACATCCTATTTTCTCTCATTTGTGGAGGTAGCTTTGAATTGTCAGATGTGTGTGTTGTATTTGAAATACTCACAAAGGTCAATAAATTAGTACAGATATATGGAGAGAGATGCTTTCAGGGGAAAAAAGACAAAACACAGGGATATACCTGACTAAAGGGAAATATTGGTTCAGGAAATGCTAAATTGAGGTGGGAGATGGGAGGGCAACTAAAGGAAGGAATATGGGAAGAGAATAATGATATTAAAGACCTTCTGAAAATGCTACGTGTATTAGTATCCAAGTAGGTACCCTAGTAAGTGGAACAGAGACTGTCTCTGACAGGGACTCAGTGGGTAGCACTTTGACCTCCCCTCCTCTGAGGGAGGATCAGCTTTGTTAGACCACAGACTAGGACATTTCAGCCAGTCCTGATAAGCTTGGGTCAGATGAAAGAGGAGGAGGACCTCCCCTATCAGTGGACTTAGAGAGGGGCAGGGAGGACATAAGGGAGGAAGGGTGGGATTGGGAGGGAATTAGAGAAGGGGATACAGCTGGAATACAAACTAAGTAAACTGTAATTAATATAAAAAATAAAAATGTAATTAAAAAAGAAAATTGTACATGTAAAGCAAATACTGCAGAAGATTCCTAAAATATGTTTGTATGCATATACAAAAAAGACTTTTGATGTTCTACCTTATAATATTCTGACTAGCTATTAGACTCCATCAAATAACTCCCCAGTGCCAGAATGGATTATGTATATTTGAGTTGTGAGCCAATGGGATTCCATAGACAACCAAGTCTTATAGGCTATTGTCAGTACTCTTGGTCACCCTCCATAGCTTGACCATAAGACCTTGTTTTTACATATTTTTTTTATAAATAAAATACTAACAAGAGTTTATTTCTCTGTTTACCTCTAATACTCCATTTTTTTTAATTGGATTACTTGGTCTGTTGCTATTTAACTCCTGAAGTTCTTTATATACTTTGGATATTGGCCCGCTGTCAGATACAGGGTTGGTGAAGACCTTTTCCCAATCTGTAGGTTGTCATTTTGTTCTGATGACAGTGTCCTTTGCTTTACAGAACCTTTTCAGTTTCCTGAAGTTCCATTTATTGATTGTTGTTCTTAGAACCTGTGCTGTTGGTGTTCTGTTCAGGAAGTTTCTCCTGTGCTAATGAGGTCAAGGTTCTTCCCCACTTTTTCTTCTAACAGATTTAGTGTGTCTAGATTTATATCAAAATCTTTGATACACTTGGAAGTTAGTTTTGTGCAGGGTTATAAATATGGATTTATTTACATTATTCTACATGTAGACATCCAGTTAGACCAGCACCATTTTTTTGAAGATGCTATCATTTTTCCATTGATTGGTTTTGATTTTTTTGTCAAAAATCAAATATCTGTAGGTACGTGGGTTTTCTTTTTGATTCAATTGATCCTTTATTCAGTTTCTATGCCAGTACCATGAAGTTTTTATTTCTATTGCTCTGTAGTACAGCTTGAGATCAGGGATAGAGATACGTCCAGACTATCTTTTGTTATACAGGATTGTTTTAGCAATTCTGAGTTTATTTTTTCTGTATAAAGTTGAGAATTCTTCTTTCAAGGTCTGTAAAGATTTGTGTTGATATTTTGATGGGAACTGCATTGAAACTGTAGTTTGCTATTGGCAGGACGGCCATTTTTACCATGCTAATCCTACCAATCCATGAGAATTCTCAGTATAGGAATATCAAATGGCAGAGACAGTTAAAGAAATTTTCAACCTCCTTAGTCATCAGGAAGATGCAAATAAAAATAACCCCGAGGTTTTACCTTACAACCATCAGAATGGCTAAGATAAAAAACTAAAGTGACAATACATGCTAGATGTGGAAAATGGGGAATCCTCCTTCATTGCTGGTGGGAATGTAAACTAGTACATTCCCACCACTTTGGAAATCAATCTGTTACTTTTCAGACAATTAGCAATAGTGCTTCCTCAAGATCCATCTATACTACTCCTAGGCATATTTCCAAAATATGCTCAAGTATACAATAAGGACATTTACTCAACCATGTTCATAACAGCTTTGTTCAAAATAACCAGAACCTGGAAATAACCCAGATGTCCCTCAACTGAGAAATGGATACAGAAATTGTGGTACATTTACACAATGGAATACTACTCCACAATTAAAAACTAGGAAATCATGAAATGTGCAGGCAAATGGTTCTTATCTAGTTCACTAGATAAGATCATCCTGAGTGAGGTATCCCAGAAGCAGAAAGATGGTATATACTCACTTATAAGTGGATATTAGACATATAATATGGGATAAACATACTAAAGTATGTACACCTAAAGAAGCTAAGCAAGAAAGAGGACCTTCAGTAAGATGATCAATCCTCACTCAGAAAGGCAAGCAGGACAGACATTGTAAGAAGGAGAAAACAGGGAACAGCACAGGAGCTTATCACAGAGGGCCTCTGAAAGACTCTACCCAGGAAGGTATCAACACATATGCTAATACTCATAGCCAAACTTTGGGCAGGGTGCAGGGAATCTTAAGAAAGAAGGGGGAGATAGAAAGACCTGGAGGGAACAAGAGCTCCACAAGGAGAGCAGCAGAACCAAAATATCTGGGCACTGGGGTCTTTTCTGAGACTGATACTCCAGACAAGGACAATGCATGGAGATAACCTAGAATCCCTGCACAGATATAGCCTATGGCAGCTCAGTCTCCAAGTGGGTTCCCTAGTCTCTGACATGAATTCAGTGGCTGGCTTCCTGATCACCTCTCACTGAGGGGGTAATAGCCTTATCAGGCTGCAGAGGAAGACAATGCAGCCAGTCCTGATGAGACCTGATAGGTTAGGGTCAGATGGAAGGGGAAGAGGACCTCCCCTATCAGTGGACTTGGGGAGGGGCTTGGGAGGAAATGAGGGAAGAAGGGTTGGATTGGGAGGGGATAGGAGAGGGGGCTACAGCTGGGATACAAAGTGAATAACCCATAATTAATATAAATAAATAAATTTTAAAAAGAGTTTTGTTTCAAGAAGCAGTTTTGGAAGAAACAGCATATGCTTAAAATGAAACCATAACAAGTGATTGAATACTTTCATAAAGTAAAATTCAAATTTCCTTTGTTAGAAATTTCAGCATGCTCTTGTTCCTTACCTTGATATGTTGGCCTTTTATTAACCCCTCATACCAATGGTCGAGCCCTATTCAAGGTTATTTCCACATTCACACAGTATAGACCACTCATTGTCCCTCTGTGCTCCACCCATCTCCCATTCTATTTACTATTTTCTATTAATATACCCATAACTTCTGAGACAAAGCTTCAAGTACCATACAGAAGAAAACAAAGTAAAACTAATATACACAGTATAACAAGAAGATTAAAAAACTGACATCTGAGAGACGCTAAGTAAATACAGGCTTTGGAGAATAAAATGAGGAATTGGACATTCTCATATGAACTAGAAGGCAAGAGGCAGACTCATCCCTAATCATTGTCATTGGCTCTGGGGGGGTGGGGCAAAAGAGTGTAGGGGAGGTCAGCATGGAATTACCCATGATTTCTCTTGACCCTTCAAAAAGATTATTTATTTCCTTTCAATTTGCATGAATGGGCCAGAACCGTGCCTCCTGGATTTTCTATTAAGAATCCAGATTGCACAACAGTAATTTTTAGGTGCTGTAGCCCCTGTTCATCATGAACTCCAAAAAAGAGAGCGACACTGGACACAGCAGAAAACTACAAAGCAAATCGGTCTAGAAATGCGGAGACTGAGGACAATGAATGGTTGTGAGCTAAGGGGCAGAATTTTAACAGGTAGAAACCATGAATACAAAAGTAATGATACAAGAAATATATACTGGTTGACTTCTCTGCATGTTAATGTCATGTACATGCAGTGTCCTTCTAGTCTACTAGTCAGAGCGATGAAATGCCTTGTCTTAGAGGACTTTGTGTGCTCTTTTTCCCAAACAGCTCAGTGTCCAAGATGGACACATTGCTAGGTATCTGAAAAAGACATTGTAACTGTGTTAGAGTTGTCCTCATTCCTCTCATCAGACTCCTTATAGCAACATCGCTGGGCCTTGCCTAGGCACAGGGAGCCTTGGTGCATAGTGCTGTTGACCCCTCTTTTTAAATCAGCCGTGCACGCTCTAAGGCCCTTTCTTGGGTGTACTTGCCTTTCTACTCTCATCACTGCATTGCGTGTGCCTCTCCCTCTTAGCCCAGGACATCCGTACCAGTTGTTGGGAAATTCTTTTTGTTAATGTTTGCCTTGAAAACACCACATCCAGGCACTCTTAGGCCTTGTATTTACCGGGAATGTCAACTTTCATCCATTGACACAATAGCTGAGGGGTAACAGTATGCATTCTTGTTTTTTTCTCTTACATATCCTTTGTTCTAAGAACCATAAGCCCTGTACTTTTGCTCCACCCACACTCGTATCTTGAAATCTTAAACCAGGAGCTAAATGATCAATTTAGGAAGTAAAGTTTTGCTGGGTGATTACATCATGAGGTAGAATCAGCATGAATAGACTTAATATCCTCTAAGATGATTCTTGCTTCTTGCATCATGTGAGGACACAGTATGAAGACCTGGACTTTTCTAGACACTGACTGCTTGTTCCTGTGACTTCCAGCTGCTAGGATCATAAGGAAAAGATCAGTTTAAGGCATTTTTCTTTTCTTTTTTTTTTCTTTTCTTTTCTTTCTTTCTTTCTTTCTTTCTTTCTAATTATTCTTATTTATTACAATTTATTCACTTTGTATCTTGTCTGTGGCCTGCTCCCTCATCTCTTCCCAATTCCACCCTCCCTCTCCTCTATGCCCCTCCCCTAGTCCACTGATAGGGGAGGTCCTTCTCCCCTCTACCTGACCCTAACCTATCAGGTCTCATCAGGACTGTCTGCTTTGTCTTCCTCTATGTCCTGTCAAGGCTACATCCCACAGGTGGAGGTAATCAGAGAGCCTGCCACTGAGTCCATGCCAGAGGCAGTCCCTGTTTCCCTAACTAGGGAATCCACTTGGAGACTGAGTCTATGGGCTATATCTGAGCAGGGGTTGTAGGTCCTCTCCATGTATGGTCCTTGGATGGGGTATCATTCTCTGCAAGGCACCCAGGGCCCAGGTTTTGTTTGTTTGTTTGTTTGTTTGTTTGGCTCTGTCCATCTCCTTTTCAGCTACTTTCCCCTCCAAGTCTTTCCATCTCCCCCTTCTTTCATAAACTTCCATACATTCTGCCCAAAGTTTGTCTTTGTGTCTCAGCCTCTGCTTCGATACTGTGATCAGGAGAGTCTTTCAGAGGCTGCTTGCAGTAGGCTTCTGTCCTGTTCCTTGTCTTCTCCTGCTTCCAATGTCAATCATGTTTGAGTTTAAGGCATTTTTAAATGGCATTCCAAATAGACTGAGACATAATACTCTCAATCCATATGTTTCCTACAAATCAAGATTTCTCATAGATGATGAGCTCTATGACTTTAAAAATCATTATGAAAATTTACTAACCATCTATGAGAAGTAGCCCAAATAGAACTTTATGAAAATGCATTCACATTGCATTCCTGTCTATTAGGTGACCCTCAGTTTCCAGAGAGGCCTTTGATTGCTCAGTCACATGAACTCTTCCCAGTGACAAGTTTGTTCATGGTGTCTTTGTATAGCTGACTTCCCACTGCAACCTAGAGAATTCTTGCAACTAAACTGCCAGTGGTTTGGACCAAATGTACGTGAGTGAAAGAGGCCAGAAGACACTGGTCCAGCCTTCATTAGAAAGAGTACACTCACCTTCAAACTGTCATAATACCCTGTGTTTGAAAGCCAAAAAAAGAAAGAAAGAAAGAAAGAAAGAAAGAAAGAAAGAAAGAAAGAAAGGAAGGAAGGAAGGAAGGAAGGAAGGAAGGAAGGAAGAAAATAGATTATGAGTAAAGTCCTTTGGGCTATGAAAAAAATCACCATCTGCAAAGAAACAGAGTTAAAATCTTTGCTTTTTATCAACTGCCAACTAGCAAAGTTTTTGTCACATCCTATGAGATGGAATAAGACCAAAGAGAGAGCCTGTCCCTTCTCTTTCTTATTTATTTCAATCTCTTTTTCTCAGAGACAGCCGTTGAGACAAATATTTATTATGTCAACTCGCTGAGGACTGTCTGCAGTCATTGGAAAGATGCAATAATTGATTTCAATAATTAATTCCTGCTTCCAATGTGCTATTGCCCAAGCACTCCTCCTCGGGTCTGAGTTAAAAGGAACTCAGAGGCAGGAGTGCATAAACAGCTAGTTCTGTTGCTCTGGGGAGTTAAAGTCCCCTAACATACTGTAGATTTGGGAAGAGCTTTTAGGCCTGAGGCTATTTGAAGTTAATTCCTACATGGTCCCCTGTTAGCTTATGTTGTCCATGATTTTCCAGCCATATCAGAGAAGTAGAAAGCCAAGTGGAGAGTTAGACATCTTTGTAGTAATTGATCTGAACTCAAACAGAAAATCCATCTTTGTACTATCACAAGAGTGCCCTCACCCTATCCCCTCAAAAAAAAAGACAGAGAGCGAAGGTTCTGTAAATAAAAGCACTAGGAAGGAGGAGATCTGGAAATGGAAAAATCATCAAGGATGAATGTCAAATGTAAAAACATTTAAAGGAAAAACATTATTTTAGAAACCAATTGACCTTGGTACCTTTTTATTTTAAAGAATTCTGTAGCCCAGACCATATGCAATTGTAGTCAAAATGTTAATGTGTAGTCATTCTGTGATCCTCTCAAGAGTTGACTCAGTCTGTGCTATCGTGAATACCTCATGAACAGAACCTAAACCAACTCCTAGGATATTACATAACTTACTTCAAGATGTTTTCATTGGTGTTTTTTAAATAATAGTATACACACACATATATGTGTGTGTGTGTGTGTGTGTGCATGCATGTCTGTGTGCATGCATGTCTGTGTGCATGTGTGTCTTAGTGCACTAATACAAGGGCAACAGCTCAAACATGAGATTTTAGAATAGTTATTGGAAAGTCTCTTAAATTTATTACTGAAAAATAACTTTAAACCTCCCTTTGACCCACAATGTGTCATAACTGAAGGTTTTTACTAATCAGGGAATTTACAGGCCCAAACTGATTGTGATGTCAAGGCATGCTTGTAAATCAATGCCTTAAAGGACAGGAAAGCAGAAATGAGAAGCAGGCTGTGATTAAGCATCAGGCAACACATGGTGCTAGCTATCCAGGTACGAGAAGCAGCCTCTTGTTACTACCTGGTCCCAGAGCGATAAGGTTCCTGATGTAAAGAGCAGATTAAAAGTACACGGAGACCAGATGTTTTTCCTATTAGATGGGTTAAGTCAGACCCAACCTAAAATTAGGAAAACACGCAGGGCTGATTTACTACTGCGCTGGGATTGGGTGACTGTGCCGGAAGCTGGGACTGGTGGCTGGAGAGCCATGTCTCGGCTTATTAATGGGACTGTGGGAGCAGGAAGGCCTCACCCCTGACTGCTCTAAAAAATGCTAAACGAGGACTCCAGCCTGGTGATGAAAGCTACTCTCAGAAAGTCATTGAAAACAGCATTTGAATCTACTTCAGACAACGGTGTAAGAGACAGAGGGAAAGGCCAAGTTCATGATCTTTATTTTATCCTTTATTTTATTATGTTACAGGTGTGAGTGTTTTGCCTGTGTGTGTGTGTGTGTGTGTGTGTGTGTGTGTGTGTGTGTGTGTTTATGCATGATATATAGGCAGAGGTCAGTAGAGGGCGTTGGATACCCTGGCACTGGATACCCTGGCACTGGAACATGGGTACATGGTTGTCAGATGCCATCCACATGGCATCACGTTCTGGGACTCAAACCTGGATTCTCTGCAAGATCAACAAATGCATTCAGCTGCTGAGCCAACTCTCTAATCCTCATGATCATTCATAATGAAAGCATCACGGGAATAAAATTAGCCCGGCCTGAATATTTTTTTTTCCTTAAGATGTACTTACATGACTAAGAAATCGACTTCATTGATATTGGTTCAGGTGAAAACCATTCCACCCCAGAGAGTTTGGTTCCATGCTTAGTCTAAGTGCCTAGTTAAAAAAAAAAAACAAATGGCTGCCTTAAAAGAAAGACAATTTAACTTCCCTGCATGGAGGGCAGTTTAGATTTGCCACAATAGGAAAAACAAGTTTAGGGACTTCAAAAGGAGTAACTGTTAATCTTTTGACCTTAATGAAGCGGTTGAATGTCCTTCCTTGCCCGAAACTTGATGAAAGAAAAATGGATTTTAAGAATAATATCTCAAGTTACAGAAAAACAAGATGCATATCTTCTCAGGCAGTAGATTAAATATATAATTGAAAAGCTTTTGCACAGAGCTCTCCTAGGAAGCTCTTCCTTCAAAATTAGATTTCTTCCTAGCTTTGGCAAGCTGTTTGTAAGCTCAGGAATTTCCAGTGCCATAAAATCAGGTTTTTGGTTGTTGTTGTTGTTTTGCTTTTGGTTGTTTGCTTGCTTTTTGATTTTTGTTTTTGTCTGTCATTTTGTGTGTGTGTGTGTTTTCTTATGCCCTCAGAAACAGCACCAATGTGTGGGTGAGTGTGTAGATGAACCACCTGAACAGGGCTGAACCTCCCAAGATGTGACAAAATAACGATGATGTTAAATCCATCACATGAGCCTCATTTTCCTTATTACAAAGTGGAGGGAAAGCCTGATTCTCTGAATAGTTCCAAAGATGAGATAAACTCGTACCCGTGAGAGCAGCTCTATGCACATGGGGATGCTTACCCGAGAATCCCTTCTGGAGGATGGTAAAAGCTGCAAGTTTCAACCAGCTGTATGCCTGTCCATCTCCCCTAGACGTGAATCATTCTTCCACTTGTCAAGAAAACCTGCTGGAGTTCATAATGTCATCCTCCAAAGTGGCAAGATAGCAAACATGCCACTGCCAAGGCCTACAATTATGGAAACTTTGGGCTTGATCAATTCTTTTATGCTTCCAAAGAGATTAAGCTAATAAATTTTCCAAAACTATTTCCAGTCCTCAAAGTGTCTTTAGGGTTTAGGATTAAATAATTGTCATCTCCAGCTGGCCATGGCTAAGGCAGAATGAAGTAATGCAAATTTTTGTTCCCTGCATATTGTTTGCTCATTTTATGTGGTTGCCTGTCTGTTCCTTGGCATTGAAGACACTAATCAGCATCTAGAGTCAAACAACAAGAGGATTCTTTGCATCTAGATGTGTTGCTTTGGCCTCATCTGAGGCTAAGCATGCCATTTGAGGGTATTTACTTTGTCAATTATGCTTATTTCCAGGAAGCCAGAAATTGAATCTATTCTAATAGATAATATGTATTTCAAACTGGACTTGATAACTGCATGATTAGAGTATTGCAATAACATGTAATAAAATTGTTAGAAAGTTATTATTTGGTAGTAGCAAACTAAGTATTCCATGTAAGAGAATGCATTGTAATTGGAATTTCTTAGTATTTCCTTCATAAGTCCAAAATCCGTGCATGCTTTTCTAGTAACTGTATTAACTGAAACTTTCTATCTACTCTCAATGTATTTAATCTAGTTTTCTACTATGGTGTACACAGATAATACTCGTTAAGTGTGAGGTAGAGTGCTGGGATTGGGGAAAGCATGGACACGCAGTTTCATGCAGGACTTCATAGGTGATCCTACTCATAAACCATCCTCTTCAGGGCCGGGGTTACTCCATCTATAAGAAAAGAAAGCCATCTTTTATTTATTTATGAGTGAATATTTCTAAAAGTAGTGGCTTTGAATATCGGGAATCCAAGAAGAAAGTTTGGAGAACAGCTCTCTCACAAACACATTTTCCAGTTAAAAATGTTAGTTTGTGGCCTGATAGAAGATAGAAGAGCAGCTACTAGTAACAGCTATTTCTTTAATTTCTTCTTCCTCCTCCTCCTTCTCATTCTCCTCTTTTTTTCTTTTTCTTCCTTCTTCTTCTTCTTCTTCTTCTTCTTCTTCTCTTTTTTTCTCCTTCTTGTGTGTGGCAATAATAATAATAAAGAGGCTATTAGTACTAATTAAGAGGGAGTTAGCAGATGACTTGGAAGGAGTTGGAGGAAAGAATTGGTGAAGGAAAAGGAAGGGGAAAATTACATCTCAATTTAATATGCAATTCTATATCAAAATATTATTGAAATGGAGCTGGGAACATGATTCTCTGTGCGTCTGTGTGTACATGCATTCACACACACATGAATGTGGACATAAACATGTAAATAAAACCTGTTGAGTTTGTATAGGATGGCTTTTTTTTGCTTATTGGTTTCAGGGCTGACCACTTTGTCCTGTACAATCAATTGGGCATCTCAGAGACAACAATTGCAAATTTAATTGTTTCTAGTTCTTTGTCTGGGTATGGGATGCTCTGAGATTTCCTCACTTGTACATTAGCATTTGTATGAATATTGTCATTGCATAAGCCTTGTATGAGCAGGCATGTTATTGAGGTATCATGGCCATCTTATGCTTTTGATTTTAAGGGAGGTCAGTAATTAATCATATTCTGGTGAGACACTTTCATTAATATCATAGCACTGTGTTTATTTTTTAAAGCACATTGCTGGAATAACTGAATTGGCATTAATCTTTATAAACTTTTTTATTTTATCTAGCATGCCTTAGAGACTATTAAGATTTTGTTCTTTGTAGAAGCTATGGCTATCATAATCACAAGACAGAATGAAATCTTAAGATACCCAAACAGTCCACTCTCTAGGGACAAGATCATGTGTAACCCAGAAAAATGGTTATTCATGCTATTTTTTCAAAGCTCAGAGGAAGCACACAGAGTAGTTAGATTATCATATATTATTGTGTAACTGCACGATATTCTATGAGTAATATATGCAACTGTCTTTTTATGGCTACTACATTAGAAATATTTCTGTTCATTCTATTTTAAATTCTATTCAAATGTAAGTGTGAATTCACTGTTAAGCAGATCCATAACCTATGTAACTCAAAGGAGAATAGAATGTCAGAGAATGAAATTATTGTACATGAAAATCTTGTTCTATTACTTTGGCAGTATTAAGCTGGTATATTAATAAAAATAGTCAGGTGTAACTCTCTTTAAGTGACAAAATACTAAAACTGCCTTTGCATTCAGTCACCCTGAGAGATTTCTGTTTTAAAGAATCACATAGTAGACACTTGAGTAAAGCAAATATATTTCATAAATTCAAGCATATTTTCAGAAATAGGCACTCACTTCCATTGACACTGTATTTTAAGATTCAACTTAGCCAGCAGAACCAAGTATAATGTTCCCTTTTCTACTGGAACAAAAATACAGTCAACTTCCTTTTGTACTATACATTGATTTTGAGCTTATTTATTATTTTTAGCAAGTATCACATATCAAATGAAGTTCAAAGATCAGCAGTAATACAGAAAGAAATGACTCATCTTTTATTGTTTACTGAATTGCATCATCCCTGCATTCATAAGTTGAAGCATCCCAGCCACCAGTATCTGAGACTTTGACCTTATGCAGGAATAGAGCCTTAAAAGGGGTAATCAAGCTGAGCTGGAGCTTTAGGGCAGATCATGGTGCAATCTGAGTGAATTCTTGTATAGATAAGTAGATTCAAAAATACTTAAAGAAAAAGAGAAATCTGAAGACACAAGAGAAACAAAGTCTCCTGTACATGCATGCAAGAGCAAATGAGGACATATAGCAAGAAGACAGTCACACCCAGCACAAAGAAAGAGACCAGAAGTCAGACAAGGCAGCACCTTTAGCTTAAATTACTACCTCCAATTACAGGAGGGAATTTTCAGTTCTAACATCTCTTGAAAGATGAATATTAGTCTAACTCTATCCCTAAGCTGCATAGTTACTTTGAGGGAGAAAACTACCTTCATCAATTTCTTACACATTCTTTAAGTCGATTTAGACTTTTGTGAAATACACAGATATATTCAATATAAGTATCTGTGGCTATAATACTATGTACTCTTTTCTGAATTATTATTTCATTTATTAACATGTCCAAATGATCGTGTCATCAAAATTTGCCTTTTTATGGTTTCATGATTTTCCACTACATAAATTTACTTTTGTTTAACCAAGTATCTAAAATAGATATATAAATCGATTCCAGTAATTTGTAATAAATAGAATAGTGACTATTCTTCAGCATGCATTCCTACTTGTGTGAATATATTTGAGGAAGAGAATTTTTAAAAGAACAACTACAGAGTCAAAAGATATATGAATTTAAAATTCATGAAATAGTGTTAAATGCCTACACAAGAAATTGTAGCAATTTAGACTCATGTAAAAATGATGCATTACAGTATTTACTTCTCCATATTTTCAACAATATTGGGCTGCTTGAAACTTTATATATAGTATCCCATTACAGTGTTAATAGTATTTCTATTATTATGAATGAGATTAAGCTTTATAAAAATCTTTTACAGCACATTTACATTAGCCTTTCAATAAACTGTTCCTATTCCTCTTACATTGTTCTATTAGGTTGCTAATAATTTTATCATTAATTTTATGAGTTCCTTATATGCTAAAAATATTATCTCTTGTTCTATAATACAATTTGGTGTTTACAAATTACTTATTTCCAGTGTGTTATTTTTCTTTTAAATGTGTGTATGGTGGTCTTTAGATGCACATTTAATGCAAAGATATCAACTTAAGTTTCTAACTTATATCTTATACTGAAGAAACTTTTTTCACTTGAATTTTTATCTCTATTGTTGTCTAATGGTTTAAGCTTTTTTAATTTAAATATTTGATGCATCTGAAACAAATTGTCTTAAAAGGTGGCAAGGAATGAACTGTTAAAGATATTCTTCTTACTATCATCCTGAGTGAGGTATCCCAAAAGCAGAAAGACACAAATAGTATATACTCACTTATATAGACCTATAAGATAAGATAAATATACTGAAATCTATTCACCTAAAGAAGATAAACAAGAAAGAGGACCCAGGGTATGATGATCAATCATCACTTAGAAAGACAAATGGGATGGACATTGGATGTAGGAGCAAACAAGTAACAGGACAGGAGCCTACCACAGAGGGCGTCTGAAAGACTCTATCTAGCAGTGTATCAAAACAGATATTAAGACTCATAACCAAACCGGAGAGGACAGGAGTTCCACAAGGACCAAATATATCTGGGCACAGGGGTCTCTTATGAGACTGTTTCTCCAAACAAGGACCATGTATGGATGCAACCTAGAGCCCCTGCTCAGATGTAGCCCTTGGTAGCTTAGTATCCAAGTGGTACCCTAATAAGGAGAACAGGAACTGTTTCTGCCATGAACTCCATGACGGGCTCTTTGACCTTCCCTTCCCTCCCTCCCCCTCCCCCCCCCCCCCCCCCCCCCGCCCAGGGAGAAGCAGTCTTGCTAGGCCACAGAGGAGGATTTTGCAACCCAGTCCTGAAGACACCTGATAAACCAGTATCAGATGTAAGGGGAGGAGGTTCTCCCTTATCAGTGGACTTGGAAAGGGGCAGGGAGGAGATGAGGGTGGGAGGGTGGGATTGCAAGGGAAAGAGGGAGTGGGATACAACAAGGATTCAAAGTTAACAAACTGTAACTAATATTAAAAAAATTAAAATTAAAAAAAAACTTAGGGCAAAAAAAAGAATTTAGACAAAAAAAAGATATTCTTATTTTCTCAATACTTCTTGATTAAGCTGACTTTTCCAGTGTCGGTGGCAACGGGCTGCCTGCCTCTTCATGAAACTCTCAGGGGGTTTGATAAAGGCACCATCGTAAGACCATTTGTGAAGTTTAAATTGTGTTGCTCACTGTTAGACACTGTTGGAATAGTATGAAAAGTGTTAAATATACCTCACTTTATTTTCACTGGGACTATGCTAAAGGAAAACATAGGAGATGAAATGCTAGAATTTAAAACCGTAAATGTAACATGAGCATAATGCATTGAGCAAAAGTGGAATCAACTTGTTATGAAACCAAAGATGAAGAAACCCAACTACCCAAACTGTATTTACCAACTAAACACTGATCTTGGCTGGGGCCGGGGCTCAGAAGTAGAGTGTTTTCAGTGCATGACAGATGCTGAGTTTGACTCCCCAACAGCATAAATTAATGAATTAATAATTAAACCGAATGATCTATTCTGGCTTTCCCCCTTATGCTTGGCATGGTAGAACTGTCTTCTCAGAGCACCAGTTTTAAGAATTATTTCTTAAATGATTAATCACAGAGCAATGACATCAAGGCTGTGTTGTCTCAGGATCTAAGAGGGGGAAAACCAATAAACATCTATGTCAGAAGAGTTTGGATACCTGGAACCGAAGTTACAGATGGCTGTGAACTGCAATGCGGGTGCTAGGAATCAAACCCAGGTCTTGTGCAAGAGTAGCAAGTGCTCGTAACTGCTGGGTCATCTCCCCAGCCCAAGTTCAGTTTTCTTAGATTTCACTTTCAATAAACAAATAAGTCAACAAGAGTCATTGTACCACGAACAATAAAACAGTCATATAGATTTACTTAGCACAGGTGAGAATAGTTATTAGCAACTCAGAAGAAGCCATTCATTCTTCCCAGCAAATACACAGAGTATGAAGTAACAGCCAGGCATCTCAGTCGCCTCTAGAAGGTGGGCATGATCAGGACCGAAGACATGTTGGTGTCCTTCCCTACTGCAAAGGCATAACTTAGAACCTGTCCTAAGGGCACCTGACCATGTAAGGGCATGTGTAAGCCTCTCCTACAACCCAGGTATAAGGATGTACACAGTAACAGCAAGATGTGCTGAGGTTCCATGTAACAGAGCAGCACAGAACCCTCACTACTGTTTATGAGATGAGTTGTGACGTGGTGCAAGGCGAGGGGTAGACAGATATTTAATGCCTTTAGCTTCATGTCCATATTTCAAACAACAATATGAACATGAGATAACATACTGTCCTAGTAATAGTTAGTTTACAGAAGATCAAAGAGCAGTGGAACATTTACCTATTGATATTTCCTAAGAAAGGATCCCAACCCTTCCAAAAGATCCTAGAGGAATCTCTGATGTTAACATTTGTTTGTGTCTAAGAATGTGGTTCTATGTCCAAAGACCTACAGTATCCATGAATTGTGTTCATATAATCCATTAGGCTATGAGGTGTTAAGTATGAGCATGCTGCCTTCTTAGAAAATACCCCAGGGCTGCAGAACTGGAAAAATGGTGACATGTATAGACCTCCCAAGATGACCTAGAACTTAAACAAAACTGTGGGGCTGCTGACCTTCCTAGGGTAAGAAGAACACAGAAATATCTAAGACAGACAAATACTTGAGCTTACTCTAGTGCTGTAAGCAAGTGGGTGCCTCTTTTATCCCCAACCTCTCCCTATCTGTCCACTGCAATGCTACAGAGCCTCTGCCCTCGTTATTCAATGAGCCTACAGAGTCACATGATCAGGTCTCCCGCATCAGCTTTCCTTACGACACTGTTTTGAATTTACCACAAACTAGCCCAGTTATATTCAAATCCTCATGACATTAGGATTTTTATCACATTTGTTTGTTTGTCTGTCTGTTTGTTTAAGGAAGGATGTAGTTGATGTGAGTGTGTTACCACTGTGTATGTGTGTATCCTAGAGGACAACCCGTGACAGCTGGTTATCTCCTCCCTCCATGGGATTCCTTAAGCAATATTAAAAAAAAAGAAAATACTGCTGTGAAGTCATTCAGATTCAGCTCTTGTCTTAAACTAAACCCACACTAGAAGAAACAGATGACCCCAGCCCTAGATGAAGAGCTACTGGTGGTAAGTGGCTGTGAAGAGAGGGAAAAGACATATTCTTTAACCTAAGCCTCAATAGCTTATCCAGGCCCAAGTACTCAGCCATTGACATACAAGCTACAAGGAATGGACCTAGTGGCTGTGTGTGCATGTGCATGAGAGAGACAGACAGACAGAGAGACAGAAAGACAGAGAGAGAGCAATTTAAAAAAGGCAGTTGTAAATTTGAAAGGAAGTAGGGAGCCACGGAAAGATTTGGACAGGATGAGGGAGGGATAGCAAAGATGTAAATACAGTATTGATATGTGAAGCTCTCAGAAATTTGAAGAGCGTTATCCCTGGAATGGCTACCATTAAAAATAACTTTTCAGCCAGAGCAGTATTCTATATCTGTGTTGTTCAAAGGTAAATATTTTAAGAAAATTTAATTAGAATAATAAGCCCTTAAAGTCTATATAACAAAGCAAATTCTTGTGTTTTGTCTTTTTTTTTTTTTCAAAGAAAACCTTGCTGGGATTGCATGCAGTGATAGAGACACTGCTAAGAATGTTTCACAGATGCTTCAAATCACTCACTGCTCATAAACATATGGGCTCTATTCTTCCGTCACCATGCGTAATTTCTATTGACACTAATGGGAACTGCACATGCATATCACTATAATTTGGCCTCAGACAAACTGAAAATCATCATTGAGACAAGAAGCAAAGCCACCAAACAAAGAAAGGAATTAATTCCTTAAAACTCAGATTCTCCACTCTCTTGTCATAAAAATCCCTGTCATGATGATTTAATCTGTAGTGATTTTAATACAGCAAGCTCTAAATCAAAATACGATATATCATATAAAATTATATATATATGCCTATATACAAAAGTATACATAGTAGAACATAGTATCTTCCAGAAGATAACAGATTACCTCCATCCATTCTAACTGTGTAAGCTAAGCTTTTTGAGTGCAGAACAAGATCCCAACGTTGTACAAATAGCTACGATCTGTTAGTTAGTAATGTTGTCTGTTATGTATTTTTAAGGGCCTTAATTCATATCTCTACAAATTGCTTCTTGTTTCGAATGTTCTTTAAGGAGATCATTTTCTCATTTTTCAACCTTTAGCCCAAGCTGTAAGATTTGTCTCTCCGCTTAGAACGTAGGATTATAGCAGGCATCTGCCTAGAGAATCTCAAATTAGGAAGATTCATTCACTATCCCACTATCCCATTTCCACATCCTCAAACAGCTAAATTCCTGGTGGTGTGTCTCCGCAGTGCCATTCTGGCCAGGTTCCAAGATGCAGGGGGTTGCCTCAGATCACAGCGGGGAGCGGCCATTATGTGTTTGGGGGGAAGCTATTGGAAGCTGGCAGGTGAGCCAATTCTATCACCAAGGAGAAGGCATTGCTAGTAAAGTCACCTTGTGACAAGTGTCTTCCTGCTGTGGGTTAACTTCCAGAAAGAAGGTTCGCAGGGCACATAGCAGTTCTCAACGAGGAAATCAAACAAAATAAATTGAGCATAATTTGACACAGTTAAAATAAGAAGTGTCACCAATGCTGCTGTGAAGTGGGAGTTATGAAGAGCTTCTGCAGAGATTAAACATTTAGCTAGACAATAAAATAGCTTGTTGGTCAAACCAGAGACATTATTCGTAATGTGCAACCTGATGGAAACCAGTCAGTAAGTCTTTCTGACAAGCATGGCTGTCAAAGGGTAGTAACTAGGGCTTATGAGGCACACGTGGTCACGTAATTGATAAACCCTAAGCAGAGAGAAATAGCAATATGACAGAAATAACCAATTGGATATGATCTTTCTGATTTTTTTTCTAATAAATTACAAAGACATGACCAGAAAAGAGTATTGTGTTGAAATAGGCTTTTTTCCTTCCAAAGTTCACTTGAATGTTGGTAGAGTGAGCAGAAATATTTCCATTTTATAATTTTTTTTATCAAAATTCCGTCATTCCATTTTCAAACAAATGTGTCTTCAGCCTACTCTCAAGTGTCTTAAACTGTTACATAAGGGATACCCTGTGCAAAGAAGACAGGAAGCACACAAAAAGAATGAACAAAGTTATTGACAAAAAAATAGTAAATACATAAAAATTGGGATTTCTGTATATTTATATGTGCAGATCCATGACGTAGTCCATGTTTTATTTTTATCTTTTGTGCACCTCTCACTCACTTCCTAACCAAAACATTCCACATGTGTTTTTGTTTACTGGTACCTAGTAGTTTCAATAGGTCTTTCCTTCTCCCAGGATACACCTACTTAAAATGAAGGCCTAGTCCTCTCCCCATATTCTTTCTTGTTCAATTCTAGTTGATCCTGAATTGCTATCAGAGAGAAAACTTTTTAATCAAATGTATTCTCACTAAGTTATGAATCATTATACTCTTAAACAGTTTGCTTTGTAAGGCAATGATGCCAAACCTGACTTCTGGATCTGCAGCAGGCCAAACACTCACAATTCTTGTCCTATTTTTTGAGCCCAAAATACTGCATGTTAAGTATTTTCCTCCTGGTGATTATTCTGCAAAAATGTTGGACAACTAATGACTCAGCAAACCACTGTCAAAGAAACTACTTGTAACTAAAAAGGGTGGCCTCTAGAACTTTAAGAACCACAAAGAAAATGTTTCTTGGAATAGAGCTTTTTGGGGAATTTTCAAACCACACTAGAAGTCACTGAAGCCTTGGGTCTATGAAACTTGTAAGATTTTCAGTAAGGGGATTCCTAGTAAGGGGAGCAGGGGCTGTCTCTGACGTGAATTCAGTTGCTAGCTCTCTGATCACCTCCCCCTGATGGGGGTGCAACTTTGCCAAGCCACAGAGGAAGATGATGCAGCCAGTCCTGATGAGATCTCATAGGCTAGGGTCAGATGGGAGGAGGACCTCCCCTATCAGTGGACTGGAAGAGAGGCATAGGGGGAGAATAGGGAGGGAGGGTGGAACTGGGAGAAGACAAAGGAAGGAGCTACAGCTGGGATGCAAAATGAATAAATTGTACTAAATAATAAAGAAAGAAAGAAAGAAAGAAAGAAAGAAAGAAAGAAAGAAAGAAAGAAAGAAAGAAAGAAAGAAAGAAAGAATTTAAAAACATAGAAAGAAAATAAAGCAAATGGAAGTAGCAAAAAAAAAAAAAAAAAAGGAATTGTATATACTGAGTTGACTAGCCATGAATGCTTTTCCAAATCTTTCCACCTCAATGCACTGGCTCAGCCTCCCCTTTCCTAGCTTACATTGACTGCCTTCTCTTTCCTTTGAGAGCTGAGGCTTATCTTCCAATTTCTCCCAGAACTTGACTATGACTATGAAGACATATACTGTATAATTTGTATTATTTTATATTTAAATATGTTTGCATATGTGTGAATATAGACATATGTATCTACAGATAGCATACACACTTATGCAAATAAATACAGTTTTATAAATATATGCAAATCTTCCACGCTTGGATATGGACTGTTGAAGTAGAGAATTCAGACTGCTCCAGACAAGTGGACGTACTGAAATAAAACATCACAAATTAGGCCTAAGGAAGGAAGAGGCATGGGAAGAAGAAATGAGAAGGTAAGTAAAGAGAGCCCTTACCAAAGAGGACATGGTGAATTTTTAACTTCATTGATGCAACTTTTGATTCAAAGAAGATTGTCCATTAAATAAAGATGGCAGCTTCTTTTTAGACCTTTTAGAAAGTCATATTGCTGTCTGTATTTGCCTTCTCCAAAGATAAATTTTATGTTGCATGTGTGTATTTGTGTGTGCACGTCTGTTTGCAAAACCTTCAGCCTTTTTTTTTTAATACAGAGAACTTTAGCATTTATAAAAGACAAAGAAAATTGGCATATAATAAGAAGGGTGTTTTATTTTATTTTTACATGAAAAATTACATCTGAGCTCAGAATTTGCAAAAACATAGACCATCTTCAGTGTTCTCCACAGACTTGGTTTATAATTTGTTTCTATAGCCACCATTCCTGAGAAGGTCACTTTGCATAAACGTATAATATGAATGAAAGAATTTTGTTTGGGGCCATTCTAACTAGTGCTGGAACTCCTACTTTAATCTCACTCAAAAATTCATGTAATGCTTATTTTTATAAAAAAATTAAAACAACTCTGCCAATATTTAAAATAAAACATTCTAACATAATATAGTTCCAGGTTGTATTCTTTTCATGTGTGCTGAAGAATGATGTCTTCCTGTGCAGCCCAGACTAGGTTTGGACATCTCAGGCTAGCTACATTTATAATTCTTGCTCCTTCATCCCTGGTGTACATTTTGGATATTTCTCCTTCCTAACAAGGTATTTCTGGTTTCTTATTCATCTACAAAACTAATAATTTCTATTTTCTCAAAGCTTATTCAGCCATTATTTGCACTCTAAGTCCTCTTGTGCGTGTAAGGGAAAGAAAGGAAAAAAATGAAGCAGACTGTGTTGCTGTTTTGGGTGTTATTGTGAAGTTCATGTAGTTATAATAAATTAAATTCAGCAATAACTGTGATGAAGAACGATGAACTAGGGAGAGAGAATAAAAGCTGTGGGCCATAGAAAGGTTGAGAGATTTTTGAAAATCAAAGAAGCAGGCTTGAGTGGTGGAAACAAGGTCCCCCTTCCGGGGCTAGAAGAGAGAGCGGCACATCAGAAGGGACTGATTGGTTCAAAGGTGAGAAGATGGGACACCCATGATCAGTAGAGATCTGGAAAGACAAAACGGCCTGAACCCACATAGATGAGGAGGACAAAGAGAGGAAGGGGATCTGGGAAGATTGGGTGTTAATCAGGTTCCGTGCTCAGCAATCTGGGTTTCATTTCAGAATCGGAAGGCTCTGGCACGTGAGCCAGGCATCTACATGGCCTAACTTAATATGTCAAAAGAAGCTTCATGCTGCAAAGCAGGGCAAATGAGGTGCAGGAAGCCGGTTTGAAATCGTGTACAGTAATCCAGGGAAAGACAATCTGACAAGAACAGAGAAGCACCAAGCCAGATTCAAGATGCAAATTGAAGGTTAACGAGTAGGCTTCTTTGAAAGATGGCGATGTAAAGAACAAGAAACAAAGTCAGGAAACGCATGAAGAGTGGTGCCATTTCATAAGTCAGGGAGCACCAGAGGAAAAAAAATGTTGTGGCAAGTAGTTAAAATTAGTTCATTTTCAGCATATGGGAAGCAATATTAAATATCTAGGTGCTATATTAAATCGGCAATCAAATGCAGGTCTAGAATTCAGAGGGAGCGTCAAAGTTGGATTAAATAAGGTAATCAAATGATTGCAAATGTTTCTGTAGGAGATTGTTTAGGAATTAATAATGCCTAGACATGCCTACATAAATAAATGCTATGGAGGGATTCAAGAGGTAAGTCTTCACCCTCAATCACAATACACTCATTTTGTATTTCTTGGTTATTCTCCAAAACTCAATGTGTCTGTTTTTAGTTTAGGAGGCTCTCCTTCTCTCTGTTTCTCTAGTAGCACAGATACTGGGAATAATACAAATGACACAAAACTGGGGCTGCTTTCATTATTACTTAACCATTATAGTGTGTTCTATATTCATTAAAATAAAAATAATCATGAATATTCTTGTTCAGGATGAATGAATGAGTGCATATCATTTAAAAACTTCATGTTATTTTAGGACTCAGCAATAGAAGTAGAATTTGTTACATGTGATGTTTGTTGCTGTTGTTATTTTGTTTGCTTCGTTCAAAACAAACAAAAAACTATCGTCTCTGCATCATGAGTCTGGAGAGCCAACAGCATCAAACAAAACCTACAGTTTTAAAAACAACACAGGTTCCGGGTACCCACGGACACACCTGTGTGTGTGGAGATTTGTGAGTGCTGGGCCTTTGAACACAACATTCCATGATTATGCCACAAGCGCTCTTGCTCATGAAGTCATCTCACAGACCAAGATCACTCTTGTTTTAACTTGATTTGGGATTGGAGAAAAGGAAGAACACTGGAAAAGGGGAGAACAAAGTGGTGTCGTTTAAACTTTCCAGGATAACTCCACTGACCTTTAACCTGCCTCATCTTCCTGAACTTCCACACTTAGAGAAGCAAAAACTAAAAAGGACAAAAGAAAATTGAAAGATAAGAAGAAGAAAGGGAGGTCCCTGAAATACAATGGCAGAGAAGAGAAAGTAGGGGCATAAGCAGTATTAAAGTTCCTTCCTTTGAAGTCTTTCCCTGAGGTCTTGGGGAAATTGAGACTGTAAGCACAATTAATGGGGTATATTAAGACAGTGAACTTCAAGAAGTTTCACATATTGCAGGCTTGATTCCCATTGTGGGTTTGTTCTGGTGACAGAGCCTTCAAGTGATGGGACGCTGAAGTCACTTAGTTCACTGGGGACTCCTCTCACACAAGGTATTGAGTTATTTCTCACGATGGTTGTTATGAAAGTGTGCCTTGCCATGAATGTCTGGCTCTCTGCCTTCCTGTCTGAGATGTGATATCTTCTGACCACACATGCTTCCTCCTGTCATTATGAAATCATTTGCCATCAGAACTTCAGAAAAGGGTCACCTGATCTTAGAGCTTTCAACTTCTACAGGCATGAGCAAAATCAAGTTTTTCAGCCTGCTCCAGATATTTTCTTACAGTAGTGAACAGTGAAGATGAAAGTCTCAGAGATAACAAGTGGTAACTTCACAAATACATCTTTACTCCAGTGGGCTAATTGTTACTCAATTCTTGCCAAATACTGTAAAAAAAAAAAAAAACTAAAGTTAAATGTTAAATGATCCTATTGCCTCTTGGATCTCTTCTACTACTTGTCTTCGTCTAGTCATCCTCATGGCATTGAAAATCTACTACCTCTCCCATCCCAAGCCACAGGTCCTCATAAAATTCCAGTACTGTGAAAACCAAGTCATAAGAATCTCTCCTAGATTCTGTGAATCCCACACAAATTCAAGTAATCACAACCCCAAAGAATTGGTATATTTTTTTACAGTTCCACTGTCAAGGAGTGGAAAATATCGGAGAAGTTTACACCAAATCTAAGATATTTTCAGCTTATCCAATTATCAGTAACCATATAAAATGCTTTATATAAAGTGACTCATTTGGTTTGCATAACAACCCAAGGAAGTATATATAATCATCTTTCCTATTTTATAGTTGAGAATTAAAAGGGATAAGAATGGAAAATTTCCTTGAGACAGGGTCAAGCTAGTTCTGGCTAGCACAGAACTCACTGTGTAGACTGAGCTGGCCTCAAACTTTCAGAGATCCCCCTGCCTGTGTTTCCGAAGTGCTGTGATTTCAGTTTTTGAAACTTTTTAAAATTAATTATTTTTGGTCGGTTAGATAACTTGATCACATTGGAAGTGGGCTAAGGTTCTAAGCAAATCTAAGTTCAAAAGCAAACTAGATATTTAACAGTTTGTTATATAATCTCCTTGTAGGATTCTATAAGAGCATTTAATGGGTTAATACAATTATACATTTCAAAAGGGAAACACAATAAAGAACATTTTGCACTTATTTAATTATCATCCTGCCCCCTTTTCTTGCAATATCCTGAGCAACCTGCAGAACACCACTTCCTGTCTACCTCCTAGAAGGGTAGAATGCCTCATTTTCTCTGTCACTCATGCTCATTTGCTCTATTCCCTTGGAAGGGGTGATTCCAGATTAAACAAATAAAGCTTATTGGCACATCCAAAGTTAAAAACACTTACATATCTTAATACTTTAGTCCTGAGAAACTGTATCTTTTGCCTCTGAAACCTTCTTGGAATAAGAGAAACATATCATGAAGTTTTCTTATTTTAGCAGGACCCACGAATAGCCAGAGAAGTCATCTTTTGTTGTTACCTCATTTCTCCTGTGTCTTCTGCAAGCACAAATGCTGTGTTTTAGTACTTCTCGCTGTGGTGTGTGAGAGTTTCACGCAGCACATGCAGAAACTGCAGGGTGATTTGGGCTGGCTCCTTTGGGGTCCTTCCCAGAACTAGAAATCCATGCTCCTCCTTGAAATATACTTCATTCTTCATGCATTCTATTCCAAATGTGTTTCATTCTGAGCACATACCAAATACATCAGTACTCAGTTATAGTTTAATTGGACAGCTCTCCAAATACCCAAAGAAAATAGGAGAAAGCTTTGTGGTAGCTAATTGCAATCATGTTGAAACCCCAAAGTGGAAGTTCCACTGATTCCCATTCCCTTTGTTCTGAGTTCCACACTTTATTGAAACATGACACGTGTGGGTATTCATGAACTCCTAATATCAAGTTTAGTCCGGGGATAGATTCTGTGTTTTCTACATTTGTCGGCATTTTGAAGCCAGTCTCTCCAAATTCCACAAATGGAAAAGTGACTACGCGGGGACTTAACACATTTCTTTTCTTCTTATCCCACTACCCAAGTGCCTCTTAAAACGGATCTTTATGTGGGCCTAATTGGTAATGCACAGGCGAATGCTTAGTTAGTTGCCCAATCGCCCAAGCAACTGGGTCGCAATGGGCATAGATGTATTTTTCTTAGACTCTCTGCTGGCAAATAGATCTTGTGCGTTAGCCCTCGGAAAACAAGCTGTGTTTTGTTTGATGTTTTAGGTTAGGGAGTGGCTGGCAGCATTCTGTGAAAAAGTGAGACTTTCAACACTGTAAGTCATTTGCTGACTTTATTTAACAATATCTAAACCATTTAAACCAACAGTATCATATAGCTTGGCACATTATACCACTACAGATCCTCCAGAAAGGATGAAATGGCCAAATATTTACATGCATTCCGTTTTCTTTACATATTTGTATTTCTACCATTTTGAAAATTAGAATATAAACATTCTGTTTAAAAATCTGTTCTCCCCCACATACTACATATTCAAAGAGCAAACACACTTTCCCTTTAGTATGTGTGTATATATATATAAACATATATAAATATAAATAATTCTAGGTGTCTCTTAGTTTCTACACTTCAAATATCTAGGTCTGCCTAAATAGCCCAACCCTTTGTTTTATGATGCAAAGAAAAAATTATAAAATCTGCTGTCCCTATAATTACATTGCCCTTTGCCGTCTCTTTAAAAAAAAGGGGGGGAAAAAGATGTGTGTGTTGGGGGGTGTTCAAATTTCCCCCCTGTTTTATTTGCACCCTATTAACAACTGTTACTGGAGCTTTAATTATGCCCCGGTGATTGTGGAGTTGTGGCTGACTTGTGTCATTTTCCTCCCAGGGGATGCCTTATAATTACCAGCATCCATCGTGGCTGCGTGTAAGCTGATGCTTTTTTATTACCAGTTCAATAATCACTGCATCCTTGTGAACATCTGCTCTGCGAGCCATGCATCGGGGGGCCCAGCGCCTGTCACTTGATGTGCCCTCACCACAGTGACCTTGGTGCCCTCTCCTTCGCTTTATATCTAATTTGTTTACTACAGGGTCTGTCCAGAAAGTCTCCCAGGAAGGCAATTAATACACTACATTTGCAAACAAAAGAAAAATTTGCCCTTTCTCTCCTTTCTCTTTTTCCAGGTTATTGTCTTCGTCTTCCATTGCGTAATTTCTATACCTCTGAGGACGAATTGGTTTGAGACCTAGGGAAACAAGGAGAATAGGAGCTTATCAGGCAATGACCCACCTGCCTGTATGGAAAAGCAGGTAGACACTTCGGTGGGATGTTGTCTCCTGAAAATGTAAGTGTGAGCCGTGAGACATGGTTTATGTTGAATACTTCATTCATGAAAAGGGAAGGCCAGTTCGTTAGCCCCACTTCGATTTAGTGTGCCTAGGCCTCGTCTCATTTTCTTCCCTATTCTAACTCTCTTAACTCTTTGTTTTCTGGGATAAATCCTCCCCCTGCAGCCATTCTCCTTCAGGACTCTTGCTCTCCTTCCATCCTTTCCTATTGCTTGCTTGCTTATTCTTTAACTCCAGATTAACACAGATAAAATAACACACCTTGGGCACAGCTGTCTGTGCTTCTGAGTCACTACTTGTCACTAATAAAGCTAATGTGGACGCTGCTTACTAATATTTATTGGGTCTAATATTTTCAAAGAATAAACTGAAAGTTTTAGTTTCAGCTATTTTATAAGCATTTTCAAGCTTCTTGTTAAGTTTGGAGCACATGAACAAACCCTGACCATATGATTGATTGTTTGATATGCACACTTGTTCCTAACCTTTATGGTTCAAAATAAAGTGATGTCACGAGCCACTTTACTGTTCTCTGCTGCTAGTGTAGGGGTATTTGTTGAACCACCTGTCTCTCAGCAGTTCCTAAAACCTCAAGATTAAGAACTAACCTAAGTCAATTCAGCAGCAGTGTCAGAAAGAAGGAAAGCTGTCGATTCTGTGCTTGTCACTGGCCCAAGAGTACACCGAAAAGGAAGCTGAACCTGTTTGCTGTACCCAAAGGACCTAGTACTCTACTTAACCTATAATATACCCTGACATAGATGATAGATAGATGGATGGATAGATAGATAGATAGATAGAAAGAAAGATAGATAGATAGATAGATAGATAGATAGATAGATAGATAGATAGATAGATAGATAGATAGATATAGATTTAGGGTATGTGTAGGGGCTTTAAAAGTGAGTGTTCATCATTGGCTGAGGCCACAGTACTGGAGACAGCTCATTTGCATAAGGAAGAATTCTAGGTGCCCCTGGACATGACCTTATAAGGGGAAAGAAAGTTTAAACTGGCTGCTAGGCCTCCTTTCAAGGCTATGTGTGCCTAGACATGTAGGCCAGGGTCAGAGGGGAGCAGCCATACTTTTGCCAATCTCAGGACAAGATCTCTGGGGTTTGGATGCCCATCCCCAACCCCACTCTCCAGTCCCAGGAAAACAGGAATTAAGAGAAGGATGGATGAGTCAGGAATGTCTATTTGGGGGGCTGTGAAAGTGTTGTGCCCATGACGGGCTTACTCTGATTTTTAAAGTCCAGATCTCAAAGGCTCACCTAGAGTCAACAGTCCCAGTCATGTGATCCAGCCGTCCTGCTGATGTTGCCTGGGATTGCCTTGTCAATCCTAAACTATTCCTGAAACCTGAGTCATTTTCTGTTTCCTCCTTTATCTCCCAGTGTAGGCCTTGCCCTCCTCTCCAAGAATTCTCCATGTCCATGGCAATCCTCCGAACTTCTTCGAAGTGAGCTCACATCTCTACGAGTGCTGCCACCACATCTGTCAATCCTAATGCCAAGGCAGGGATGAGCGTCCTCAGGTAATGTAGTAATAGTAGAATGGGATCAGATCCAGATGCTGCCGAAGCTATTCTCACTGACGGGTATGCTAGGAAACCTCCCTTGAGGGGAAGAGGGGAATAGCTGGGCCTTAAATACTGCCCAACACTGAACTATGCAGGAAATGGGTTCAAGAGAAACTGCCAATGTTGTAGGATCTTGGCCCTAAAGAAGATATCTTCCACTGGGGGAAGAACTAAATCTATAATTCCTGGAGCCTAGTTCAAAATAAAAAGCTAGGATTCCTTGATGGGAAATTACTAAGAATTCCAAGATGATAACAGCAGAGACGGCTTTGGTGATAGGCCGTGAGGATAGTTCCAGATGCAGCAACTCACATAACATAACTTCCAAGAGCAGTTGCTGTAGGAGTGACAGCCCTCCAACACAAGCACAGAGACAAAAGCACACAGGGGATCCACAAAGGAAAGCTCCTCCTGCAGTTTTTGAAATGTCCCAAAAGGCATCACTTATCACACTGAAAGAAGATAAAGAATTTTGAGGGTCCGCCTCTATTTTCACAGATATGTGGATCACGGATGGATCTAGAGCCAATGAGGCAGGAAATTGGTGCCTTGGCATGAGAAGCAAAGGTCAATGCAGTGGAATTAAAACGCCACCCCACATAAAACTTAAACTCAGTTAGTTTATGACACTAACATTTATTTTTTCTATTTAATTTTTGCTAAGAAAAGTGGCATTCAAAACTTAACTTCCTTTGATAAGTCATCAAAGCTCTAAAGCATAGTTCCCATGGCAAGAAAAAAAAAACCCAGACTTAAGCTCAATTGTTTTATCATTTATCTGATTCAATAAGCATCTCCTGATTGTGGAGTTCTTGTCAATTTAATAGCTTGCACCCATTCCAACAGTACTTGTGTTTCTCCTTTTTTTTTTCATCCCAAAGGGAAAAAAAAAAACAGTAAGCACTGAGTCATTTGTTCTGTGGTCATTAGTTGGCTAAAAACAGAGATTAAGCTGCATTTGACAGACAAACCCATTCGGTCTGTTCCTACTCTGGGCAGATTCTTGGTTTCTGGTATTGTTACCTGAATGACAAGTGATTGAAACTGATTGATAGTTGTGGCAATTAAAACTCTAGTGCATTAAACCTAGAATTCATGCTTTTACAAATGTGACACTTAGACAAAGAGAAAGGATTCACCACAGGTTGATTGTACTAAGGCAAAAAGAATACTGGACTAATCAGGGGCATGTGGCTCCCCTTCTATGGTGCTTGAGATAAATAACCTATGGAAGAAATGCTATCATCAAAGGCCCAGATACCCTACTCAGAGCTCGAACTTTCAAGGAACATGGAGGATGCCACCATCAGAGAATTACTGCCCAGGGTATATACCTTATTCCACAGTGTTTGCAATGATAATGAAGGACTAGGGATGACAAGCAGGTGTACCAACCTCCATACCCTTTCTGCTTCATTTTTATCCCTGAGTTGTGTATCGCAGAAGTACGTTGTCCTGTAGACCCGGAACACCATGAAGACCTGATATTGGTACCTGTCGTACTTCCTTGGTGTTTTCCCTTGCACTGGAATAGTGCTGTTGAAGGGTACTATGCAAAACCCTCTATATATCGCTCTCAGAATGTTACATCCACGAAGATAAAGATTTCAATGTTTTGTTTGCTGCTGTATTCCTCCATAAACTGTAATGATTCTGAATACTCCGCATGGAATCCTTGGGCTGAGGAGATTGCTCAGTTTGTAAAGGCACTTGCATGGCAAGCCTACAGATCTGCGTTCAGATCCCCAGAGACCATGTGCAAAGCTAGGCAGGGCAGCGTGAATGTGCTATCAACACCCAGAAAGCAAAAACAGATCCTTAGAGTTTGCTGGTCAGGTGGTCTAGCATGATTTTTGATCTCCAGATTCAGTAAGAAATGTTATCTCAAGAAATAAAGAAGGAACAAGGGGAAACCGTCATTACCCTCTGGCCATAACATCTAGACAACTTCACCCATAATACATACATATGGCTGTGCACACATACACTGTTCTGTTCCCATAATGTGGAATGGCCTCTGGTCCTTTTACTTCCCTTTGAATACAGTCCTTATCTCTGTATTATTCGTTTCAGTGCTTCAACAAAGAACCTTACAAAAGCAACTTAAAGAAGGCTTTGTCTTAGCTCGCAGTTCCGGGGTATCATTTGTAGCAGCTAAGAAGTCATTGCAGCAGGTGCTGGGGGCTGTTGGTCACATTGCACCTGCAGTCATGATGCAGATGAACACGAATCCTTTCGGTCAGCTTCCTTCCTCCTGTATATACAGCCTGGTATAGCATGGAATGATGCTGCTCAAAGCAGGTCTTCATACCTTAATTAACACAGTTTAGCAACTATCTCTCAGATATGAACAGAGATTCATTTCTATGGTCAGTCTAAACCCTATCAAACTGACAACAAGTATTAGCTACAATGATCTCCAACCTCTCTGTATTCATATGGTGACCTACCTTATGAGTTCATTCTGTGAAAACGGTTGTGTAGCCAAAGAACAAGCATCCTGCCCCTGAGATATTCCAACATATAACTGGGTGACAGACTTAATCTATGCAGATGGTAGAAACTATTAGGTTACAAAAAAATAAGAACATGTCTATGTCATGATTCCTAGACGCCAATATTTTAGTACATTTAAAAAATTCTCAATAGCAGGAAATTATACACTACATAATTTTTCCCATAAAGCCGCCTCATCTCAAAGACCCAGTACACAAACCCTCTGGAATTTGAGCAACTCAAATAATTCAAAATAATTATAAATACTCACATCACTGAAGATTTTGGTTTGTTGATCATCAGATTTTAGGAATGCAAACTTACTCTGAAGGACTGTTCAAAGAATGATTGATATTATTAAAAGGATAGGCATCTCAGACTCCATGTAGGTTACCTAGTAAGGGGACCAGGGGTTGTCTCTGACATAAACTTTGCTGCCTGCCCTTTGATCACCTGCCCTGGGTGAGGTGGTCTTGGCAAGCCACAGAGGAAGAAGATGCAGGAAGTTAAAGATACTTGATTAACTGGAGTCAGTTGGTAAGGTAGGACGGCTCCCACTTTCTGAAGATGAAGGGATGGGGATACAGGGAAGAGAGAGGGAGGAGTGCGACCAGGAGGAGATGACAGAGGGGGCTATGATCCAGATGTAAAATGAATAAATTAATAATACTAATTAAAGCCCTTACTAAATGTTGGCAATGATGTTTACACACTAACTTGCTTCAACCTCCTTGAACTAAATGTTCTTATTTTGAGATAAGGACTTGTCCAACACCTCATTCTGAGAGTCTTCATTAGAACTCCAGAACAAGAACACAAGAAATCAAACCGTTATCCTTTTCCTGCATGACCTATACATGCTCTGAGTACATGAGGGACAGCAACACCTTTGGACCCCAAGAAGCTAGCTGTCACCTAATTATCTGTTCGGGTCATTGATCAGATCCTGTATCTTCATATATAAAATTTATCTGCTATCGGTTTATGTGTACAATAAGTAATAAAAATCGCCAGTTGTTTTATTTAGGATTTTAATCCTGTGAAGAGAGAACATGACCATGTAATTGGGGGCTAGTGTGCAGTTTCAGAGATTTAGTTCATCACTGTCATGGCTGGAAACATGGCAGGCAGATGCTGGAGATGGAGCTCAGAGTTCTACATCTTGATCTGAAAGCATCAAGGAGACACTGTGTGCCTCAATGTTTATAGCTCAAGCATAAGAGACATCAAAACCTACTGGCATAGTGACACACTTTCTCCAACAAGGCCACACCTCCTAATAGTGTTACTCCCTATAGACCAAGCATTAAAACATAGGAGCCTATGGGGGCCATTCCTATTTAAACAACCACACTGGGATAAAAAGAAAATTTCCTTTAAGTACTATGGATTCTAGGCCAGGCTGGAAATATAGTTCTATGGTAGAATGCTTGCCTAGAGTCCTAGAATGTTAAGTACTGGGTTCAATTTCTAGCATGGGAGAAAGAAATGAAGAGGGGGAGAGAAAGAAGGAGAGACAGAGACAGAAAGGCAGTAAGATAGAGAAGAGACAGGGAGACAGAGACAGAGAGACAGAGAGGAGAAAAAATTAACGGCAGGTTCAACCTAACCAGGCTTGGGAGGTGGAAGAGAAGGGTATTTCTTTTCTTCCATTCTCATTTTTTCCCTTCAGCTCATGAATAAGTAGATGAGTTTGTGGTCTTCTTTCCAAATCAATGAAAGGGTTTTCAAGTTAGAAGGGTAATTTAAATTTACTGTCCATATATCCATGTCATTTCTGCCCTCCTCTAAACCTGATATATATGATTATTTTGGAATGCTTCAAGTTTAAAGCTTGTGTCTGCATGATGAATATGCAGGTCTTCATATCAAATACCCCGATTAATGATAATGTGATCATTTGTCAATGTTAAGTTATCAACGTTCACAGAAGGCCAAGCAAGCTACTTCCCACCCACAGCTCCAATCAGAGCTAGCTGGGTCTCCACCCACAAGGAAAACATTAGCCCTTTAACGCAGCATGTCACATCACCTGCTGACAGACCCAAAACAGTAAGACAGATAGCGTGCGTGTCTGTGCTCAAGAAAGGCTGCACTGAAATGGCTCCTCTCTTCCGAGGTTTAGAGACGAATGTCCATGGGCAGCAGTTTAGCTAATAAAACGTTAATTTGAAGACTCTAAAAAATACTAATACAGCTTCAAAAGGACATAATTTTTGCAAACAGTGGAGTTGTGTGCTATAGTAATTAAAACAATAGAGTGTACCCTTCTCATCTATGGATAGAATCCAGAAAAAAATAACAACAGAGCATGTTTATACATACTCTAGGAACTGGACCAGTATGGGGATAAAACTACTTAAATATTGTTCCTTTGTAGAGAATGGAATTTTACCAGATCAGCGCTGATTCTCTGCAAACAATATTCATTTATTTTTATCACAATAAATACTGTTTTAAATTAAAAATCACATTTTATGATTTCATTAAAGGTTTCTGAAATATGTGACAGCAATGTATTTAATTGTTAGTCACATATTTGAAAAGAAATGGTTCAGGTTCAATGTACACAGTAGACAAGTCTTTTTCTGTCACTGATCTTCATTTTCTTCATCTGCAGAGTGGTTTGAATAATACCTAACATAAAATTGTATATCATATTAACATTTGTGTACATTGCTAAGGGTGGAGTTTAAAACCTGAAGACACCCTTGGTTATCATAATTCTGAATATTTCATGTCAGAAACTGAAGTATAACATAACTGACAATAAAGATTATTTAAATTTGAATTTCAATTGTCTTTGATAAAAGGCATTTTTAGTAACAGCCTTATCTATTCTTATAAATATATTAAACATTCAAAATATCCCATTCAGGCATAAATATGTACTTACTCTCGAAATATGAATGTAAATATGAGCGCAATGAATCCTTAGTTTTATAAATTGTGGGAGAGTGGAAGGCTATTTGGTAAACATCACTTAGGCAAACTTATGTAACTTGTAATTTTATATTACTTGTCATAGATTTTCACCGTTATAGAAACACCTTCACATGGAATTCAGTTGAAAAACTGATTTAAGGGTGAGACACTTAAGGACATTCAATCCTAAGTGGATGTCTTCATCAAATCTCTCCCCTCAGGACTCAGGGAGCTCTGTGGAAGGGGAGGCAGAAAGATTGTAAGAGCCAGAGGGAAGGAAGGGTGATTCCAGTGAAACACCTCAAGGCTGATATACAGATGAGAGCAGAGACCATGGCACCATGTGCTGAGTTACACAGGTGAAAGTCAGACAGGGTTCCAGGACTGAGAGGAGGAAGCGGAGATGGAACTCCTACCTGTAATCAAGAAACTATCTTCAAAAGATACCCTCTTCCAAAGGAAAACTTAGCTTTCCCCAGTAGTGTCTCAATGGAGGAGGCCCAGTAGTAGATGGCTAAACACAAAATGAACTCAACGATTTCCCTGTGAACATTTTTTCATCTTGCTTGTTTTTTTTTTTTTATTTTTTTGTCTTACTCCTCTTTTGCTTGAGGATTTTTATTCCCAATTTTTGTGGTGTGTGTGTGTGTGTGTGTGTGTCTGTGTGTCTGTGTGTGTCTGTGTCTGTGTGTATGTGTGTGTATATATGTGTGAGAGACACAGAAATAGAAAGAGAGAGAGAGACAGAGGGAGAGGGAAAAAGACAGAGCTGGAAAGGGAGAAAGAAAGGAAGAGGAGAGTTTTTTTTTCGTTTGGATATTTGGTTGGTTAGTTGGTTGGTTTTATGTTTGTTAGTTTTGTTTTCACATTTGTTCTCTAAATGGAGAGAGAAAGAAATCATGAACTTGGATGGGTGGAGAGGTAGGGAGGATCTAGAAACAGCTGAGGCAGAACATGATCATAGTATAAAATTTTTTTCAATTAAAAAAACAGAGAAGATATTTTTGAGTTATAGGGTGGTGTCTTTATCTTTAACAGTCATCTTCATCATCTTAACCATCACACCTATACCATTGTTTATCTGCTTTCATCCCTTGTCTTTATCAGAAGCTATTGTAGACCATCAGAATGTTTGTAATGAACAGTCCTAACATACACTTGAGGTGTCTAGAATATAGCTTGCCCAGTCCTCATTCAGTCTGGGTTTCTACAAATCAGAGAAATTTGCAGTGTGCTAGCTCTTTTTAGTCATCTGTATCTTCTAACAAAAATTTGGTTAATAAAGTGATTAAGAAATTGGACTTCCAAAGACTACATCTAGGCAGGGGTTCTAGTTATCTCCATGAATGGTCCTTGGTTGGAGTATCAGCCTAAGAAAAGACCCCTGAGCTCAGATATTTTGGTTCTATTGCTCCCCTTATGAAATTCCAGTCCCCTCCAGATCTTTCTATCAGTCTCCAAATGTGCTCCTTAGTAAGGGGAACAGAAGCTGTCTCTGACATGAACTCAGTGGCTGGCTCTTTGATCACCTCCCCTGAAGGGGGAACATTCTTACCAGGACATAGAGGTCTTCCAGTCCTGATGAGACATGGTAGACTAGGGTCAGAATGAGAGGAGGACCTCCCCTATCAGTGGACTGGGGAATGGGCGTGGGAGGAGAAGAAGGAGGGTGGGATTGGGAGGGGTCGAAGGAGAGGGCTACAGCTGAGATACACAATGAATAAATTGTAATAAATAAAAAAATAACAACAAAACAACAAATAAGAAATTGGGTTTACAAGGGTAGTGTAGGCTCAAATCCCAAGTCACTGTTTGCTACATTCTTATCCATGGACAAGGTACTCCATACCCTACTGTACAGCTATCTCATGTCAGAATGAGGTCAGAAAATTAATACTTATCCAAAGGGATGTTACAAGGACTGAGTTCATCTGGCATTTTAATAATCACCATATAAGAACTAGTAAGTGAAGGCCGGTAATCAGTAAATGTTCCTTTTTTTTTTTTTTTTTTTTTTAGCTGAAGGTAATTTGGGGGCACTTCAAAACAATCTTCTGATTTCATTAGTGCTTCCCCTTTTTCCAAACTTAATGTCTCTAAAGTTGCATATATATATATATTTCTTAGAAGTCTGTTTAAAGCATAATCTTAAAAGTTTAAGGGATTTATTATGACTACGATTTTCAAATAGTGCTCATACAACATCGAATTATCAATAGACTAATTTTACATGGATACTTGTTTTACTTTGTTATATTTAACCAATCAATGCTATTTCTTAGGATTCATTCATATATCAAATACACAACGTTTAAACATGGAAAGTGATATGCTTACAGCTTACTTTTTGTCCTAGGCCATTAACTCTTAGCTATGGAAACACCATTAGCTGTCCTCATTGAGGAGGATCATGAAATGAATGAAAGAGCAGTTCATGCCGTGTAGAATGGCACCTCTGTCATTTCTGTGATTACTTCTACCTTTAGAAATGCATCATGGATATAGACATTGTGAATGACCTCCCAAGGGCTCTGAAAGCAAACTCTGTTAGCTTACCGAGTTTTTAAAAGTCTCTGGAACCATAAGGGAAGATTTGAAGCATCTTTTCAAGGTCTAAGATGGTATGTTTAGAGCTAACAAACTAGACACCTGGGTAAAGCCTAAGCATCCAAAACTTGCGTGAGACTTATGAAAGCCATATAACTTCAGGCTTACCATCTGCCCAGCTGCCGCGCGAGTTCCCAGCGAGTGTCGTTCAGACTGGGCCAAGAGTTCTTATGACCCTCAGAAGGTTTGTAAAGTATCATCACACACAATCTATTTGGCGTCAGGAGGCAAACAGTGCCTCTCTTAGCTTTCATCCTAGCAGAAGCCGGGTCTCTTAGGAAGCTTAGCATGAGGCACTCTCACTGTCTTCACAGCTTACAGTCTCCAGGAGCCACTCGGGGCAGAATCTGTGACTTGGTACTTTGGTGAACAACTTTTATACACAGAGGACATCTAAGTTGTATTAAATCTCATAATCTGCCAGTTAACTTCTGGTCCTTTCTCTTACGTGCTTTTTTTGAGTTGCATAATCAATTTCTGTTACTTTTATTACCACTACAAAAACGGCATGATCTGCTTCTCCTTATAGACCTGATGAATTTCCCACAACACAAGAGGGCTCTATAAGAGGACTTATATTCTAGAGAGGACCTATATTACACAGAGGCTCTGTACTCTATAGAGGATCTCTGCTACTTCTCATTAATGAAAACTTTATATTTAAGTGAAAAATTCTCCGGGAACCTACACCATGTGGTCCTCCCTTAAAAGTATACATATAAAATGTAATATGCATAAAATACATATAGCGAAGATACTACAGCAGAAAACAAGGAGGAATTTTTAAAGAACAGCAACAAATACAACTAAAAGTCATGATGTTACACATGACGTGCCACATCACCTCTCATTACTGTTTTCTTTCATCCTCAAGATAAAAAAATATAAGTTAGGCCTGAGGCTGAGTGATTGAGCATATTCCTAGCATGTATAAAGCCCTAAATTCAATGTACACACACACGCACATGCAAACACATGCACATGTGCTCCCACATGCTCATACACACACATGCATGTTTACATAGATATACACACGTGCACAGACACAGATGCACACACACACATGTTCACAAGCACACAGACCTGTGCATGCACACACACGCACATAAAGCCACTGAAAGTTATGACTTCTAATCATTTACTGTACATAGAATAAATTTCAAATAAACCGGTAATTTTTTTTATTTTTATGGGTGGAGTTTCAAAACATGATTGCCTTCTGTGAAGCTAAAGTATGTATAAGCCTGGGAAAGAGGTTTTCAATTTCTTTAAGCCAATCCACTATTTTCCTTTATTGCAGTATTATATTAAAAGAAAACCACAAGTTTTCCCTAACAAGGATAAACATAACTTAATCCTGCTCCTCTCACTTTCCTTTTCACTCCTTCCTCCTTCACCTCAAAGCCATTGTCATTTACAATGGACTTTCATTTGCATGTCATAACCGCAGGGTTGTGTTTGTCAGACGCAACTGAGCAAACTGTCCCTGAGTCCCAAGGCTAGCTTTGGACAAATTTATTAAAGGATTTTATGTTTCAATGTATAAGAGATTGTCAAACCTTCCCACCCTCAAGGGTTCCCCCTTTTCACAGATGCCAAGCTCCAAAACACTTCGCAGCTCTGGCAAATACCCTCAGTGAGTGACTGACCCAGTACAGCCTGACTGTCAAAAAAGAGAGCTCACGCTAACGTTAGCTCTGCTAGCAGGGACGCGCTGTAAGGGAGATACAAGAGAAAAACAGTGCTCTAGCTCACCATAGACTTGTTCATGAATTTCACTCATCATCATGGACCATATCCGGTGTGAAGTCTGGTCACAAAACAGGAACTTAGGCTCAGACAGCCACTGCGTTTTCCACATGTAGCCGTGGGACAAGAGGTCACTGTTTTCTCAGCCACCATGAAGACATGCCCTGCCTTAATTTTGTCCCTCTGATTCTATTCCTTGTATTCCATGAGGCCTGATAGGTCATGGAAAATCTTCTGATAGTCAAAGTCGTTCATTATTCAGCCTCTGTCTCCTAGTCCCTTTGGAGACACCTTCACCCATGCTGTTTATGTACACATTTCTTGCTCTAGAGTATTCCCTGCCATCTGCAAATATTTCTGTTCTCCCTGGGTTCAAGGCTTGCCCACGTCAGCACTTACTTTGAAGGCCTTCCTGACAAAAGAAACTATACTTTCTTTCTTGAGTCTCCCTTTCTTTTATCAAAATTTCCAGTGTTTGTCACTTTCAGAAGATTTACATGAATTAGAAACTAATGACTTTCAAAAGTGGAGGAAAACATGGAGTTAGTCAATTGGCATGGAGCACGTCTCGCCCCTGTGGGCAATGGTCTCCTGAACCTACTCAGACCTCGGACACCACCACTGCTAGTTCTAGAACTGATGCAGGATGTTCCAATGAGGAGGTTAAGGCTTCTCATAATATTTTCTATAAGCCCACACCTGTTTGTTTATATCCCCCATTTTTATTCATTATTAGCCAGATAGAGCCAAGTAATTGTGGTAATGATACTTGCTTTTTTGCCCAATGCTGGAATGCTAGTAAATTTAGGTATGCCCTGGTTAATCGCATGCCTCGCTGGGTGCCTGTGCCCGTTGATGCCCCTCACGCTATGACTCTCTTCAGACAGAAAAGGGATCTTGGAACTACAGCCACCATTATTACTGCCATCTCATTGGCGGCTGTTGGAGCTACCACCGGGGCATTAGCCATGAGTCATACTGGGCAGACTGCTCAGACCCTGAATAATCATTTAGCCAATGTAGCTCATGCCTTAGTTGTACAAAAAGGAATTAATGCTCAACTAAAAGGAAGCTTGATGGTGTTCAATCAGAGGATTGACCTCGTGCAGGAGCAAATTGATACCCTATGGCAAATCACTCAACTTGGCTGTCAATGAAAATATGCTGGACTTGAGTCACTAGCATATAACGAGATTTTTTCCTGTGCTGCAAATCTGTCTAAACAATTGTCGAGCTATATTTTAGGTAATTGGACTGGAGAATTCGATACTACGATGGAGCAGCTGAGAGTGGCCATTGTCACAGTAAATTCTACCAGAGTGGAAGCAGAACTAGCCACAGGATTATCATCATGGATTGCTGCAGCCATGAATCATCTGAAGGAATGGGCGGGCATGGGAGCGTTAGCAGGCCTTCTGGTGTTGGTCTCCTTGGTTTGCCTGTGGTATATATGCAAGATTAGAGTCTCACAACAGCGTAATGCAGCCATGACCATTCAGGCCTTTACAGCCATTGAAGCAGGACAGTCTCTCCAAGCATGGTTGGCTACCATAAAAAGCTAAAATGTTACGCTCAGGATGCAAGGCTAAGCACTGCACTCAGGGTCAGCCGCTTTGGACCCAGAGAAGAGCATGTCTGATTGCATGCGGGTTAATGCCCCAGGTCCCTCCTCTGAGAAAAAGGTATCGGACGGGTCTGATGCTCTTTGGGTGGATGACACCTAAATGAACATCAGTACAAAGTCCCAGTCTATTTCTAATATCAGAGATCAGACCTCTACTCTTGCCTGATGCGTCTAAAACAAAAAGGGGAAACTAGAGAGCTGCGTAATGCTGTGCCTTAAAGATGGAGTTGGTTTCCGCCTTCCACCTTCCCAATGGTGAGTGTTCTCTGTCACGGACAATTCCACATTTGGCTAAGGCTGAGGATCTGGCTTGCTTAGATGTATGTGGACCTATCTGCATTGCCCACGTGGCACGCTGGGGTTGGCTACCCAGAGGCTATTTAAGCTGTGGGCTGGCTTTCCCCGGGGTCAGATGATTGTTCAAGGTTCCTGAATAAACTGCATTGAAAAAAAAAAAAAAGAAAAAAAGAAACTAATTCTGTCAAAGTACAAAACCATGGAGACGCTCTCGAACTCTATGAATGAGTGTAAATATTTTATGATTTAGCAATTATATCTATTCAATATCCGTTCATTCATTCAAAAATATTCATTATTCCTTGATGCATTCCCTATAAATGAATATTCGTCCTTTCTTCACACGTTCCATCTTTTCCAGTTTTTTTACCATGCTCCATGCCCCAGCTTCTGTGGACCATACCAACCCAAGTTTCATTCATCCTAGGGCAAATGTCAATGAGAATTTGAAGAAAGAGAGCCTAGAGTATAGACTATACTGGCTCCCATTCTGCAAGGCTGCAGGAAGTAGAAGCCATATTGCTTTCCTGGTGGCACCGATTAGTCACTGGTCCTTTTTCTTCCATGCTGTAACATTTGCTTTAAGTGTCTGGGAAACACTCCATCTTTCTGCCAAGTTTTGGTTAGCTGTTACAAATAATGTTTTCCTCTTCATACTATGAGGAGAGAAGGAGATGACACTCTATTGATGTAGTAGAAGAGTATTTGACAAAGAGGCCACCTCCATGAAGGAAAAGAAGCTTTATAATAAAGGTAGATATTCATTCCATATTCAGCTTCTTCTAACATGTTGTTTGTGCTCATTCTAAGGAGGAAATCCAGCCTTACCTGGATTTTTACGTAGACAGGGATTGAGTCCTAGCATAGTCCTTTCATCTAATCACCTGTTCTTCTCTGATGACATATTCAAACTTGACTAAAGACTAGTGATGGTGTAGAAATTTCAGCTTATCGTGAGCCATGCCTGCTCTGTTAACGTCTCCTCACCTATACATTTCCAATCCATAATTTTGTAATATCACAACCTCATAATATAGAAAACATTAATGTTTTAGTGGTTTATTCAGGTTTTCAAAAAGCATTGCATCTCAGCACATAATGTTCAAATTTTACATTTGACTGTGTCGCCACCAATCTTATGAATCAGAAAGAAAATCTCTTCATTAAGGTGATTAAGGATTCTCCAAAATCATACAGGAATCACATAAACTGTGTTATCTGAGATTGCCATTGTACTCTGACTGGAAGTGAAAACACCTGTGCATACTTTCCAAAAATGACTAAAAATGTACTCAAGGATTAACACATGAAAATTAAAAACTGTTTTCTGGTTTCACGGAGGACACAGTTAAAGAAAACATATTTCTTTTACTGAGAGTGTATGGAGGTGACAAACCCAATAATGACAGGCTCAGTGTGATGCTGTTACCCCAATTCCTGCTACAGCAGCTGTACCCAGCAAAGGATGTGTGTGTGTGTGTGTGTGTGTGTGTGTGTGTGTGTGTGTGTGTGTGTGATCAGTGCAAACAGTAACCCAGGAAAAACAAAACAGTGAGATTGATATAGTTTTCAAAGATTAGAACTAATCAATAATGGATACTCTCTGAACGGTGAGTTGGTCCGCTAATTTCTGTGGTGCATACGCTGCTGCCGCCACCACCACCACCATTATCATCATAACCATCACCTTCTTTGAGTGATTGGCAAGAGTTAGAATCCTCTGGCCTCCATAACCAAAATATGAAACAAAACAGCAAGTTCAGCCAAGGCTGAAATTGCCTTCAGGATAACAACTAAGTCTTTAATTCAGCCAGTCAGCTGGCAATGTCATTGTTTTCCCTTTGTACTGATTTTTCCATTCGGGCGACTTCAGTCATATTTATTTTCTAGTTTGGGAACTTGTACTAAACAATTTGGACTTTTCATGAGCTCATCATTATACACCTACATTGAAGAACTAAAAACCAATACTTCATCAAAGCTGGTACCTGATACTATAAGAGACACAGTCTAGTGCAGAGGACACAGTCATAGAGTTACTGGTGTTTATACTAAGTATAAGATAATCATCTTTTTGTTTTTTTTTGTTTTGTTTTGTTTTACATTTTCTCCATTTTAAGAATTGATCCACGTAAAGAATGTTATCTTTTGTTACAACAAAGCATGCAACACCTGAACACAACAACATTGAAAAGGGGGCAGGGGGAGAGGAGGCAGAAATTTGGCTCAGCAAGTAAAGACTTTCTCCTAAGTCTGATGACCTGAGTTCAAATTCTGGAACTCACATGGTGGAAGGGGAGATCCAACTCCTGAAAGCTGTTCCCTAACCTCTATGGTACATGTGAATATGCACTACACACAAAAAGAAGGAAAGAAAGAAAGAAAGAAAGAAAGAAAGAAAGAAAGAAAGAAAGAAAGAAAGAAAGAAAGAAGGAAGGAAGGAAGGAAGGAAGGAAGGAAGGAAGGAAGGAAGGAAGGAAGGAAGGGGCAAAAAAAGCACAAGTTTTAATTGTCTTTTCTTTAGACTATTAAAAGGTGTATAAATTTATTCACAAAGGGGAGGAATTCATTCACCAAAGTGTGTAAACTTATTGAATTTATTTTTTAAAGTATGAGTTTCATTTTTTTAATTCTTTATTAATTATACTTTATTCACTTTGTATCTGCTCTGTGGTTCCCTTCCTCCTCCCATCTGCATCCCTCCATTCCTCCACCCTCTGCATGCATGCCCCTCCCCAAGACTACTGATAGGGAAGGTCTTCTTTTCCTTCCTTATGATCCTAGTCAATTAGGTCTCATCAAGAGTGTCTGCACTGTCTTCCCCTGTGGCCTGGTGAGGCTACTCTCCCCTCAGGGGGAGCTGATCAAAGAACAGGCCAATCAGTTCATGTCAGAGGCAGTCGCTCTTCCTATTACTATGAAACCCACTTGGATACTGAACTGCCATGGGCTACATTTGTGCAGGGGTCTTAGGTTATCTTCATGCATAGTCCTTGGTTGGAGTATCAGTCTCAGGAAAGACCCCTGTGCTCAGATTTTTTGGTTCTGTTGCTCTCCTTGTGGAGTTCCTGTCCTCTCCAGATCTTACTGTTTCCCACTTCTTTCATAAGATTCCCTGCACTCTGCCCAAAGTTTGCCCATAACTCTCACTATCTGCATTGATAGTCTGCAGGGCAGAGCCTTTCAGAGGCCCTCTGTGTCAGGCTCCTGACTTGTTCCCTCTTTTCTCCTTCTTCTGATGTCCATCCTCTTTGCCTTTCTAAATAGGAATTGAACATTTTAGCAAGAGTCTTCCCTCTTGATTAGTTTCTTTAGGTGTACAGATTTTAGTAGGTTTATCCTATATCATATGTCTATATGAGTGAGTATATATCATATGTGTCTTTCTCCTTCTGGGATAGCTCACTCAGGATGATCTTTTCTAGATCCCACCATTTACCTGCAAATTTCATGATTTCCTTGTTTTTTATTGCTGAGTAATATTCCATTGTGTAGATATACCACAATTTGTGCATCCATTCCTCCACTGAGGAGCACCTGGGCTGTTTCCAGCTTCTGGCTATTACAAATAAGGCTGCTACAAACATGGTTGAGCAAGTGTCCTTATTGTGTACTTGAGACTCTTTTGGGTATATGCTTAGGAGTGGTGTAGCTGGATCTTGAGGAAGCGCTATTCCTAGCTGTCTGAGAAAGCACCAGATTCCTTTCCAGAGTGGTTGTACAAGTTTACATTTCCACCAGCAATGAAGGATGGTTCCCCTTTCTCCACAACCTCTCCAGCATGGTTGTCTCTTGTGTTTTTTGATCTTAGCCATTCTGATGGGTGTAAAGTGAAATCTTAGGGTCGTTTTGATTTGCATTTCCCTGAAGAAATGAGGTTGAACATTTCTTTAAGTGTCTCTCTGCCATTCGATATTCCTCTATTGAGAATTCTTTTTAACTCTGTACTCAAAATTTTTAATTGGATTCCTTGATTTTTTGCTGTTTAACTTCTTTAGTTCTTTATATATACTGGATATTAGTCCTCTGTCAGATATAGGATTGGTGAAGATCCTTTCCCAATCTGCAGGCTGTCGTTTTGTTCTGATGACAGTGTCCTTTGCTTTACAGAAGTTTTTCAGTTTCAGGAGGTCCCATTTATTGATTGTTGCTCTGAGAGCCTGTGCTGTTGGTGTTTTGTTCAGGAAGCTGTCTCCTGTGCCAATGAGTTCTAGGGTCTTCCCCACTTTTTCTTTTAACTGATTTAATGTGTATGGTTTTATGTTGAGGTCTTTGATCCACTTGGACTTTAGTTTTGTGCAGGGTGATAAATATGGATCTATTTGCATTTTTCTACATTTAGACATCCAGCTAGACCAGCACCATTTGTTGAAGATGCTGTCTTTTTTCCATTGAATGGTTTTGGTATCTTTGTCAAAAATCAGTTGTCCATAAGTGTGTGGATTTTTGTCAGGGTCTTCTATTCAATTCTATTGATCCACCAGTCTGTTTCTATGCCAGTACCATGCGGTTTTTAGTATTGTTGCTCTATAGTACAGCTTGAGATCAGGGATGGAGATAACTCCTGAAGATCTTTCACTGTAGAGAATTGTTTTAGTAATTCTGGTTTTCTTGCTTTTCCATATGAAGGTGAGAATTTTTCTTTCCAGGTCTGTAAAGAATTGTGTTGGTAATTTGATGGGCATTGCATTGAATCTGTAGATTGCTTTCGGTAAGATGGCTATTTTTATAATATTAATCCTGTCAAGCCATGAGCAAGGGAGATCTTTCTATCTTTTGATATCTTCTTCTAATTCTTTCTTCAGAGACTGGAAATTTTTTTTCATGCAAGTTTTGACTTGCTTGGTTAGGTTCACACCAACGTACTTTATGTCAGTATACGGAAATCCATCAATGTGATCCACCACATAAACAAACTGAAGGAGAAAAACCACATGATGAGTTTCATTTTTAAGGATCTATTTTTAATGATGCCTATTTGCCAATGTTGATACCCCCTAAAGTAGATAACATGTTTTAATGTACATTATGAAACAATAAGCCAGTATTAAGTTAACTAACACTGACCTAATTACCTTTTCTGTGTGATAATGAATAAGATCTATTCAAACAAAATGTTATAAAATGGTCACCATACAATCACATTATATCCAGAAACCTTATCCTGTGTAAGAGAAATTGCTTACAGTTGCTGACTCTGTGACCAATATCTCAAATTGTCTATTAAAATTTTAGAACAAGTAATAGTAAGTATTAAAAAATTTAGAACAATTTTAATTACAAAATACTTAAAATAATTTGTATTGTTATTTAATTTACAAGTCAAAAACTAAACTTAACTTTTGATGTCTCTGGAGTCTCCGTATAGACTAAGAGAATATTTCAATGAGTATATATAATAATGTTATCTTGATTATAAAACATGATCAAAATTAACTGGTAGAAATGATTGAGAATGAAGAGTTAATTTCTAAAACCATGCATATATTTATATCTTTAAGCTAATACTTTAGCATTGTCCATTAAACACAAGAATACACCAATAAAAATATCTACTTGCTTTCATATGACAAACATCAGAAAGTCATACAGTGTCTGGAAAGGTTCCTTGTATACTCAGAAGAAAATGAAGCAAAACAGGCAAGTAACATGTTAGTTACTATATAAATGCTTCCCCTTGTACAGGGTCTCCGAGTAACAGTTGAAAACCACTGCATGATGTTGTTATAGGATAATTATCCTCGTATTTGTATGTGAATTCCAAATTTGAGAAGGAAAGTAGCTTAAACTTATTGGCACAGCAAATTAAAGCCGGCTACTAGTGAAAGCAACGGTAGAGATTTAAAACCCAATTAATCTCACCTTGGAGGTATGACTCTTTTATGCTACACTGCCAACCAGTAATCAATTTGGTAAATAAAGTATAAGTGAGCATAAATAAGTATGACTTCCTAAAACGTTCATGAATATTTACAAATATTGTACTGAATGCAGATACACTTGAAAACAACTTTTTAGTCATTGTGAAACAAGAGTCACTATGACAGGTTCAGAAAATAACATATTAAACTTCCTAGCACAGTGCTGGGCCCTTAGTAAACATTAATTAAAAATGCAAGGTTTTCAACTCAAGAATTAATTTTCTTCAACCTCATAGATAACACAAATTTCACACACACACACACACACACACACACACACACACACAGCAGGCAAGAGGCAAGAATACAAACTCGAAATCATTGCTATAGTGGTTCTGAGTGCAAAGTATAAAAAAAATACTGATTGTAGCAACAACTTGAAAATATTGTAGAGTCTGACATTTAGTAGAGATTACCTTGGATCTGGCACCAGCCTCAGGATTATCTTATGTGGCTGTGAAATGAATCATGAAAGTTCCATTTGTAAAGGCCCTAGGAGTTGGCTCTTTTCAGTATTGCAAACTTTAGGTGTCTCTGGGTAGTTTATTGTTTTTCCTCAGTAATTAGTATTGCAAGATATGTAGTATTTGCTTCTATAAATGGATATCATTTCTGGCATGTAAGTGACGTTATTGCCACAAATATTTTTTTCAACCCTTTCCTGAAGGGCAATAAAATAAAATAAAATAACCCAAATTGCTCTGAATTGACTATTTTTCTCTTTGTACCTCTCAGTGAGCCCATATCCACTGCCCTTAGGCAGACTTAAAAAAAAAAAAAAGAAATTCTTGACACAATTAAATCAAAACATGCCACACAAGTGATCACAGAGACAAATAAACAATAAAACAAACATCAACCCTTTATCAAAATTAACACCACTTTTCAAAGCAAACTTCCTTCTCTTAGTGTTAAGACTCCTGAAGCATATGGCCCCAGTAAAATGATAGATCCTGGTCATGAAATTAAAATGCTAAGAACCTGCTAAATGGAAACTGGTTTCATGCAGGGTTATATCCTAAATCACATAAAGTTTTCATCCCCGCCCTACACATTAAGCCCATAGCTAGCAGGGCTACTGTTCAATTCTAGGGGTGACTTCAGAGTCGGTTTGGCTCAGTTATTAGTAGTTGGCTCTCAATTAAAAAAACAATAAAAAATTATGTAATAATTCATAAAGGTAAATGGCAAGAAGCATAAACCAAGAGCACAAGTTGGGGAGAACAAATGTTATACTGTCAAATATGATGCAAAGGGCCTTAATTTCAGTCTCCCGTTTTATGCAAGGGTCAGGACCAAACCCAAAGCTTTCTGCACCAGAGCAGATAGCATACAGAAAAGCTGTTTAATGATGACGGTGGAAGGCTTACTGCCATAAATTAGAAGGTTCTAACTTTACAAAGCTAATACCTACAAATGTGATCAGCAAATTAGAAAGAAAAACAGAAAGAAAAAAATCTATAGAAACATATGCAAATGCTGGGGTTACAAGGTCTGTAGCCTGTGGATCCAGAAAAACTGTAAGCATAGAGAGTTCAAAACAATTAGTATATGTTTGTGAATGCAAACAGAAGATCACGGAACTACATAGTTGATGATGGATAGTGGCATAACAGGTTAGAGACAGCAGATTACTCCAAGGGAAAGGCAGAGGAACACAACAAGGCTCAGATGCAAGGCCTAGCCGCTTTTCTTGTAGCTCCTGGAGGCAGTTTTCACAAATCCCTTTTTAGGGCCTCCATCCACTATATATGAGTATTATGCCATCCGGGCATAACGCACTTTAGCAATGAGACTGTTACACAGTGGCCTGAGATCCACAGTTCATCTATGCTCCTAATCTAATATGCACAATTATTTAAATTTAGCCGCCCTGTTTAGCATGAACTATTTATGTAACACCTGGTATCTTTTGCAAACATCATTTTCTCAAGGCAGTGACATGATTCAAAGGTGGAACTTCTCGTATGACATCAATGTTTTATGAGGTTGGGCATTGTTTGTTCTTGCTTCTGTTTGTTTGTGTTAGCACCACTCTCAAGCTTTTTGTAGGGTAAACGCTTTATGAGTTCTTTGGAGTGTCTACACTTCAAGGTTTCATGATTTCTGACAGCTTTGCACTTTAACTCTCCATGAAGTGTCAAGGCAGGAACAGGAGCATTAATCATGGGCTGCCCTGTTTGGCTTAGTGACAGTTTGATGAATTCACTAAAAAGTTTAGATCATTAATTAGGCTATTATTTTATTTTGTATATTTTCCTTATTAATCTTGTTTTTTATGTTCCGCTCCTCCCCCTGTACATAAACACTGGTTCTATTTGCATAGACATTGGTCCTTGGTCTGCATACTGTCTACCTTGCCTTAGCTGTAGATGTTTCTCAGTTTTCTTGATGTTTGTTCAAATAGATTTATTCTCCATCATAGAAGCTGAAAGCAACAGCTTATTTGGTACCTTTGTCTCAGTCCCACCATTCAGTTTTCATTATTTCTTTAGGCTTACTTAAGAAAAAGATTACAAAGGTATGCTACAGAAAAAGTGAAGGTATCTGCCTGGGAAATAACGGCTGGGGCTGGCTCCTTCAGGCTTCATTTCCCTGAGATATTTTCCTACTTATTCTTCACTGTGTGTGTGTGTGTGTGTGTGTGTGTGTGTGTGTGTGTGTTAGAGAGAATGTGCGAAAGAATCAGAGAGAGAGAGAACCAGTCTTCATTTTTTGACTTCTTGATATTTAAAGTTAATTTAAGAAATAACCAGTTCAGATCTTGATTCCGACTTTTAGACATTATTCTGTTTCCTACATGAAGTTGAACAAGAGAAGGAAGTGAGGTGGAAGACAGGTAAGTGGGGGAAGCCGCAGGTTGACTTGCCAGCCCTGGTGAGAAGATATGGGATGAGGCTTCCATTAATTCTCTCCATGTTGCAATGTACTTGTATGCAAGAATAAATAGGTATAAAATGTCCCTCTGGAGTCTTCTTTTCAGTAGCATAGCTATGGAGGAGTGAAAATTCCTTGTTAGCCAGCGATCTCTACTTACATTGCAGTTTTTAACCTCCAATAAAAAGGATATAATAAAAGGGATTATATTGTATGGTTTTGTCTCCTTTGTTAAAAATCAAGTGTCCATAAGTCTGTGGGTTTGTTTCTGGTTCTTTGATTTGACTCCATTGATTGACCAGTCTATTTCTATGCCAACACCATGCAGTTTTTATTGCTATTGCTCCGTAGTATATCTTGAAATCAAGAATAGAGATACCTCCAAAAGTTCTTTCATTGTATAGGATTGTTTTAGCTATTCTTGGTTGTTTTGTTTTTCCATATCAAATTTAAAGTTGTTCTTACAAAGTCTGTAAAGAATTGTGCAGGTATTTTGGTGGGAATTGCATTGAATCTGTAGATTGCTTTTGATATGACAGCCATTTTTACTATGTTAATCCTACAAATCCATGAGCATGGGGCATCTTTCCATCTTCTGGTATCTTCTTCAATTTCGTTCTTCAGAGACTTGACATTCTAATTACAGAGGTCTTTGACTTGCTTGGCTAGAGGTACACCAAAATACTTTATATTATTTGTAGCTATTGTGAAGGGTGTGGTTTCCCTACTTTCTTTCTCAAACCCTTTATAAGTTTGTATACAGGAAGGCTACTAATTTTTTTAAGTTAATTTTGTATCTAGCCACTTTGTTGAAGTAGTTTATCAGCTCTAGGAGTTCTCTGGTAGAATTTTTAGGGTCACTTATGTATACTATCATATCATCTGTGAATAGTGATACTTTGACTTCATTCTTTCCAATTTGTATACTCTTGATCTCCTTTAGTTGTCTTATTGCCCTGGCAATGGTTTCAAGTACTACATGACTCTAGCTGAGACACCTAGTAGCAAGGGTTGTGGATAATGAAGAGGGCACCCTTTAACTAGACAGGACCCCCAGTAGAGGGTGGGGTATGCCAACTCACCCACAAAAATTTTGACCCAAAATTTACCCTACCTACAAGATGTATAAGGATAAACATAAAGCAGAGATCAAGGGAATGTCCAACCAATGCCTGGCCAAGCCAGAGACCCACCCCAGGAGAGAAAGCCACCCCTGACACTGGTAATGGTACTCTGCTATTCTCACAGACAGGAGCCTAACATAGCTGTTCCCTGAGAGGCTTCACACAGCAGTGGATCGAAACAGATGCTGAGACTCACAGCCAAACATTGGGTGAAATATAGGGAGTCTTGCAGAAATGTGCAGTGAAGAATAGAAGGACCTGGAGTTGATAGGCGCTCCACAAGAAGACCAGTGGAGCCAACTAACTAGGGCCCAGAGAGGCATGCTGAGACTGAAGCACCAATCAAGGATCATGCATGAACTAGACTTAGCCACCCTACACAGATGTAGCCAATGGGCAGCTCAGACATCATGTGAGTCTTCTAGTAAGGGGAGTAGTGGGGACAGTCTCTGACAGGGACTCAGATGCCTGCTTTCTGATCACTCCCCACTGTTGAGGCTGCCTAGCCAGGCCACAGAGGAAGAGGATATGCTCAGTTCTGATGCATATCCTGAGGTCTGATGAACTGAGGTGGGTTGGTATAAGGGACATCCCTTTTCTGAAAAATAGGGGAGTGGAGATGGGGAGAGAGGGAGAGAGGGTGGGACTGGAAGGAGAGAAGAGAGGTGGCTACCATTGGAATTTAAAGTGAATAAATTAATTCACTAATTTTATAAAAGAGATTATACAGCTCACTATCATAAAGATGTCATTTACCGAATATAAGCAGTTCTTCAAAAACCCTGTCATCACCACTAGAGTTCTAAATCTAAAAACTATGTATTGTTAAGTATGATATGCATATAGACCTATTGCAACATTTTTCCTGTGTAAACACAGATCTTCAAATCATGAAATCCAAGTATACTCATTTTCATAAAAGTCACTAGAGTCTCAGAGAAATGCTCCAGTAATCCTTTTCTTCCTTGTCTTTCAAGCATATCATTTGTAAAGGCAGTGGTTACATTTAAACTGTCTCAGAACCCCATGACCAATTGGTTGAAAGAGGAAAAATGTTATGGCCAGACCAGATTACTGGCGTTCATTTGGGGCATTGTATGTTGTATGTTTGTACATTTGTTCATTTATGTTTAATGAGCACCTATAGAGAGACATCATAAGGAAGTCAGTATTCTCCTGCATGCTTCGAAGATCATTTGTCAGGTTCAGTGTTAATGAGTATGAGCAAAAGGGGTGAAAGGCCAGCTCGGAGCTATTTAGCATGTCCTGCCATTTTTATGTGCAAAGCATTGAACGGATGGCTGTGGCTTCACAAAATTATAGCTTCAGAGGTGATCGCTCTGAAAGGAGCTTGAGTAACCCTTCAAACTCCAGTTACTTTAAACCACTCTTAGTCTCCAGTGTACAAAGTAAATCCAGCTCGGAGTATGCTTTTCTCATTAACAGAAACTCTGAGGGTGGTTTCACGGGGATTTTTATGCATTGTTCTACGTTCTTTGTTTGATTTATAAACTGCTAAGGGGAAATGGGGTTGTAAACCTAATCCAGGTTTATGATATAAAAGGGCAGCCCATTCTAGAAACACCTTGTGGTCTTACAAATGGAGTTAACTTTAAGCAATTTATTTAGTTAAACAACTGACTCAACTATGTATTAAATTGCTGCCAGTTGGAAATAATGGGGCTTGGCAGTTTTACTGTCAAATATAGAAGGTATAGGAAAATATGTGGAGACGGGAGAGTTGCAAAAGACCAAGCTGTTGCAGCATTTAGTGATGGAAAAATCAAGTAATTCACCTTGACTGCACTCAAAGGGGAAAAAAAATTGAAAAGCAAGTTTAACTATTAAACAGTTAATTACAGTGTGTTTATGTGTATAGGGCTTGATTGTTAATTGCTTACACCAAGTTCTTCTATAAAAACAAGTGTTTGTTGCCTGGATTCCTTGATGTTTAAGAGATTAATATGACTGGTGAGTGGTCTGTTTTCCATGGTGTAAACTGGTTCACATAAGTGTGAAGTCTGGATTTTAGAATGGATGTTTTATAGGATGTCTTGAGCAAAAGATAAACTCTGATGTGAACATGCAACATTAATAGGAGCAGTGTGAACCCTACATGCTTTGCTTTATCATGGCTTAGGGAGGAGATTCTTACTCCCATTCCTTACCTGTGAGAAACGAATATAAGGTGCATGACATGGCAGGTAAGGTTATAAAGTTCTTTGAGCATGCAGTTTTTATGAACTGTTATAGAAAGGAAGATATATGAGCAGGATTAAGGAATGCAAAATTATTTGGGCCAGGACAAGTTGAGGAGTAATGTAACATGTTCTTCAAGCTTATGAAAATATTAATATGTACAGCAAGCCAACTAACTATTCTATCAGTCCATGGGCATCAAGTGACAATAAAACTAGCCAGGAAGAGACCTAATACCCTGGACTGAGAGATGGTTCAGCAGTTAAGAGTGCTAGCTGCTCTTGAGAAGTATCTGAGATGAGTACCCAGCATGCATTGAGTGGCTCATACCTGACTCTCAACCCATCTCCAGAAGATCAAAATCCCTTTTCTGTCCTTCATAGGACCCCACGCTCACATGCACATATATACACAAAGATACACGTACACATTTATAATTTATACAATTATAAATCATTTTTTAAAAAAGTAACCTCATTGCTTTTCAAGTCTTCAGGACTAATTGTAAACTGTGTAAAAGTTAGCGAAGCTGATACCACAAATTGTGATTTTTAGATTATGATAATTAACTGCAACACCCTTCCTCTAGGGAAGGATGGCATGTGGGTAAATATAAACCCAGTAGCAGGTGAGTCTTTTGTTCTTTATATTTAGTGAAAATTGGCTAAAGTTCTTTAGCTTGCGCCTTTTTTTTTTTTCAATGCAGTTTATTCAGGAACCTTGAACAATCATCTGACCCTGGGGAAAGCCAGCCCACAGCTTAAATAGCCTCTGGGTAGCCAACCCCAGCGTGCCACGTGGGCAATGCAGATAGGTCCACATACATGGAAGCAAGCCAGATCCTCAGCCTTAGCCAAATGTGGAATTGTTCGTGACAGAGAGCACTCACCATTGGGAAGGTGGAAGGCGGAAACCAGCTCCATCTTTAAGGCATTAGCTTGTGCCTTTTAAAAGGTCTATGACCCCCACGTTTTCTAAAGCTGTCCCATGACTGAAGGTGAACTTAGAAGTTCATGTCTTACCTGGGTCTCACATTCCAAGTTAAAAACTAACAATAAGGTTTGGGGAGACGGTTCAGTAAACGGAAGTGATGGCCGTGCAAGTATGAAGACATGATTTTGAATATCTCAAACCCACATAGAAGCCAGGAATGCCTAGACTTACATGACTATAATATCAGTGATGGTGGACCCCAAACCAGGTAGGTCCCGAGAGCTCAGTGTACAGCCAACTACCTAAAATTGTGAGCTTCTGGTCCAAAGAGATACAACGTCTCAAGCAATAAGGTGTAGAGGATGTCCTTCAACGGCTTTCACACATAAGCTAATGATAATAATAATGATAATAATAATAATAATATAGTAAAAAATAATTTAATAAAGGCTGGGCATGTGTGTACCATGGGTTTACATAAAATTAGCACACAGCAGTAACAGTGACTGTATGATTTTAGCATGCTTTTCTTTGTGGCTTGTGGAAAAAGATCCCATCCAGAATTTGTCGCATGTTTGAGTATATATGTGGGCACACTGTGTTGTCCAACTTAGCATTCTCTTCCTCCAGTGAGCTCTGACTACGCTGAGTAAGGAGAGGGCTCACACAAAGGTATAACCCATTTCTATACTAAATCCTGCGTAAGCCCGCGAAACCATCACAAAGCGCAAGGCCAGGAGCGGGCTTCATCCCACAAACTTACTTCTCTGCAGAATCGGGACATCTGATCATATTCCAAGGGAGCGTAACGGAAAGACAGCACGCAGTTTGGAAGTAAGTTGTGTCTGGTTCAAATCAGAAGTAGAGAACACTGCTTTTGTTCTTTCCTTCTGGGAACTCCAAGCTCAATGGTGTAAAAATTGTTCAAAAGGAGAGTTCAGTTTGATGGATGAAGCTGAGAGATAAGTATGATCTTAAAATGATATACTACCTCAAGAAACTCGTTTTTCCCTCTCCCATTAGTCATGAAAGTAAACCAAGAGCATTCCAACATTTATTTGCAATAGGCCCAGTTTATTTTCTTTTATCAGAGTTGGGGCTTTCCCCCATTACTCTTACTAGCTTTCTTTGAGGCAAAAGTATAGCTCCATAAAAAAGAGGGGAACAAAATCCTCTGCTCATTAACTTTTGAGTTAGTAAACTTTTTCTTCCCAACTGCGGCTCTCAGAACTCCTCAACTCACCATTCTCCCCATCCATTCTCACATTCCTTACTCGCATGTCCATCCCCAGCGCCTCAACCCGTCAGTTAAATTAGCTGTTTTTACAACATCTCACAAAAGGGTTTACAGCCGAAACTCTTTCCTCTAATCTAGCTCTTCTTGCCCTGTGTACAATTTCTTTATTGACTTTAGGTTTGGGAGGCTTTAAAAAGTAATACATATCAGCAAGCATTGCCTGCTTTCTGATCATATGTTTTCTTCTGCTAATCATTCAGTTACCTGATTAGAAACAGATGCAATCTATTTGAAACGTGAACTTAAAAGTGAACTGCTGGTGATGGCTGGTATTTTTAGATGGCCTGTGCGTGTGTCGTGGAAAGCCTTAGAAGCCTTCCAAGGCTAAACTATAGGTTATATTTTTATTTGTACAATTATTTTCTTACCAAATGAGCCATCCGAAAGCAACCGGCAGACAAAAGAAGAAATTAGCACCACAACAAATTAGCATCACCCACAGTGAAGGTGCATTTGTAAGGAGCCCTCAAACAAGAGCACAGGTCTGTGACAGCACAGACCCGGGGCCCTGCTGCCATTGTATGATGTAGTGGGAGAAGCAGACATCTGAATAACTGTTTAAAACCTGATGCAAATGACAACAATTATTTAAATATACATCCTGTTAGGAAAGGGAGAGAGAATACAGAATAAATGCTTTCTGAAGAAAATCGGGGAGAACTTAGAAAATGCAGTGTGTTGTATTTTAATGAAAGGGCTTGCATTTAATTTGTGTGTGTGTGTGTGTGTGTGTGTGTGTGTGTGTGTGTGTGTGTGCACATGCAGAGGCTAGAAGCAGATATCTAGGATGTTCTATCATTTTTCTTCATGTTTCTTTGAAATGGGATCTCTACTGAACTTGAAACTAGGCTGGTAGCCAGCATCATCCTGTCTCTGCCATACTACAATATTGGGGCTAGAAGTGTGTGTGTAAGCAACCAGACCTGACTACTTCATAGATGGTGGGATTTGAACCAAGGTCCTCTGCTTGTGCAGCAAGTGCTCTTATCCTCTGAGCCATCTCTCAAACCCCAACTAGTGGTTTCAACGGGCAGAAAAAAAAGGAGTTGACCTGGAGCACGACCCCACATCAATATTACCACCTCCATGTTTACTGATAAGAAGTGAATTAAAATAAAATATGAAAAAATTAAGTGATTGAATTGAAATTGGCTCATGTTTTATCTATGTGACCTGTTGTCAATTACACAGTCCCAGCCAAAGGAACTTGAACTGAACCACATAGAAAACTACTTTTGTAGAACTTATAATATAAATATCCTTCAGGTATTCATCTCATGAGACTACCAAACCAACTAAAATTTGCTTTAAAACAGGGAAGCCTAGTGAGCTGCCTCAATCAGAACTGGGTCCACGGGGGATCTGTTTTTCACAAGCATATGACGAAACCAGAGCGATCCTCTCTCCTGACTCTCATATGAATGAAGGCCATGTTCATTATGGCTGTTTCCTATCTGTGGATAAGATACCTGCCACAGAGCCAAATTGTGGACACCATAGCATCAGCTTTGCTGAACTGAAATGTTTTACACTGATGTGACCGTTTGCAGAGTTTTAGTACAAGACAAGTCTCAGCTGAGGTGAAACAAGAGAGTTCCTAAGCTTATATTTCTGGTTCAGCTTTTAAATTATATATATATATATATATATATATATATATATATATATATATATATACATCTTTCACTTCAGGATAGACATGGAAGTAGCCAGCGTGGTGAATATTTTTTTCCTGAGGTGTATTTGGTAACAGTAATAGCGAGACACCCCAAAAATCTGTGACTTCTTAGGAATAAGTGTTTGTCAAGTGACTGCTGAGTTCATCCCAAAGCATTCCCCTCACACACATGACCCTTTCAGTTACCATGAGAAGCAGAGAGGCTGGGTAATAGCAAGCAAAGGACCGCTTTCTATTGCTTTCATCTTCACTATCCTATCTAGTCATCTCTGCTCTGAAAGCCAGGTCCCTTTATAACTCTGAGGGCACAGGATGGCTTCTCTTGGCATGAACTGCAAGAGCTGAAACTCCGAGTTACAGAGAAGAAAGATTTAAGACCCTCACACCTCACAAACTTGGGTATCAGGTCGGAGCTGTGACAACCTGTCAGAATCTTGTTTGCGGCACCCAAGCACGCTAGGCACCAGGACAGCAGGAACAGCTGGAAAGCCCTCAGACTCTGGTTTCCTCAGTCATTAATGCCACTGATTATTTTGCTGTTTGACTACAGAGGCAGGCCCCGGCGCTTGTCCTAAACACAGCCAGTCCACTCACATCTCTCTTGGCCTTTTAGAGAGTGCAGATGTATCAAAATTCTAAAACCCAGCTAACTTTAAAATAGACATGCATTTGTTTTAAGAAAAAAAAAAAGAAAAAGAAAAAATTAAAAAAAAAAAATGCTGGGCAGGGGATGTCCCAAGCAAGCTAAGTATGGCTCTGCGTTTTATTAATTTCATTTTTTATCTTCTTGTGTACAGATGTTTGACAGCTGTGACATTCATGGGCAATGCATTTGAAAAAGAAGACATAAATATTCAGAGACATATTAGAATGCTGTTCGATGTAAGCACCTGTCTACTTAGTGTTGACGGAAAATCATTTCTTTTGCTTTATGCATGTTACCTCCAGAGACCACAAAGGTCCTACTCCAGTTAAAGAGCTGGTCCCAACGTCAGCATTGGCTCTTGCAACTGAGATGTATACAGCTAATTATATTTATTGAGAAAACAATTTTGTCTTATACAGGCAGGGATTCACAAACAATTTCGTCAATCTTCCTCTCAGACTCGATTTTCCGCAAGGATCCGGTGACTGAATGACCTAGTCTGAGGTCTTAAAACAGTGTGCTGACACTACATGGCTTCCATTGTCACCGAGAGAAGTTTCTCCAGCAGGAGGATTGCGGGAGAGGTGTCAGAAGAAGATGCTTGGTAGATCTCTAAAGGCCCTGTGAGAGACAACACAAGGTCTGCACAGAGCAGCCCCTCATCCGTGTCTTCAGTGTTTCACGTTTCAGTTGCCAGCGGTCAGCTGCAGTCAGGAAAGAATAAATGGAGCTCTCCAGAAGGCTTTTCATGAGGTTTACGTAACATATATGATTAGACATTATCGCAATTGCTCTATTTTATGGGTTCCTGCCATTAATCACGTACTGTGGCTAATTCTCAAGTTAATCTTTTCATAGGGTTTGTATATGATGGGTGTGTATGTATACAAAATGTTCCAGCATCAACACAGCTCAGTCCTAGCCATGGTTTTTGCCATCCACTAGTGTCCTCAGGCATATGCTCCTCTGGGCAAGAGGAATTAGTTTATACGCATGTGTTACATATTCTATTAACATAATCTTAAACTATCAGCAGTGCACAAAGATGTCAAGAAAAAAAATTCACTCTCTTTTCTTTTCTCTTTACTTTAGACAAGGTAGAAACATCATCCTGTAACTTAACTAGGGTGAATTAATGGCTGTGCACAAAAAAAAAAAAAAAAAACAGAGGGAATAAAAGAGGGAAGGAAGTAGAAAAGTGGGGACAAGCTTCGTAAGGATACCCAGAGAGTTTTGGGGGCCTCAAGGCCTGTTTTTGCTATGGAACCTCAAAGCCCCATAAAGGTACCAAGTGTTCAAACTGTGTATGATTAACTTAATCATTCCCCACAAACAGTAGTTTCCCTTCCCAAAATGGTAAAACACCATTGGAGATGGGTTTGCCAGTGGTTAACACCTGACGGCCCAGACACCTCCTTCAGCGAAATCTCGGCTCATCTCGGCTCAGAATTACAAATGTACCCTATTATCAGAAATATAATGAAACACAGACCAAAGCGAATCAAGTCTAATTCTTTTGGCTTTGACATTTCTCCCCATTTTACTTTTACCTGACAGGAGTAGGTAATGATGTTAGCTCGGCCTGAAGAGATGGGAGACTTGCTGGAGGAGAGAGAGAGAGAGAGAAAGAAGAGAGAGAGAGAGAGAGACAGCCAAGTCCTCAGCGCTCACACTTCCAAAACCTGACAATGCTGCCACCTACAGGCTAAAACGTTCAAGGCGGATTCTACCCGTGACTGCTTTTCTACCCCTTGCAATGAAAAGCACACAAGATCACCATAGAGGAGTCCCAAACCCAGAACCCTGCAAAGAGTTAAGTCACCAGGTGATAGCAAAGAACGGGCCCGTTCGCTTAGCCAGTTCAGTGCTGTTCCATGATTTAATTCGGATCATCACACGGCAACCAAAGCTGTCTAGAGGAATTACGAGCCGCAAGTTCAGATCACACGTGAATCCTTTTGCTCAATTAAAGCTAAGCAATTTTTAAGGGTTCCCCCTCTCTTTGCAGTATATGCAAAGAGCAGCGAAGCGTGGCCTACATATTTTTCGCATTAAAATTATTACATAAGGCCTGTAGCGTTTGAAATACTATGGAAATCAAAATGTTACACTCTGACCTTGGGCATTTAAACTTCGTCATTTGGGAAACTATTGTTGCCCTGCTTTCCTTTGTTCTAAGAAAATTACTGTGGTTAGTTATAATAGCGGAATGAATAATTACTGCAGGAAGAAAAGAAGTATGTAATGCTGCCGGAATGGTTCTTGAGCCTGCATTTTACTAAACAGAGTTTTAATTCTGTTTGAAGTCCAGGCATCATGACTAACGGCATTAGCCGAGTCTCCCTTCCCTACCGTACCTGCCCATACAAGTGATTGCTTTGTTTCTCGGACTACATAATCTAACTAACCTTTATGCCAGGAAAAATTCCAAAGATTCTGATAAAGGAAAAGCCTTCTGGAGAAGCCCGATTTTCGGTTGATGTAGTTTTTATGGATTAGGCAATTCACCACAGCACAACAGAATGCTGGACTACAAGGTTCGCTGCAAAGCATTTCTGTAAAGTCTAAAACTTTCCTCAGCTTTCCCTTTTCACTTTCTCACTAATTATTTCAGAGGACAGAGGAGTTGGCATTTCTTATTTTTATCTGTGCTTAAAACATGGATAATCAAATACCAAAATTATAATTTTATCAATTCCCAATTATATCCTGTGATCCCGATCGCTCTTTAAATTAGTACAAATACCGGCTTTCTGGCCGAGCAGCAAAGTTTTCACACTACCGGAATTCAAAATTAACTTTTAAATAATCAGTGGGAAGAAACACACGTTATTCTTTAGAAGGATTATTGTAATAAAGGATACAAAATAGGAAGATATAAAGAAATCAGGCAGTGCTGCAAAGAGCATCTTTGCAATTTGGGAGTGATTTGTTTATTTGCCTATTTATTTATTTATAATACAAATACACCTTGCTGAATTTCCATATGTATTTCCAGAAACAACTGACATCAGAATGCACAGCAGAACTTCCGAGTACTGTGGGAAATTCTTCACTAACTCAGATCAAAAAGAACATTTTGCACTTTACAGTAGGGTAGCCTATTTATTATTTACAATAGGAAGAAATCTGGATGTTTAGAGCATATGCGTGTATTGCATTTGACTCACAGATTGTTTAGTGGCTTCACAGAGGAGTGTACAAAATGCAAAAAGGATGCGATCTTTCTTTAAAAAAAAATCTGCAAAGATTAAATCTCTCCACATTTGCAGCCAGATATTTGCAGGATCAACAACTCCCTTAAACACTAGTTGGATTTAGTCATAATAAGAATATAAATACAATAAGAGATTCCTAAGGGGGATGCAATTTTTTAAGAAATTTCCATATTTGCTACAATAAATGTTATGCCTAGAAATTTTATAGCTAAGAGAAACACGGAAAATACTATACCCAGAGCCAGAAGACTGCTCCAGTACAAAGCAAGCCTGATATATTACCTTCCAAATACATTGCATGTCCCTGGTAAAGTTGTAAATTATGGTTGCAAATGAGGCCACAAACAAAATTTTGCTCGAGGCATGAATCATAAATTCAAACAATAATCATCTCCTACGTGAGGCACAAATACTTTGTTTACTTCTTAGGCACTGTTTCCTAAACACGAAGATGAAAGTAGGTCAAGGAAATTTAGCATCTTTTTCTCGTGAAGCATGCGAAAATGCTGGGTGGCACTGCCTTATTTAAAACTGCACAAACCTTTTACATATTAAAAATTTGTTTGCACAGTGCTGGGTCCTTAAGCATATTTCCATTTTACTTCATGATCATGCCGTATTACCCAAAGTATATACGTTTAGTGGGGAAAATAAATGATTCATAATATTAACCTGCTAGATGGAATTCTGATGTGCTTTTCACGTGGAAAGTAAAAGGTCTCTGGCTGCTATGAAATGCTACTTTTATCTAGTTAGTAGATATGATTGCTTACTATTCCTTGTACATAGAAGAAAAGTGAGATATTTTCTTCTTTCATTTTTTTTTCTTTTTACAATTTCGAAAAAGATGATTCCATTAAAACTTTTTATAAGCATGAAGCTTTAAAAAAAAAAAAAAAACCTGGCCTTTAAATTTGGCCAAATGACAGTAACATTGTATACAATGCAGATTTTTAACATGGCAATAATGATTTTTATTTATGAATACGGAGAACGCGGAGGAACACAGCTGCTCCTGTCTAAGGCTCCTGGTTCTTCTAACAGAGGCCCTGTTCTTCTCAGCGATGAATATCAACAACAATAACACTAATAATAGACCTATTGATTAAGTACTTACAGTCTACAAAGAATTGTGTTTGGGGCTTTGTATGGATTATCCAATTCAATTGCTACAGAAACTCTTCAAAGCAGAGGCTGTATTTGTATGTTTAACAGCTTATGAAACCAAGATTTAGAAAAGTCATGATGCCTGCCCCACACCCTTTTCCATCTCTGTTGCTGTTCCCCTCTGGGCAAGGCACTGAGCCTTCAAAGAAAGGCTCCAGGGCTATATATTTGTTGAACAAAGCAATAATTTACTCATCAAAACTTTATACCAGTATATAAAGCAACAAGAACACAAGCTTTTGATGTGTTTTAAGTATAAGCAAATGAAATCAAACAATTTATGTGCGCTTACATGAAATTAATAAACTGACACACAGCTTACATAATGCAAACATCCAACAAGTGTTTGTACCCTGGTATATACCAATGTCTGTTAAATACTTTGACTGTAGTGGGGAATTAAAAATTGGGGGGGTTCTCTCCCTTCATGAGTCTTTTACAGCAACAGAAAATAAATCGAAATATTCTTAATTCTTCATATAATATAATTAAAATTGAAGTTGAATAGAAAATAGGTGAATATGGACCAGTAAATAGTAGATGTCTCTGAGTAGGTGGTATGTCAGCTGCGTTCTGAAGAATGGGGAATTATTACGCCAGGACATACGCAGGACATTCTAAGGAAATGGAGAGTGCCCTGTGCCAAGGACCTGACTAGAGAAAGAAGAATACACATCAGAAACTGAAGTACACTGCATCACTGGGTATGGAATGAAAGCTCTTTGTTTTCATATTTGTCCCTCTCCCCCACTTTCTCTACTTCAGACATCAATATGTCCTCCATCAATTGCCCAAGACAAAAGATTGGAGTTGTGTTTTATTTCTCTTATCCTTTTCTCCCACATCTCATCAATCAACAGGTGCCATTAGCTCAGAAACATTATCCTGAATCTGTCCACTCTTTTTGATTCACTGTCCAGACCATCTTATAATCATTCCTTGTCTGGGGGACCACTGCTACAGCTCCCAACATGGCTATCAGCTTCCTTCAACTCTATTCCCCTCATGACAGTTAACCATCTCTTCAAAATGTAAAACAGGTCTATAAATAAGCTGTCCAGTGGCTCTTATGAACATCCTTCAGATAGCCACATGGTACCTTTCAAATTTTCACCCAAATACCACCTTCCAAGTAAATCCAAACCTTATGACTAAATCCCAAGGGAGACTTTTTTTAGCTTTTTCTTTATGGTATATCTTCACTTCTTAAAATATGCATTCTCAGCAAGAATCTAGTCTCAGTGACTGTGAATCCTTCACACAGAATGGTGCATAGCATACAGCAACCTTTCAACTAACTTGAAATCTTGGAGGGATACGCAGAAGTTAAAACATCCACAGACCTTTTGGCCACTGTCAATTGGGATCTTCATGCCCAATTAAGTGGGAAGCTTCAGAGGATTGCTGCACAAGAAAAGAAAAACACCACGATGGCTGTTGCTATGTGAAGACCACACTGAAGAAAAACAGTTAGGAGACCAATTCAAAGATGCAACTGAGAGATGCAGTTGGCTTGGAGAAAGGCAATGGTACTGGTGTTCGTGGAAAATGGATGGATTCGTATTATAATTTCAACACAGCTTCTTATGGACTGAGTTAAGAGAAAGGAAAGTTGATAAGAATTAGCCTCTGGATTTTGTGCAGGCAAAGGGTGCTGGGATAATATGGAAAAAGGAGTTAAAAGAAAATAAACCTGGTGGGAAGAAGAATGAATTCAATTGGATGCATTCAATCACCCTGAGTCATACTTGGTTTTCTGGCAACCCATTTGGGTCAGGTTCAGTTCTGGTATTTCTCCACAGAGGAGCAATTCAAGGAAAGGTTAATCTATTCACAGAAACAAATATCTCTTTAGCAGATATACTGCTCTGAGTAGATGGTGGCAGCAGGAGAAGCAAGTGACAGCCCACGAAGGATGGTGGACATTCAGCTCTTCATTTTTACGCCAGTTTTCTAAAGTAACCAAAAAAAAAATTACCAAGGAATTTCCTTATAACATAAGGAAGGATGCATGGATTGATAAGGCTTTTACACTGCATTTGATTGAACGATCCTGCTGTTGTAGGTTTTTCTCCCTTTCTCTCTCCTCCATTCTCACTTTCACAGTCCCTCTGTGCAATCTGAGCACCAGGGAATGTGAAGCAAAGAGGACAAGTGGAGGTTATCTAACCCCTTAAGCAGCTGTGTTAGTCACTGTTCTGAGGGAGGCTCTCCTCACAAGCTATTTCTTGAAGGAGGGTGGCAGAAGCTTTGGAGGGTGCAAGAGTGACAGTGATTGCCATTAAAGAGATACAAGCAAGACTCTCTTTACTTCAGGAAGTACCTGAGGTGTGCCTTGGCTCTTCGATGGAGGAAAATGATATTTTTCAGAAGGTCTTCTACTTGACTGGAGGATTTGGAGCTCCCGTAGATATAAATCTGTCAGGAAATTTTTTTAAACACACCTTTTTGTAATAATTTACTTTTATGGCAAAGCCATCCATTTCTGTTCATAGTTTTGATCTATTGTATTATGAAATAATACTTTATTAATTTATAGCATAGTTCTAAGTTTCTTAAGATCTATTCAGCAGAGTGAAGTTGGTACTATTTCTCAAAATGGGTAAATAACAAGAACAGCAACAAAAAACCCTTGAGCATGAATCACCTTGAATATGAATTGTTCTTAAAAATCCTCAAAGAAATGATCAAATAATCTTTGGTGCACAACTTCTTAGTCTGATTCTATAGTCAATATTCTGTGTATGTAATTGTAATAATTGAATGATGAATATTTTAAGTAAAAACCACTGGAAAATATCAAAATTATTAGTACTTTAGATGTAACTGAATGACCTTAATACATAAACCACTAAACTGCAAAGAAAAAAAAAAGAAAGACACGCATTAATGGAAATTCAACAAAATGAAGTAGACATGTCTTTGTGAATGCTGTAATTGTGAATTCGATAATGTGACAAAGAAGTTCCACTTTTTGCTCAGCTCAACTGAAGGTGGCTTAAAGGGCTTGGTACAGTCAAGACATATTGGGATAGGAGCTCTTCTCCTGCTCTGCAAGGTCCTCTGGTCCTGTTGGGATGCAAATACGTTGGGGTACAAATTAGCACAGTTCTAGCATCTGAAGACAAGGCACCTCTACATTCACCCAGGGACAATAGTCTGATTTGATGAGGACTGAAGGATATGTGAGTGAGAGGGACCTTCCTTTGACTTTTATTCTGGAATAGGCTCTGGCCTTGGTTTTTCTTATCAAACTGAATATCTTGTCAAAGAAAAGCCATTGACTGGGGCTCAGCACTCAGCAAGACACCATCTATCTCTCTTCTTCCAAACATAAGGAGCTGATCTTCAGCCTGTAGCCTCCTCCCCACAGAAAGAAAGGATGGGATTTTATTCTTGATGTCCCAGACATTTTGAGAGTAGACAAGAGGGCTTGCAAGTAAAATACATTAAACTGTAAATACCATACAGAAGGATATATGTGCTTGTAAACACTGTATTTTAAACAACTCCATTTGCCCTTGTGGTTTCCTAAATGTGTAGACCTCACCCATTTTGTTCTCCTGTAAAATGGCTAAACTAAAGTGACTCCTTTAGCAATTTTGCTTTGAAGTATTGGGAGTTCCTTCACCCTAGAATAGTGTGCTTTGTAACCCCAAAGCAAAGAAACTAAAATTAGCTTTAATAATATAAACCTACTTTTAAAAGAAGTTGTCAGAGTATTCTAGAACAACATGCTAAAGTCTTTAACCTCATCAAGAAAGAAGACATAATTTCTAAAACTCTTTTCACTCATAAATTGAATAAATAAGCATTTCTTACTTCTCACCTCAGGTAAATACATATATTTATTTATGTCAGAATCACTTAGGTGAATGATAAAGCTGAGAATGATGATAAACTCAACGATTGGCTGAAAGCCAGCATGGTTGAATAACCCAACAGACCCTGGTAATAGAACTGATACCATCTATCCAGGAGAATGTTTTTGAAGAGATGTGACTGTTTCAAAGTAGTTTGCACTATTACCATTTAGTTGCCATTTGTATTCGACTCAGCTCCCATTTGCCTCTAAAAAGTTGTATTAAATGTGTACTTCAAGACTGACTGAGATCTCGTTTACTGAAGCAAAGGTTTTTATAGACCGTGTTTAAGGCCTTAAATATGGAGAGTAGTGAGGTAAGGTACAAAAACCAAGACAACGCTAACAAGATCTGACTAATATCCAACACATCTTTCTTCTAGTTTAACCAAACGGCACATGAAAAGCATAAGCACACAAATCCACTCCCCATGGGAGTAGGCATGAGGAATGCAAATCAAAAATTACAAGGGGAGTCCTGAGGCACACAGGTTTGGCAAGTCTGTCAAGGTGGTTTCTCTGCCTCTTATAACTCCGGTGATAACCCCAATCAGCTTTCCTCCAGCTTCCCTTGTGGCCACCATTCTCGCCCCTCATTTTTCCTATTTAAACACAACTCTGAAAGAATTCCAGAGTTGGGTTACTATTGACATTGTACATAGGAGAAGCTGAGGGAAAGAATGGCTTCACCACTAGTTGGTCAGATATGAAGTCTTTGTGCATTAGCACTCAGGAAGCTGTAGGGTTCTTAGTCAACAAAGCACCCAAAAGCCACCATCCTTCCTGGAGATCAGCTCTTGATTGGAGAGAAACTGCTAACACAGACCATGTATGACCCTAGCTACCGTGGTGGTGGTGGTGTGCATGTGCGTGTCTGTGTGTGTGTGTGTTTGATTTTTTTTTTTTCTGTTGTGTTTGTTAAGAAAATTCTTATCAATAACCAATCTAAGTGGATTTTTGCTTCTTTAAATTGAGTCATTTTTCTGCCCACAAATATGTTATGGCATACTGGTTTCCAAGGCTACATATATATTTGTCTTAAATGTGTAAGAATCTTTAAACATTATGAAAGAAACCATTTTTGTTCTCAGACCTTTTTTATGATAAGCCAAACATCCAAGAAGTTACATTTGTGAGGTGAAAATAATAAGAACGTTGCAATCACCTAATAAGAAATACTGATTGGCTAAAAAGAGAGCCCTGGAAAAGGAATAAAGGTAGCAGATAGGACAACATATCCAACTAAAAACTTGGGCTAACCTCCTGGATGCTATTTTTTATGATTGTTTATAAATGAAGAGCAGCAATGTTGCTCTTCTGAAAATACAAAAAGTACCATTAAAAGTGGGGGAGGTGCAGGCAGACTCTATTGTGAACAAAATCAACTTGAAATATTCTTAAAGGAACACAATCCAGAAGAAAGGGCAAATTGCCAATCCTCATTATTATGTGCAGTGATAGCAATGATTGGGTTGATCATTCAGGTCATGTGACTCCCCAAACCTCTTGAATTCACTGATCCGCATCTTCTCTGTAGATTAGGCGGGAGCAATGCTAGCAATGTTTGCGAAGATGTCCTGTGCAGATTAAATTAGTCATTAAAATACGAAATTAGGTTAGGCAAAAATCTCACCTGGGAAGACTTACAACTAAGATGTATACTGTAAAATCTAATCCTTTATCTTAAAGACCCTTTATCTTATCTTGTCAGCACAAAAGGCAGACATTCCAAAGACAGTGGCTGCACAGAGTGCTCAAGGCACATTAAAATGGAACCCAGTGACTAAAAGATAATTTATAAAGTCGAGACAACTAACCAGTCCTTCACCTGGATTGCTAAAATGTTTCTAAATGTACAGAAATATTTTCCCTAAGAACCCCTTCTAACTCTTGACAACGCACAGCAACAGCAGGGACTTTGTGTACAGAAGTAGTTCTAAGGCAAGGCTTGACAGCCTGTCTTGTCACTGCGACAATCAACAATGTTTACTAAAGCATCTATATGCCTTCCCAATGCCATGGTATTACCAAGTGCTCAGAAGGCTTCGCACTTAACACAAATCACATGGTTCCTTTTTTTTTTCTTTATTTTTCTCCCCCCACCCCCTCCTCTCTCTTCTCCAATTTAACAACTGCTCTCCATGCCTTGTAACAGCCTGAGGTCTGGAGGCCTGGCTCATGTAAAGAGTCACACTGCTGGTTCTGTAGAGTCTCCGGGGTTTCTGCAGTAGCAAGATTTACATTTTCATTACTAAAACTCTCCAACCAGATAATGTCACTCTATGCAATGTCATGCAGACCCTCTGAGTCTTCCAAATGCTTGGCATCAGATCTGCACAAGCCTGTTCTCATTAAACAGTTCCCTTTGCTTGCCTTGTACCGAGCAGCTTGCTAGCCCACAGCTTCACCTTAGTTTGCCTCGTGACCCATTTCTTCAGGATTTTCCTTTGGCAGCCAGATTCTGGGGGAGTCTAAGTATTAGAATCCCTGGGTGGTTTCAGATGCACCTGTTCCCTTCTTTCCGGAGTCATTAGAATTTGGCTGAGAGGAATGACAGCAGGTAAGAATTGAGTTTGTAAAAGAGCGACTCAGCATGACATTTTTTCCTAAAGTGCAGTGGAGTGCATCCCTTAACAGGGAACTTAGCCACAACCAACCATCTTTTAGTTTTATAATTTGGGCCTCTCAGTAGCTGTCCTAGGATTTCTCCCTCTAGTCTTAACGCTTCAGGCAAATTCTGAATAATGAATGGGAGGAGCTGGGGTAGAGGGTTGCTGGAGAGAAAGTGTCTAAACCCTATACTAGGAAATGAGAATTAAAAAAGGCCTTCTGCAGTCTGTATTGGATACAGATGTACTCAATGCAACAATCCTCTTCTGTAACATTGCCAAAAACACACCAGCTACATATGGCTGCCTTGTCGGGTGGAGAACGGTGATGGGACTGTCTAATAAGCATCATTTACTATTGGCAACAGAGCAATAAATTGACTATTGTTCTGAATGAACCTCATACCACAGCAATTTTTGAGCACCTTCTACGGGAAGAGCCTGGGCTAAGGTTTGGGATCGTGTTTCTTCCACTGGCTCTGCTCTCTCACCATCCTCTCAGCTCTTAAGTCGGGATCACATTAGGATGCTAAGTTCTGTTTTCTAGTCACTGGGACCAAATGTCTAGCAAATGCAGTTTGAGGGAGGAATAGAAGGGTTTATTTCAGGTCACAGTTTGAGAGTATACTCCATTTTGGTGAGAAAATCATAGGGACAGGAAGGTGAGAGTCCATTCAACATCAGGAAGACAGCACTGAATTTCATTGCTATTTGCTGTCTCCTTTTTATTCAGTCAAGGACTCTAACAAAATGAATCTAAGACAATCTTAAATATGAGTTATATAGATATATACATATGTGTTTATAACCCTAATACAAAACTATAATGCTTAAGAAAGTGTTGCTTGAAAAACAGTAACTAAAACTACCACCAAGCAACAGAGAGCAGAAACAGGGCTATAGGGACTGGACACCTGTTTCATGACAGTGCTGACAGGGCAAAGAGTGAGGAAAGGGTGATCTCCAGAGCCAACCGGAGATCTATGCTGGAAAACCCAACCTTGATCTGTACTTCTCCTCTCATACACTAAATTTAATTCAAAGCAGATCAAAATCCAAGAGGAAAAACAAACTTCTAAAAGATGGCAGTGGAGGTTTCTTCAGGAGCTTGGAATAAAACAACAACAAAAAAATTTAGGCAGAAAATGCACTATTGTACAGGAAACAACTAATGATCTTGAATATATTAAAACTAGAAACTGATTTTCATCAGAAAGAGTAATAAGATAACTGGAATCCAAGACAGCTGAGAAAATAATCATAACACACATATCCAATGCATTGGGTCAGAACACAAAATTTCTATATACCAACACTATTAAGAATGCAAAATATAGGTAAATGAGAAAAAGCTGAGATGGCTTTTCACAAGAGGGCTTCAACAGAGAAATTTATTATATGAGAGAGAATTAACTTTGCTGATAATGAGAAAATGTAAATTACTATTACTTATAATAGTAACAATAGCAATGTGCAACATAGCACACCTCCTTTTGACGGAAAGAAGATTTAGAGAGTCCTGAGGCCATCTTTAGAAGGGCAGTAATCTTAATCCCTTCTAAATCATAAGGACCCCACCCTCAGGTCCTATTTACCTCCTAAAGGTTCCACACCTAATCCCATCCCTTCGAGAGCTAGTGTTTCAACATGTGAATTCAGAAGGAACACAAACATTTAGTCCATAGTGCATGGCTACTTCAAGAGGCTCAGAATATACCACTGGGGGATTTGTGAAGGTGAACTTATCAACATAAATGAAGGAAGTGGTTTTGACAAAAAAGATGAAGATGTCCCAGAGGAAGTGGTGCCAACAAACAACTTCACATTACAAAATCTCTCAGAGATATTTTGTGACATTGCAAGCTTGAAGGATAAAATGTTGGAATCCGATCAAAACGTAAAAAGAAGTATGACAATATGCCAATGCAAAAGAAAGATCCCTCACTCTCTGTGGTAAATTATACAAGAAGAAAAACACTGTTCAAACTACTTTTCCAACTTAAAAAGAAAAAGAAAAAAAAATCAATGTGTTTTAATTCTGAATGCTTCACATAGACATGACCTTTTTATTTTATCATGTGTTTGAATCTGACAGATGACTTTTACACTTTTTATAAAAATTTCTGTAAATCGCTAAACAATGGTAATTTTTCTCAATATTTTAAAGATCGCATTTCCTACGCTACCTGTGCCTAGCCATTTAAAAAACCCCACATTCCTAGGCAAAGCTGCAGTTCTCTATACTCCTTTCTTGATTGTCAAGCTTTCCCTATTGCCAACAATTTAACATTCTTCTATATTGCTTAGCTGTGTTTCTACCACAAATCATTAGCTTAATTGTTCACACCATTCTAACTCCACTCCATGAGTTTGCTCATGATATCTCTTTACCTATGATTTCTACCACCTTATGCCGTTGAGACACCTTCTTCCATGAAGAAATTCCTGATTCCCTAAATTAAGATGATTCTTTCTCCAAAAGGTTTACCTTCCAGAACAAGTAGTAAATCCTCATTATTAAATGAACAGCAGTCACATATCAAACCCTGGCTATGAAGCCATATGTATTTGGTTTTGATTTTATGTTTATTTCTGAAAAATAAAGACTTCCATGGAAAGTCAACTAAACACATGAGGCCAAAATAGACAAAACTGAAACTTGTGGTTTATTTTTAATAAATATGAAAATCCTATGGCAGGATTCTTTTTAGAAACAGTTAGCTCATATGATGGCTTTTATCTGAGTATTTATAGACTTCTAACTGTTAAGAACAAAGCTTTTGAGAACTTTATTCCTCCGTGTATGAGGAGAAGACAAGATCGTGTACTCTAAGAATTTTCTCAGACACTCCAACAACCGCCCAATTGCTGGGCTCTATTTCACTTTTATACTCTTCCTGTGAATAAATAGTTACTTGGGTCTGAAGTTTCTTGAACCAGCAGCTCTTTGTTGAAGACCTCACAAGACTTTTTAATAAAGACAACTGAAAAGAAATTGATTTCCACCCCCCCTGGTTTGAGTATTCAGAAGATTGGTAAACAATATCTCCCATGCTCTCCCTCAAGAATGTATGCTTTGATTTTTACTTTGAAGAAAAAAATACACATAAGTCAATATTTTTATTTTTATAATAACCACATACAGGGCTTTCTCGGGCAGGGATACAATGTAGCTGCTTATAGATCTTTATGTAAGACACTTGCCTGAGTACATAGCAATCTCAAACATCTTGACAGGGTCTGTGTTGGTTTCTCTGGTCCATGGGTCCTTAGTGAAGGATGATTCTCTAAACAACAGGGCATTTAATGTGGTTTGCATTCTGCTGCCTGGAGCAGAGCAAATCATATTCTGGCTCATATCTCCATTCTATGTGACTTACTTGAAATTAGTTTATTACCTATACATTGAACAACTTCTGTCCACATCACAAGCAGCATTTGCCATGGCATTGCCAAAGATCCTACTTCCGTAGTTCCCCGTCATGATAGTGAACATATTAATGGCGATTTTCTTTGTAACTTTGTCTCTTTGGCCATGATTTAGTAGATCAAGAATGTGCCAGCACTTCTGTATCAGTCCAATAGCCTTACTTCACATAACAAGCTGTAGGGTGGGACTGGGGGGAGTTGAGGGAGGGGGGTTTCAATTGGGATATGTAATGAATAAATTGTGAAAAAAATAAAATTTAAAAAAAGAAGTAGGATTTGAACTAATAGTCTCTGAGAGAGAGACTTGGAAATGGAAAAGGGGAGTTTTCTGCTGGTCATGCAAGGATGAAAGAAAGAAAGAAAGAAAGAAAGAAAGAAAGAAAGAAAGAAAGAAAGAAAGAAAGAAAGAAAGAAAGAAAGAGAAAGAGAAACAGAGATGAAACACACAGAGAGAGAAAACATGGCAGAGATACAGATAAACTTCCTAGTTTTATGCTTTAACTCCTTTATAACTTCCCTTCCCTGAGCTCCATTAGATGTTTTTATGTTCTTATAATAATAATAATTTTGTCTTGCTTACTTGAGCTCACTGGATTGGTTTATTCTTACTTCCTCACTATGATTCCTAATGAACACAAATAACCTGCTAATGCAGCAGTCCTGAGACTTCATCTCTGGAATAAAAACGGTGATGGCATCATAACTATAAATTCAATAGCACATCAGCAAGCAATGTGTAGCCTTTCAAAATTGGGGTGAAGAACCAGCAAGGTTCCTAGCAGGGAAGGGCTATTGCTTCCATCCTGAAGACCAGAGGAAGATCCCTGAAACTAGCGTGGCAGGACACACACACACACACACACACACACACACACACACATCCTCGTTTGAGTACATACAAACAACTCTCTCCACACACACAGAAAATAAATGTGTATTTCTAGAGGCCCCTAAAAATGGCATTGATTGTTAACTATTTTTACATAGGGAAATTTGCAAGTTCTTCCTCAGAAGGCTTTGTCTATCCTTGCTCTGGTAAATGGTCTATGCGCCTTTGAGGGCCTACACAGTAAATTTGCTGCATGCAAATTGATCTTCAATTCTGCAAAAGCATAACAGCCTTCCACATAGCGATCATGTCTTTCAGACCTGACAGTAACTTTCCACCTGAGTGGGCTATGTGGTCTTAAATAAGTTAGTAGGTCTTTCGTGAGACAATTTCAAACATCTTAATAGAGTCTGTGTTGGTTTCTCTGGTGCCACAAGCCCTTACTGAAGGAGATATCTCTAACCCAACCACTGACCATAATGGCACCTGTTGGCTTCCTGCCTCCTATTATTTACCTGTAGAAACAACTAAATATTGACATGTCTAAAACATTTTCCAAAATGTACTTGCTAATCTCTCACTGGGGATTTTTGTTTTCTTCATTCAATTTCTTATGGGTTTTTAATCTTCCTTACATTAAGCCTTATATGGGAATAGAACACATAAACTAATTATTATGGTGCCTAAGTAAAGGGCTAGGAAAGAGGCAGTTTTCTAAATTTAAGAGAAAATACAGCCCATTCTTTTCTGACTGTATCCCCAGTGCATGCTTACTTATGAAAAATAACATGATTACAATCAAAGGATCAAAAGCAAACCCAACAATTTCTCCTTTACTGGAAAACTGAACAGTAAGATTTATTTATAAACAAATTCCAATTTTTTTTGCTTATCTCTGACAAAGTTCTGCCATGTCAGCACATTTTTAAAGGCATTTAATCTCCAAAATTTTACACAATTGTAAAATGTACCAACAACATAACATAATCCAACACCATAAGCAATCAGCCAGCTGTGGACCACCTAAAAAACAGGGAGCCGAGTGGTTCACTTCTACTGTCAAGGTTAATAATTTCATGCTTTAAATATGTTCTGTTTTATTTTTAAGTCTTCTTTCTGACTTTAAATTAAAATGTATTTGATTTTTACTAACATGTGCAGGCAAAATTAGTGCGTTTCACACTAGGGATATAGGCTCAGTTAATCTTTTACAAATCTAATTTACTCTCAGGAAACATGACCATTCTAATGAAAAAATAAAGAAAAAGTAAGAAAGCCTCACATAACACATTGTCAAGGTATGTTTTTACTAATAGCTATCCATATATTAAATAAAGTAATATATCCATTCTGCAAATTAGTTGTCATTGTAATTATATTTAAGCATAATCATCATTTATATAAAGAATATTTAGAATGGAGAAGAGAAACTTAGAAGAAAACAGGAATAAACTGCCTTATTTGCAGGCCTTTGGTCCCCACTGTAAATTAACATAGCAACATTACCAAAATAACCCGGAAGTGAAAACTCACATGTCCACTAGCTGATGGGAAAAAATTCAAAATGTGGTGTGCCCATGCAATGGAATGCTGTCTGGCCATAAAGAACAAAGCGCTTATACCATCTACTACGTGCGGGCGCCTCCAAATAGGAACATAGGAGAGCTTAGAGCTCATTACCTGAAGCGGCCCTCTCAGCTGTGGGATTCGTGCGGTGCTAACCACTAAGCTTACTCAAAGTAGCCATGACCTTTATGTGACTATTGTATTCCCAGTCTTAACACTATTGTCAGGCTGCCCCCAGATCTTTTCCTTTGCCACAAAATATAAAACATTCCCGGATGAAAAGACATGAATTTTGTGCTCTTAAAGGAAGCGAGCCCAGTTAGGGCTTTTCATTGTGGTTGATGAAATGTTTCACCTTTCCAGCCTGGGCACTGGATAACACCAACCTTCAATTTGTGCCCTGCCAAGGCAGAGACTTCTAGCTCCACCAGGGCTTCAGAGAATCAATTCCCCAGTCTTTGGAGGCCAGGTGTGATTTGCTGAAATTTATCTGTGAGCCCCAGGCAATGCCAGGATACCAAAATGGATGCATTCGGGGTTAAGTACCTAAGCAGCAATTTCCTTTTGAGCACTGCAATGTGATAAAGCACTAGAACTTCACTCTTTCAGTAAATGTACTGTAGGAAAATAGAATGGGAAGAACTTCTTGTGGCCATTTGTCCTAGTGATTGACTAACAGAGAACAATGGGCAGTTTTCCTCAAGAGTGACTTCCTATTGGAAGAGCCTGGCTCTAAATCCACTTCCTCTTACACTGTGTATAAATGGGATGCTAGTAGGAGAAGCACTCGTCTCCATTAAATGGACAAATTTGACCCCATGAACATGACCAATAGCAGCACAGCACCTACAAACAATGAAGAGATCCATTTCCATTGCTTTCTAGAGCTTGTGAGGACTCTTTGAGGGTGAAAACAATCTTCCCACGAGTTCCATCTGGAGGCGGGGATCGGATTGACTCTGAAGACAATGCTGCCATGCATCTCAGCCTGATGGAAAGCACCCCCAGATCACATTCTGGGTGTTTCTCGGAGTATATCCAAGTAAGTACTGTGATGGGAGGATGTCTAAAGTCTATGGCCACCACCCCAGTGGAGCTTCCACCAAGGACTTCTTGCGTGTTGAGCATGCAGCTTGCACACTTGCGCAGCTTAATTGAGCCCGTTCACCAGAAAAGCATAAGTTCAAGCTCCATAATTTTATATAAAAGGTTGTTTGGGAGCCTATAGCTGCAGCTTAGTTAGAATTCTTATGCAGAATAGGAAAACATCCCATCCCTGGGTAACAGTCTGGCAGGTTTCCCGCCTCCATCCTTCTTCTTGTTGCTGTCTCTGGCCTCAGCATGCAATGTTTTTTAAGCATTGCAAAATGTCAATACACAAGCAAAGGAAACCTGAAGCAACCTCCTGCTATCACAGAATCTTGCTTTATAAAAGCGAGAAACACTGACATGCAAGGAAACCTTATTCCCTCCTTCCCCTCCTCTCTGAACATGATTTGCTCCCCCCTCCCTCTTCATATATAAATAAACAGAACGTGTCTGTGTAGTTGGTGCTTTTTTCTCCTTTGGTCTTCATAATCAAGGGCTATTACAGCAATAGATCTTATCTGTGGAATGGCAGTCCCTCTGCACCTTCAGTTCAGGTTTTTGTTTATGCTTCGCTGCCATTGTGGCTGTTCCTGATAGTTTTAGGTCAGCCATGACAGACTATGGGTGACACTAAATAAACAAGCTGGGAGTCTGGGACCAGCCAGGAAGGAGTGGTACTGGGGCTTCACAGTTTGATTTTCCTTGATTAATCACCCCTTATATTTAGAAGAACTTATTGTGTACAGTACCTGCTTGTCTGGCTTAGCAAATTACACCATCAACAGGCAAGGACTTAGCCAAGCTCATAAACAAAGGGAAGCCCGGAAGACAAGCACAGCTTACTCAAATGCACAGTGAAGCCGCTGGCTTCAGGAGCATGATCGGGCTGTTTATTTATTTTTTGAAATAGTTCATAGCTCTTTCTTCTGCTGCTTGCTATCCCGCTCTGACCTGAGTCACCTTGTTGAGCCACCTCCCAGGTCGCCCAGATCTCCACAACCAGCAGCCTAAGCATTTTGAACAAGAATTACCTCATCTTGGGTCCAAAAAATGTGTGTGTGCATGTGTGTGCGTGTGTGTGTGCGCGCTCGTGCACTTTACAGTTACCATGCTTAACGAGGAAGCTACTGGACAGGCCCATGCTTTAATATATTTTCTCCTCTGCAGCTCAATTTAACACCATCCACAAGTTTCCACTGTGTTTCAGGTACTACAGTGCTCACTGTAGATTTATCTTTATCATTTTCCTCAAGTGATTCTCCAAACTTAAGCAAAGACTTGAGAGTTGTGTAGATTATAACTGTAGAGTTATGTAGCTCTAAACATCTGGGGAGAAAAAAAAACTTCCTCTTTGAATCCTATATAACAACAAATCATGTTATCAGGAATCCTGAGAAAAGTCTTCAGTTCAAACTCAGTACATGTAAGATTCTAGGGGCTGTTCTCACCTGGCAATAAGAAAAGATTACAATGACATGTATCCGATAAGTAGGAAAAAAGTAACAAAGCCTAACAGACAATTCATGAACAGATACTGCTAGAGTCCTTCAACAGCTCATTCAGATATTAGCACCATTAAAATATGACCAATTTTAATTGAGAATTCAGCTTCTCAAAACTGAGGCTTATGCTCCATTTTGGTAAGTCTACGGAAAATTGGACTTACTTTCACTTGCCTAATTCCAAAGGGAAATAAAATGGTATAATCTTTGTGTTGAGTAAGAAAAATTCCCCAGGCCATAAAGAACCACTGTATTCTAAGGCAGCTCTTCTCACAGTTTAATTTGTGTAAGAATCACCTGGAGATCTTCCTAAAATGAGATTTTGATTAAACAAGTCCAAGTGGGGATAGAGTCTCCATTTGTTACTAATTTGGGGACAATGAAGGGAGCACACATCCCACACCGTACACAATGTTAGACCCCACCTATGTGCTGGAAGTTGGTCGTGAGAGCAAGAAAGTGCAGTGATGTGTGTATCAGGATGAGAGAGAGAGGACACAGAGATCAAAAAATGCAGCAATGCTTCAAGCCTAGAGGCTTCCTTAGACCGACGTAAGCACTGTATCCTATTTTGAAGGTGTTCCTCTGGTATAGTCTTGTAGATATCTGTTAAGGTGTGTGTGTGTGTGTGTGTGTGTGTGTGTGTGTGTGTGTGTGAAGAGATGCAGCATTAGAGTTCCAGAGAGAATTTACAGTAAATGCATATGAGGATGAACCATATGAAACTGCTAATAGTGACAGTTTTTCACCTTCACTCTAACATATAACCATGTCACATGGTTGAGGAGCATTTTCCTAAAGATAGCAATGACATGTAGGTAGATGAAATCGGCAGAGCTAAGCATGAAGACTTAGATAGGAGCTGAACTTGGGTGAGCAGGGGAAAACAAAATAAGATCATTTGTTAGGCTAGTCAAAAGGAAGTAGCACAAACTATATATATGACAAATAGAGATTTATTTTCCCCTAGGTTACATATCATGAATATGAGATCACACATTAGCAGAAAGGCTTTGTTCTGAGGCATGGTCCCTTACTTCATAATGGCTGCTTCATCCTTTCTGTGGTCATCACATTGTCATCTGCCTTTTATATAAGTCTGTGCCCTGCTCTCATCTTCTTATGAGAGAATGAATAACGCTGCAGTAGAGGGCACCAGATAAGCTCATTTCAAAGATCATGTCTCCAAATACAGTCATGTTCTGAGTACCGGAGACAGGACGAGTGATGTTCACATTTAGAAAGAAGGTAATTCACCTCTTAACTTAGTGTGATGTTTTGACTAGGAATGGCCCCCATAGACTCATGTGTTTGAATGCTTGGCTCATAGGGTGTGGCACTATTAGGTTTGGCCTTGTTGGAGGAGGTGTGGCCTTGATGGAGGAAGTGTGTAACTGTGGAGGCAGGCTTTGAGGTCTCCTATGCTCGAGCTAGACTCACTGTGGATCACAGCCTCCTTCTGATGTCTGCAGATCAAGATGTAGAACTCTTGGGCTCCTCCAGCACCATGTCTGTCTGCATGCTTCCACGCTTCCCATCAATATGATAATGGACTAATCCTCTGAAACTGTAAGCCAGCCCCAATTCAATGCTTTCTTTTATAAGAGTTGCCATGGTCATAGTGCCTCTTCTCAGCACTTAGAATGTTTCTCAACATGTGAAGAATCATCATAGTCTCTGAATTTTGAGAAGCAGAATCTCAGCCATGAGAAACAGAAACAGAGAGAAAGGTGAGAGCCACAAACAAGTTGTTTTAAAAGGCCATATGGGTTGAAGTTTGGAGAACCCCACTGACATTTGGAAGAGCAATTCAAGTGACAAGATCAGGTGGAAATCTAAAGAGAGAGGAAAAGAAGTAAAGACACTACAGAAGAATCAGAGAGACACCCAGGACCCATTAAACAACCAGCCTGAAGGAAAAATCCTTGGACCAACTCAACTATGAACCCACTAATTTGACTCTTTTTCTCATTAAGTCACCCCTTCTCTTTTCCTGAAGAGAAAGCAAAGTTCAGCATCATAAATAACATTCAGTTCTTCCTGAGATCAGTTTTACATGGTTCTTTCTACTACCCTTGGTGAGATTCATGGATAAGTCGCCCTTCCCTTGAAGATAGGAGTACCTATGACCACAGGCTTCAAACATTAGAAGGAAATGGTTCTCTTCTGTTACAAATTTGATTTGAGCCTGAAGGTCTTTAATGAGTCCAAAGAACTCTACTGATTCCATGATGTTTTATCTGTTAAGGCACAACCCCCATAGACGGGTGTGCTAAACACCTAATGCTACTTTCTCACAAGTCTGAAGTCTGGAACCTGAGATCTGGGTGCTAGGAGCATTAGGTTCTTAGTGAGGATCTCCCTGGATTGAAGATGTCTCCTCCATTTGCCCTCACACAACAGAGCAGACAGCTGAAGCAAGCTGCATGACATTTTCTCTAATAATCATACCAATCTCATTCATGTGAATGCTCTACATCCATAATAACCTCCTCAAGGCTCCAACTCTTAACAACAGCCACTGGAGGCAAGGAACCTAACATATAAATTCGGAGAAACAGGGACAAAAACATTCAGCCTACAGAACTGAACTCAGCATTCAGAGGTGGTGCTCTATGCTGCCACATGAGAAATTCATTCCAGAGTCTTCCACTTAATATTCTTAAATACCAAAGAAAATCTCAAGGTGAAATCAGTATGAAGGGAGTTGGAGACTATTAAGAAATATTTGCAGGTAAATGGTGGGACCTGGAAAGGATCATCCTGAGTGAGCTGTCCCAGAAGCAGAAAGACACACCTATATACTCACTCATATAGACATGTAATATAGGATAAACCTACTAAAAGCTGCAAATCTAAAGAAACTAATCAAGAGAGAAGACCCTGACTAAAATGCTCAATCCCCATCCAGAAAGGCAAAGAGGAAAGACAGAAGAAGAAGAAGAAGAAGAAGAAGAAGGAGGAGGAGGAGGAGGAGGAGGAGGAGGAGGAGGAGGAGGAGGAGGAGAAGAAGAAGAAGAAGAAGAAGAAGAAGAAGAAGAAGAAGAAGAAGAAGAAGAAGAAGAAGAAGAAGAAGAAGAAGAAGAAGAAGAAGAAGAAAACAGGAAACAAGTTAGGAGCCTCCCACAGAGGGCCTCGGAAAGACTCTGCCCTGCAGACTATCAAAACAGACCCTGAAACTTATGACCAACTGTTGGGCAGAGCGCATGAAATCTTATGTAAGAAGTGGGAAATAGTAAGATCTGGAGAAGACAGGAACTCCACAAGGAGAGCAACAGAACCAGAAAATTTGAACACAGGGGTCTTCCCAGAGACTCATACTCCAACCAAGTACCATGCATGGAGATAACCTAGAACCCCTGCACAGATGTAGCCCATGGCAGTTTAGTGTCTAAGTGGGTTACATAGTAATGGGAAGAGGGACTGCCTCTGACATAATCTGATTGGCCTGTTCTTTGATCACCGCCCCCTGAGGGGGGAGCAGCCTTACCAGAAGAGGAATGGTAGGAGGAAATTGTGTTATATGGGCTCAAGGTACATTATTTTACATGTATGAAATTGCCAAAATAATAAATTAAAGGTATTTTAATAAAGATATTTGCTATGCCTACTGTTATCTAAGAAACTTTTCTTTATTAAATGAGATCCCAAGATGGTTTTGAGGTACATTATAGGCTAATAGGGTTTTACAATATGAACTTAGGTCAGACAGTCAAAGGAATATTTGCTATTCATAGACTACGAGAGTGAAAGCGTGTATATTGACTACAAACTTCATCCAGGCCTTGTTTGTAAGATTCTCCTCATCCTCAGCCAGTAGGAGGGGCTAACTTCCCTTTTCACATGACTGTCAGCTTCCACCTTTATATCTTATATTGAAAATGTCTATAATAATCAAGGTGATAACATGTCAGAGCGAACACTCTGGCTATTATGGATACTATTATGAAAATGGAAGCAAATTTAATGCAAATGCAAATAGCTTAGTCTTTCCCATAGAAAACTTCCGTTCAATTCACAGACGGTTCATGTTTTGGGGGTATTTTGCCTTAAAAACTATCATTTGGAAATTCAGTTCTGGGTTGATTTTTGCCAGAATCTCCCTTTTTCTTCAAAAAAATGGGATGGGGTAGGCTTAGAGAGGATTTTGGCCGTTATTCTGGCCTCTGAGGTCTTTGCTTTTAAATATTTTTTTCACGTAAGTACTGCTCCCTCTCCTTGTACTCAGGTCTGAAGTCAAGCTAGAGTGCTTGATTCTTGGCTCATTCCGAGGTTGATTGCAGTCTGGTCATGATCGTTGACTCACCTTGATCTTCACCATTTGGCAGAGGTAGCAAACACGCTGAATTGGCTTCGGCAGAGAAGGGAGCTACAGAATCTCTCTTCTAGCCCATCTTAAACACAGCTATAGTCTCAATGCCTAGGAGACACTCTGATATACAGGTGGCATTTAGTCAATATTTTGAGATAGATGGATACTGAAGGCTTGGCTCTTCCCATGGCGGAAGAAAGCCCTGCTATCTTTCCAATAACAGTACACACTCAACCAAGTTCAGTTCCTAGCACCCACTTAGGCATCTAATAGCCAGCTCTGAGGATTGGCCACCAAAGCACCTGAATTCATACACCACACACTCACACACACACACACACACACACACACACACCAATTAAAAATTAAATCTAAAATCATGTTCCAAACTATGTGGAAGGTCCTAAAATTACTGGATAGCAGGAAACTTTCTCATAAAACACGAAGACATATCATTTCTCTCTTTGTAAGAAGACTCAAATGAAATGGGCCTGTCGATCACCTGAAAAGGAAAATCCCCATGAGGGAAAGTTCTCTGTTCTAGAGAACTTAGAAACAGTAAGGCCCACCTAAAAGAAAGGTTGGTGCAATGGTCTCCTTGGCCCTTGTCCATCTCATTCCCTGAGAATGCTCCACTTTACTCCACACCAAGTCCTCCCTTTCCACCAAGCTGTTGTGTACCTCGTGTGACTTATTTCCATGGAGATCAGAAGGACTGGGGAGCAGAGAGACTGCCAGTGCAGACCGAGATCCCAGTGCAGGCACTTGTCTCCTTAACCTCAGAAAGTAGAAAGAAAACAGTCTCAACTCATAGGCAAGCCTCTTTATCAGACCCCTTTCTTTAGTAAGTTTTCATAAAGCTATTAATAAATTAAGGCATCTCTTAGGTGGTCGCGCCACCTATGTAAATAACATTGCCTTAGTATTTTTTTTTAAACCTTTTGCCAAAAGGCTTGAGTGGTAACTTTTTGCTTCCAAACTATGTTTTAAATAGTGACTCTTTTGTGTAGGGGGATGTTGGCCAGAGTAGCTGACACTAGGATGGTTTAATTAGTTCCACATTTGCCTCCTATCCAGGTCCAATAAATATGCATTCATCGGCACAGCTGCATCTCAGCATGCACATTTAAATTAAAGAGGCTTCCTCAGAGGCGGGGGCAATCCGGGCATCCCTTCCCTTTGCCGGAAGCCACAGCAAATCTTGAATCAGTTGTCTCTTTAGGATTTCTTCATAGGTGTCTATGTGTGACAATCACAAACACGTTGCCACACGTCAGATTTTCATAGTGTTATCTAATGACCTAGGGATCGTCTTCAAACTGTGCCAAGAGCTGTTTTGCTTCCTAATAAAACATAAGATTTTTTTCCCTTTCCCTTTTTTAAATGGGTGTGCACTGATGATACTTGACAAAGAATTTCAGACAGTACTAACCATGATTTTATTTCATTCCACTGTTGGTTTCTCTAGAACAAAGCATTATTAATTTACAGTAAAACCGAATAAAAAAAAAAAAAACCTTCTCTTTATATATTTAGCATCCAAATGAGGGTTACCTCAGATCAAAGAGACTGCCTCACCGGGCGTTTAAAGTAAGATACTATGTCTCGCACATCAATATTTTCAAATGATGTAGATGGTTTTCCCCATTGAGATATCCGTATCTTTCAGAAAGTGGGGCATTGCTCATAGGTTCTGACCTGTGCTGTGTCATTCATCCGCAGCCTGCACCTGACACAAGCCGTGACGGATGAGCCAGCTCAGTGTCTGCTCTCCCGTGCAGCGGGGCTGGTGTTCATCTTTTCCAAAGGGAGAAGTGCAGCCAGGAGATGGATGTGCATTCACGGGGCACCTGCAGGGCCGTTGTCTGCGTGACAGGCAATGGCGGCACCTGTCATGACATGGAATCAGGCCAGGAGGCATCAGAACCAACACCAAGTCATCTCAGACCAGACCCTTCAGGGAGGACCCAGAACAGTCAGGCCTGGCTTAACCATCTGTATGACCCTCCTATAGCTGTCTACATGGTGACTTTACAAACTGGCACCAAGCTACAACTGCCACCATGCCCACATGGTGTTTGTAGTGTGAACAGGGCACTCGGTACGTCCAAGAGACAGACGTAGGATGAATGAGACAAAGAGGAACAACACAGGGGAGGGATAAGAAATGGGGAAGGAAGAGAAAGATGAAGAGGGAAATCTCAGGTTTTCGCTTACTGTTCATGACTGTAAATTATGAGAAGGTTAATGGTTTTTATTGTCCTAAAATATACCTAGGCCCACCAGGTTCCTGAAGGTTAATTGCCGCTGCTGGGGGGGGGGCTGCCCTAATTTGTGCTGCCTTTTAATGACCTTCCTGTAGGCAAATGCTCCAAGAGGCCTGCCTGCAGGTGTGCTGCTCATCCACCAGACAATGGCCCTCCCTGGCAAAATGCTACACATGAGCCTGAGTTATCGGGAAAGCATGTTAGTGATTGGCAGTGATTGAAATTCCAGGGTAAATGTTGCTAGGTAATTTCGCACTTTCAACTGTCTTGGAGAATTTCTTAGTTGAATTTTCAATTATACTTCGGCGCTGTTCTCTTTCTGTCGCCTTGAAGTTTCTGTCCTATCGACAATGCGTTCCTGTAATACAATCCATTGCCTTTGGAGAGTTGACAAGACAAGTGAATGTCATGAGGCAGCCACATCCTAGTTCATAGTCACACTGCTTCCGTCTCTCTGGGTGGTGTGACTACATGTTCATATCCGAAAAGAATTGAAATGTACTGACACCTGTCTGAGAAAAAGAAATCCAGGACATAGAATTAACATAATGCTTGCAACAAAGTGGTTTCTACTGACTGCAAAATTAAACCGACCTACATTAGGGCAACTTCTTACCCTGAAAAGTAAACACTGGAAATGTGTTTCTTAACCAGAACTGCGATGCACTGATTCAAAGATCAGTATGGGTGACTACAACTTCAAGACAAATGTTGGCTACATAGCAAGATCCTTTCTCAGGAAAAAAAAAAAAATAATAATGCCTTAATAGTCTTTACTTATAAATAAAAAAAAAAAGCTACCAAATCTATGGCTTATTTTAGTCCCTGTTTTTCTTGTTTTGTTGTAAAGTGGTTCTTGCTTCTGCAGTCCTCTCCAATCCTTTTGATCGGTTGACAGTGAGACACACCCATACGTCCTGCACCTCCCCTCCAACCTCAAATTGTTTAGAAAAATGACTAGAAAATCATGCAGTCATTCCTACACATAACAGGGCAAAGGATAAGACTACACATCCCTGGTCATAATGTGATACCATTGCTTATCTCATTCTTTCATTTCTTTAGTTCTGGGAAAAAAAAAATGTTTATTCATGGAGACCCTTTTTATAAAGCAATAAAATTGGTAGGGGCAATACACCATACCCAATAACTCTGTGGTATAAAAAGGTAGTGTGTTTTTTAAATTTATTTATTTAGTTAGTTAGTTAGTACAATTTATTCACTTGGTATCACCACTGTAGCCCCTGCCATCTTCTTCTCTTAGTCCCACCTACCATCCCTCTTCTCCCCCTTTGCCCTTTCCTTAGTCTCCTGATAGGGTAGGCCCTCCTTCACTTCTATCTGACCCTAGCCTATCAGATCTCATCAAGGTTGACTACATCATCTTCCTCTATGGCCTGGCAAGGCTGCACCTCCAGGGTCAGGTGATCAAAGAACCAGCCACTGAGTTCATGTCAGAGACAGTCTCTGTGCCCCTTACTAGGGAACCTACTTGGAAACTGAGCAGCCAATGGGCTTCCTCTGAGTAGGGAGTCTAGGCTATCTCCATGCATGGTTCTTGGTTGGAGTATAGGTCTCTGGAGGCCCCCCTGAGCCTAGATTTTTTTGCTCTGTTGGTCTCCTTGTGGAGTTCCTCTCCCTTCCAGGTCTTTCTGTCTCCATCCTCTTCCATAAGGTTTCCTGCACTCTGCCCAAAGTTTTGCAATGAATCTCAATATTTTCTTCAATATCCTGGTGGGTAGAGACTTTCAGAGGTCCTCTGTGGAAGGCTCCTGTCCTGTTCCTCTTATGGCTGGTACTGTTTTTAACCCAGCTCTGTGATTGTGATTTTGGTCCTGATGATCTTCTACATTATAATCCTATTCATCCGCCTATGTTGACTGGAATGTCCACCATTTCTCTTGCCGGTGTTCCTAAATGATTAAAGGATTAAAAATACATTATTTCAAAAAAAACCATATTATTCTTATATGGTTCATATAGGAACACTGTGCAAACTATAGAAACTGAACAATTTAAGAATTCATTAATATCCCCCAAAAGATTAGGTACTAGTTTAATTGCATCAGGTATTGAGGGATGGAGTGAGAGGTTTGAAGCTGAAACTGTTTGTGGCCGGTGAGGAAAGAAGGATTTTGAGAGGCAGCAAGCCAGATACAATCATGTGTAGTGCATTTGCCAACTCTGTCTTTTCCAGACAGAAGATAATTTCATTTTCCTAGTAATTTAAAGATGGTGTAATTGTGTTCCTTGCTTTGTGTCAGAGTAGAGAAGACTTACTTCTCAACACCAGGGTATTGCTGCTCATTGATAAGAAATCCTAAGATCGGCCTTTTGAGTAAAAGGCCAATGTTTCTGTTGTGTGACAACTGAAAAAAAAAATTTTTTGGATGCTCCAGAATTGTATTATTAGTATTAATTATACTTTATTCACTTTGTATCCTCCCTGTAGCTCTCCCCCTCCTCGACAACTGAAAAATTTAAGATTACTTGCTACTTCTATTCTGTTTTTATGAATCAACAATATATTGTGTACACTAAACAGCTGCCAAGATTACATTTGTCCCTACTCCTGCTGCACTGTAAGTACAGCTCTATGATCTTAGGGATTCCCAATGGTTTTCGTATGGATGATCAGGACTTGAGAATAGTGTTTGGGACTGGTCTAACCATGCGCTGGCTTCGGGATTTGTTTGAAAAGTATGGGAGTTAATGTACTGTGGTGTGGGTTTCCCCCTCTTTTTGCTACTCATCTCCATGAAGAAGAGAGATGGTTGCAGGAAGATTACATGTCAGATATGGCAAGTAGAATACGGGGTTGCTCATGTTCTGGAAAGATGTCAGTGTAGAAAGCTGAACGCAGCTAGCTCTCCGGGGGAAGTCTGAGAGAGATGTTAAAAAGGATGAGAGGTATAACCTGTGTAGCAGAAAGGAAGCGATTTTACCAGGACCAAGAAGCAAATTTATAGCTGCTAACGACACCATTCTGTTCTTGACTAGACATAGGAAAGTCAACTACCTTAGAGGACATTTGAGAACACTTTCATGAGAGTGCCGATAGAAGTTGGGGGTTATATTCTTTTTATATCCCCCCAGCTTTATGAGAAAGTAGATTTATTGGAAATCTATTGAGAAGCTCAGGTCATTCAGAAGGCTAAAGCAGTGTAAGCAGGGGGTGAGTCTGAACATCATTCACAGTCCCAAGAAAAGAGAGAGATAAATTCTCCTCACAGAAAAGATTAAGTGTCTGCTACTTCCAGAGTTTTGTTTATTTTGATAACTAACATTGTTAATTCTGTCACTCTGTTCATATTAAAAGCTAGAGAAAATGTTTGGATCCTTTGCATAGACCAGAGGGAAGCTGGGCACCTCAAATGACAACACAACTGGATTCTACGTAATAGAATAAGAAATTATTTTCCTATCCACATTGAGATGATATTCCTAGGAGAAATGAGTGTCAACCCCCCGCCCCCGCCAAAAAAAAAAAAAAAAAACAGACTAAAACAAACTATCAACCCACCAAAACAAGCAGCAGACATGTATCATTGGAAGGTAGCCATAGGACACAGCCTGAAGAAACAAGAAGCAGGTTACACATAGAAATGAGTTAAATGATGTTTAGCCAAGAGGATGCTTTTGTGCACTTGGCACAAAACATAAAAGAAAATAATAAAAGTAGTCATCAGAGGACATATGCAGCTATCTGGTCATTACTATCTGCAAAATGCTAACTTAAAAATATATATATATATATATGTGATGTATATGGTCCCAGGACCTCTAGTAGCTATAAGCTTGTTTGAGGATAAAATGAAAAGGGAATTTAAGATGACTTGTGCCACAGCAAGACAATTCAATAATGTGGAAAAGTTCAGCCCTGAGCAGAGACTGGTAATTAACAGTGATTCTCATTTAGCAGCTTTGAAGGCAGCACACTGACTTCAAGATTGCTGTAAGTGATTAATCTTTTTCTTCCATGATAAATCAAATTGAATTTCTATGTTTGGAATCAGTGAGTACTGATGGGACCCAAGTCTCCCTTCAAATCCATTTTTTAAAAAATTCTATGCTTCTTTTCCTTCTATTCATCACTGTAAGAAATGTTCTTCAGATTGTGGTTAAGTTCTGACTGGATTGATTGCTTGTTTTAAATAGCTCTTTCATTTCCTTTGGGGGGAAATTGTATTTTTAAGAAGGCCTGCTCTGAGGCATAATGCAAGATCACAATCCAGGGCTCCTCTTATATTCTCAAGCAGGAATATGAAATGAGACACCCACAGTATCTGAGCAGAGTTCAGGTTTTTCTCAGAAGACAGATTTTGTTCTTTTATCTGTGTTGGGCGTGAAAACGTGGGCTGTGCATGTGCACGTTTGCAAGCCTTTAAAGACGAAGGTAGACACGGCAACAGCGCTGAGAAGCTTGAAATGTGAAACACTGAAGAACAGAGTATATCCTTATAGGGAAAGAAACTTTGACAAAGAGAAGGGAAGACGTAGGCAGACAATGAAGTGGGAGGTTGCATGCTTTCAAAGGTTAGTAACTGAATGCATTCTGAATTTCTAAAAATAGGAAAAGATGAAGATATAGTTATTTAAGAATACTACACTCAGTTAAGAATGCTGTTTTACTTAAATAATGCAATCCCTATGGAAAAAAGAATTTGATCCTCTGCATGAGTTTTGAACCATACCTTCCCCCAGGAACAAGTTCTAAATCCATCTGGCTTTGTGTCTCTCCTCCAGACCTACCAAGGGACTAACCAGAGTTGTCTGTGAAGAGATGTCTTTATTGGAGCCTTCAGAAGACCTTCAGAACCAAATTATTCTGAAGTTTGAATGGACTTAAATGAGTCCCCAAAGCTCAAGGCTCCAAAACAAATCCCAACTCTTGTGGCAGCATTTGAAAGATTTTTATTCACAATGTTCAAGCATTAAAATGGTGACCAGCTGTTTTCTTTGGTATGGGCCTTGCCAAGGCCAGAACAAAGAAAAGGATCTAAATCACAAAAGAGGATTATTTGAACATTAAGAAAAATTTCCTGCTCGAACTTGGTAGAAATAAATATTTTACTGTGACATAAGAACCAGATTTTAGACAGAACTTTGTCATGATCACATTGAAGAAGATAAGTTACAAACACTGTATGAGCTTCAATATCCTTTTCACGAAAATCAGGTCTCAGCAGATTTCTCATTCATATCACTACATCATTATAGGTGGAGGTTTACCTAGGATCTGTTCTCCTAGACCCCATTCGTTCACTTCACCCACCATTCATTTCTAGCCTGGGTAATAGAGATTTTGGCATAGAATGAGTGAAGTGAAGGTTTCCTGGGAAACAGTTGGTTAGGGCTTGAATTATAAAGGACCAACCTCACTGTCAAGCCATGTTGGACAAATCTTGAGAGAGTGAAAACTGATCCTTCATTTTGAAAAGAAAGAATTGAGAGAGTGAAGATACGTGAAGAGAAGGACAATAAGACCTATAAGAGATGAAAGCCACACTTTGAAAGAAAAGGAATAATTAGTTCCCATACATTGCTATAGAAGATGGTCTTGGCTATACTTAAAAGGTTGCCTAGAAGGAAAGCTAATGTAGGGATATGAGAAGCAAATGAAAAGGAGCCATGTGTAATCATTTGGGAGTTGCACTATGGGTAACAAGGAAGACTCCAAAAGGCAATCCCTGACATTGATCTGCAAGTGTCTCATGAAGCAAAGAACTAATGCCTTCTTTTGGGTCACAGAGAGGACGTTAAGGACCTACATTAGGTCCTTCTGGTGTTAAAATTATATTTATTTCTTATATCCCCCATTGGAGAAGACAGAAACAGAAATGACACCCAGAAGTAAGTAAATAAGTGGAGGCAGAAAGACTACTTATGAGGTAAGGAGGCTTGCCAAAAGCCTGATAACCAAAGTTGATCCCCAAGACCTGAGAGGGGGTGACCCTCTGACTTCAACACACATGGTATGGCATGAGCACATGTGTACACACATGCATGAGCGCAGATCTAAGCACATTTACAAATAAATAAATATAAAATTTCAAAATAAAGTAAGGTAGGTAAGAAAACAAGGAAGGGCGAAAGAGGCAGGGAGAAAGGAAGGAAACTGGTCTCACTTTTGTCCCTACTATACACTTTTAAACATGGACTAAGTCAGGGACATACTGGGGAAAGGAGAGTTCGAGATTTTGCAAGAGGTTAAGTTTTGACATTCAACTGGATTTTCCTTTTTAAAAAAAATATTGGAGTGGAGTCTTGCTCAGCAGCGACTCATTCCACTCTGCCGCAAGGAGGAGTGAGGTTCCCTGTTTACTTATTTAGGTTGGTTGAAAGTGCTTGGGTAAATGTTCAAAGCGTCATTGGTTAGAAGCATGAGTGCTTTGTCACCTTCTGAAAGATCTTGCTCTCACTGTGAGAAGACATCTTAGAGTGTCTCTGCCACTCTACCTGGAGCAAATGGAACATGGCTATGTCTTCTTAGTATGGCTACTGTGCTGGAGGTAAGTACTCTAGTACCCGGGGCGCTATAATAAACACTCATAGCACACTAATACTGCGAATTCATCTGTCTCACACGGGGAAACTGAATGTCTGAGATCAGTGTGCCAGCACCATTGGCTTCCGCTGTGATTCTCTTCTAGGTTACAGTCTACTGATCTCCCATTTTGTTCATTGATTATAAAAAGAGGGCAGGGACTTCCATGAGATCCCTCTTGGTAAACATTAATCTCATCCACTAGGACTCTGCCTTTAAAGACCTTACCCTTAATACCATTGTCCATGTGGGATAAAAATATTCAGTCGCTCTGACCTATTATGGGCAGTTTGCAATCTAAAACAGCCACTCAGCACAATTGTGTACTCATAGCATGAGAATCAATGCTCCTGTCTTGAGTTTTGAAATGATTATATACATGACTATTGTGACAACAGCTGGCTGAGATCAATACCAACATATCCCCATAGATTAAAAGTCAAAGAGAATAAAAAGTTATTCAATGAAAAGTTTCTTTCCTTCTATAGTGAACAGAGCCAATAGCCTCCCCTTTCGAGGCTCAAATACTTTTATTAGTTCCTTAATATTCCAAGAAATATTTAGTGCAGTAATAATCAGATGGGAACATGCCTTTTCTCTGTTACATACAGGTAGATAATTATATTTGCCCCCTTTTCTCCACGTCTGAAAAGCAATTGAGGAAAGTCAGGCTATTTGCCCACAATCATGTCCAGAGGTGATCATAGAAAACTGCAGGAAGTATATTGAAAGGCTGTTTTAAGAGAGACTAGTTTCTTGTCTTGAACCCTGATGAGCCAGTTTTCAGGATGAGGCAAGTTAAAAACACATTAAGTGACTTAGATCTGGTCTGGCAGGTGGTAAGTACCCAGTTTACACTGACTGTTACAATGACCATGTCATCATCCATGCCCACTTAGTCTTAGGTCCTCCCCAGTCGGTAGACTGAGGCAGCATCGCTGATCTTTAGGTTCTCCCCTGTGTCCTTTCCTGAAATACATGCAGTGTGGCCTTCCCTTTCTCTCCATCAAAAATTCATGGGTCTCTTTCCAGCCCTTCCAATGACTCTTTGTCTGTATCCTCATCTTTCTCTTCATTGTCCCAATGTCATATGGCTCTGTTTTCCTGGCACCAGTGTGGTATCAGGCAAGTATGTTCAGTTCTGAGCTGTATGTTACCTCTTTTGCAATCTGTGATTTGAGCATCATTTGCCCCAGGATATTAAATGGAAAGAATTACATGCAGCTCAGTGAAATATTGTAAGGTTTAAATAAGATACATATTAGCATATGAATAACTTTTAGCTCTGCAATTTTCTGTTTAATTATTCTTTCAATGCTGTTCTTCACTAAACAAGTTTGGTGTTTTCATCCACCATCACTATGTAGGCTAACCCCAAGTCTCTCTGTAAACCTCACTTTTATTTTTACAGATGATCTATTAGAGTCTTAATTGTCCCCAAGTATCCAACAACATTCAGACATCACAAAGATGACATTGACATCTCCATCACAAGTTCAAACTGGTTTTCCTTGTCCACTGATCCCTAATCCCCTCCTCACCTTAACTTCCTCATCTTCATAAATGACACTGCTAACTTCATTCTCCAGCTCTTAATTCAGTCATTTACTCTTTCTTCTCCCATTTCTCATATTGCTACTCATTTAACAAATCCACATTTTCAAAATAATTTTTGCAAGGGGTGGTGGTAAAGCGATGTTTCAGTGGCTAAAACAGCTAACTGCTCACTCATGGGGCCCAAGTTCAGCTCCTAGCACCCAGGTCAGGTGGCTCACAGCTATCTACAACTACAGTTCTAGGGTATCTGATGCCTCTGGGTCTCGTGGATATCTGCACTCACACGTACATGCCCTCATCCTCGAACATACAGATACACATATAACATAACTGCTTTAAATTTTTTTTTTGATCAAAATTTGTCATAAGTTGGGAGGAATTTTGGTGACCATGTAGAAACCTACCCCCGTGCTCCTGGAGAACAAATATGAGGCCTACTGAAAAAGAGATCTAATGGGAAGAGGGTGAGGCTGAGACCTGGGTGCTCTAAGCAGTAAGACCTTCATCGCACAACATACCCTACTACGCTTCCCTCTTGCTGATGAGGCTGCCTCCCCTGTGGTCCATCCTCCCCATCTGCCCATCTTTGCTGCAAATGTGACATCCCTTCCTGCCTCACCTCACCTACAGTCACCTTCCTAACAATCTCAGGACACCACAGTCCATTGTTATCCACCAGATAACTCACGCACCCACACATCTTACCTCCATAATGTCATTTCCTCAGTTCAACCTCACGTGTCCTCGTGTTTTCCTCATGTCATCTTTGGTAGCAATAATCTCTGAAGTCATGGGTTTGTCTCACTCATGTTAAATGCATGACAACATAACATTACCATTAACGTTCAATGTTATTTTCTTATATTTTTCCTAACTCGTGTTAAGATGGCATTTAGAAGATGCTGAGCCAGAAAATGAGTGAAATTTATAGATGATGGCATTATTGGGAAGAAAAACAAAACTAATGATTAGGATGGTCTGAAAATTACATAGTAAGAATTTTTTGGCAACAAAGATTTACAAGGCATTATTGATTTTTTTTCTTTTGAGATCAAAATTTTTTCTTTTGAGATAAAAGAAAAAATTGTACTATGTAGCACAAATTGACTTCAAATTTATAATCCTCCTGCCTCTGCTATATAACTTCCAGGATTACAGCCACGTGCCATCATACCCAGCTGTGAAGAATTATGTTATATGTGAAAATATGTGTCATAATCTTATATTGTAGCATAGATTATCTTTAATGTTTGACCAATTGTGTGATATTATATTTGTAGACCAACTCCAATAACTTCAATTAGTTACTACTTACTTAATTTTATCTATAATAGTTTTTGTTGTGTGGTGTTTTTCAGACAATATTTGATAATACAAACTACCCTGGAACTTACCATGTGTCCAGACTAGCTTCAAAAATCATAACTTAAATGTTCCATCCTTAAGTGCTGGGATGACAGGTATGTACCACCACTCCCAGCGGTAAAATATGTCTTAACTCATTTTCTTTTTACCATGTAAGGGTTTCTAGTCTCTTCTATGAAATGAATGAACAACCCTTTCCCTTTAGTTAAGTAAAGTCTCTATGGGACAAAAGTGACTCATTTATTAGATTTCTTTTCCTTTCATCCCTCTGGGCATTTCTTTAGCTCCCTTACAAAAAGAGGACTCCTTCTACACCAGTCATAGTAACTCCTGGTTGTTCTAAAAATAAAGATTCTACTGGCCCAATGGAAGACATGAGCATTGTGACTCTTCAGGTAAAGAGCACTCTGTGTCCTACTAGGTCACAGAATTAAACTTGGTCTGCTTTTATTTTGGAATTTTCATTTTGCTTTGCATCCTATGTATTTGTAAGGAAAGAAGGAAGGAAGGAAGGAAGGAAGGAAGGAAGGAAGGAAGGAAGGAAGGAAGGAAGGAAGGAAAGACAATTGCAGTATACTACAGAAAAGGCTACTAATACCTCCCACCCAAGCCCCTTTTCCCCTCTCTACCTCTCTCTTTCAAGAAAAGAAGGAAAATTTATAGCTCTTAGTGGTTGCGAAAACCAGGAAATAATAGAGAAATCATGCATTCTGCAGGAATTCTCTGGAGTGTATTAAATTAAACTGACAGCGCTGATATCGCTATTCATGTTGAAATAATTAGCAATTCTAAGGCTATTAATGGTGTATTGTATCACTGTTTTAGAATTGGTAGGATGAATGCAAAAACCTTTTGGTGACTTTTGCTCCCACTAAAATTTAATTAGCCTCAGTTACTGACCTCATGTTTTATGTAACAGTACACTCCGCAATGATCTCATAAAGAATTGAAGTTTGGGAAGAAAGTCATTCTTACTTTAAAAACTAGCATCACATAAAAGTTCTCTGAGTGTTTTTTAACTACTTTTGCAAAGTATTCTTATAATTGCTAACATTACCTATGGGACTGACTGACTTTGAATTTAATTGAAGTAAAAATGCGTCTATTTGACAAGGTCACTTTTTAAATTGAAGCGGCACTACCTTGCATTACAGTTCTGATTTTTTTCCTTTCTAAATTAACTATGATCTATAAAATTATCGATAAAGAATAATACCTAGGTCATCAAATATTAACAATGGTTACAGGAGCGAAAAACTGCCTTTAATGCATATAAAATTTATGGCTAGTAGTGATTCCTAACTTGGCTGGGAAGCCTAGGTCTGTGCAGCTGATGCAGTGAGCTTCAGAGACAACTCTGAAGCCTCTTTAATGCCCTCTCAGAGCAGTGTGGAAGTATGTGGGAAGGGGGTTTTTTGGTAGCGGTGGCAGTGTGTTTGGGGTAGATGACAGGAATTTAGACTAGCAAGAATTCACCTTGGCTGGAGGCATTTTTGTGATACTTGTGATTGTAACATGGCTTTGAAAGCACATTGTGGCAGTGACAACGCTGTGCTACTAGGTTTCTTTCTCTAATGATTTCCTAGTTACTGGACTTTCATGCTCCTTCTGAAAATGTATGCTCTCAGTTGGAAGGAAAAAGAAAGAAAAGGCTGTATGAATCATCTCTCCGGCGGGTCAGTTAGACCAGAAAATTACACTACATGTCTACTTTACATGTCTTCTTTTTTAAAAAAATATTTATTTTTAAAATTATTACAATTCATTCACAATGTATCTCAGCTGTAGCCCCCTACCTCATCTCCCCCAAAACCCCACCCTCCCTCTCTCTTTTCCTCACATGCCCATCCTCCAAGTGGGTTCCCTAGTAAGGGAAACATGGGCTGTCTCTGATGTGAACTCAGTAGTTGGCTCTTTGATCACCTCCCCCTGGGGGATGTGCAGCCTTACCAGGCTACAGAGGAAGACAATGTAGCCAGTCCCAATGAGACCTGGTAGGCTAGGGTCAGATGGAAGGGGAGGAGGACTACATGTCTTCTTGAGCTAAGTCAGATCATGGTCAAGGAGAACCAAGATCTCAACTCATTTTGGGTACCACGTTGCAGCTACTTGTGGAACTTCTTCATGTAAACTTCAGTTCCATGACACCCCTCTTATTTCAGGATGCAATCTCATTCTGCAGGAAATCGTGGGGCACAGAGTAGCAGAGATGCCTTTCTCCATCCGTAGCATGGACAAATACTATTTGAAGCAGGGTCTGGACTCCAGGGTGAGCCACAGTGAGAGCGTTGCCGTGCCAGCTGTGTGGAATGAGGAAAACAGCACAGTGGTGTGGAAAGGGCATGAGATCCACAGGTAAAACAAAGCAAACACATCCAAAATACTGGCTTTGAAGCGCCACTATTGCACAATGTGAACGAGCACAAATAACTAGATGCCTATTGAATTTCAGTTTCCTTTGTCATAAAATAAGGTTCATACAGCACCTCACAATGTTGACATGATAGGTATTAAACTATTTAAAATAGAAGGAGGTTGACCTGCATAAGTTGCCATTATTAATAAAGGTAACTCAAGTTTACACATCAACTGCTCCTCTTCATCTGGAACTCTGCGCTTTGCAATGTGAAAGGATAAAATATGTCCCTTTTCTGGTTTCACCCATTCTCTTCAGAGATGAGAGGGTTGTGTGGCTCCTATAGAGAGTCATACCATATTAACCTGTTAAATTACAGTGAATGTTTGTTGTGCACGGAGCAGTACGTTACGTCTTCTGAAGTTTATTTTTAAATTGTGCCAAGTACATAATTTCATTTAAAGGACATAAGTTGATGTGCAAAAGAGTTGAAGAATGCTCAGGGAAACAAAGCGGTCAAAGCAAAGCAAGCTATCCAGATAATCATAGATGACTGAACTGTGCCAATCAAGGAGGACTTGAAAAAAAAAAAAAAAGTAGATAAAAAGGTTCTAAGACCAGAGTAGAAAAATACAATAGGGAAGGTATGAAGGGGGAGAGAGAATGGTGTGGAAAGTAAGTACTTATTTCATGGCTCCTTCAGGAGCCTAACAATCTCATAGTCATGTCTCCTCATCATGCTTTCCTTGAAGACAATAAGTAGCTGTCATGCGTGCGCTGTGGAGATTAGATGCACACCTGTCTTCTAGAGGTATAGATCCTCACATAAAGCTAAAAGTCAAACTCAGCTCCATCGGGAACATCCCACAGATACCACACCACAGTGCAGCACTTACTGGAAAAGACAGATTTTATGTGCAGACTTCGGAAAGACACACACATGCATTCTGGGCTGCCTCCCTGTTCTTTCTAGGGTAGGACAGAGTTATGTTTTTTCCAACTTCGTTTTTATGATCACTACAATAAAGTACTAGAGGCTGGAGCTTGAGTTTTATGATGCAGAGGACATTGAAGAGTGACCTTGAGCCACTCACCTACCTTTCCAAATCTCACGCTTTTGTACTTCAAAGTTAATATTCCATGTGCTGTCTTTGATGGACTGTCTCCATTACATTATTCATGAGGGAAAACACCACACACATTAATTAGTTGCTTCTGTTAATATTCACTTAGAAACAAAGTTTGCCATACTTAAGCACAGCATTTTCATGCCGCTTACATTTTTCCTGTACATTGGAACTGAGCCACGAGAACGTCCATTACAGATGACAAAGGCTTACAGTGAGACTTGGCCCTTGCCAAAGAGAAATCTCTGAACTAGAGATGTGCAAGCAAATGACTGTCCAAGCAAAACTGCGCAGATTTTCTACTTTACATTAGATGGCTTCTCTCTTACCTCTAACAAAAATCTACCAAAACCCTTGATAATTACTTCTAAATGAATACATAAATTACCCACTCAAGTCTTGTATTTAAAACCTTCTTTTCACTGTATATCTGGATGCTATTCTCTTAAAAACTGTCCAAGAACATCAAAGAATTCCTGCAAAGAAGGTTAATGTCTCCGAGGGAATTCCAGCAGGATATTCAGGAAAAGCGTCTTTAACACAGTTTGGATGGGACAGTATAATGTGAGAAAACATGGGATAAGAAGATACTCTGATCCAAAGCCTGTATTTAAAACATATCTATAGAGAGTCGTTACAGATTCTTCAACCACAGACTTTCTAAATGACTTTTGAAAACTCAGAATTGATGCTTAAGAACAGTACAGCAGGCCAATTTCTTGCTGTATAAGCACAAGGACCCAAGTTTGCATCTCTAGCGCCTCTGGAAAGGCTTCACACAGCATCTGTACCTCTGTGATCCTAGCCTTGGAGGATGGAGCCAGGTGGACCTCAAGGGCTCATTGGTAAGCAGCCTTGCTAAAATGGCAGTCTATCCCAAGTTCATGGAGATGCCCTTTCTCAAGAACACAAAGTAGAGAAATGATTGAAGATGTCCCAGTGTTTGCCTCTGACCTCCATATATACCTTCACATACATATGCAGACAAGTATACAACACACATTCACACACTCACACATACATACATACACACACACAGAGAGAGAGAGAGAGAGAGAGAGAGAGAGAGAGCTTGCATTGGAATTTTCCAGTGCTCAATGACAATTTAAAAAAAAATTATTGTCTGACATGAGTCTTAGGTGACAATTTGAAAATGAATTTTTGGCGTAGCCAGAAGTAGTCAAGTCACATTTCCTAACCCTGCCCCCAAACAAGGCCAGGGAAAGCTCTTGAAGGTAGCTTATTTTACATCGTAGCCCTAGGTTAAACCAAAATAATCCAGGAGGAGGAAAACAACAATCACAGCAAGAAAAAAAAATTCCCACAGTGAGCTACACACCCCAGATGCCCAGACCTTCCATGGATCTTAATGAAGGTCAGAGGTCAGAGCTAAAGAGCCTGGTGAAACAGTGAGAACCAAGATCCTGTTTCCATTTTAATGCCCTGGTGTTTATGTTTGGCTTCTGCAAGGGAAAGACCCAGACAATTCCACTTCCAGGGAGGCCAGCAAAAACTGGACTAGAGTAGTAGTTTGACTGAAAAGTGGGGGAGGAGGGGGAGCGTGTTTGGGGGCTAAGGATTGTCTCTGTTCAAAAAAAAAAATACAGGACTGCCCAAAAGAACACTGTTGGCTGAGCATCTTCATATATGTCTGGTCTAAAATTAAATCACATTATGAAAATAAAGGCCATTGTTTTCAATCTGCCCCTTCACCTCTCCACCCACACATCTCCAGAGAAGGATGCTGGAGTTTAAATTTAGTACCAGTGTTGGTTACATAAGAGTCACCGTGCAACTCAACTTTCCAGTCTCTCAATTTGTCAGCCTGACCTTCCTATCATACTCTGATAAGCTTCACCTATTATAGCTGTTTATTTTGTTTATTTTAGAAACTGATAGTGTAGTTTATCAGTAATTTTGCATTGCCTGATTTTTGGAACATTTAACTTTAGTAAAAATGTATCACTAAACAGCCCAATATTCCTTTGTGGGTAAAATATTATATATTCACCCACCAACTATCACCGTTTTCTCAACTTCTGAACTTTTGATGACCTTGGAAACTAGATCCAAATCAACAGTTTCATGTACTTCCCAATCTTATCATGGCCAGATAACTCCAACTTCTGTTTTCCTGGCTGAGCCTGGCTGGAAATACTGAAACAACAGTGTTCATCCTACAAGGAAGTCCAATGGGGATCAGAAATGCCATACTCTTGCCCTGTCCTGGGGTGGCCAAATGCCTCCTTGGTTCTGGACAGGGTTCAGGATGAAGCTTCAGTAGTTGTTCATTTGTTTCAGATCTAACACTAACATGAACCAAAAGACAAGTGACTAGCTCTGACCAGGAACATTTATTAGGTACTTTCTCATCAAAAGCCCTTGGACATGAACTTTTCAACCACTAACTCCTTTGATCTGTTCAATGATCCCGTCGGGAAAGTTACTATTAGTCTATACATTTTACGATGAGAAACTGTGGCTTAAAGCACAGTGAATCTTACATTTACAGAGCTAGAGATGACTAATACCATGTTTCCAAAGCTTAGCAATCTGTTATTGACTCTATGGCATCCTCTGTTAGTATATATTGGGTGCCAGAATCTCAGGCAAAATTGACCACCTTTTCAAGACTCCATTTCTTAAGAAACAGGTAGGACACGGACATGCACACACACACATACACACACACACACACACACACTTGCACATGATACCTTTTCCAGGCAGTTCTTTAAAAAAAAAAAGGTTTTTATAAGATGTAAGCCTTATAGGGAGACACTCCATGCAGAGATCTTCATTTTTTGCACTCTTTCACTGAACAGAAAGGCTAAGCACCTACTACATTTCTGAACCAGTGATAGCTTTCCATAAAATCAGGCAAGCCCTCTGGAGTCATGAAGCTCTAAAACCAGTTCTGTGACTCAACATGTATGTAACACCATGATTCCAGTCGGAACCACCTTTGTACCATTAAATGATGATAGAATATTAAGGATGGAATAGTTACATTTTATATAGGGATTACCAGCTTTAACCTTTTAACACTTGTTTGGCTCAAACATGATTAAAAATCACTCTTTGAGTGATTTCCTGTACACAAGGATATATGCTTTATGTTTATCCCTACAAATATGTCACTGCACTTGCCTGCCTTTAATGATGAATACCTTTTCCTACATGGTTTGAAGAAAGAATGTAATTCTAGGGGCCAGAGGATGGCTCAGGAGTTAAGAATACTAGCTGCTCGATTCTAGAAAGCATATTAGGCTCCTTACGCTCCAAGACATCCAACACACTCTCCTAGACACTTCACACACACAAAGAGATGATACAAGTGCACTCAGACATAAGCACGTGAAAGTCAGAGACAAATGGGTCTCTAAATTCCAAGCCAGTCAACTAAGGATAGTGAGACTAGGTGTGTTTGGGGGGTGGGATGGGGAATAACTGCCTATTGATAGAAAAGATACTTTGAATTTTCTTTGCTAGTATTAGTGGTAAATCGGTACTCATTCCATCCCTTACAAAGATATTCTAATCCACCACAAAGAGACCTCTTGGGTTGGCTACATCTCTGATTCCCTGATTAAGTTCTCAACCCTGGCTGAGTTTATCTTCGGCTTCTTGGTGAACACAAATTAAATGTTCAGCTATATGCCCCACCTCTGCCCCCCCCAAAAAGCAGACCCAGAATGTTGGTTATTATAATTCCTCCAGATGTGGTTGGCAGGCAGATGTTTTACAGATTGTCATGGACTTATACTGGTCCTTCTGAAAATTGTCTTCATTTCTGTGTTAGTAAACAGGGAATAACCAAGCAAACAGGAAGTAACCTAGCAAATAGCAGTCATGAATTAATTCAGAGTTCAGACATGGAGACTGTTGATCAAAATAAAATAATACATCCAAGAGTATACAGTGGATATGTCATTTAAAAGATAGACTTCTGAGGCTTTTTACTTTTTACTAATTTTTACATCATCTTAGAGATATTTACATTTAAAATAAAATAATGATATTTATTTATTAACTTATTTAAGGTATTGGTGATTTCACCTGGTCCCTTGTGCTTGCTAAGCAAGCACTCTATGACTGAACTATAGCATAAGCACCAAAAATACATTATAAATGTTTATTTCCTTAAAATGAAACATACACATTTTCGATCTTTCTTCTTTTTCCTTTTAAGACAGTACAGCTATTTTAAAAATATACCTATGTCATCAATTTATCATAATTTTAATATAAGAAATAAGTATAATGTTTTAAAGTAATGATCCAAAAGTAATATCTATATTAATCCCTCAAAACTACATATTCCTTTGAGTGCCTAAAATAGGTGTTACCTACCCAAACACAACCTAGGATCTTTTGTTCAACTGGAAATGTGGCCATGAACTTGGTAAATTAAAAAAAAAAAACAAAAAAACAAAAAAAACAAAAAAAAAAGAGAGACTAAATCCTTAATTTCCCTTAAAACACTATCTTTCTCTAGATTGAAATTAAAAGATGAGTTTACATGGGATTCAGTCTCACTTCAGGGCCTTCCCAGACACTAGAGCCAGGATGAGAATTGTTATAATAGTGAAGACTGGCCTAAATCAATCAGATACTCACCCTAGACTCCAGGACGTAAGCTTGCTCCTCAAAGGGCAAACTGGATGCCAGGCAAGTCCGAAGAGAATCTGAGTGATTTGCAGGGACCAGAGAGCTAGAAAAATGGGCTTGGGAACTTGATTTCTACTTAGATTTCAAGCAAACATATTTTTATTACCTTCTGAATGACTTTCTTTCCCAAATACCATTTCTCTATCAAGCCCGGGCACAGGGAGCATGCCTAACAGGTCTGTGCAAGACAACATGAGAGTTTCAAGTCCAGGGTCCATTGCCTAGTGTCTTCTGATAGTTCAACACTGGGAATTCTAGAGAAAATAAGACAGGCAGGGTATGAGCAACTGGGGACCTCACATGAAACCGGGAACTGTTTCTCAAATAGTGCAACATTTGCTCAACAAACCATTCTGCAATTGCATTGAGAATTTTATTTATAGACTCACTAGATCTCAAAGTGAAATTCAAGCAAGTATGAACGAAGGAGAAATCTTTATATTGCTTTCTTGTGATTTGAGTTTGCTTTTATTTCATTGCTCTGTTATTGTCGTTCTAAGGGAGGGTCAGATTGCTTAGCATTTCCTAGGCTGTAGACACGAAAATCAAGTTGTATTACACTTATCTATGCACAACTGCTCCACAACCAGATATCAGATATCTTGCTTATCTTATGGCCCAAGATAGGCACACTACTATAAATCTGAAAAAAATTTAAAAAGGAATATTTGGGTTTGAGATAAACTCTACCTTGAGTAAATATACATGTTTGAATAAGTTAAATACTTTCTGCTCTCTAAAGCGATGAGAAAGCTTTTATACTTTGGGTATGGAGAGATAATATCTTCCTGCAGTGGGGCAGTGGCTCCTTCATTGTTCTAGTGAGCCACACTTATTCTGGACCAAAGCCAGTTCAACTTAAATGCGATCTAAAATAATTTGTATTTCTTTTGTGTTTATGTGAAGGCATCTTAATGAAAAAGGACTAAGTTTCACCTTTTAAAAAGAAACACATTCCCTATACCCCTTGGCTTATTAAAAAGTTACCATGCCTTAAAAAAAAAATGATATCAAATTTAAGGTCCCATGAAATCTGGATAGATAAACACGGAGAAGGATTTGACTCCTTTAGGTTACTTTTAGTAACAAAAGTTTCTATTTGTGTTTGGTTAGTTGCTTTCCATGGTCTGGTCGTCTTAACTCTGGAAAAATGCAGGCTTTATACACTTCATCCCCAAGAAAGCAAAGTTACTTATTTCCTACGTATACACAAAGATTCATATTATATCAAATTGGGTCAAATTATAGGACTTTAGAAAGCATGCTCTTTCAGAGGGTACGGAGAGTGGGCTCCTGAAAGTCTCTCAGATAGATAGCACAGTGGGAGGGAAAGAAAACGCCCGTCTGTTTTCCATTAAAGTTATGTTCTGCACCAAGTGTGATTGCTAAACATCTGGCAGTCTTTTCTCTGATAACGTACTTAGCTCAGTAGGATGGACAGTGCTCAGCCTTTGAAGCTCCCCATAGCTCTTAAGTGGGCAAAAAAGAGAAGACGATAAGAACTCTAGGGTTTTTTTCCCCCTTCTAAATGTAGCAAATGATGTTCATGCCTTTTTATTTATTTTATTTTTTAATCTCTGATGTTCCACTGTTCCCTGTTCAGTGAACGGTGGATAGAGGAAACTGGTAAGGATAGTCACCAAAACACTTTGTCCACCTCTGAGGTCTAAAACCAATCCTTTTCCTTTATGGCTGGAAAAGAACGAAAAAAAAAATGATGGAAATTTGTGATCATGCCTCTAAATGATCTCAACCATATAATGGTTGAGAACGTGTGATAATTTGGAATGAGAGAAAAGGCAAAAATATCAGAAACGAGAGGGTTGGAAGCCTGTTCTCTTTGTTTCGTTCTGATAGTGAGATTATGACTCATTTATTTTCTAAGGAGTATTTCCACCCTTTAGCCAGGTTATCATTTTGAACAGGACAAGAAAGGCTTACTTGGGTTAAGATTAGCATTTTAAAACTGGAAGTGGTGTACAGGTTGCAGACTCAACTTCCCATTTTGGGTAAAGATGAGAAACTGTTCTGCAGAGACCTGGGTCACTCAGGGACACATGGTTAAATAATAATATTTAATTTGGTTTTCAAGAAATATATAGTAACCTACTTTTTATGAGTAAATGGGTACTTATGAAAGCAACAGAAGAATTACAACTAAATGTATTGATTACAAATTTGCTTGTGAGAGTCATAGAAATCAATATAAAGAATTGATTATTTACTGCCCATTAATAAAGTAAAAGCAGCGTTAGGAAGTAAGTCCCCGGCTTACAGTATAAATGACTGTAGGTGAACAGCTAAGGCTAAGATGGTAATTACATCATCAAACTCTATGCACAATGGGCTGGAGGGGTGGCTCCGTGGAAAAAGCATTTGCTGAGCATATGGGAGGATTTCCCACATTAAAGTTAGGCAGGCATGGCAACTGCCTATAATCTCAGTGCTCAGAAGGTAGAGACAAGATGTCCCTGGGTCCTGCCTAGCTGGACTAGCCTAGTTTGAAAGCTCTGTGCTTAAGCGATAGTTCCTGCTTCAATAAATAAAGGGGGAACCTGAAAGGAAGACAAACACTATGGACTTCAGAACTATGTATGCATATGCGCTCTTGTGCCTGCTCTCTCTCTCTCTCTCTCTCTCTCTCTCTCTCTCTCTCTCTCTCTCTCACACACACACACACACACACACACACACACACAAAGCACAAATGCACATGGGGAAATTATTAATTTTTTTAAGTGTCATCTACAGAATGTGCTAAACTGCAGGAAAATTGTGAGGGAATAAAATAATCCCTCGTAAGTGCGTCTCAGCAAATTCTGGCTTCATCCAGGGAGAAATTTTTCATAGAGGAATGGAGAGTCAAGACCTTTTGGTGTCCATTTGCTGAGTACTAATTCTCTGTCAGTTTATAGTCTAGCAGTTTCATATGCATGAACCAATCTCATTCTTCCAGCAATGCTCTGAGACATCACTATGTCTTCGAATTACACCAATGAAGAGATTTGGTACTTGGCTTGCCTGAGTGCATGCAGCTAGTGAGGCCAAGGGGCTTCTGCCCTGTTTTCAGAATTCCAAACCTCTCTGTGCCACCAGCTAGTAACAAAACCACTTGATACCCTAGCTTGCTCCTACTCTCTTTCTGTGTGTGCTATGTCCACTCAACCAGTCTCAACCTCTAGAGCTATGAATCAGTAAAAATTGATGCTAAACCAGTATGTTTGTGTGTGTGTGTGTGTGAGAGAGAGAGAGAGAGAGAGAGAGAAAGAGAGAGAAACTGTCTAGTATTATTTCCCAAGCTATAAAACAAAAGTAACAGAAAGTTACTTGTTAAGCCGTAGATGCTGAAGAGGAACCTGTTTTCTAGAGCTATTTTTTGCTAAAAACTGATCAACCTTTTGAAATGCTGAAAGGGATGGTTTTCTCCCATCTCTGGAAGAAAATAGAACAAGAAATGCAAGTCAAGTTCCATAGCTTGCAGTGAAATAATTCACCATAGAAAAGGCTCCTGACACCACAGGGAGAGGCACTTCTGCTAGCACTCCTAAATGTCCCTTAACCATGCTCTCCCCACTTACTCTGTAATGATTGCATGTTTTCCCTTTGGGCCTACTAAAGTATTTAATTGCAATTACACTCATTTACATAGCAGATGAGGCTAATTGCTGGTATTAGTTACCAAATGTATGCTTGTATTGTGAGGGTGAAAAAAAATGCCCTACAGAAAAGAAAACGACTGTGCCTTTAATTAAGGAGTTATGAAGTCAGAATGAGCTGGTTCCAAGATGTAAATATGAAATTGAGGGCTTTCAGAACTCCATAATGGGTTTCTATTACTCCATCTCACTTCCTTGATTACACACAATGTTTAGAGACTAAAGATAAATACAGTTCAATGTTCATAGGGCTGACCTGATTGCTAGGCACGTTCTCTCACACATAGATTGAAATAAATGCGGTTGTCTTGCAAACCCATGATAAATGGTGGGTTATGAGTACCTGGTCTTCATTTACTTAGCTATTCAGTTGCTAATCCTGGCTTCACTCATTGTACAAGCAATGCTGCCATCCTCAATCCACACAATTCAGTTTCTAGGCGTGATTTTAGCACATGCAATGTCGAATAAACAAAGACAGCATGAAATTGGTTGCAAATTCTTTGGGAAAGCCAAAAACTCAGAAAACTAGTTGTTGCTGTTGTTGTTGTTCTTCCTTAATCTTCCTTGACTAATTTCTGTGTTAGAATCCAAATGCCTAAAAACCAAATTTTGTGGGGACCTTTCTTCCTTACCCTAAGGAACTTGATAATCTCATTAGGAAACAGAATTATACCTCTGAAATATTCTCTGTCTGTCTGTATCTATGTATGTATATACAGACAATACAGATACATGCCCACTCTCTTTCTCTCTATATATGCACATACAACACACACACACACACACTTCTCTTAATCTTATGCTGAGAGCATGTGCTGCATAGTGGTGGCTGACACTGAAACATGACAGTACTTAATACTAACTGGAAACTAGTTCAGGGAGTCAGAGAGGTGAGCTGTTGGAAGGGAAAGCTCTCTGAGAAGTTCTTATAGAGGCATCTTCGCTTTACAAAGATTTCCAGAGAACAGAGCAACTTTCATCCATGGCAAAGCTGCCAGTGCAGTCAGGTGTCTGGGGAAGTTTGTGCCTCACTTCTCATTTATTTTGCTTCTTAGTTCTGGCTCTTGACCACCTCTTGCACCTTGTTTTAGAGATAAAGTATTGCTTTAAAAGGGGAATGAACTTTTCCTACCTTAAAATATCCTCGCTGTGTTAATTTCCCCCTTTCTGAATGCTTAGCTCTAATAACATTAGACTGTGCAGTGTTCGGCTACCTACGCAGGTCATTTCACGAAATGAATCTGGCTGTCAGCCAAGCTACCACCACCTTCCCCTCTCTCTCTCTCTCTCTGTCTGAAAAAAGAAAAGAAGAAGAAACAAATATCCAACAGGGGAAGAAGAAAAGAGGGTGAAAGGAAAGGATGGCGGAAAATGCTTCAGGCTATCACAAAGTGCACTCCCTGGATGCCACAGCCCAGAGCTTCTTAGTAAGCATTCTCTTCAGTAAAACAGTCCCAGGTGGTACCATGGCAGGGTCAGCAAGTGCTATTTTTTTAAACTTGTGTGAAAATTCATTTTACCTTCCATCCTATTCTCTGGGCACTCAGGCAATGCAGTCATTAGTCTCTGGTGCCAAGTGTAAACAGGACATCCTTTCAGATAGGGAGGTCCAGCTGGCGAGAACTCACACCCTCTGCTTTTTGCCCTGTTTGGGAAATCGACCCCAGTCCTTTCATAGAGAGATGCTGGAGCAGGGGAAACCCACCTTCCTATGTGTGCTGTAAACAAAATCTTTGAGAACATCTTTTTATCCCCATTGTTTGATGTGTTCCTTGCTGTCTCTTAATTCTTCCTCTGCCCCAGCAGCACCTGCAGGCTAAAATTAACACGGATTCCAAGAAGTTGTGATCTGTCACAGAGTTTTCATGCAGAGGGGAAAGGTTACATCTTATAGTTTATCAGGGACTCAGAGAGTGTGGGAAAGAGAAGGTCTGAGATCCCATCCAGTACAGTTTTCTGATTTTGCAGATAATAGGAGTTGAAGAGCAGATGAAAAAGTCCATTGTTTTTTTTCTTGGTCTTCTTAGCAGCTGCTAGGTCGTAAACAAAAATGATGAAGACACCTTGCAAAGATCACATCTCTACCTATACATGCACATTCTTAGTGTTTCTCTATATACCAGTAAAAAAGAAAAGAAAAACAAAAGCTCCGTGTGGTAGGTACTAGTTACTGGCAACGTAGACTTTTAGAAGGGAGTGGCCTCCATGAGAAATGAAGTCAGAAAATGAATTCTGGAGTTGGCTGGTCTCATGGTGCCTCCCATTAATGTTGAAAAGGCAGGGAAAACATGTTACAAAATCTAAGAATGAATGATCCCAGCCAAGTCAATAAAAATTACTTTTATCTCTATTGTCACTTATTTCCTTCTCTTTCACTTTGTTCTCTGATACCCCCTACTCCTTCTAGGCCCACTTCAGGCTCCATGAGACTACTTCCAGGCATCTGGCTTACTCAGTTGAATGCCTCTTTGGAAGCTGCTCATGGAAGTCTCTTCTCAGTAGGTTGACTCTCCTTATTTCACCCTTTTACTCACAGGAAGGATCTGCACAAGGAGAGGAGATGATTAAATGAATAGCCTATCCAAATGGGATCCAAGTTCTGGTCCCAGAAATAGGGGATTGGGTGATAGAGGAGTTCAGTTGGTCTCCACATTCAACTGGAAGAAAGGTTAATTCCCTTGGATACTCTACAGCAGCCACAAACAGCAGAGAAGACCCCTGGCTGTCTGGATCATGCTAGGATGGCTTTGACCCTTCTTGAAGGCTAGGCTGTACTTCACTCTCAGATAGCAAATTATGTCCCTGAATTGTCTTAATAAATCCTTCTGTCTATGTAGCCGAAATAGTTTTCCATTAATGGAAACCAGAGTCATAATTAAAAATCAGATCCTAGACGCAAATATTTTCTTATTGTTTCTATCTATATGGATGTCTCCTTATCCTGACCATCCATCTAATTCTCAATCCATGGTCCCTAAGCACTAAAAACATGTTCCTGTCAGTCCCATGTTCTTCTTTTGGCCTACAGATCAGTAAAAAGAATAATAAGGTCAAATTCAAACAGGATTTAAGAAGATTTAGCTAAAATAACATTCATCCTAGCAGATTTTTGACTATCAGTTAAATTCTAGGAAATGTCCTTTGGGATCACCAGCATAGTTTAGCTTCTAGTGTATTGACATATCAGAACAATCTCTTTAAACAAGACAGGAAATAATAGTGTTCCTCTATACATTTAGACAAGGACACTTAAATGACTTACTATGGCGATTTTAATTTACAAATCTGTAAGTACTCAAAATGAGCATTTGCCCTAGCTCCACTCCTAGCACTTTTGCATGACCAGTACTGTGTTCAACCTCACCACTCTTTAGCATTGTCATTTGCCTTTGCAAGTCAGCTTAACCCTGACTTTTGTTGATTATGTAAGTATTTACTGAGTGCTAATACATTAATTTAATACCCATCCAGATAATCATGTTTGCATTTTAAGAAAGTTTCTATAACTAGGCATAGTGGCAGACATCAGTAGCTCCAGCACTGTTCAAGGCCAATCTGGGCTACACAGCAAGTTGCTATTTCAAAAACACAAAATTAAAAAAAATAAAATAAAACTTCTGGAAATAATGCTTATGGTACAAAAGGCTGAAAATCTGCTTTAATCTTTTTCTACATATACTAAAAAGGGCAAAAATGGTGCAGATACTGTTGGTGCTAAATATAAACATAATTCTAGAACAGAACTGATCTAGTAGTTTTCTAGTATTTTTTCCTGTCTTTTTTTAAATTTTTTAAAATATTAGTTAGAGTTTATTAACTTTGTATCTCAGCTGCATCCCCCTTCTTTATTCCCTCCCAGTCCCCCCCTCCTTCCCTCATCTTCCCTTTGCCCTTTTCCAAGTCCACTGATAGGGCATCCCCTTTCATCTGACCCTGGTTTATCAGGTATCTTCAGGACTGGCTGCAAAATTCTCCTCTGTGGCCTAGAAGGACTGCTCCTCCCTCAGGGAGGGGGGAGGTCAAAGAGCCTGCCATTGAGTTCATGTCAGAAATGGTCCCTGTTCCCCTTACTAGGGTACCCACTTAGATACTGAGCTACCATGGGCTACATCCAAGTGGTGGTTCTAGGTTATCTTTATACATGGTCCTTGGTTGGAGAAACAGTCTCATAAAAGACCCCTGTGTCCAGATATATTTGCTCCTTGTGGGGCTCCTATCCTCTCCAGATCATACTAACTCCCCTCTCTTTCATATGATTCCCTACACCCTGCCGAAGGTTTGGTTATAAGTCTCAGTATCTGCTTTGGTACATTGCTGGGTAGAGTCTTTCAGAAGCCCGTTGTGGTAGGCTCCTGTCCTGTTACTTGTTTTTCCCTGTCTTTTTGTCCATCTCTCTTTTCTTTTTACATTGCTATGTGTACTTCCCAGAAGAGGTCACATTAGCCAAATTACATTTGGCTCCAGATAAAACACACATAGATATCTAGAATTTATTATCTTGTTTATGCATTAGATTGTTATTGAAGGTATTTGGATACAATTTATCTCCGTTTGCTCCTCAGGTAATTGGGACCATCTCCTACTGGGAGAAATACCATGTGGGGTTTGCTTTTTTTTTTTTTTCCGAATTGTTTTTTTTGGTGGTGATAAAGTCTCAAAAAATCCAGGCTGTCTTTGAATCTCCAATCCACCCACCTTTACCTCTCAAGAGCTGGGATTAGCAGTGTAGCCACTATATCTTGGTTATTGATATTCTACTTGGTTAATACGCTTTGGGAAACTTCCAGGAAATTTGTCAGAGAGAACAACATATGTACCATTCACATTTTAAGATAATTGTGTGTCTATTGAAAATAAAATATTGTATTATTCCCATGAAAGATACAAACATAGCTAATATTTTCTGACTTTAAAAATACCCATGTAGTCTGCTGAAAAAAAAATATTATCTAGGTGATTTTGTTAATGGTAAGATCATAGCATAAGTAATAATGTTTCTTTAACTACTATGAGAAAGAAGGAATTATGATTTTTACTTAATCTTTTAGAATTTCCTACAAAAGGAATATCGTGAAAAACTCAAAAGCCCTGAAAATGTGCGGCACCAATAATGTTGGCAAGCATGGAAATAATATCCTGTGTTTGATTTGGTTGCTGAGAAGTTGATCTTGTATCATAAGAACCATCCATTGACTGCCATTTGTCTCTGCAGACGTCAGGAATTTTCTCTAGAGTGCCTTGTTGCCAATACCCACCTTGTTAACATTAAGCATGAACTTTGGATGCTGATGGATATACCCAAGGGGCAATATAACACAGCACTTCAAAGCCCAGGAGACAGCTAAAGAGAAATGAAGATAACGGATAAGCCAGGAAAGCTGGAAACCCTTCAGAGCTCGGGGCACAGTTCTCTACATCTATCCTCAAGCCAGCAGAAGGTACATGAGGTTGAAGGGCTTTCGACACAATGATATGGTTTGATTGTTGTAGCAAATTTACCTTATTTCAAGAATTACTCTCTGTGGAGTCTATGTAACTGGAAGTGGCAGTGTACTCTATAGAAATGCTGAAATGTTCAAGTTCCATTCATTTTATCAATGCCATTCTATGGAAAATACCACAAATTTTAAAGGAATGTTCTCGGTATTCAGCAATGTTGCCACTGTGAAACCTCAGATAATATGTTACTTTTTCTTCTAGTTCCTACTGCGTGGAATTAATATATTTCTGAAGAGAATGTAAGTGTTCACTCAAAAAAAAGCAAAGGAATTTAGGGGTGAATCATACTCCCTCATCCTGGACTTGGAAGCTAGCTGTTCAGTTTCTTGTTCAATGCTCTAAGAAGAAAGAATTCTCTTTTCTGTGAAAGCAAATAAAGGCATCTATTGGTTGGAAATTTTCCTCTTTCTAAGTCAAACTTTTTCAGTCAGGACATGAGTCTTGCATTCGGTGCAGCTGCTGAAGAGGAAGGTGTGTTCAGGAAACAGAGACCAGCAGAGAAAGGCATTTTGAGCTGGTCTCTGGGAAAGCTAATGGAAATTTTTTTTTTCCAAAAATGTTACAAAATGACAAGAAGAGTCAAACTTCTGGAAGTTAGGTAAAAGTTTAAAACTTGGAAATGTACAGCAGAATTATTGAGTCACAATATTTCTTGCTGTACATTTAATGGTGGTTAATGGTGTGTGTGTGTTGTGAGAAAGAGAGACAACACATTTCAAGCCTTGAAAAGTCATGTTAATTTGTTTCTTAACTACATAAACTCACATATATTTAAGTTAGAGATTTAGATAATTGTATCTCTTCTTAAGTAGACTTTGCTATAGATGTTAGGGTAAATAAATGAATAAATGAATTAATAGGATTTTTTCTCTAACTCTCATCTTCTATGTATTTTCTATATTAATGTTTCCTGACTGGGACTCCTATGTTTTTCACTGAGCCTCTTTTACAAATTCAGCACATTATTTTGCACTGCTGGATTCTAAATCTTCAGTTATGCGCCATCTTTGCAAAGAAAGTGAGTCTGGTTTATTTAAAGATAAATTCACAAGAGCTGGGGTATAGCTTATCACTAGAACACAATATCTTTATGCATTGACACTCTAAATTCAGCCCCTAATGCTACCAAGATAAATAAATATTTATATACATGTATGTATACAGAAATAATTTTACCTCAAGAAACAGCACTCAGAATTCTCAATGGAGATGGATCTTTGCCATCACTTTGTCTTAGGAAGCTCCCTGTTGTTATAATGACCTAGTCTGCTGATAAATTTACAGTGTCACAATTGCCTGGAGTTTTTGAAAAATGTTGCTTGTCTCTTTATGTATCTGCTCCTTGTCCCATTCTATCATTTTGTGTTAAAGTAGCCAGCTTGTCAAGTACTTTGGCCTTTTGGAGATGAGCACTAGAAACACAAGAATACCTAGATGGGCTTTTTTGTGCCCAATTTATATACAGGGGGGTGCATATGTCATTTTCAAGCTTGTTCAAAATGAACTGCTTATTAGGAAAAACACCTCACCTTTTAAGCTATTCAAGTTTGACTTTTGAGTTCTCTACCATTAGCTGTTAAAACAAACAAACAAACAAACAAACAAACAAATTCCTTGCCTCAAACTTTATAATCACAAATAGATGTGAATTTCTCCTTGAGAGACCACAAATTTAAAAAAAAAATTGAAGTAGGTTGGCCAGAAATAGGTAAAAAAAAAATTTCCAGTCTTAACAAGTGAACTCTGACTCTCTGGAGACATGCTAAAGAGAGGAACTGTCAACCTTTGTTGAAAGGAGTGTTCTTCTATAACGATGCACAGGTAGACATATGGCCATTTAAATTTATTGTCTCTATTTCACTTAAGTTAAAAATCTTTAAAGATAAGTTGGATGTTAGAAATATAATTCACATCGGTGAGGACCTTGGAAATGTGAGTCTACTAAGTGATAATGTATAATTGATTCTAATCTATTGATTACCCAAAGTATATTATTGTAGTTCCTATATCTATGAGTGATAATAAAAGGACTGTGCAATCCAATTTCTTTAGCTAAATTGAATTATTTTTTAATATACAGTATTGGATATTAAAAATGATGTAATTGGGAATTCATATGTAATTGTTATTCTTCATCAAGCCTTTGCATACCTAAATCTAGGTTAATATTATATCACATGATGGTAAGGGATGAATTAAGTTACAGCTAGTAACTGGAATAAGCAACAGATGAAGAGAAACAAATATGAATGTAATCTTCAGAAGCAACCAGGATTTTTTTATTAAAAAAAAAAGAGGTGGTGTTGATTTGTTTTTCTGCTTTGTTTTGTTTGCTTTTCATAAACTTATGTCAAAGAAGGCATCAGATCTCAGCTATGGTTATGACCCAAATGACTCACTGTACTGGAAAAACAAACAAACAAACAAAAAAAAAAGTGTTTAAGCTTAAATAGCTCTAGCCCAAATCTGCACTGTGTCCCTAATGCTAATTGCAGTTCTCCTGGTGGTTTTGTAACCTTGACACAACACTGAGCTCAAGGTCTGCCTTCAGGCACCAGCCTGGACCAGTCCTATCTGTGTTTGGCCAAAGTGTGTGTCTAATGATCTTTCCCAACTAGATCCAAACAATTGGACACATGTAAACCACAGTTTGTGAAGTCCTCTGTATTCTGCAAAAAAGAGGTCCACTGCTCTGTCCAGTCTATGAAGTGGGCTTTTTAGCTCTACATTTTTCCTATTGCCTGCCCTAGCCTGTCTATCTGTACCAAAGCCTTTTTCTGTTTGGTCTTCAGGGTGTGGATTCTGTTGAGGTCAGTATTTCAAAGCCTGATACAGGATGTCCCTTCAGTTTTCAGATTCCTGGCTCGGGGGAACTACTGATAAGCTAAGCCTTTGCTCTTGATTTCCCACAGAGATGGAGGGAAAAAAAAAAAGTCTAACTGAAGTGACTCAAGAGAAATGGGTAGAATGTATTTTCCCAGCTCCTGCTGGCCTCCCAACCAGCTTCACCCGCAATGCACTACCACACACCATCTCTGTACTTTTTTTTTTCTCCCACACTTTGGCTTATGCTGCTCTTTTTTGGTCTCTAGCCCTAGTTATGACAGTTGATTGACATAGCTGGCAGTTCCCCTAGTGTCTGGTTAGGCAGAATTCCCCGTGTAAGGCTAGCATACAAAACAAAGAGCAGACAGCAGTGCAGAAAGGAAGGCTGAATAAAACAGAACCAGGAGAGGAGCAATATTGTTTGCTGAAAATATTTTTAAATTTTCCAAAAAGAGGGAACAAACCTTTAAAAGATTGTTTGAATCATTTGTGGTACATCCCCCCACCCCATTCTCTCCATAACCATCCCTTTATCTTCCCACAGACACACCACTGTTTGCCTCCTATTTCTCCATCTGTTTTCTTCCTGGTATTTTTTTTCTCCTTCAGTCATGTACTTCTAAGAGTAAGTTGTACCTACTCCTATCCTTTGTTAGGGCCAAGAATTCTTTTAGCTTAACTTAATTTCTACTCAAGACAGTAGAATTGTGCTGGAATCAAATAAAATCATGAGGCGACATTGTAGTTCTCTTTTCATTGAAAACCTTTCTTCCGGTCTTACAGAAAACCACATATTATGCTGATCCCAATACCAGCAGTAAGCAGGGCACAGAACCCCCTCCACCAGACATTGTAAAATTCTCTCATGTGATAGCTGTCCATATTCTCCCAGTACTTAAACATCTGTTGAGTAGGTCATTCCCGAAGACTTTCCTCTAAGTTTTTTTTTTCTTAATCTTCAAAACATCACATTATTGATCACTGAAGTGATCTTAATAAATTAAAATACTGGCAACAGTATGCCTGCTAATGTTATCAAGTCCAAGAAACAAACATCTAATGATAGGGATTTGGGCTTTATAGGTTATTTTGTTATATTCCATAACAAAGGATATTATCTATACTGCTGAGGATAAAGGCCTTTGTCTTCATAACAGGAGGAGTTGGGCTTCTATTTCTCCATTTGTTTTCTTCCTGGTAATTTACAATATTTTTGAGTTTCCCTTTTTTCACACTGACGCATCAAACTATAATTCAATATTTTTCTGCTGCCCATTTCATGCACTTGGTTTTCTGCATTTTTAGAAAATACACCTGCTTCCATAGATTTTTGAATTTTACAGATCGTTCTCATATTATTTTAATAGTATTATGGTCTGACTCTGAATCACATTTTCTCTACTCCTGACCTTTGTTAGGGAAGTGCTATTTACAGAAACTGTAGAATGGTTAAGGGCAGAGCCTTCATGATAGAAATAAGCCCTTTATGGAAAGACTTTGAAGGTCATATTGGGCTCATATTCTGCCACCCTAACTGGCACCATAATATAAATAGTCTCCACAGCATAGGTCTCCCACCATGAACTGAGCTATCCTGCCATACCTTTCATCTGCATCAAACATGCATACATACATATATGTATACATACATACATACATAGAAGGAGGATGCCTTGGGTCTCAAAACTGGGGAAACCAGAAACCTAATGTTAAAATGGAGAAAAATGAATAGACATTTCACCCTAGAAGATACACATGAAAAATGAGCACACATGGAGATGCTTTGTTATTATTAGTCATTGTGTAAATGCAAATCAGAACCATGAGATGCCATGATATTCTCATTGAAGTAGTAAAATTGATAGTATTTACCATGGCAAGCCTGCCACAGAGAAGTCCTTTGCGCAATCAGTGGGAATGCAAAATAGCACAGCTTTGTCAAGCAGCTTGACATTTTCATACTTTATGGTTCGTCCATTCCATTTCTTGTATTCACTCAAGAGACATGGAACAATATGTCTACAAATGCCTCAGTCGTGAATGTTCATGGCAGCTCTACTTATTATCCCCTCAGATTAGGAACACTCAAATGGGTGAATGGATGAACTAGTCTAGATATCTGAACAGCAGAATGTTATATATCCTTTAAGAATGAGAAGGCCATAGAACCCTTACGCTTTTCTTTCCTTGAAGTGAACAAAACTTTCAACTGTATCTCTAAAATTGCCCTTTTGTCTTCTGGGCTTTGTGGAAAGTCTCCTCCTCTAGTTACATCTCAGAGGTTATCTACCGACTTTAATTTTTTCTACATATTTGTTCTGTTTTTCTACTTTTGAACAGTCTTAGGAAATTCCTGAGTCATATATTTAGGATGGCAAGCAGACTGACAAAATCAACAAATTACATGCTTCAAACCCTGTCTCAGTTGTGAAAATTATCAACATTTAAGTAGTAACTGAAGCCCCGGCAATAGATGGGGCAATTGTAGCCCAAGCAGATAATGAAGAATTAGAAGGAAAAAGAACCAGGACAATTTTAATATTTTTGGCATAGGACTAACAGAGGAGCCCTGAGAAGAACTAAGTATAAGAAACTAGAGAGTTTGGAATAGGAGGAGAGTGCGATGTTAAAAATGAAGTTGAAGAAGACTCTGGCAGATGCTATGTGATTACTTCAAAAAGTGTGTGGGAGGAGAATGTGGGCAATACAAGGAGGAGGACATAGATTTTTCAATAGCGTGGTTAGTAAGAAAAAAGAGAAACAGTGCTTTTAGTTATGATGAAAAAGCAACAGGAAGAAAGTGTGGTGAAATGGTGACTCAAAATCACTAGAATTCTTGTGTGGAATACTATGATTTCCAGCATGCTTTGTTAGGAGCTCATCTATACACTGAATACACAGGGACATAAAACCCCATCTTATCTTTTCATAGAATACTAATGATTTAGTGAAGGGCCTGGGTGAATAGACATACTTAATTATTAATTACATTAGCCATCTTGAGTTAGTTGTGTCAATATTGAGCACCCAATTATGAATTAGTTGACAAAATTTAATCCTGTGAGAGATCTTAATCATTTGTCTTTTTTCTTTCTGTGTGGTTAAACTGAGTCATAAAAGCAGTAAAGCAGGGGGCTAGTGAAATGGCAGAGTGGGTAAAGTGATTGCTGTGCAAGAAATGAGTATGTGAGTTCAGAGCCCTGGCACCCACATAAAAGCCAACCCAAACATCTAAAACTGTTGCTCTGAGGGAGTGAGGTCAGAAATAGGCGGATCCAGGGAGCTTGTTTGCCAGATGGCCTGTCCCAAATGTTGAGCACCGGTGAGAGACTCCGTCACAAAACAAAACAAAACAAAAAACAACCTGGAGAGAAGCAGATGAAGCTCTCCATCTCCCTCTGCCTCCACGTGTGCAAGAGCCAGGGAGCACATCTTCCTAACAGACACACAAAGTATAAACAGCTTGTCTGCGGGAGAGCTCATTCATAGAAGATTTCCCACTAAGGTGAAAAAGGTCTACACTTCCAAGTATTTCTAGGGCTGATCTGGAGCTACTGTGTACTCAAATGTTAGCTGCATGCCCCAAGCTCTTTATGGTCCTGTGATCAAATTATCATGTATCTAAAATGACACGGTGTGATCCTGGCCTCCCAAGTTATCCTTGATTGGTTAATAAAGTCACCACCTACAGCCTTAGCTAGGCAGAAGACAGAGGGAGGGCTAAGGTTCCCCTGGCTTTGTGAGTGGTGAAAGGACCACAAAGGGAGAGAGAGGAAGGAAGAGGGAGGAGCCAGTCAACATGGGGTAGCCAGGAATACACCACAGCTTGTTCTGAGGACTGGCATGATGAAGCAGAAGCAGCCCAAATGGAACATGTGCAGGTGTGTATGGGGACTTTGGCTGGGAAGTAAACAAGATAGCTTAGAGGGTTAATTTCTGCTCAGCTCCAGTGCTCTAAGGCTTATCATAAATCTAACAGGTCTCTGAGTCTTTTATTTGAAAAATAGCTGGTTAAGGAATAACTGCTGATGTATTCATAACCAGCATTAATTAATATTAATAGAATATTTAATTCCATTTACAGAGTACCTTTTTAAGACACCATACTAAAACCACAAACATTTACATTATTTTAAAATAACCCTTAAGTTAAAAAGAAGATCTATCCATATGATCAAGTCCAAGAAGAATAGCAGATGTGAAGCTGTAACCATTCTGCAACCAGCACAGACACAATGGGAAAACACACCGAAGACTTACGCTATATCTGAATTTGAAAGGTGACACGTCCAAGTCCCAGGTGAGAGAAACAAGAAAACCGAATGCCCTAATTGTAAGCCCAGGAGCTGACTCTGCAGCAGCCTTGGGGTAGGGTCCTCAAACCTGGCAGCAGCCAGGGCCTTGGGGTTGCAAAGTATCCTTAAAAACAGGTGACAAGACCTTGGGTCTGTGAGATACTGTGACTTACAACAATCGAACATAGAGTCAGGATCTTCAAAGCCACTGGCTCAGAGAAAAGGAGAAGGGATATAAAAGTCAACCGCCCAGGGGATATAAGGAGCAACTTTGCTTATGATATCCAGGGAGAAGAAAGTGATTAATAGAAACTGCAAGCCAGCAACATACACAAACCCGGTACCAGGCAGAAGTCACACTGCCTTCACGGCTCAGGATTTCATCCAAATGAGAAATGAATTTTTAAGTTGTACTTGAACCACAAGGTCTAAGAACAAGTAAAATCTCTATAGATTATATTTTTTTACATCCGGCAGTGTTGAATACATACAAACACACACTCACACAGACCACCAACGCCACCACCACCATGCAAGATGAAATCACAGTTAAACCTTACAAACACAAGAGCAAGTGACAAAACTTGCTAGGATATCGATTGCTCTGCTAGTATGCCTTAGGCTTTAGACTTTGCCCTTTCATGTTCACTGTCACCCCTCAAAGGCAGGTATCTGTACCTTTGCCTGAGGGCTTCCTCTAAAGTAGCAGCAGAAGCTTTGCCTACAGCAGGCTCCACAGTATCTCCTCCAGAGCATCCCTCATCCAACTAGTACATCCCACGGCCCTCATTCCTGCGCAAGGGAGGGGCGAGTGGTGGGGAGTCTGAAGCAAACCTCCTCCACTGTTTGCCATCTTTCTCTCCCCTCCCAAACAACCATGGTTGAATCATCTTAAGGTTGATCTGAGGACACTGGCATTAATCATGAAGTAGTGGGATATTGTTGCAGGACAATTCTAAAGCGTTAGAGAAAGGAAAAGAAACTCTAGTAAAGAAGTAAACAGCAGAAGCACATTCAGAAAAGGAATAAAGAAATGTTGTAGGAAAAACAACCTGCAGTCATTGAGCCCCCCCTCAAGAAATGGTGTGAATGAAAGATGAGACATAACCAAGAGTCAATGCATAATAGCATAAATCTTGGGAAATTATCAAGAATAGCAACAGGACTAAAAAGAGGAGAGAGGGATTCAGAGTGCTTTATGCGCCTATGTGAAAATAACGTACTCAAGACTATATATGTGTACAATGGAAAAAGTTAATATTATAGTCATTTTTAGTGAAAGTCATGAAAATATGAAAAGGAGTATAAAAGTGAGGGGAAGGAGCCAAGAGGCAAATGCATCTCTAAAGATGATTTAAAGGAAATGAAATAATAAAAATATTCAAGAATGGAAATGGTCTAAAGAATTCCATATTTAAAGAAAAAATACTCAATTCAAGAAACCTAAGTCCTAATAGTAGATAGAAATAAGGTCTACATTACTATATATTCCTTGTAAGGCTATAAAAGATAAAACTCTAAAAATTGACTAAATACAGAAGGATGTGCCAGGTGCGGTGGCCAATGCTTGTGATCCCAGCACTCAGGGAGGCAGAAGCAGGCAGATCTCTGTGAGTTTGAGACCAGCATGGTCCACAAAGTAAGTCCAGGACAGCCAAGGCTACCCAGAGAAACCCTGTCTCAAAACAACAACAACAACAACAAAAAGCTTTGCTAATTTAATATATAAACCAGGAAAGAGAAACATATCAATGAAAATGCAAAACAGATATCTTAAAGGTTGCTACATATACCTACCTACATATCAGTGATCACAACAAAAGTACATGCACCAGAGAAACTTGCAGAACAGACTTTCAAAATCTAATCATTACATTTGAAACACACTAAAAATTAATAGTAGGTGTGTGAGACTACAACCGCAACAGTAAAATGGCCCATTGTAAATACATTATCAGTGATTTTAAAAGGAGACCATTGGAAGGTTAGAGAAACTCACGTCTCATTGTTTGTACCATTCAGCTACTGTTAACATAAGTGATGTAACCCAACATTTAGTGGCATAAAATATAAGTATCATGAGTTTCAGGTCAAGTTGGAACTTCTACTGAGTTAGCTGATGATCAGCTCCCTGGGCTCCCTCATCCACCTGCTGTTAAAGATGTTGTCAGGATTATTGGTCTAGCATGGCTTGATTGACATGCTAGCCTTTGGCTGGCAGGGAGGAGTTTGCAACTCGGTCACATGTTTCTCATCTTCCAGCAGGCTATCCGAAGCTGTTATAGAATGCTAAGTGAGAAAAGAAACACAGAACGCCTCTCCAGGCGTAGGCTTAAAGAGGCACACTGTCATTTCTGTTCACTAAGTTGGCGAAAAACAAGACACAAGAACAACCTACATTCAGAGTGATTAAATGGACTTCACCCTTCAAGAAGTGGGGCACAGAGTCACTCGGGAATATCCCCATAGATAAATATGGGAGCAACACGTAATCAAACTCTCATAGCATAGTAGGCACTAACAAATACGAAGCTACTGCTGCTACAGTGTCTGATAAATGGATCCCTAAGCTTAAGAGAACATTTGAATAGTCGGCCAATATTTGATATGAAAAAATGAGCAGGTCAACTTGAGCTAAAATAATCCAGCCTATATTTAACAGAAGAAGCTAAAAATCTCTCTGAATTACCTAGTATTGTAAGTTCCCAGTTATGACACATGATAAGTACTACAGAAGCTAAAGAAAATGATGAACTAAAAAGAATGTTTAAAATATAAACAATGTTATCAATTATTTAGTTAACATATGTGGTGCTATGTAATGTAAACTATACAAAGTATACTCAAAATTTCTTTTGAGCTAATACCAAAACACTTATAAACCTGACCATGTATTTGATTTAAAGCATTTTTGATGAATACCATGTAATTTTTATTATTCTATCTGTAATATATCTTTAATCATATTTTACAGGTGGGAAAAAATATATATATACACTTATTTCCTCAATACAAAAATATAGCACAAAGCCCATACAAAGATCCCTGAGTTTAGCAGTATAAAAACACATGATACACCAAATTAAATGCAATGCAATAATGAAAATTAGGAAATTATTTAGACCCAAGGAGCAATGGACATGTTACATTTAAGGGTATAGCTAAGGCTATACTTAGAGGAAATGTACGGCTTCTGGAATACCAACTAGTAATAAAAGACTGAGAAAAAAATGTAGTTAAGGTTAACTCAATATTAGTACTCTGTATAATTCTATTGAGTCTCAGAAAAATCAATTGAGCTAACTACTAAGATCACAAAACTATGGTTATCTTTGTTTAACAGATAAGGAAACTAAATCTTCGAATGTCACTGATTTTCTCAGGCTTCCACGGTGATAGAATTCAAATACATCTACTCTTAACCCAGAGACTATGTGCCTGGGATCCTAACTTTTCTCTCTGTTCACTTTCCAGATGGAAAAAGGCTTTCCTTGACCACATGATGTCGTGTCTCACCATGGCCCAAAACAGTAATAGCCATGAATGAAACCTTTCCTTCTTCCTATTGATTTTCAGAGGCATTTTGTCAAAGCACTGGAAATCCTGAATAGCCTTGAAAAAAAATCATAGCAGCATTATGAAACATAAATATAGAGTATAAGTGGTGGGCAGGGTAGGGAGACATACACCTTTCTGAAAGGATTTCATGTGACCATGTTCAGACATGTCCTTGTTCCACTGCCATCACACAATCTTAATTACCTGTAAAATATCCATTTTGAAAAACATCTCTGGTCCTTTTGTGCTTTATTTCTCATGGGAGAGGTTTGGTATATACATCATCTCAGATCTCTCATGGTGCCCCCTTCCACTAAAACACTTTTCAAATTCTGGCGTTCCAATGTGTTCCAAAGATGTTATTATTCTTTCTTGTTTTATTATTATTATTATTATTATTATTATTATTATTATTATTATTTCCAACTAGGCTGACAATGACAAAGGAAAGCAAGCAAATTCTTCAGATAACCATGCCTAGGAAGGTCCATATAAAATTAACATTCTTGCAGACAAGCAGAGCTTTGGATGGATGAAATGGTTTCGGATAAAAAGGCCAAAAAAGCAGAACTTATTAGATTGAATTTTCCACGTATTTAACTCACTGAGGTATAAAAGAATAATATGTAGGCCGCCAAGAGAAAGTCATCTGTGTTAATCTGCCAAATCCTGCAGGATTCAAGGGCCAAAGAGATGATTCAGCAGTTAAGAGCGTGTGCTACTCTTGAAGAGGGTCTAATTTCAGTCTCTAGCACACCTGTCAAGCTGCTCTCGACCACCTGTAACCCAAGCTCTAGGGAGATCTGCTGCCTCTAGCCTCCAAGAGCACATCTTTACTCACGTGCAAGTATCTACATACACACACACACATATACACATAATTAAAAACAAATATATTTAGAACGTATATTATCCACTTAGACAAATACCAGTGACAGGGAAGATAATGAAAACTATTTAAGAAGGCAGTTACCCAAAGCATTGCAGAAACCCAAGCCTAACTAAAGTGACTTTGATATATCCTACTTGCATTTTCTAATAGAACTTTGGAATAGGAATAAAATACAAATACTACACATTAGTAAGTAATAAACCAATAGTGATTCAACCAATGTCACTCACTCTTCATGAAATAGTGCCTCTATTATCATGCAATAACAAACCAAAGTATCAACTACCTCTTGAACCAATATCTTGATGTACAAGTTCAATTTCATGACTTTGAGTCTTCTCTAATTTTAAGTTGATGACTGATTATCAATGTATGAGATGGACCTGATGCCCAGGCCCTTCTTGAATAATTTCCAAGGTTGAGACAAAGAAAGAAAACTGGTTATCTACATACTGGATTTTTTAAAAATATTCTTTTAAAATTAATGGTTTTTAATTCCCTAACACTAACAACACATATGGCCAAGACAAAACAATGCATTGAAAAAAAGTTTTTTTAGTAGAGACTGCTTTTTTTTTTTAAAGCCCTGATATAAATATATACTGAAGAGATAAAAAGGAGTATTTGTAAGTTGATTTGAATTTGGGGCAATAATTCATATGTTGGGCTAGTTTATTGTAAATAGGTAATTACCTCAATGCCTCTCTTGATACAAAAAATAAACTGGGACACTGCTGGTTATAACGGAAAATATCTGTATAAATCCTGCTGTTTTCTAGTGAGAGGATACACACGAAAATTTGCAAATGATATGTGGCCTGGGGTAAAGCAGGGCAGTAGTATGTTTTTCCTGGAAAGGCTATCCTGGGGCCTTACCACTTTTCCATTTGCTGTTTCTATATTAGGCTAGCCTTGAGTTCAATATTGTGAGACAATGAATAGAAAAAGCCACTCCAAATGGTTAAAGCCTGGGACTATTGATCAAGAACGCACTGCAGAAAGAGAAAAAGAGAAACTGCAGAGCGTGGTCTAGTTGGGGACAGTCACCCCCTCACACACACATACACCTTTAGTGACTTATTAGGTTTGATGGAGTATCAGCAAGTGCAGATAACTGCACGAATCGTAGATTAACTACCACCATCCAGCACAGTTCACAGCAACCTTAGTTCTTAATTCATGAGTTTATCCTGATGGAGGAGCAGGTAGGAAGCCAATGCATACCCTTTTGTTAAATGAGTCTTTCCCCAAATACACTTTTGGACCTTTGGTATTCTAATTTGATTTTCTAATTTGATTTTCTGGGATAGCTCCCCCTTCAAACATGCGTACATTTGTACATGACACACCCTGTTTTCAGGTATGAGGCACACAATATCATATATCTTTCATGTAGGATTTTGTAATGACTAAGACTATCAGAATTTCATAGACAATCATAGAGATCACAGCAGCTGGCCACAGTTATATTTAACACATATAGTTAACAGATTTCTTTATGAAGAATATCTGTAAACTTACTTAACTGACATTTTTCTTTATAACTTAAATATATTAAAAAAAATCATACTTTGTCCAAAATTCTAGTTAATTCATTTGACGTAATGCTGTGGTTTGAATAGGTATGGCTCCCCTATACTCATGTGTTTGAAAGCTTGACCCATAAGGAACGGCGCTATTAGGAAGTGTGGCATTGTTGGAGTAGGTATGCCCTTGTTGAAGGATGTTTGTCAGTGTGGAGGTAGGCATTGAAGTTATATATGCTCAAGCTACACTCAGTGAGACACATAGTCCCATCCGGTGTTTGCAGATCAAGACTCAGCTCCTTCTCCAGGACCATGTCTGTCTGGATGCTGCCATGCTTCCCACCATGATGATAATGAACTAAACCTCTGAACTATAAGCCAGGCCCAATTAAATGTTTTTCTTTTGTAAGAGTTGCCTTGGTCATGGTATCTTTTCACAGCAATAAAACCCTAACTAAGACACATAGTTTATTAAAAAATAAATTAATTAAAACAATCCACTGCATTGGAGCTACAGAAACCTTATCTCGTGTTATTTCCAAAGGAACTTATGAAAATACATGGAAGACCACACAGCACTTTGACATTGTGGTCACGAGGGCTGTTGCACTAGCAGAAGCCTTTGGTAGTGAGTAAGGATGCTGAGCCTGTGAGGCTCTTTCCCCTCACTGAATGAAAAGAACTCAGAGAGCATCTTTGGTGTTGAGTGAGATGGCTTGTTTTACATAAGGAATTGGCAGCTCAAACACAATGGTAAGTTTTACCTTTTTAGAAAGCCCGGTTTAAGTCGAGGTTATGTTTAAACTCTAAAACATGGAAAGTATTTCCTCACAGACCAAGACCTCTTTATGTCAGTTATCTCCTCCATCATCAAAATATTGGTAGGTTGAAAAGTAGTCACAAAGAGAATAAATTGCAATAAATAAATAAAAAATTTTAAAAGAAAAAAGAATTAATGAATAAAAAAAGTATTCACAAGTCCATGCATACTCATCTACACAGAAACATATTTTTGTGCTAGCACTCAGATTACAATATGTGTTCAGGGATAAATGAAACTGTTAAAAACTGTAACCCAGAATCTCTTAAAAACAACAACAAGGTTAATGAATCCCCAAAATATTCTTTAAAAATAAGACACTGTTCCCAAAGTTAAGATCTACATTCATAAGGCTCCGCCAAACTTGATCTTGATGTTTGGTAATCTATTTTTATATTGGGAAGGCAACAAAATTACCCAGTGTTCACAAATGACCATTTGCATCCTTAATTACCGTGTGCTTGCGAATGATCTCTAGCCTAGCTATCAATATATCCAGTTTCGCCCAAATGGTTATGCAAATGGTATTGGTCTTTGTCTCAAACTGACCATTATCTGTTTGCAATTATATCCTTTTTAAAATGTCTTGAGCCACTAGGTCAATACACAAAAGGAAGTAGGAGAAGAAAACTGCAATTGCCGTAATTGTTTCATGGATCTAAAAAGCTACCTATAAGCACATTTTTGGATGAAAAATTTAGTTACAAAATTAGGGTTGGATGTGGTTAAATTGCACATGTTTGGAATTATTTTATATAAGGCAACAAAATTGTGAGCATCATCGTTCCTTTCTTCCTTCTGAGCAAGCAAGATTCCCAAAGTAGCTTTGAGGATACTTTATTTATGGGCCTGCTAGTTCAGGAGCCACACACCCATTCATCATGCTCCTGCTTTGTGCCATCTGTTATAAATAAATACCCTTGCCTGCAACTTTCTGTCGGGGCATGTGTTTACTGTTATGCAGATGAATGCAATATGGGAAGACATTAAAGTTAAAAAAGAGAAAAACTGCTTATGAAAATGTCTATTGAACGTATATATTCCTACTACTTGTATACAAAGGTTCACATCACTCGGATTCCTCTAGCCAGAGCAAGCATTAACTCACAGCTCCTCCTTTACCTTATGAACTACCTGGGGGATAGAAAACAAGCTGGGCCAACACCTCTGGATTAACAAAGAAGCATGCAGCGAGCACCTCATTCCTCTGCCCCCTTAGCCTTTCACACAACGTGGCTGTTGTGACTTAGCAGGAGGGAGGACAGAGGGGTCACGAGGGAACCATGGTTTTAAGGCAGCAGTCAGCATGGAGCTGAACAGCGAGGCGGGGGTGGTGGTGGGGGAGCCTCTTGGGACCTGAGCAGCAGTGGCATGCATGGTCAGAGCACTGGGGAAGCAAAATAATTTTGAAAAGAGTGTAGAAAAAAAAAATGCTTAAAGCAGAAAAAGCATGGGAGGATGGGAATCGGGCCAAACGGGAGGTGGAGGGCGGGATGGGGGTGGGGATGGGGTGGGAGTGAGGGCAAATGATGGCGCTGACTCCGGGTGAAAAGTGCCATAAAGAGCTTCTGGAGCCTGTTATTGAGTGTCACTCAGGACAGCGCAAGCCTTCCTCATAGCATCTTAAGCCCCCTCTGCTCTGAGTTTACGTCAATCAAATCAGGAGCAACAATACAATACGCTCCTTTGACTTTCCTCAAATTTTTCACATGACTAAAATGAAGCCAAGATATTTGGCTTGATTATTTAATGTATTACTTTCATAAAATATTAGTTTCTATGTTGATTATTATGTACATTTAGAGCTAACTAAGGTTATTTATAAAAAATGCTGTGTTTGTTCTTCATGTCAGTGCTATTTAATTGGAAAAAAAATGTTTTTCACTGGAGAAAGAGAATTTTGGTAACTACCTTTAAAACTCTACTGACAATCATGATTTGTTCTTCATGCTGTAATTTTTTTTAAGCTGTGTTACTTGGCTTTGAATTTATTAGAGCTACTTATAGCCCTGGAAGAATATTTTACTTGATAAATCTATGTGAAGAAAGGAAACTTCCAAATTAGCATAAGAAAATAAATAAAAGATTTTCTGACTTCAAGATAAACTGTGCCCCTCCTCCCTAGGGTGCCAACAGGGACTTGATGCATTTTCCAAAGAATATTTTTGAAACTCTCTTCTATCAATAGTTAGTATTCGTGGATGTTTTCTGTTAGTCATTTTATTATTGCTTTAAAGATTTAATTCAGTTCTCTTCGATGTCCTCCTTAGAAGATTCATTGTTCCCATTGCTTTTAGTAGACTCCTCCTTGAGAATAGACGTAGCTCTTGTCCTTTATTGAACTTATATATTGTTAGTTGAGAATAAGGGACATTTCACTGGAATTTAAATTTCACTAGAATTTAAATAGGAAAACAAGATGCCTTCTGTTAACTATGGGCTCTATCACCTTAACCAATTTGTTTTGCTCAAAGTATTTTCCAATTTTGAAATTTTCCTGCTAGCTAATTTTAAACTGCTTATTATCAAAAGTATGTGGTTGATATGAGTGTACTCTCACCAGTTCACTATTTACCAAATAGCTTGATTCAGGGTTTCAGTCATTGCTGGAAGCAGTAAACACCAATTAATTGTAGAACAAATAAATAAATGCCTAGTTACACTTCACAATGTTATTGATACCCAAATAGATTTACAGGTCAAGAGCAAAGGCATTGCTTGTGTATTCCTCCAATCAAAACTTAAAAGCTATGAAAGAGTTTTGTGTTGCTTTTTTAAACTTGTGACTTTAAAGTAGTGGAATGAATTGAACTTTTCCCTCTATTTATAATTGGAAATGGTCTTTGCAATGGACAGAATCCATGCTTGGATGAATAAGGTTGAGTGTACAGCACAAATGCACAAGGCTGAGCCTAGAGGGTGGTGTGGAAGGAGGCCAGAAGGTCCAGGCCTTGACATTGTCTGCTTACCTATCAGGCTGTCTCTAATTCTTTTCCATGTAAAGTGCTTCCCAGATAAGAGATGGCAAATGCTGGAAATGAGTAACTTTCCAGTGAGTAAGAGCAGCTCCTTCTATCTCAGGGGAAGAATGTCAGGTCCGTGAAGGCCAAAAGGCCCTAAGCACCCAAGCAGAAAAACACTGCAAATGACTCAGCACCTTTGGCTCCTCCCCAAGCAGTCTTGTGAGCTCTGGGACTTGATAAGCAGCATTTCCTCACCCATGAGTTTATAACATGATAATGTCATTCAATAAACGCTTACACCCTTTCCTGCTGTTTGTCCAGCACAGGAAACCAAGGATTTTCTTGTCTTATGGACACAGCGGAAATATCTAGCTAGCAAATACCAGCCCTTGCATGCAAACAGAGCCATATCCTCTTTCCGTCTGACAACTTCCTTCCTGCGTGCTAAGAACAATCTACTCTTTGCATTTTCTTTTTCCTGACTATTCTGAAAACCCGAGAAGAGACCAATGTAAACTTCCACTCAACATCTGGATTTTTCAGCTGAAATGTTGGCATGGAACATGGGTGAAGATATTGAGGATGCCCTCTGCTCATGGCATTGCTGCACTCAAAACTACTTACTCACCACACAAGATATATGGTATATAGAGCTGAAAGCACTCAATGTTTTACACAATATTGAAGTTTTTAAAAATTCTACCATTAGATGGAAATGCCTCTCTAACTAAATGGGAGAACAGAATGTTACTCTGAAATGGTACACTTATCTTAGGATGTCAAAATACAGACATTTCAGTCTAGATGGGAAAAGGCAGGTCTTAGCATCCTAAATGTGAGGAGAGCATTCTTTGATCAACCAAGCAAATTATATTGGCCAGAAACACAGAAGATCAACCTATCTGTGCTAGATAGTAAATGCTGCCTAGCTCTCCAACTTCTTGAGACTATTGGACCTAGCACAAATCTAGACATAAAGAAAAAGAAATGCTTTTAAGAAGCATTAGCATCCTCTGTAAAAGGAGGTCTTTAGAATTTGGTGGTTTGTAAAAAGAATGGCTTAAAAGCTCATTAAAAATTGTTGTCAATATTTCAGTTTGGTTTAGAATGTCTTAATTTCTGGTTGTCTCTAGTGTCAGGCCACACATCTACAACTGAGGTTCTGCAGTGGCTGACAGGGACAGAGAGAAGGCTACACCATTAGTAACAGTGCAGGGCTGTCTTCCCCAGCTGCTACTGTGCTGGACAGCCTCAAGAGCTCTCCAACACCTCACAAAAAAAATAAAATAAAATAAGATCCCAGCCCTCAATAGGTGGATGTAAGAGAATTCATTGCCAAGCATCTAAGGCCAGCTTGGGCTACAGTGAGAGAACCTGTCCTGAAAACCCACACAAAATGGAACTAACTAACTAGCAATGGCAAAATAAAAATAAGCGCTACTAATTATTTAGCATAATTGTTTATGCAGAGAATGATCATTTTTCATCAATTTGTCCAGTTGGTGAGCTTTTACATCTATCTTATACACTATTCATCACATTTATTTGAAGATATGACATTAAAGGCAGTTTAATATTATTTTAGGGGTTGCTATCAGATTTCTAATAAGGGAGGGATGAAACTCAGTCTTTAAGCTTCAAGCCCCCAACCAATGACTAATTTGATTATTCATTTCATCAGCATGACTGAAAAAAAAAAACTAACAATGACATGGAAGATATTTCAAACCCTTATTAAACATTTGTTTTGGTCCAAAAATATTATGTCTTATGTAGATCATCTCATTTAAAAATCACTACAACCCTAAACTGCAAATATTGTACTAATAGCTAACACTTTATGAGCAATTACTATGTATAACACAGTTTTTTAGACACTCTACTGAGTTAATCCTAGCAAACTTTTACAATGAAAGTGTTATGCCGGGGGATCCAAGATGGCATCAATCAGCTCGCACTGTTTCTGAAAGCCAGATGAAGGAAATGGTAGAAGACATAAAAATAGAATTAGAATCAATAAAGAAAACACAAACAGAGAAAACCCTGGAGCTGGAGAACTTAGAAAAAAGATCAGGAACCACAAAAGTAAGCATCACCAACAGAATACAAGAGATGGAAGAGAGAATCTCTGCTGCTGAAGATAACGCTTGCAGAAATTAATACTTTCCTCAAAGAAAAAGTAAAATCGGAAAAGTCCCAAACACAAAACATCCAAGAAATCAAGGACACCATGAAAAGGCGAAATCTAAGAAAAACAGGAATTAATGAAAAAGAAGATTCCAGTCTCCAAGGTCCAGAAACTATTTTCAAAAAAATCATAGAAGAAAATTTCCCCAACTTTAAGAAAGAGATGTCCATAAACATACAAGAGGCCTACAGAACACCAAACAGACTAGACCAGAAAAGAAAATCCTTCTGTCACATCATTGTCAAAACACTAAATATGCAGAACAAAGAAAAGATATTAGAGCAGCAAGGGAAAAAGGCCAAGTAACGCATAAAGAGACACCTATCAGAATCACACCGGACTTCTCATCAGAAACTATGAAAGACAGAAGGGCCTGGGCAGAGGTCATGCAGACTTTAAAGGACCACAGATGCTAGCCCAAACTACTATACCCAGCAAAGCTTTCAATCAACATGGATGGAGAAAACAAAATATTCCAAGATAAAACTAAATTTAAGCACTTACACAGCAAAACAGCCCTACAGAAGATACTAAAGGAAAACTCCAATCCAACGAAAACAACTTTACCCAAGAAAACATAGGATACAGATAATGACCCTACTAAAATTAAAAGAAAACAAACAATGAATCACAATAAGACCACCAACTTCACAATAAAAGGAACTAATTTTCATTGGTCACTATTATCTATCAACATCAACTATTATCTATCAACTCTCCAATAAAAAGACATAGACAAACAGAATGGATGTGGAAACAGATCCAACATTCTGCTGCATTCAAGAAAAGTACCTTTGCAACAAAGATAAACACTACCTCAGAGTAAAGGGCTGGAAAAATGTTTTTTAAGCAAATGGACCCAGAAAACAAGCTGGGTTAGCTATCCTAATACCTAATAAAATAGACTTCCACCAAAATTAATGAAAAAAGATGAGGAGGGGCACTACATTCTCATCAAGGAAAAACCCACCAAGAAGACATCACAATTCTGAACATTTATGTCCGAAATACAAGAGCACCTATATTCCTAAAGAAAACATTATTAAAACTTAAATCAGCATCGATCCCAACACCTTAATAGTGGGAGACTTTAAAAACCCACTCTCACCAAAGGATAGATCATCTAGACAGAAACCAAGTAAGGAAATAAAGGCACTTACAAGGGCCCTAATTCAAATGGACCTAATAGATGTCTACAGAACTTTTCACCCAAACTCAAAAGAGAATATCTTCTTTTCAGCACCTCATGGAACCTTCTCCACAAGGAAATTGAAATAATATCCTGTATTCTATCTGACCACCATGAACTACAGCTGGACCTCAACAACAATAGAAATAACATAAAGCCTACACATACATGGAAACTGAACAACTTGCTATACTCAATGACAGCTGGGTTAAGGAAGAAATAAAGAACGAAATTAAAGACTTCCTAGAATTCAAAGAAAATGAAGGTACACATAATGAAGGGACACAATGAAAGCAGTGCTCAGAGGAGAATTCATAGCACTAAGTGCCTTCAAGAAGAAATATGTAACATCTCATATAAGCAACTTCATGGCCCAAATGAAAGCCCTAGAAAAAAAAGAAGCAGATACACCCAAGAGGAACAGACAGCTGGAAATAGTCAAAATTAGGGCTGAAATCAATCAATTAGAAACAAATAAAACTATTCAAAGAATCAAAGAAACCAAGAGCTGGTTCTTTGAGAAAATCAACAAGATAGACAAACCTTTAGCCAAACTAAGTAAAAGGCAGAGAGAAACTATCCAAATAAGCAAAATCAGAAATGAAAAAGGGGACATATCTACTGACACTGAGAAAATCTAAATAATCATTAGGTCATACTACAAAAGCCTATATGCCACAAAATTTGAAAATCTAAAAGAAATGGACAGTTTTCTTGATAGATTTCATCTTCCAACATTAAGTCAAGATCAGGTAGAAAGACTGAATAGCCCTATATCCCCTAAGGAAATTGAAGCAGTCATTCACAGTCTCCCCTCCAAAAAAAGCCCTGGGCCAGATGGTTTCAGTGCGGAATTCTACCAGACATTCAAAGAAGTGCTAACACCAATTCTCCTCAAACTATTCCACAAAATAGAAACAGAAGGTACATTACCAAACTCATTCTATGAAGCGACAGTCACCCTGATACCTAAACCACACAAAGACCCAACAAAAAAAGAGAACTTCAGATCTCTCTTATGAACATTGATGCAAAAATACTCAACAAAATACTTGCAAACCGAATCTAAGAACACATCAAAGATATCATTCACCATGACCAAGTAGGCTTTATCCCAGGCATGCAAAGATAGTGCAATATATGAAAGTCCATCAATCTAATCCACCATATAAACAAAATGAAGGAGAAAAACCACACGATCATCTCCTTAGAATCCAAAAAAGCATTTGACAAAGTTAAATATTCATGTTTAAAGTCTTGGAGAGATCAGAAATACAAGGCACATACCTAAACATAGTAAAGGCAATATACAGCGAGCCTATAGCCAACATAAAACTCAATGGAGAGAAATTTAAATCAATCCCACTGAAATCAGGGACAAGGCAAGGCCCATTCTCTCCATATCTATTCAACATAGTACTTGAAGTCCTAGCTAGAGCAATAAAACTAGTTAAGGAGATCAAGGGGATATAAATCAGAAAGGAAGAGGTCAAAGTATCACTGTTTGCAGATGATATGATAGTATACATGAGTGACACCAAAAATTGAACTAGAGAACTCTTTCAGCTGATAAACACCTTCAGTAAAGTGGCTGGATACAATATTAACTCAAAAAAATCAGAAGCCCTCCTATATAGCCAAGACAAAAGGGCCGAGAAAGAAATCATGGAAACAACATCTTTCACAATAGCCACTAATAACATGAAGTACTTTGGGGTGACTTTAACCAAGCAGATGAAAGACCTATTTGAAAAATACTTCAAGTCTCTGAAGAAAGAAATTGAGGAAGATATCAGAAGATGAAAAGATCTCCCATGCTCATGGATCGGTAGGATTAATATAGTAAAGATGGCCATCCTGCCAAAAGCAATCTACAGATTCAATGTAATTCCCATCAAAACACCAACACAATTCTTTATAGGCATTGAAAGAAAAATTCTCAACTTCAGACGGAAAAAAAAAAAAACAAGAATTTCCAAAACAATCCTGTATAACAACAGATCATCTGGAGGTATCTCCATCCCTGATCTCAAGCTGTACTACAGAGCAACAGTAATAAAAACAGCATGGTATTGGCATAGAAGCAGAAAGGTGGATAAATGGAACTGAGGAATGGATACAGAAATTGTGGTACTTTTACATGATGGAATACTACTCAGCAATTAAAAACAGGAAATCATGAAATTTTCAGGCAAACGGTGGGATCTAGAAAAGATCATCCTGAGTGAGGTATCCCAGTAGCAGAAAGACACACATGATATATGTTCACTTATATAGACCTATAAGATAGGATAAACATACTAAAATATGTGCACCTAAAGAAGATAAACAAGAAAGAGGACCCGGAGTAAGATGCTCAATCTTCACCTAGACCAATAGGAAGTAGGAGAAAGCAAGTAACAGGACAGAAGCCTACCTCAGAGGGCCTCTGAAAGACTCTACTTAGCAGTGTATCAAGCACATGTGGAAACTCATAACCAAACCTTTGGCAGAGTGCAGGGAATCATATGAAAGAAAAGGATAGTTAGTATGAGCTAGAGAGGACAGGAGCTCCAAAAGGACAAAATATATCAGGGCAGGGGGCCCTCTATGAGACTGTTCCTCCAACCAAGGACTATATAAGGATATAACCTAGAACCCCTGCTTGGATGTAGCACATGGTAGCTCAGCAACCAAGTGGGTGTAAGGAAGAACAGGAACTATTCTATCCTAGAATAGTAAGTTCTATCCTAGAACTTACTTACTAGGAAGTAAGGCGAACAGGAACTATTTCTGACATGAACTCAATGACTGGCTCCTTTACCTCTCGCCCGCCCCCACTCACATCTGAGGGAGGAACAGTCTTGCTAGGCCACAGAGAAGGGCATGGCAGCCAGTTCTGAAGATACCTGATAAACTAGGGTCAGATGGAAGGGGAGGAGGACCTCCCCTAGCAATGGACTTGGAAAGGGACAGGGAGGAGATGAGGGAGAGAGGGTGAGGTTAGGAGGGAATGAGGGAGGGGATATGGCTGGGTTACAAAGTAAATAACCTGTGATTAATTTAAAAAAATAAAAAATAATAAAAAAGAAAGTGTTATGCCCACTTTTACAGAAGAAGAAACTGAAGCACAAGAAGTGAAACCACTGGATCGTGGTGATATAATTAGTAGGCAGTGAGGGAGTACCAGTAAAGGAGTAACTAGAATTTTATCACTGTATTCTGTGCCCACAGCTTTGACCTAGTCACTGAGCTTCAGGCTCATTTCAAACACTAGTCGGAGACTCAGTTCCCCTTCTTCCTCACTGGGACATCATCCAGAGTAAATGAGAGAAGGTGTGTGAGTAATTAGCATGGAATTCCCTTTATCCTCACGGCACACAGTTTCACAGGACCGAATGAAAGGCTGCATGTCAATTAAACATAAAAGGCATTTCTGTTGGTCTTATGGCTTTTGTTTTCTCTTCTTCAAAAATTGCTGACGTTTTCACAAGCATGTCCAAATAAAAGGAAACCATGCCATTCCAAAAGCAAAGACTAAAGCACTTCATAGCTGGGTGGATAGAATGGCAAGAGAAGGAAGAAAGGTATTGGTGTTGGCTACAACTACAAAATGACCCAACATTGCTTGAATGGAAGCTATTTGCTTAAAGGTGCTGTTATACCAGGTCTAATATAATCTTTGGTCTAATATTGTCTTTGGAGGCAGAGGGGTGCTGGTTGGCCAAATTTACTTCAAGCTTTCCTCAGGGAGGCTGGAAGGAAAAAGGAGGGTGTTGGAGTACCAGAGGCAGACACTCAGTGTCCCCAGACCCAATTCTAGGAAGGCACTTGCACATACTCAAGCAAAAGGCCCCAGACCCACAGGGACAGTTCATAGGAACCATCAGGAAGCTCATAAGAGTGAAGGGCCAAATGCATGTACTCCTCTGAGGGTAAGAGGAAGTAATCTTCACAGCCAGGGTGGGGAGATTTTGTAATTTCACACATCAGAATCCTGTGTTCCCCTTCCATAACTGACTGGATAGTGATATCAACTAATGCTTATTAAGTGAGCTTTTAACATGATACTTTCTATGAGATTCATAGTACCACTCACAATCCTGACCACACATCAATGTGGCTGTGGTTATAACCTTAATCTTAACCATTAGGAATTTGAGGAATTCCTCAGTAATTTTACTTTAGGAGGTTAAGTGTAACCCACAAATTACAGGGCTGTTATGGGAACCCTTACAATTTGGCTCCTTGTTTTGGAAATTGGACATCAGTTCTGACACTCACTCCTCCACCCTCCACACAAAGTTAGAAGAAAGAAACAATAAATTCATCTCATCACTAAACCAAAGACAGATGAGCCATGTATGTCATGCACGGTATGTAACACAGGTTTATAATAGAGAGCAAGGCAGATGTATCTTATCTCTCAACATGGGGCTTCCTATTTAGCAGAGAAAAGAGATCTTGAAGTTGAAACTTTTAAGTATGTGGAATCTTCTTCAGAGTGAATATATTTCTTAACAGCTGACAAGGTTTATGTATGTAATGAAATGTCCCATGCTGCATCATGTACTATGTGCCTGATGACCAGCTGATTGGATCATGTGAGTTTTGATCATCTAGTGAGTGGATTAAACCCTTCATGGATTTATAAAATAAGATGGCATCACTGATAAGACCTAGTTGAAGAAAGTAAATCTCCAGGGATGTGTCTTGGAAAGATGTGTTTTGTCTCCTTGCTTCTTCTTGTTGCTTCTTGGTTACCGAGAGGTGGGCAGTCTCACCCTCCACACACTTCTTCCACCGGGGATTGAAATAATGAGCCAAAAGAAGTGCTTCCTTCTTTGAGTTTTCCAAGGTCTTTTTTATAGCAATGGGAAAATCTGACTAGCAAATCTCACCAACCAACCAACCAACCAACCAACCAACACATCATAAGGGCTTTTGAGTCAGACCCCAGCTAGGAGAATCAGAAGAAGCTGTTGAAAGCTGAGGTGTGGAGAAGGCAGCAGAAACTGACTAACCAGCAGAGGGCTATACTCAGGGCTATACATTTCTGCCCTTGATCACAACTCTTTTCTATCTTGTAAAGTGTGACCGGTTGCGAGGGCCTATATTAATGACAGAGACAGAAGCTACAGGCCATGCTGCAATGTGAAAAGAAGCAAGAAAGCCAAAAACAGTGAGAAAAGACACTACAACACTTCAGAGAAGAATAGCAAAAAGATGTTGTGGAGGGCAGTGGTATTTGAGAACACGATGGCCTTGAAATAAAACTAGTCACTCTGTATATATGTATACACACATATATCCATATATATGCAAATATATATCTTTCTAAATATAAATTTATAAATACCTTTTAAATGTATGTGTGTATGAAGTTTATGTATGCCTGCATACCTACATACATATATGTATTTCACAGAGGCAGAAACAAATAAAATGGGGAGCATGGATACAGTAAGAAGGAGGCAGTAGCTGCAGCCACAACCCATGACTAATAAATAATTATCAACTGCTAGTATAACATACTGTAATAAATAATACAAGACAGAAATGTACCTGAACAATATGCCTACAATAAATAATAATGAATAAAAATATTTGCAGAATTATTTATGGTTCCTGAAGCTTGCATTTTGACAAATATTTCAACTAATCTTTTAAACCACCTTGTAGAATAAATATAACTCATGTCAAAATGGAATACCAGTAAGATACTTATCTGTGGAGAGACAAATGACCAAGAAATAAGATTCTAAATGCCTAAATCCTTTTCTAGATCATTCATCCTTAGACAACATCCCTAGATTTAAAACAAAATATCCAAAAGGGCAAAAAAAATAATAATAATTAGGGCCTTACCCAAACGTGGCACAAGACTGGACTTTCTGTAAAGGGCATTCCTTGACCTAGCAAAGCAGACTCAAATTCAGAAATGGTTTATATGCCCCTTTCTGCTCTAACCTGGCCCTGAATATCAGCTCTTTCCATTCCAGTGAAATGAAAGGACAATTCAAAATGCATGGATTGAAGAAAGTTGTGGAAAATTTCAAAGCAAAAAGTGGCCTACTTCTTAGTCTGAACTCTAGGAGCCTCTTTAGGTCATCCCAACTTTGTCAACCTCATGCCATTTAAAAAACACAGTTCCTTAATGAGAACTTATCAGGCATAAGTGATAAAAAATACCATTAATGTGTGCACCAATCTTTAACCCCATGTAGCATTTAGCATCTCAAATCATTTTTAGAAATATTAATTGAGGAAGAAGCTCAGGGTTTTCCCTCTTAAACACATTCTCTGCCTTATAATCTTCTTTTTAAATTAATTTATTTTTTGATAAGTTACAGTTTATTTTCTTTGTACCCCAGGTGCAGCCCCCTCTCATTTGCACTCTCCCTCCCATATCTCCTCCCATGTACCTCCCCAAGTCCACTGATAAGGAAGGTCCTCCTCCCTTTACCTCTGGACCCTAGCTATCAGATCTCATCAGGACTAGCTGCATTGTCTTCCTCTGTGTCTAGTAAGGCTGCTCCCCCATCAGGGGGAGGTGATCAAAGAGTCAGCTACTGAGTTCATGTCAGAGACAGCCCCTGTTCCCATTACTTGGGAACCCACTTGGAGACTGAGTGGCCATGGGCTACATCTGTGCAAGATTATCTCCATGCGTGGTCCTTGGTTGGAGTATCAGTCTCAGAAAAGATCTCTAGGCCTGGATTTCTTGGTTCTGTTGCTCTCCTTGTAGAGCTTCTATCTCCTCCAGGTCTTTCTGTCTCTGCTTCTTTCTTCTTCAATGACTTACCTAAGAACATATAAAACTGAAAAGTGAAAGAAAGATAGAATCAACATCTTCAGCTTTGGGCTGCATCAGAACGCTGATACTTTATTAAACTAACTATTTTGTCATCTTTGTATTATCAAATGTACATTTGTTCCCACAGTCTCTACTTGAAATATCATTATTAGCCTGTCTGCAGACAGGTGAAATGAAACAGTAATACTCTCTTCTCTCACAAATATGCAAGGAGAGACTTGAGACTGAGGACCACAACTCCTGGCTCTTTCTTCTGACTGCTGGGAGGACACACAGAAACTAATGACCAAAGGCCATACGTGTCTGGGGAATCTTAAAGCAGGGGCTCTAGCAACTGTGCTTAAGGCCTTTTAAAAAAGCAAGAAGAGAAAGCACTGTTGTTTATAACTGTTCTGAGACTCAAAGTTCTGTATCAAGGGACTAAGCATGACCTGCTAACAAGTTGATCGATATGTTTTGGATGTCACTTTAATCTAATGTTTCACCTCACAAGAGCTTGTTTGGTTTTAATAAAACTCTTCAGTATAGATGGATTGCCCTGTACATCATCTCACTTGTTTCTAATTTAATAATTTGATACATAAAAGGATAGAGAGTGTGAAGGAAATGAATCATGACCTTCTGACATTTGGCATAATTTCTGAGGCTGGTGTCAGAGGGGTTCATAGCTACTATCTTGCCAAATCTTATCAAAACCTAAAAAACAAAAAGATTTTTTTAAGTACACATGTTATAATTGACATCAAAAGGGAAATCACTTTATTTTTAGTACATTTGCTTGGAGATGGAGCCAACAAATTGGAAAGAGTCCATAATTTAACCAACATCAGATCTTATTGCATTCCCTATTGAAAGTTAATAAATGTTAGTTTCCAGACTTTCTGACTTTACAGTTTCTCCAGTTAATGATCAGCGAGCACCTTTCATTATTTTAAATAAAAACAAAATGAAGACCTGAAACCCTGTGATCATGAATTGATTTCTGGCAGAGAAGCAAAATTGTTTGTCTATTTTTATGGTTGAAATAATTGTATTCAAAACCCATAAACAATGTACATCTACTTCAATACTTTTTCAGCTCAATTTTGGTCATAAACTTTAATTAAAACAAAACATCCTTTAGGTAAATCAAAGGAAGTGCCATTGGAATAATATAAACACCCGAGAAAACCTTGGGCTGTTTCCATACTCAAGTCTGATTAGATGGAAAAGCACCAAGCGCCTGTGTCAGTAGATCAACCAATAGAATTTGTGACTAAGAGATCTGCTTCTCTGGCAGAGTTCATGGGAAAAGCTGTGCCAAATTTTGCTATACCAAAAGAAGGCTTTCCCACTTGGAAGCTAAAGTATCTGTAAAGGCTATCTGTCCTAAGAAGGGTGTCCTCTATTTTGCTCTCAGAAGGACTGTCTATCACAGAGCTCAGATTGTCTGTCTCATTTGGCTGATGTCAGAAACCTACGCCAGAGTATGGCAGAGAGAACATGTTTTCCATTATGCTTACAACAAAGTGTTGATTAAGGCAGCACGTGTCAGAGGCAGGGGTAGCCAGAGCTGAGGAGGAACAGTATATACCTTTTACACATGCTGAAATTGTTTCCAGAACTTTCAGTATCCCACTTACTTTTTTGTTCTTTTGCTTTTTTTTTAAGATAGAAAAGAATCCACTGCCTTTTGTGCTGGTGTTTAAACTAGTGCTTTAATCATGTCTGATGTTGAATTTCCTCTGCCTTATTCAGTTGCTTCTGTTGTTTGTGGTCAAAGAATCCTTTGACTATTTACCAGTGGACTCCATAAAAGGAAAAGGTTTTAATTTTTGTTTGAGATCTGGTGTTCTTAGTAAAGATATTTTTAAGAAAAATGCTCATAACATTAGTTATAGGATGTCGAATTACTTGAAAAATTCATCAAAACTATGACTTCTTAGAAAGAAAAAAATAACTGCGTGAAATCAGAAACCCTATATGGAGCAATTAAAGATCAAAGGACATTGAGTTAAGGACTCCCATCCTAATCAAAACATACTAGTACTTCTCCTGATACTACTCCTCCTAAGAAAGCATAGCTAATAGGCTGGATTTTATTAGATAGAGACAGGACCTTTTCACAAAACATAAATACTGATGATCACATGTAAGGTAGACAACAATCAGAATTTGGTTGACTCTTCGCAGTCTAAAAATATGTGAAAAATCAGAAATTATCTGACAGACCAGCCAAATCTTATGCCAGAGTCCTGAATAGAAGAACGTAGTCACTGTAGAGTGTGTTGGTTAAATAGGACCACCAGTCAAAACTGAATTGCTTTTCTTTGTCAAGATGGAAATGAGTAGGATTGCCCATGTTAGCCAACAAAATAGTTAACAGACTTGGTAACTTTTAGTTTTCAGTAGACATATGTCCCAAATATTCACTTGGGCAGGCTTAAGCTAAAGCTTATTCACTTAACTGAGACAACTCTGGAGTGATCCAGGTTCTCCTGACCGTGACACCCAGTTCTTCACAGTTCTAGAGCTGTGTCAAAAATACGCAGGGTGAACCCCTGCTAGATTGCACGACACTGTTTCCATGAATTCTCGGGTGGTCGACAAGAAAGGCAAGCCAAAGTGTGGTAAAGAGCTGACAATGTCCATTTTGGACATTTTACCCTAATGATATGATTCTAATCCAGTCCCAGGCACTTATGTATTTACCTATCTCATTTTTATCTATTTTGAAATATTCAAACTTTTTGTATTTTCCATCAGTCAACTACTGTAACATTTACACAAATGGCCCTCAAATCCATGTGCCTATTTTATCTGGGTCTGGATTGTTTTGACCATTTTATTCCTATGTTTTCTGTTAGTAATCAGCCTTCTAAATTCCATTGTAAACCCACCATCAATCACTAAAACTACTTCTTATTTTACCACTGAAAACTAATTAGTTAACTAAAATCTATAAAACCACATATGTACACTTCTGTTTTCCAACATCACATATCTTCATTTTCCTTTCCTTTTACTGAAGTTCAGATCCTCTTGTTCTATTTCCTGTGTTGTCTTGTTAGCCTCAAATTCATTTCCCTGTTGTCTCTTGACTACATAGTGCATCTAGATCCTGGCCATGATCATCTTCTTTCCTATTCATTCAGTTTCTTCAACAAATACACACACAAGAAAATCAGCTTAATCACTTTCTGTCCTCAGGAAAAATACACCGACTACAGAATGCAAAAATTATAGAGAAGAATGTAATTGGCTCAGGACAGAAGGCATGATATACATTGTGTAATCATGTAGGTGACTATGAAAAAAAAAGATCTAGTATCTAGAGGAAATAGCTCCTACAATGAGTTTATATTAAGTATCCATGATCATCAAGCAAAGAAGCTGAAGTTTCAGATAGAAAGAAATACCATATGAAAACATGGCTGATATAAAAAATTACATTTCCAAGTCTGTACATCTGAAGTGTGAGATTATAAGGCAGTGATGTGAGGTTGTGGAGGTTGGGGGTGCCATGTTAAGTACATTGTTCCCTATGAAATCAATGGACCGTCATCACGGCATTTTATGTAAAATAGTAAGGTATTCATTTTGCATCACAGTTCTAGGTGAGTAGTATGGTCCAGGATATAGCAATGAGATACAGGAAAGTGGCAGAGTCATCTTGAACCAGTAGTACAGACCCATGAGAGGGATTCACAAGATCTTTAGAAGAATGTAGATTACTTATTAATTTATTCTATGTGGAAGATAATAAAAATATGTCTGTGATTTATCTATCAAACATCCTCAATTTTTACTGCCTATAATATTGAACCTTCAACCAAAACTTGTTTTGGTCTCTGTGAACATGGTAGTTTTTACAGAAAGATCACAGAAACATTTTGGTTGCCAAAGAAAGAAAGAAAGAAAGAAAGAAAGAAAGAAAGAAAGAAAGAAAGAAAGAAAGAACCCTAACTAATGAGCCAGGGATGGACACAAAACAGCCAATCTGAACTGAATTATCTGCTTCCAGAACACTCCAGTGCTGAAGCTTATGAGAACATTTCATTCTTTAATATATATTGCCAACCACCTTTGCATACCAGCTTTTTATCTCCTAACAAGTGTTCTATATAGCAAGCAAAACAGGCTTATTTCTGATGTTCCAAATGTGCCTCTGACTTTCCACCACACCAATTTTCCTTTTATCTAGGAACTAACTTTTTATCTAGGAACATTTTCTGCCTGCTCCCACTTACTTGTCAAAATTCCTCCAATAAAAGAGTTTGAATAATTTTACTTCTAGAAAAACTCTCTTCTTTGAGTCTCATTTTGGGCTTTGGCTACACTTAACTTATACATATACCTCTGGAAGATCGGTTTTACCATATCCTGTTTCTTGAAATACATAATAGAACAAGTAGGGTGTCTCCCAAGTCTCCCAAGAAGAAAGCATTCAAGCAGTATTTGTTAAAATTAAGTGTGATTTTGATTTTCTAAATCTAAGTTGTCTTCTCTTTTGTGCTATGGGCAGTTCAGAGTCATGTAAGCACCCGTAAACTATAGCTAATACTTAGGTCTATAAATATCATTCTTGCTTCAGAAATTAAGTATGCTTATCATCACATTGCATGAAATATATCAAAACGATGTCCTTGGGTTCTTGGTCACATCTATTTGATTGGAAGAGAAAATGATTAAGATTCCTTATATATCTTTACATATTGATTTATCTGTCTATCAGGTGTTTTACAATGCCCTCCAGTTGCTCATTTAAAGCTATTTAATTCTGTAATACACGTTTCAACACTCAAATACTTAGGAACTTTTTTTGTCTGGTAAAATAAAATCTGTTCCTTGTCAGCTTAGTAGATGCTACTAAAGAGCTTCACAGAAATACTGGAGAAGATTAATGGCATTGATGTCAAAACATTTCTTCTGGTTTTTTACCTTATTGCTTTTTGACTTGCACAAGGCTTGCTTTATCATAGGAACTGAATATCGCTTGGCCTTCTGAGAGTGATGCACTTAGGACCCATCTTTTTGTTTGTCCATGAACAGACTTGTTTCTCATCACCTCTAAAACCATTTTTTTTCTTCAAAATCTGCAAAATCTAAGAAACAGAAAAGAAGCCATGGATCACTTTTCTTTGCATATGGCGAAGATGGACATGGCAGTGTGGTCACTGTGGCGAAGCCTAACTGGAAAATAGCCTCAGTAACAGTGCAGACAAAAGCCGTTGCAGGAAAAATAACTTAAAAATCAAACTACTTTCTGAATCACGGAGAACCTGTCTTTCTCAGATTCAGCTAGAAAAAAAAATTAGTAAGCAAAACATACTTTTATCCACAGTGTATGGTTTTAAATATACTGCCTATGTACCCTGATTAAAAAGCAATGACCTGTCTCCTCTGTCCCCAACTGTTCAGCACTTTATGAAAACTGGGTTTGGGAATGAACACAGGCCATTTTTTAATGCACAGGGTGAAGGATGAATTCTAATTTTATTCTTTCATATCAGTCTATAATTAGTACCAATTAATATTCTAAGAGAACAATTAATTAGGATTGATTGGTTTAAAATGAGGCCTAAAGAAGCTACTTTTTCATGAGATTGAAAGTTGGTCAAGTTAGATGATTTGATATTTCCTCGAACATCTTAATCTAGTCAGAATTGTAAGTGTTTTACATTAATTCTCTCTCCTCTGTGTTGACATGGCGAAGTGCTTTTTTTTCTTCTTTATACTTAACCAAGGGCAAACATACTCCACTGCACTATCAACCTCTGTAGACTTGTACCCACTATAATCCCAGTACTGAGGGTAGAGGCAAGAGGAGTTCTTGAGGTCGAGGCCCATCCAGTGTAGCCAGTCAGTGAGTTCTGGGTTCAGTGACCCTGCTTCAAATAAAGAAAAAAAAATAAGGCAAGGAACAATAGAGAAAGACACTATTGTATCCACAGACATGTACACATACACACATGCATGTATATTCATAGAACATACACACACACACACACATACACACACACACCCCAATAATTATAAAAGCTTGAAGGTTCAGGTATTTCTTAATTATTTGAGGTTCCTTGGAGCATGATTAAGGAAAGAAGTGTGCTTGCTTACAGACAAGTTAGACCTTAGTAATCAGGAAGAAAAGGCAGAAAGTAGAAAACATTTGACATCTACGTGATACATTGGTTTTTCCCAGCGCACGGCTCACAATTGAATCTGGTCACCATTTGGGGTAACTCAACTGGCCCAACAGAGTTGCTAACTCATGGAAAGAGAAAACCTACATGCATAGCTGGTTGAGTGTCAGACATGGCTTTGAGTTCATCTCCCATGACTACGAAGATTGTTCCTGTCATCTTTCTCTTTAAAGTGGCCCAGGCAGGAAACCAACCAAATAAGGTGAATTGTCTGCAGCAACAAATGGGTTTGAGTGATGGTATACATTGTCCTATATACTGTGCTGCCTCCTGACCTAACCCTCTTCAAGAATGGTTCTTGACTGATGGGACTTGTCTAACTAATGGTGTGCCCTTTCACCAGGGCATCACCAAAGTATCACCTAGAAGACAACTGCATTTGTTCTTTCTTTTCCACATAAAAAGGTGCATCTTCCTCCTGATTACTAAGCTCTATTGCCTGTTAGCATTCCTACTCCTTCCCTTACTTGTTACGCTGAGGAACCTCAAATGATCAAGAGGTACCTGAAACTCAAAGCTTTTATATTTATCCATGTGCGATGTATAAATATTTATTCACCTCTATGTATATATGTGCATATAAAGTCATTCCAACGATTTGTTAACATAATGACACAAAGGTTCAAACAAAGAAGATTATTGCCACAGGAACCACTGTTGTAAGCATTCCACACTTTTACCCTTGCTTTTGCACAGCTCTGCTTCCTTTTGTTAGTCAATAAACTGCCTGCAACAAAACGGCCAAATCAGAATCTGTCTTTCCTACTCTGCTATTCCCACCGTCACCGGCCATGAAACCTACGGGATCTTCCCCCATCCTTCATATTATACACTCACAAAACATGCAGAATTTGTTTTGACTTCTTCCGGGTTAGGGTTTTCCATTCCTACCAGAGAAGCAAAAGCATGAAGTAAAAAAGGACTAGCTCGTTTCCGTCTAATGATTTCAGCTCCTGGATTATGATCATCTGCCTTATTAGAAAACTGACTTTACTATTATTCAGCTTCAGCCTCATCTTATGCAGCAGCTTCTTATTTTCACAACAAATATTTTATAAGGCTTGTCTGCCTGCTGACTCAGAACCTGTGTGGCAGCAGTCTGACAAAATAGATTGTCATGATCTATTAAATCAATAATCCATGCACTAAAGAAAATTTACACAAGGAACTCCACTCCGTTCTCAACTGTGCATGACTACAATGCTAGCGGGAAAGCCAGCTGCTGCAATTGGTGTATAAAGTGGCAATTTCTAGGTTTTTTTTTTTTTTTTATCCTTAGATGATACCAGAAATCAATGAGCAGAATTTAGTCCTAAGGCAGTCTAGTCAATCATCCCAAAATTTAGCATCATAGAACTAGAGAGACTTTAAATTGAATGGGACCTCAAGAGACCAGTTCATGCTCCCTGACTCCAAGTGAGGTTTGCCTGAGTTATTTCAAATGCATTTATTTCGAAAACATTCTTACAGCTCTCTCCAAAGTTCCTCATCCTGGAATTCCAAAATCCTCACTGACAGTAAATTCTTCCACATGGTACTTTTGCGTTGTTCATTTCTATTGTATTGAAAAAGCAGCTGGATAACATCTTCCTAATCACATTTCCTGTGTCTGGAAAAGGTAAAAGATTTTTTGCCTTTTGTCTTTAATTTTGTAATTAGTTTTATTTATTTGTGTGTGTGTGTGTGTGTGTGTGTGTGTGTGTGTGCTGGGGGAAAGAAACATGCAGTGTTTGTAACCTCCAAACTCGCACTGCTTGGAGGTTAGAAAACAACCTGGAGGAGTAGGGTCTCCTTCTCCCATGTTGGATCTGGGAAGCAAATGCGTGTCATCAGGCTCAGCAGCAAGTACCTTTGTCTGCCCAACCATCTCACTTGAGCATGTCTTCAATGAGTCTCTTTTAATCTACCATTAGGTCTTGTTTCCTAAGCATTCATCTAAAGTGTTAAACATATGTAAGCTATTTATTTTCTGTACTGACCTGTGGCAACCCTTTTGGGATGAGGGACAACGGGAACCATTGAAAACAGTGAGAAAACGTGCTAAGGTGCGGAGAGGATGACAGAGCATGCTTCTGGCATTACCAAACACATTGCTCCAAGAGATGTGAATGATATGATGGCTCACTGACTTTGGGTAGATTTGAGGAGAGGACTGTGGCTGGGGAAAGGATTTTCAGTCACATCAACATCAAGCTTCAACTGCATCTCTATTTTTCAGTATCTTGTTTCTATTCACTGGCATATGAAAAGGAGTGACACAAACAAATTAAAACTTTGTGCAAGCTGTTTTTCCTTAGAAAATAGTTTCTGACAAAATCAGTTTCTTTTTCATTGAAGGATTAGTTTTCAGGACTTCAGGTCTTTCTATCATGGTTCCTCATCCATGACTTTTTCTACATGACTTCAATCCCAGTGATGACCTGGAATTCTGATTTTTGACTCTGTATCTACAGAAAGCAATCATTGCCTTAATCTCATCATGTCAATGGTATTACTGTATTTGGAATGGTATTCTTCTTAGCATCTTCATAAGCTTCAGTGACTGCTACCACACCTTCCTTGGATGGAGATTCCTCATTGTGTAGCTATCTACAAGCAAATTTACTTTAAAATGTAACATATATAGCTTACGGAAAAACAAGATTTTTCCATACTGATTTCTTTCAGATATTTTCATAATTCAAAAAAAAAAGTTACAGAGAGAAAAGGAGACAAGGAAAATAGGGTGGGGAATAGCCAGGAATAATTATACATAATTATTACATGTGTAAAATGCTGAACTGGATCTTTCATATTCCTGGGCTTCTAAAAGTAGGAGTCATATCTATAAAAGTTAAATAGTTACTTTTAAGGGTTGACTGTGAAAACAATTGGGACTAGTTTGTTGAGAACAGTTTGCCTGCACAGTGTGGCTTTGCTAAGTTAGGTAAAGGAAACTTACCTCTTTTGGAAGATGAACCAACTAGCTTTATTGACCTCGTGCAGATTGACCTCGTGCAGGAGCAAATTGATACCCTATGGCAAATTGCTCAACTTGGCTGTCAATGAAAATATGCTGGACTTTGAGTCACTAGCATATAACATGAGAATTTTTCCTGTGCTGCAAATCTGTCTAAACAATTGTCGAGCTATATTTTAGGTAATTGGACTGGAGAATTCGATACTACGATGGAGCAGCTGAGAGTGGCCATTGTCACAGTAAATTCTACCAGAGTGGACGCAGGACTAGCCACAGGATTATCATCATGGATTGCTGCAGCCATGAATCATCTGAAGGAATGGGCGGGCATGGGAGCGTTAGCAGGCCTTCTGGTGTTGGTCTCCTTGGTTTGCCTGTGGTATAAATGCAAGATTAGAGTCTCACAACAGCGTAATGCAGCCATGACCATTCAGGCCTTTACAGCCATTGAAGCAGGACAGTCTCCCCAAGCATGGTTGGCTACCATAAAAAGCTAAAATGTTACGCTCAGGATGCGAGGCTAAGCACTGCACTCAGGGTCAGCCACTTTGGACCCAGAGAAGAGCATGTCTGATTGCATGTGGGTTGATGCCCCAGGTCCCACCTCTGAGAAAAAGGTATTGGTCGGGTCTGATGGTCTTTGGGTGGATGACACCTAAATGAACATCAGTACAAAGTCCCAATTTATTTCTAATATCAGAGATCAGACCTCTACTCTTGCCTGATGCGTCTAAAACAAAAAGGGGGAACTGTAGAGAGCTGCGGAATGCTGTGCCTTAAAGATGGAGTTTCCGCCTTCCACCTTCCCGATGGTGAGTGCTCTCTGTCACGAACAATTCCACATTTGGCTAAGGCTGAGGATCTGGCTTGCTTCCATGTATGTGGACCTATCTGCATTGCCCACGTGGCACGCTGGGGTTGGCTACCCAGAGGCTATTTAAGCTGTGGGCTGGCTTTCCCCAGGGTCTGATGATTGTTCAAGAAAAAAAAGATTCACAGAACAGAAGATATTCACCTAAAACTGCCATTCCATAAACATTACGTTTCAACAAATATTACAGTCAAATCACATTGTAAACGATCATTAAAACATCAGTAACTTTGGGAAGCTTATCTCACTCTCAGTCTGATTCAATAGGAATATGTATGTAATCACGTGTTAGCATTGTGTCACTATCCACCTGCCTTCTTTGTCCTTTATAAGGTCATTGCAATTCTCCCCTTTATTGATGAATTCACTAACTTTATTAAAACATGTAGAAGAACCTATTTTTTCTAAGAATTCTTTGTAAAACTGTCATAATTAGAGAACAAAAGATGCCAAACTCTACCATGATTGGTTGGCAATTTACTAGAATCAGACCAACTTAAGTACAAGTTCGTACCCTGCCCAATTCCATCTAAAGACTACATAATGAAAAACCTTTTGACAAGTTGATTAATAATACTGCGCTGTTAAAGTTCAGCTGAGTGAGCAATTAAACATTCCAAACAGCAATGAACCTTCAGAAGGTAATTTATGGTAATTTTATGCACAAGAGCTCAGTGGCTTTTTAATTTGATAGAATGTTAGTAGCGCGAATTTCTAACAAGGGAGTGTCAGGGTTCCATACATCACTGAGATTACTTAAACATTTCAAACGTGGCTGATGAATGAACTTTCTTGAGATGTGGGGAGATACAGAAGGTATTGGAAGGCTGAGATTATTCATCATATCAATTATTGAGAGTGGATGCGCTGACATCATACTCCCAGATCATATTTTATGTCCACAGTAAAGATAAGTCAAGCTTGAAATAACAGACTTGCCTAACTACAGGAGCTGCAGGTAATTCAACTCCCTTTCCTTGATCCCCGCTCCTCCTTATGACTTTCTTCAGACTCATTACCAAGTCTTTAATTCCTACCTAGACTTTTAAATATCCAGATTAATTACTTTGAAAGAAAAATCACAGTGAGATGACGAAGAATAACTGCAAGACTGGAAGAAGGTAAGATCACAGAACAAAAATAAATGAAGATGACTAAAAGGCCAGAGTCAACTCAGAGTCAGAAAGAAGTCAATGGGGTAACATTTACCGCCATCCTTCTTACCAATCCACATATACGCACTCACAAAGTACATTTTTATCGTACACACACACACACAAACACACACATACACACATATATGCGTGAGTGAGTGTGCACACACACACACTCATACCCCAAACAGAAACAACTCTGCATTCATAGCAATGGCTACCAGATGGACTTAAGACCCCTGCTCTTCCTTCCTCACACACCAATCTCTGTCAGCCTTTCTCATCTGAAAAACAAACAAACAAACAAACAGAAAAAGAGGATGATTTGTTTGAAGAAAAAGTAAAATTTTTTCTCACTGCAGGTCCTAACCTATGGCTATGGATATTCTTGAATTTTCAAAATTTAAGAAGGCACAAGAGGTGATTTACCGTATGGCCCTCACTTTTAGCTCATGAAGTCTGTTGATATGATTATGATATGATTATTTGAGCCTGCATTTTGCCTTCACTTTAAATTTTTTTATTTAAGTATACTACCCACACCTTGAAAACAAAGTGAGCTACTTTATGCAAAATCTCTGCTGTTTATTTTTCTTTTTTTCTTGGAAAACTCAAGCATTGGATGCTCCTGAAAACATGTGTCCTATTCTCTTGAAATACTTGACTAGGGCTAACTGCATCTGCCTACATAGAGGGGACATGCTTTCTCCAGCAGACGGTAAACCCAGACACCTACTAGGGTTTTAGACTTGGGCAGGGTTACTGGTACCAGCTGGCTATGCAGGGATCTCAGGTTGTTTGATATATAGTGAAGAAAACAATACTAACAGTGTCATTAATGACACAACTTTAACCCAGTGTTACCTAGTTACACAGCAGTAGAACCATATGTTTTAACTCTTAATCTAAGATTCATTTCGTTTTGCTGTGGGTTTGTCTCCTTTGTGTTTCTCATCACTTCTGTGTATCTTATTGTTTAGAAGCAGCAGCAACAAAACACCACCAACCTGACCAGAATATGCAATGCTTCCATACCAGTCTCCATCTGCTGAAATGATAATAGGGTTAAGCCAAGTTGAATTTAATAAATGGAAAACTCATAGTTTTGACATCGGGTGCTTTGCAGCCCTTCTTTTTATTCCAGCTCTGGTAGAGAATCATAATTTTTGTTCTACAGTCAAGGAATTACACTAATCAGAAGTCACATGATTTGAGTAGTAACAAGTTAGAAACACCTTTATACCCATTTTTGACTCCTGTATATGTTATACATAGCACACCAAACATCTCAGCTAAAGACAACCACAAAGAAAAAAAAAGTTCTATTTTTCTGCTACAAACACACAGAGACTCGGTGCAAAATCACCATGATGATTTTCTAATGCTTTTATTTTCTCAAATGGATTGAAAAACAAAACCAAACAAGTAAACACAAGCTCATCTAGCTATCATTTCTGCAGATGTCATTTCTTGGTACTATGCTATTATAATTCATGTCTGGTAAACATTCTTTGGGATGAAATCAGAAATATGTGGGCAAGTTTCTTCATACCACTCCAGAAAGCTGTTTCCCTCACATGAGAAACTTCTAGAAAGAACACTGTTTTCAGACGGCACGTGCCTCATAATCCTCCTCCGCCTCTTTCCCTCTCTTTCTCTCTCTCCCTCCTCTCCTCCTTTCCTCCCTCCCTCTCCAAACATATGTTTTAATGTTAACACTCCCCCATCTACAGAGACCATCTGCTTATTAAAAAAAAAAAGGGCTCTTCTCCCTTTTAAGATAGATTTTCACGTAGACTCTCCGTCGTCTCTGTCAGTTCCACAGACCATGCTTTCAGAGAGAAGGCTGAGACGTTTAGGTGAAAACACAAGCATTTGAAGACAGGTAGGATAGAGCACAGGAGAAGTGAACGGTGGCATCTGACTTGAGAAAGACACATCTCATACGCTGACTATCTAAAGCTATGTTTTAACTGTTCCTCCTGTAGCTGAGAAACAGCTTGACAGCCTTGTCTGTCCGCATCAACCCACCTAATCCTGCAGGATCACGTGTTTATCTTTCAACAAGCGTAAGCTTTGTGGCACTGAGATGAAGAAATTATTACAAACAGTGTCTTCAGACTTGAAAAATAAACAGGAATTGGCATTGGCGAGGCTTGTGAAAATCACAGGCAGGAAGAACTCTAAGGAAAAGTATGCAACCTTCAGAAGTGCAAGCTGAACAATACTTTCTGTTTCATATATGCACATAATGTATGCCGGACATTTTTACCTTATTTACCTCGCTTGTCTAGTTTTTCCTCCCAAGGAGACTGTCTTCTTCTCATCTAGTCTCCCTTTTACTTTTGTGTGTATGAAATATGAACACGTGTACAACAGAGACAGAGAAAAAGAGCACACGTACAACCCTGAGTTTAATTTTGCATGCTTATGAGTGGCTTGTTATCTTTCCTAGATATCTTCAAAGCTTAGACTTTAAAGAAGCAAGAAACAAGTGAGTGAGAAACAGTGAAGACATATGGAAAATTTACAGATATTTAGCATCCTGGGTAAATAGTACCACCTGTGGGTAGAGAGAACAATTTTCAGTTCAGGTCTTCAGGACAAGGTAGTTGCTATAGCTGCCTTGGTTTGGAGATGCACCCAGGAGAATGATCTTGGCACAGTGTCCATTCGAGACTTGCGTGTCCAAGAGCACAGAGATCCTGACAAACCTCAACTGTTATTCAGACAGGTTGTCTTCTCCCAGGTGTACGTCAGCAGTTGTCCACATCCTCACTCTTTCTGAAACAGGAAGTTTCATGGTGTGGTCTAACAAACTTTCTCTGTGGAATGGCAGTGACCAGCAGCAGTTGAGAGGAACTTCATTCTTTCATAAGAACCTAGAAATGGCAAATGGGCAGCCAGTGTACTGCAGAAGGTGTTAAGAAAGGGAGGTACACTTTCTGAGCACCGAGCCTTGCACGTGCCACTCTAGAAGGACGGACCTGGCCAGACTATGGCACAATAGCAAGCTGTTAGGATGCAGGATCTCAATTACCTGTTTAAGGATGCAGTGCAGCTAAGAGGGGAACAGGAGAGCTGGACATCATGAACATGTGCGGAAGCTCCATTACCCAAAGGGATGTGTGTGATGGTGAAAAGAAACACAAGTTAAAACTGGAGGATAACAGGCATAAATAAGACGCTTCCATGTTCAGAACAGCAAATGATCACCTTTCTAAAACACATCTGAATTGGCAAGAGCTAGTCTCATAACTGATATGTCTTCACTAGTCTCTCTCGTCTCTCTTCTCTCTGGCTTCTCTACTGAAGGCTGTCAGTAGCACTGTCTTCCAGTGGTTTAATACGGAAACACAATTTCTTTTCTTGTTAATTTTAAGATTATATTTAATTTTTATTGTATGTACATGAGTACTTCCATGGAGGCCAGAAGAAGGTATCGGATTCTTTAGAACTTTGGTGTTACAACATTCTGTGAGCTACTCTGTGGCTACCAGGAACTAAAATTCAGTTCAGTTCTCTGCAAAAGCATCCAGTAGAGCTCAAAGCCATCTCTCTACCCTCTATAAGCATTTTTTTTACTTGCCTCAACAACCAGTGTTACTCTCTCACTGAATTCCCTTAGAATTTGAAAACTCAAAATGTGTGTTTAGGAATATGTGGAGGGACTACCAACACGAAGGGCTTTTTGAAAAACCATATGGAAAGGTACTACTGTAGAAGCTTCCTAAAACATATACATATATGAGAGGAATTTAAATTGAGTCGTTATACAATGAGGGAGATAACGCCACAACAAAACATCTTATGTAACTAAGAAAAACCTATACTGCCACAATGGATTCCGTCTTACTGAGTCCTTGGCCAAAGGGCTCTCATAGACCACCTCACAAAACAATATAGGGTATTGTTAAGACTATTGGTTACTCTCCAAAACTTGAAGATACCACTTATTTATGTCATTGTCATTGAACATGGAAAAATTGAGCTAATGCCCAAATGAAATCTTCAGCTACTGACTAACTCTCACGGTGCTAGAAGGTACTCTGCATGATGATAGAGAAGAAAACTAGTCATCAACACCACCCAGCTATGAACTCTGTGATTTACAACAACCTCCTTGAAAGACATACAGGTACAACATTAGCACAAATGTTATAGAAATAACCAACAACGTTTTTGTTTTAGATTTTAGGCCCATTCCATGTGATGGAACCCAAGAATCTGAGACTAGGTAGGTCATAGGCCTAGGGAAAAGCTTATTATTATTGTGCTAAAAAAGCTTAGCACTTCAAGAGAGAGGACCCTGACTAAAACGCTCAATCCACATCCCAAAAGGCAAAGAGGATGGACATCAGAAGAAGAAGAAAACAGGAAACAACCTAGGAACCAGCCACAGAGGGCCTCTGAAAGGCTCTGCCCTACAGACTATCAAAGCAGATGCTGAGCCTGATGGTCAACTGTTGGGCAGAGTGCATGGAATTTTATGTAAGAAGTGGGAAATAGTAAGATCTGGAGAGGACAGGAACTCCACAAGGAGAGCAACAGAACCAGAAAATTTGAACACAGGGGTCTTCCCAGAGGCTCATACTCCAACCAAGTACCAGGCATGGAGATAACCTAGAACCCCTGCACAGATGTAGTCCATGGCAGTTCAGTGTCTAAGTGGGTTACATAGTAATGGGAACAGGGACTGCCTCTGACATAAATTGATTGGCCTGTTCTTTGGTCACCTCCCCCTGATGGGGGAGCATCCTTACCAGGCCACAGAAGATGACAATGCAGCCACTCTTGATGAGAACTGATAGACTAAGATCAGAAGGAAGGAGGAGAGGACCTCCTCTATCAGTGGACTTGAGGAGGGGCTTGTGTGAAGAAGGGGGAAGAAGGGTGGGACCGGGTGGGGAGGAGGGAGGGCCTTGTGGGGGGGGATACAAAGTGAATAAAGTGTAATTAATAAAATAAAATAAAATTTAAAAAAAGCATAGCACTAAAGTGACAGCCATAGGTGAGTGCCCTCCTCTGACCCCATCAGGGAAGCTTCTTCTTTTCGTATTTGAGTAATGGCACAGAGATCCACAACTGGACAGTATGCAAAGAATAGGAGATACTGACACACCCAGTCCTAAATAGAATGTCTTCTTCAAGAATTTCCCTTCAAGGCTTAGAAATATACGTGAAAGAAAAGGTGGAAAAATTTGTAAGAGCCAGAGGTGATGGATGCCTCCAGGGAAACATTACCTTACAAGACAGATAAACATATGAACTCAGGAAGTCTGCGACAGCGCGCATAAAATCTGCACACCAAGCAAAATCCCAGCACAGAACAGAGGAAGTGGCCACAAACCCCCACTCCTCACCAAGAACCTATTTGCAACTGATACCTGCTGAGAAAGGGAAAAATCAGTTTTCTCCAATGATGTTTCACTGACTCTATCAACCACACTCAGGGCTGGCCATGTGTAGTTCTTCAACACACAACATGCTCCATGTTTTGTGCTTTTTTTTTTTTTTTCTGTTGGCTTTTTGTCTCGTTTTGTTTTGGTATTTTTTTCGTCAGGGTTTTTAGTCATTTGTTTGTTTTGATTTTCATTGTTGTTTTGGCTTTTGAGAGAAAGAAAGAAGGAACCTCAAGTCAGATGGGTAAGGAAATTATGGGAGGGACTGGGAAGTGGAGAGCATGATCAAAATATATTGGTTGAGATGAATTAAATAAAAATAATGTCTGTTTATTTTAACAGTTTCTCACTTCCTCGTTGTCTTCCGTTCTTATGAGTAAGAAGGATGCATTGTTATACCTGTGGTAAACTGTCAGTCATCAAGCCCAGCACTTAGTCCTTAGTAGGTACTTATAGCTCTTTGAATGAATGTTGAATCTCGGGACAATATATTAGGCATTTTTCCCACTATTGGCCCCTATAATCCCTGATTAAAGAGAGACACAGAGAGAGGGGGGAGAGAGACAGATAGAGTCAGACAGAGACACGGTGACAGAAAGAGGAAGGGAAGGAAAAAGGAGCCTCTATCCCCAAATGGCAAGAACTAAAATGTGACCAAATAAACTTCTGAGGACAGATTTTTACCTTCTTAGGCTTTGCTGTGATTTTTCTTTCAGGATTTTAAAGCCCCTGACGAGAAGCTACACCCTAAAGGATTTTGGAGAGTCATGTGGGATCCAGTAAAGGTTTCCCCTCCTAACTCCCAGACCTCTCTCCTCCTGTCTTTAGTGTTTCAGAGACATCAGCTTGATACACTTCAAACATGGCGAAGAACCAACACTGGGCCTGCTGGTGGATTTCTCATAGCTCCAGGCTAAACATCTTTAGTTATCTGACAATCAACATGCATGAATGTAATTATTTGTTTTCTAGGAGTTAGATGAACAAGATCATTTTAACTTCCTGTTATTAATACATGGTAATGAAAGTGAAATATTAATGACTTAGTCAAGTGTATTAAGAATTTGAAGTGCTGTGCAAACTGAAAACTTGCATCTTAGAGGGGGAAAAAGCTCAAATGTACCAGATGGCTTGGTGACAGCCATTTTATGTAGTGCAGTCTCAGCAGATATGTTGATACCCTTCAGGAAAGGCCAGCAACTGTGCGAGGGAGGGTGCTGTACCTGATTGTCTGAGAGCTCTCTGCCCAAAGAAGTCAAGTGGTTGGAGCTGAGCTTGCTTCTTTGTGTCCCAGGGTGTGTTTGGTTCTGAATGAAATATCAAGCTATCTCAAGCCATCAGTGAAAGGTATAATACTATCTGACATTTCATCTCTCCTATGAACTCTATGAACTAAGCTGTCCTATGGTTAGCCCTAGAGTAACGCTCTTCATTCATTCTAGTTGTGATGGAGTGGGAAGTGCCCTAGACTAGCAGTCAGCAGAACACAGCCTCAGGCAGCCCAGCCGGGAAAGAGCATAAGCCCAAGATCATACCTTTGGGTAAAGTTTCTTCATCTGTGACCTAAAAGCAAACCCATTTCTCTACCTTTCTGAAACTCCTGGGAAGGTTATGAGCACTACCATTTTATGAGTAATAAGAAACAGACTTGCAAAAAGCAGATAAAATTGCTCATGGCTGGATTTGCTATCTGGATTAAATTACAATTTTTTTTATCTGCTCTTGTCACACAAGAAGGAAAAATGTCATTCTTTGATAATTTATTCTTTTAGTCAATATTTTTTCATAGACTGTAATTTTTGAATGACCTATACTGGGCTCACATGTGTTGAAAAACATGAGTGTGTGTGTGTGTGTGTGTGTGTGTGTGTGTGTGTTAATTTTATCATTTTGATACAGCATCCTTAAATATTCTTCCTTATAATTTCAAGATTAAGAGTATAGAAGTACAATTATAAAAAAATAAAAGATATTTTACTTTCTTTAAAGGAAACCAGTTAATTAATATATTCCACAACCTACATGTTAGGCTATTGCTATTCTCTGGGCACAAGTGGAACCCTCCACCTACCATCTGCAATGTTGGGTTTTCCTAGTGTAAATGGAAAGAATTAACTCAAGACTTGAGAGAGAATCAAAGGCAAAAATGATTGGAAAACTAATTTTCATTTTTAATAAGAAGATAGTGACTCTTCCTTGTACTCTTTATCATCATCATCATCATCATCAACAACTCCATGGAGGGTATGCCATACCGCCAGAGCCAAGAAAAGTCAGCCGGATATGAGACCCCCACACACAAAGAGCTGACTTGCTTGGGGATTCTCTAAGTTCATGAGAAGAGACTGACAAAATGCTTCATCCACACACATTTCCTGATCCTAATAAACTACAGAAACCAATTTAGCACTAGTCACCAATAAGAGCATTTAAAATGGGGAATTTCTGCTTATTCCAAAGCTTTCATTTGTTAACTTTTAATTGTATTCTCTTTAATAAAGTCTCCTTCTCACTCTGGCTGTATTTCACATATTTCTGTATTTTGTGACTTTTTGTTTTTGGGGTTCTGTTCTGTGTCCTCCTGTAACCATCTCTTCTTTCTTTATTTATCCACTCAGTGCATATTTTCTAAAAGCCTGTGATATATCGGTACACCATTCTGGATCCTGAGATAGATAGACATGACTTACAAAACCTTACTCTTAAAGATTTAGCAATTAAGTCTGGGTTAATGTGGTCCAAACAGCTTTAATGGTCTGTCTTCTCATCAATGTATATAAATGAAATCCATGTTCTGCAATAATCAGGACAGAAGAAGTATATTTCATGAGCCAGCAAAGCTAGAAATCACAGTAAAGAAAGGCCACTAATGCCACAATACACGTTTCATGGCCTCTGATGGTCATTTCCTAAAGTGTATACACACATACTCATTTCTTGTGATTTTTACAGCTTAGTCTCACAGTCTTTCACTCAAGCTACAGAGCTATTATTTCTCTCTCTCTCTCTCTCTCTCTCTCTCTCTCTCTCTCTCTCTCTCTCTTGCTTCAGAGAGAATGAGGCATGTTTCTTTTTCTATTTTGCTAGTGTGAACTAGTCACACATCACATTACCCTACCCAGACTATGGGGCCTGGGAAATACAAAGGATCATGTAGAGTTTCTGGGAATATTTACATTTGCTAATGCTATCTTCTAGGAAAAATATGAACAAATCCTACACTATCATCTTCCTTTGTATTTTGCAGTATATTTAAATATTAATTTCCATGTTCAAACTAGCTTATGTGACACACATGTGGAACTCAACAAATTTTTGTGAACTAAAATAATAAATGATGCCAGTAGAATATTTTGTATAATATCCAAGATACATAGAAGTAAAATGTCACAAAACACAACAAAAACAAATATTATAGATTGTTTCTAGCTCTCTTATTATACAAACAAGTTGTATAGATAATTGGTGTTTAAAAGATAGAAGAACCACCTAGGACTGGCATAGGCAAAAATTTTATGGTGTTCTGTTTTAAAATAATAGGAGCTGGTTGAATAAAAGGTAAATATTTAGACAAAAAGCAAAGCGATGTTGGCTGGAGAACTTCATGAACAAAGGAACAAAAGTAACAAAAAGTCTTATGAGAATGAGTAGCCCAAGTCTATACAAGAATGAATAGGTCAAGCCAAGTTTGGCACTTGTAAAATCACTGTAAAAACAAAACTTATTAAAAGCAACTCTGAGAGGCTGGAGAGATGACTCAGAGGTTAAGAGCACTGACTGTTCTTTTTAAAGGTCCTGTGTTCAATTCCCAGCAACCACATGGTGGCTCACAATCATCTATAATGAGATCTGGTGCCCCCTTCTGGTGTGCAGGTGTACATGCAGGTAAACTCTGTAGTCATGATAGATAGAGAGATAGAGAAATCTTTTATAAAAGAGATACTGAAAATTTTGGGGACTTCCTCCCCTTCTATATGGCCCTAACTTCTCAGGTCTCATAAGAGCTGGCTGCATCATCTTCCTCTGTGACCTGGCAAGGCTTCATCCACAAGAGGAAGGTGATCAAAGAGCCTGCCACTGAGTTCATGTCAAAGACACTCCTTGTACCCCTTACTAGGGAGCCCACTTGGAAACTGAGCAGCCAATGGGCTTCCTTTGAAAAGGTCATTTGCTCAACAATGTTCATAGCAGCTTTATTGGTAATAGCCAGAATCTGGAAACAACCTAGATGTCCCTCACCGGAGGAATGGATACAGAAATTGTGGTACATTTACACAATGGAATACTACTCAGTAATTAAGAACAGGGAAATCAAGAAATTTGCAGGCAAATGGTGAGAACTAGAAAAGATCATTCTGAGTGAGGTAACCACAAGCAGAAAGACACATATGGAATATACTCACATGTAAGTGGATATTAGTCATATAATATAGGATAAACATACTAAAATCTATAGTCTTAAAGAAGCTAAACAACAATAAGATGACCTTAGGGATGGTGCTCAATCCTCATTCATAAAGACAAAGAGATGGACATTGGAAGAGGGAGAAAAAAGGAGCCTACCACAGAGGACATTTGAAAGACTCTACCCAGCAGGGTATCAAAAGAGATACTCAGATTCATAGCCAATCTTTGGGCAGAGTGCAGAATCCTTATGGAAGAAGAGGGAGATAGAAAGACCTGAAGGGGACAGGAACTCCCCAAGGAGACCAATAGAACCAAAAAACCTGGGCCCAGGGGGCCTTGCAGAGACCGATACTCCAACCAAGTATCATGCATTGAGAGGACCTAGACCCCCTGTTCAAAGGAAGCCCATTAACGTAATCTTTATACCTAAGTCTTTTCCTCAAACAAACACAGTGAAAGAAGAAAAGCCCTGAACTAAACAAAGCAGGGCAGTTGCACATCTGAAATGTATGGGAGATAGCTGATGAAGGAGTAAAGGGTTAGACAAAAGGAGTCTGACAGCAAGCACCAGACCCAAGCAAAATCAAGCCAGACAAAAACCCATCGTGGATGATAAAGACTGTCACAAAGTTCCATGCCTACCTGAGAAGCAGTTTAGCTCTTAATGGCCACTGGGAAAGGGATATTCAATTTTCTTCATGGATGAACCCCCAAGATTCTACCCGTGCTCCAGTCAAGGTTCTATACCCAGACACGTACTTGCAGTGCTGGTTAGACTTGCTAGGTAACAATTGAAATACAAAACAACACAGCAGCAAAAGTAAAACCATAAAGTCAGGAAGGAACAGTTGTAGCATGTTGGTTTTCTTCTTTTACCGTGTGGTTCCTGGGGATTGAACTCAGATTCCAAGTGGCAACTGCCTTTATCCGCCGAGATAGCTTGACAACCACATTTCTTCTTAAAGATGACGGGTAGGTTTTGGACACTTGTATTCGGCAACCATTTGTTGGAACTGGAGACTTGGTTCAGTGTTTAAAGGTACTTTCTGCTCTTCAGAGGCCCGTTGTTCCATCCCCGGTACCCACATGGTGGCCAACAACTTTGTGTAATTCTGACTTTGTGGAATCTCACACCCTCTTCTGACCTCTACTGACAGCACATGCAGTAAATCCATACACATAAAATTAAATTCTAGGAAAAGAGAAATTTCTCTCTGAACTCTGCGAGATCTATCTACTCCTTCTTGATAGGACAAGCAAAATTGGGGTGAGCTGGACTTCATTTGTTACCCTTACTCTGTTTGTTCCTAACAGAAGAGAGATGTTGGCTTTGTTATTTTTCTTGTTTGGAGTATAATTGAAATTAGATTCCTTTGGCACATTGCTATCCTCAACTGGCTACGTTCTCGACCTTAACTCTCCTGGTCACATTCCAGATAATTTTTTTCTACTCTGTTTTATTCCTGGGTTCTGGAGTTTCTTTTTTCTAAATTTTGGGGAGTGATGTGTTTGTTTAAGATAGTTGCAGGAGTAGTAAATTAGTCTCACTCTTGCCTCTCTCATTCACAACTTCACACCAGGAGACAGCTTCATTTACTGGTAGTCATCTCTTCCAGGCCTCTTTTACTGAACTGTCTTGAATCTAACATCCCCAGTCTTCAACCTCCCCTGGTTGATATTCCTATCTAGTCTGCTGGAAAATTCTCTTCTTACACTACCCCGATTCAGTCTTCACTGACCTCTGGTCTAATTCATTCTCTCTAAATGTCCATTCTCTCTGAGTTCTCAAGAATACTTTTGGCCTTTTGGTAAATCCTTCATATTCTCTTGCCTCACTTGACCTTTCTCTTTGGCATCTAGACATGATTCTTGATTCTTCAATTTGAGAATGAAAGCCCTGTAGCTATCCCCCTTCATAAGTCCCTTCATATTTCAGCAGAATATACACTTTTTCTCTTGACATTATTCTCTATTGACCTCTTTGCTGCCAAAATACAGTAACCCACTTTAAGCAGACTTTTTATTAAGACAGCTTTTTTTTTTCATTTCTTGAAATATTGGATACTTTCCTTGCACTCTTTACAAATTACTGAGCAAGAGAGCACCATGCAATAAATATGAGTTCTCACACTGTAATAGTGAATTGTGTGATGATTTAATACAGTGAATTTGGACATTCATAAAATTTTCTGATTTACATAAAACAATACTAGCAACTTCAAGTTCTGTTTATTTTCTGGACACACCCCTAGTAGGCTTTGGCTGTTTCTCCATTTCTTTCTGGGACATGGCATAGAGCCCTATAGTCCCCTACCTGCAAAGGAGGCCATGGCACTCAGAAAAGAATCAAATTGTTAGAAAAAGCAAGACAAAGAATGTTTCCATTATTAACTTGCTGACCGTTCTTTCTTCCTCTCTACATGAACTTTATTTCTGCCTCATCTGTGTGCTGCTTCCTTGAAAGTAACCCACTCATATTACTGAGATCACTATTGACCTGGCAAAGACAAACCTGGTAGGTTATTGGCTACAAATGTGTTAATGACTTCAAGGTGTCACCTCTCAAGAGAAGCTGATGGAAAACAAAAGGCAGTATTTAATTCAAATGTGTTACTTTTACTGGGAAAGCCAAGAAATACTCCCGCAAAGGTAACACAAGCAGAGGAGACTTGCAAGGTATGAAGCCTGTAGCCAATGCGTGGCTCACACAGGTATGATGGAGAGCCCAGTCTGCAAAAGGCTTCATTTACCTGCCTCTGCAGAGAGATATGTTCTGAAGAGTTTGCATTTCCTATTAGTCATGAGCATCCTCTTTCCTGTCACAACTTGCCTCTCTACAAAAATCAAAGAGCACTCATCCTATCCTTTGGGCTTAGTGGAATGTGGACAGTTCTCCACAGAAGTTGATTACCGAGTATCATCATCATTATTGTTGTTGTTGTTTTAGTTGTTGTTTAGGCAGGGTTTCTCTGGGTATTGTTGTCTGTCCTGGATTTATTGTGGAGACCAGGCTGGCCTTGAACTCAGGGATCCATCTGTCTCTGTCTCCCTTCATGCTGGGTTTACAGGCATGTGCCACCTTGCCTGGCTCCTAATAATTAATTTTTAATGAACATAGAAAGAAAGCAACAAAGGTCTGTAGAGTTTTGCAAAATCCATGTACCTTGACAATCAAGACATAATTTTACTGATGTAAGGAATTCTTAAAGAATAAATTAATACCTACTTTTAAAAATCAAGAACTGAATTTCCATGCTGTGAAGGTTGTTTTGAATGTCAGTTTGCAACAATTTGGAATCATCTGAGGAGAGAACCTCAGTTGAGGAGTTGTCCTCAACTGCCTTATTTGATATGGGACAATCATCCCAAAGGTGGTAGTAATTTCCGTAGCCTAGATTGAAAGGGGCATGGCTGAAAGAAGATTAGTCACTTCTTGCTTGCTTGGCCTTCCCTCTCACCCCCAAGTGAATTTATCTTGTTCCTGCTTCCTTCACTGATATCACAACTAGTGATTCTAGGCTTCCACATTAGAGTGAGGACCAGCAGCATTTTGGAACTTCCAGGTTTTTTGGCCCAAGGCAGGGATTGCTGAAGACAGCCAGCCCTGTAGACTGAAAAACTAGTGAGCTCTCAGCTTCTCAGGTGTGTTATTGTTACTAATTCAAAGCTTATTTAATAAATTCTTTGTCTCTCTCTCATTGTGTGTGTGTGTGTGTGTGTGTGTGTGTGTGTGTGTGTGTGTGTGTTGATCCTCCAGAGGACACTGACTCATGCACATGCCCTTCAGCTTATGCCAGAATGGCATCTAAAAGGGTGCCTGAGATAAATAGTTTTCAATTCTGGTTGTATCACAGGTGCTAACTGTACCATACTGCCATTCCTCTTTAATAGAAAGTTTAAGTATCCAGAATTCACAGGAGTCCTGTTGGCTTCTATCCAGGACAACAATGTAGAGGAGAGGTAATCAATATGCCCTAGCCTGTCCTGCAAGGTTTATTTTAAAGATTGCTTTGAATTATGGTGGAGTCTTTGTGAAATAGATCATCCTTACAGAGTAAAGCTTATCCATGGAGGTGTCCTGCATGGGTCTTCAGGGAACACAGCAAAATGTCAGGAAGCTCTCCAAGTCTCTGTTTTTATTTTATGAGGAGTAGGGGGTCAATAGTAGTGACTGGTAGAGCCCAGATGATGAAAAGGTCTATAACATGGAGGATGCTTCCAGCCATGATTGGCAGAAGGACCAGGATGCAGCTTAGAGGCAAGAATTAAAGTTGCATAAGCAACAGGCGCTAAGCACAGACACTGGATAATCTAGGAATAGCTATGAGATCAATTTTGGTTGCAAGAAAAACCTTGTTTACAATTTCAGCTTGCTACATACAAACTTCTTCGATTTTTAGAAAATCGGAGGCAAATTTTTAGAGATAGTATTGTGTGACTAACGTCCAGGAAAATAATGTAGTGTCTTGAGAAGGAGGTGGAGCAAATTTTCCTCCACTGCTTCACTGCAGATTTTATTATTATTATCATTATTATCATTATTATTATTATTATTATTATTATTACTCTCAAGGTTACTGTTTTCAGGTAAAGTAGAAATTATTGTGTAAGTTTTTAAATATACTTTGAAGCAAGTACTCTTTCAAGTAGTACAATATCTACCATACTATCAACTAAATTTCTGAGAATTTGGAGTTTTAGTCTTTTTAGTAAATCAGAGCTTGTGACAGATGGGAGTATTTTCTGTGGCAACTGAAAAACTGAAATAAGGAAACAATTGGAAGAGGTCTGTTTGAGGTGGTAAGAGAAGCAGCTGGAGGCTATTGGAGTTCCATTTGATCCACGATCCTGATCCGATATATATACACACAAACTTAATTTGAAACCCTCAGAATAACGGCTTCATGGGGGAATTTTTGGCTCCATGTATCACTCACAGTGTTTGAACTTGAATTTCAGTGCTTCTTCTCCTTTGTCATTTTTAAAAAGTTTTCTATATGTAAACTATTTTTAATCCTCTCCCTCTATCCAACTTCTCCTGCTTCCCCTTCATTTCCCCACTTCTCAAATCATCTTATTATATAAGATATCTTATCTTATTATATAAGATATATATAGCTATATATAAATAAACTATGTATATAAGTATATGGGTATACATAACCTAATGATTCCATATAATGTTACTCACGTCCATATTTTTAAGGCTGATCACTTGGTACTAGATAGCCAATTAATCAGTAGGGGATACATCCCTGAGGAAAATGGATTCTCCCTCTCTTTGTAGTCAGTAACAGTCTGTGATGCCTCATCTAGGAGTGAGGCCTTGTTAGATTTCCTCTATGAGTATTGATATATCAAGTGTTAGTATCATTGTTCAGGTCTTGTTTAGGAAGCCATATTGTTGAAATTTCATGGATGCATCTTCCTATCATATATAGAAGATAATCTCACAGAAAATGTCCTGGTCCTCTGTTTCTTAGAAATTTTCTGTACCCTTTTTTTGTGATGATCCCTTAGCCTTAGGTATAAGGGTTGTATTGTAGATGTATTCCACTGGGGCTGGCCATCCTGTGGTCAATTGTTCTTTGCATTTTTATCAGTTGTAGCTTTTTGTAATAGAGAGCAGACTATATCTGCTACAAAATAAAAAAATAAAAAAAACAAAAAAACAAAACAAAACAACAACAACAAACCAAAACCAACCTTCTTCAATGATAAATGAGAACTACACTTCTCTGTCAATATGAGGGCAAATATTAAGAATCAAGTTAGAGTTTATAGTGGTTTAGAAAAGGGGCAGTAGCAGGTTCTGTTCTAGGTTCAAACGCATGGATTCCCTTTTACAGAGCTGGCCTTTAGTCCAATTACATAGCTGTTGGTTACAGCCAAGTTAAAGTACCACTATTGCATCATGGGGGCTATTTTGATGTGCTGAGTCATAGCTGAGTCAGAATATTAACTGTTTTTCTGCACTGGAAGCTTACACATCACCTTCCTGTACTGTGGAAACTAGACTCTGAGGACAAGGGGTCATGTTCTTATCTTTTATTTTGCAGACTCTTGCCCCATATTGCCATTTTTTTTTTCTCTGCAAGAGTTTAGCTCTCAGTCTAGCTTGCTTTGGTTTCATCTTCATCTGCAGAATAACTATGGCTCCCATTTTTAGTTTCCCTTTGCCACAGTAATCAAAGCTCTCGAAGCCCACTGATCAGTTCCTTCATTCCACAATCTTTGAAAATCTGCATGACATGCACTGTTTAGGTTCATCTGACTCACTGTTGAGAGCTGGCTCTTATCCAGCCTCCACATGCCTTTTCTGTTCCTTGTGTAAAGCCTCGAGCTGACTTTCTATTCCCAAACCCCACATGTCAAACATGGGTTAGTCTTTGACTCTATGTGAACTGTCTTCTGCCTTTTATCCTTTACAGAGTTCATCTGTTCTCCAGTTCTTAACTCCACCTTCATTTCCGAAATACTACATGCAAGCCAACACATTGCATATGCCACTCTGTAGAAAGCACTGGTCATGTTCTCGGCTTATGGGCTGCTAAAGATGCCTGAATATTCCCCTTCTAATCACTGTGTTCCAATTTCCTTAATTACCCACTGCATTATTCTGTATTGTTTTTATATGAATACAGAGGTTGTGCTTCTTATATAGGTCTGTCCATGAAATACAATCTGTCCAAGTCCTGAACAACAAGGATTTCTGCCATTTTTCCATGTCTTAAAGTCTAGTATGTACAGTTAGGACCTGACACCTACATGGGTCATCAGCCTCCAAAGATAACTTCCTGAATGATTACACGCATACATCTTCACATAGACAAAACTGTTGGATCGGTATCTGTCAAGTATGAGGAAAGAACATTCTATAAGATCACAAAACGGGGCATTTGGGGCTTTAGAAATATTCTGTGTCCCTTCGGTAGGAGTCATTGCACACATTAATCTATCTGTTAAAATCAACAAACATTCACGAATATAATGATCTTATGCTATGATTGCATGAAAATAAAACTTAAGGGTAATGATTTGATTCTATTGTCATTTAAAAGAAACTTTGAAACAAAAGCTATTAACCTAGCAGAGTTGGTCTGTAAATAGCAGTTTTTTATAAATAGCATTTACCTAATGGGTTATCCATGGTTCTTTGAAACCGTGAACACATAAGAATCATGAAATAAATCTGAATGCTACATTAAACGCTATTTAGCCAATTTAGCAAGTAGTCAAAAGTCAAACCTTCCAAAAAACCTTCTCATGACTACACCTATACATAAATATGCTAGTCAGAAGCTAAAGACTAAGAGAAAGGCACACACCACCAACTTTGAGTGTGATTAAATTTAGGAAACATCAGGACTCTGAGTTCAGATCCTGTCGCATTCCTGTACTTTTTTGTCCTCGCTTGCTAGAAACAATTGTGATTTCTACAATGCCACCAAGAAAATCCAGCAGTGGCTTGCTTCACGTTTGAAGTGGTTGGTAGGCATTATTTGACACCTTGTCCTGTTTCTGATTTCTGTTTCCTTCTGCAATTTAGGTTCTGATCGGGTAGGATCTATAGGCAATGTATCTTCTGTGTCTTCCTTATGATGCTGCATTCAAGGCTAATTGCCTCACTGTGGCTGAGTTTTACCAAAAACTCTCCATCTTCAGAAACCTGGTCCTAGTCTCTTATAATTGTCATCAATCAAAAGTTAGCTTCAGGGATCATGCCTTCTTATTGGCAGCTAGAACTCGTACTTTTTATCAGGTGGAATTCTTCTAACCCCGGGCTTGATGGAACTATCTCAAAAGCAGAGGCAGCCCCCTTTGCTAAAGTTATCTGCAACAGATTCTTTTATTGCTGAGCACAGCTGGATATTTTCTTTTTGAAATGTAATCAGCGTTATACTAGCTTGAGCACACTCTGTGCCCCAGTGATCTCTTTAGAGGCTTGAAACACTTACCCTTGGGGAAGGCTGGATCAAGAATAAGAGTTTATATAACATCTACTACAATGACCCTGGGCTTTCTTTAGGACACCTCAGATATTAATGTGATAGGTAATTATTCCTCCCCAAGCATGCCATTCAAGGATGCTATTTAAGCTTCAGATGCTTCTTTCCTCAGAAGAAAAACAGGCCTTAAACATAATGCATTTGTATAGAAATGGTTTTCAATCAAAGAAGAGGTAAGGCTTGCAGAATGCCTTGTTCTGAGGCTTTGGGCATGGCAATCGTGGTATTAAGAAGTACTGAAGAGGCTCAAAAATATATCAGTGCTAGTTCCTTCTACCTCAGATATTATTGCTATGTTCATATATAGACACTGTCCCCAAACCATCTTTTTCATCAGGTCTGTGTCAGTTGAGGAAGGATGACTTAACCACCTCCAGGCCCATCCATTACAGACCTTAGCAGATGGCTAGCAACGGTGGGCTCTATAAACCTGTTAGATACTTGTTTTTGGAAAGATGAGACAGATAGCACTAATTGTGCTGAGTTCTGAGATTATCCTAGGTCCCCCGTTACATTTACATTTCTATTTGCCATGCAGTAGCTTTCTGAAATCAGTTGGAAAATGAGCCCAGCAGACATGGAAGAGAAGGACAACCATCAAAGAGACACAGTCAGGGTAAACATGATGCTCAGTATATCCCGGGGAATCTCTCACTGATGAAGGATAATGGATAGTCACCAGCACCTTTTGTAGGGTCTGTTCTGAAGCAACCAGTCTCTCAGAGATTTCCTAGCTGCTTGGGGTGAAAACACAACTGTTTACTTATTGGTGTCTCCTCTTCGCTCTCTTCTGCACTTCATTGTATCACTGCCCCCATGGAGTAGCACAAATACACTGCTTGTACTCAATTGTTGCCATGGACTGTTTGAGGAGAACCTGAAATGATAGTGTCTGTGTAGCAGTCACGTTTTATGATTTCAACCTGCCAGTTTTTCTGCTGGGTATGTATGCTCATTTGAGTTATATTCAAAGACTATATACCGAATGCCTATTACATACCAAGACTTTTTTTTAATTGTGAAGAGCATTGATTTCATGAAAATTCTTAGACTAGTAAAACAAGTAAGAGCTGTAGATTCATTTTGTGTATATTTGAATAAATGTGTGTGTATGGTGTGTACGTACACATGTGTGTCTTATATGTAGAAAGAGGAAGTCAGAGAACCATGATAATGTTAAAGGAGGCAGCTCTGAAGCTTTGCCTTGAAACATTACAAGTCAAAGTGTTTTAAAACCTAAGGAGGAGCATGCTAAGTGAAAAGAATAATACGTGATGATAGGTTGGGAAAACAGAGCATATAAAAAGCAGTAGTAATTCCATCTGTTCAAATTAAAATATGGACATTCTTTTAAAGGACAAGGGTCCAATGCTCAGCACCCACATAGTGGCCCACAACCAACTATAACTTCATTGCAGAGAATCTGACACAGTCTTATGTCTTCTGACCTTCTTGGGCACATGATGTACAGACATACATGGCAGTAAACACACACAGAGAGACACAGACTCACACACACATATGTATACATATATAAATCCTTTACAAGTACAATGTACACTGTAGTAAAACATAAGGGGGAAAGGTAGGCTATGTTAGACCATTGGTTTTTCAGTCTATGTAATTTATTGTGAAATTTAAATCATATGCTTGAAAACTTTGGGGAGAAAATAAAAAGATATTGTATTTCATGACTCAATGTATTATCTGCCTATTCTGCATTTCTGTACCTACTTGTCTTGCTGCCCTACCTCTCTCTCTATGAAAGCTACTAGCTTTGTTTGCTTTTAGCCATTATTTTGGTTCTTTTTTTTTACTTGCAAATGCCTTTAATACAATGTCAAGTGCTGAGCCATCCCTCTAGCTCTAAATAATTCTCTTGATTAACAGAAATGCTTATTCTGTTGCATTATTTTGTTTTATGTCAACTTGACAACGAGTTAGAGTCATCTGAAATGAAGGAACCTCAGTTGAAAGAATGCCTCCAGAAGATCCAGCTGTAGGGCATTTTCTGAATTAAGGATTGATGAAAGATGCCACGGCTCATTGTGGGTGGTGCCATCCCTGGGTTGGTGGTCCTGGGTTCTAGAAGAAAGCAGGATGAGCAATCCATGATGAGCAAGCCGATAAGCAGCATCCCTCCATGGTTCCTGCCCTGTTTGAGTTCTTGCCCTGGCTTCTTTAATGACTACACCGTGGAAGTATAAGCCAGATAAACCCTTTCCTCTTCAGCTTGCTTTTCGGTTATGGTGTTTCACCACAGCAATAGAGACCCTACCTAAGACATTTTAAAATAATTTATTAATTTACGTATTGTAGTATTTTTCTCTCCCTCAGTGACTGAACTTCCAGGTGATCCATTCAATGTGATATATCCAGAAGTTCATAGCGTCAACTGAAGAGAATGTGTTCAATTTAGCTGGGCTGAATAAACGAAGGCAAGATCTTGTTTTTTTATGGCTCACATTCTTTGTTTGGTATTCCTCTTACGTAATGAAGCACACTCAATTTTCTGCTCTTTTCCTACAATGTAGTCAGGTGAAAACAGGAACCCATCAGAGCTGTAATGCTGCTCAGTTCCAGGGTCATACAAACAAACATGACTGTAATTGTGATTATATATGACTTAAGGGTATACATGAGACTTTAACAATTGGCTCTACTACCCTAACCAAGCCAGACAGAGAGTTTAACTATTGACATTCTCTGCTTTTCTAGAACCTCAGACCTGTTTAGTCTAGGCCATGATTGGTAGACACACAGAGCTGATCCTTCCACCTCAAATGAGGGAGGAAGGAGGGCAGGATTCATAGAATGCTTGTGTGTTCTTGATGGCTACAGCCAAGCCTTTGGAACTGGAAGTCCGTACACTCCTTGAGTAAACTGTGAATGCTTGTGGTTGCCATGTTAATTTTTAGTGCTTGACATTGAGGGTGATTGGGGGATTGCATATGCCATCTCTAAAATAAAGGATCCGAGTCAGCCTAGGGAGCAGGTTCCCAACGTTCTCCACAAAAGGAGGGGACAGATGGGATCTGTGCCACCTGAGCTGAGCCTAGGTCATCCCCCCCATCATACTGGACAGCCTGTGACACATCATTATAACATTTTAGTCACCAGAACGTGGCAAAGTGTCAGCCCCACAGACTGTTGTCTGGGAATGTGACACGTAGAAGTTTATGCTCCTCTCTACTCAGACCCAGGGTGACACAAGTAGGAACTTGGAAGACAACTAGGATAAAGGTCAGCTGGGTTTGACAATGGCCAGGAAGAAGAAAAGAAGAAAGCGCCTCACAAGACATACTTAAACAACAGGAAAACGACTAGAGAAAGGGGAAGACAGAAGAAAAATCTCAACGTTATGCTGAACATGCTCAACTTTGAGTCTCTCTGAAGCATTCAGCCCTCCCCAGTTTCCAATTGTTCTGGCCCAGTTTTTCAACTGGTTCAAACACTGTTTCTGGTCTTCATTATTTTGAGTTCAGAGTCCCAAGTGCTTCCCTCTTTATCTACTCTTTCTCTCTTCTCCCGTCTATACTCCGCATCCTCTTTCCCTTTGCTTCTTTTTTTTCCTCCCTGTCACACCACACTTGTTAAAATTGTCATTTGCATATAGCATTCATAATAACTTCATATTCTAGCAAAGTGACTTGCCTGGGGAGGCTTTTGATAAATATTCATTGGAGTTGACTTTTTCCTGTCTTCTTTTGCTCCCAGCTCTTCACCCCACAGAGCCACAGAGCCATGGGTCTTTTCATAGGTAACAAAATAAATGAAGTGTAAGTATTTCACTTCAAGAAGAACTAGGAATGAGGACTTTTGTCACTGACTTTCATGAACTGGGCTTCCAACTTTTAAATGTGGTGCATAATTGACACTTTGATACTTTCAGGCTATGGTGTATTCTCACACTCTCATAGGGAAAAAATACTTGCTGACACAATCAGGAAACAGATGGTGACAAAGATCTTATACTTTGGTGCCAATCAATATGTTTTACTTGCCACTACTAAAAATCTCATTTGTGGGACCCAGGAATTTAAAGGAATTTTTCTGTTCTTTTTTTTTTTTTTTCTTATCCTTTACAGACTATTTTTAAGAATCTTCAAAGCTTGAAAGTTTTACTTCATTTTTTATCTTCAGTCCTATTAATGCAATGTTAGGAAGACTTTGGCTTGTATCTGTCAAAAAATAGTGAATTAAAGTATTTTATTCTTTACTGACAGTGATAGAATGTTTTTCCGCCCTTGTCCCTCAACATGCAAACACCATTATCTAGTATGACTACTCTGGCCTTGGGAAGGTCATCTGAAGAACAAGGAGATTTGCAAATGTATAATTAAGGCAGTGGCAGGAAAGATTTTCCCTGTCCCTTCAAACCTGATCATTTACCTAACAGTATTGTTAGCTAAGCAAAGAAATATGTTTTAGAAAGAATAGCTGGTGGGATTATTAAACAAGATCTAAAAAAAAAAATGATGGATTCAAAGTCCATATGAGGAAAGAATCAGATAATTGTATCTAACTGAGTATACCCTCACCAGTCAGGAAAGCTGAGTGTCAGGGAGCCATCCTTCAGATTAACTCAGTGTTCACACTTTAAGTGTCTACAAACACTGGCCAAGATACGTCTCTTCATACCAGACAGATTAGTCTCCACCTAAATACCACCTTTGTGTTTGTTCATCCCTAGCATATTTGACCTGTGTAGCTTTTACACTTTGCATGGCTTAGAATGGGTAAGTGAAACATCTCATCCCATATCTCCAGCCATCTTCTCTTTCATTGTACTTTCTTCCTCATGTTGAAATCTTTTGGCTAGTTCTCAAATAACTCAAAAAATCATTGCTGAGTATGAAATCAGTGGGGGATAGAGAGGAATAAAAATATGTGTACTTTATGCCAAGAGGAGATAGAGTATATATTTTAACCCTTGACGTCCCTGTGCCTAGGAGATGTTATTATGATTCCCATTTCACAAAGAGGAAGCAAAGATTCAGGTGTATTAGCTGCCGAAACCCATGCAGATTAAAGTAGATGGGGTATATAATCCTAGATCTTTTGAGAGGTAATGTAGTTTCCACAGGAATGTTGTTTTTTTCCCTGATTTCCTTGAGTCTATATCAAACCTGAGAACTTTTTTTCTATAATCATAAGTAAATAATTTCTGCAAAATTCTGTTACTTCTTCAGCAAGTTTCTCACTTTTTGCCTCTGACATGATAAGACAGATCTTCTAATGCAAGTACTCTTTTTTCCCCCATAACTCTCAATCCTTTATAGACATTCACAAAAGGTCCAAGGTATCCTGATCTAACTCTTCACATATCAGACTTCTTGGGAAACTTTCTGACTCTCAACCTGTCTAAAATTTTTCACAGAAACAAATATAAGCCTCACATTATTCCTCTATTCAAAACCTTCCAACATGTTCCCTTTTGGCTCAGAGAACAAATCCTCCGGCCTTCCACTAGTCTCTGAGGAACTGCATTTTGGAGGCTCACCCCTGTTACTTCTCTGATACCCCTTCTACAATTTTCTCCTTAAGCTATGTTTCTCTGGCTACATTGACCACTCTCCCCCAAATGTGTTCTCACATCACAACTTTGTGCTGCTGTCCTCTGGCCAGATGTTTTACCGGTGTCTAATTGACCTGCTCCTCTATCACTTCCGGTTATTCTTGTACCTCTATTTAAAATAGTAACCAAACATGAGTGAGAACTATTCGTCTTTGCCTTGTGAAGCATCTCATTTTATAAGAGCTCCTGCTCCATCTCCCTCTTTTCCTCCCCCTGCTCACTTTTTTCTTTCTTTCTTTTTCTTTCTTTTTTTTCTTTCTTTCTTCTTTTCTTTCTTCCTTTCTTTCTTCTCTTTCTTTCTTTCTTTCTTTCTTTCTTTCTTTCTTTCAGGGCTATAGTTAGAAGCTAGGACTTTATGCATGCTAGGCAAACAGCCTAACACTGAGCCATATCCCCAAACCCTTTACCCTTTATTTTTATTAGCTGTATGTGTGTGTGTGTGTGTGTGTGTGTGTGTGCGTGCACACACACACACAAGTTTTCATCAAAGCAAGGAGAGCTTTTTGGATTTCCTGAAGATAGATTTACAGTCGACGCAGCATGGTATATAGAGGCTAAGGATTAAACTCAGGTCTCCTGTAAGATCTATCTCTCCAGCCCCAGCATAATTTTGTTAAAGATTTTATATTTGAATCATTTTGGGGTTTGTTTTTTATGGTCTGTGTGCCCTACTAGAATGTAAACTTCTCAAAGATACAGATTGTTTTAAAATTTTCACTTGGCTAAGACTTGAAGCAGTATGGCTAGATAGCTGCTCAGTAAATGAATGCCCATGTCCTATCTTGTGTTCTCTTAAATTCTAGAATTCCATAAGGCATAAAACACTATTTAAAATTATAGCAATTATATGGCTTGTGAGTCTGTGTTCAACCCACTCTATTCTATATATTTATTTTGAAAAAACAACCCAATGACAATACCTGTCAATAGAGTCAAAGATTAATCCATACACACATTTTTTCCCTTGCAAAATGCATTCTAGAATTTTACACATTCTGGTTTTAGTAGTAAAATGACTTATTTAAATGAGAGACCTCAAGACCCATATATCAGGGGAAAATATTTTCAGTTAAACTGAGAAGTGTAAGCAGGTCAACACAAACTACTAGCCAAGATGTAGTTTGTCTTTTCTCTGTCTGCTTCTAGTCACGGCTGAGATTCCTGCCTCTTTAAGTCAATGCCATTCTATAAGATGCAGTATTCTGTCTTTCCTAGCTCAAGAGGAAAACAGTCTTCCATCAAGCATGGTGCTCCCGCTCAGACTTCCTTAAGCACCGCATCAGATTTATTGCTGGCTTCATCACTTATCAATAAAACTGGCTTACACACCTTGCTCTATCTCGACAGCCGTCTCTCCAGACGTCAGCGAACAAGGTTTACATAGACTCCTGACTTTATCTGGGCACTGTGATGTACAATATCACAGCGACTACACATTTTCTCTTTGTTCTAAGGAAGCTTGAACCATAATGCGCCAGACTGGTGTTCATGCTGATTGTGATAAAGAGCAGCACACATGAGCATTTTCTCTCCTCTTTCTATTCTCCTTTTTTTTTTCTCTCTCTCTCTCCTCTATCCCTCTTTTAAAGAAACAGGTGTTGGCATGGATTAGAGAAAAATTACATCATTTCAGAGAGAAGGGAAGAATGGAAAGGAGGGAGAAATAAGAGGGAAAAGTGGCAACCAGACCCAAATACATTTGCACATATAAAGCTGTTCTAATGAGATCCAAATTGATTTGACATTCAGTGGCAGTTTGAAGCCAAGAAAAGCAAAGCAGCCTACAAAAGGCCTAGCTCATTGTTTATGGAGTGTCATACTCTATCATCTGTGAGACCAATAACAGGGATGGGAAGACCTTTAAAGGCAGGGTGTGTGCTGGGAAGGGCTGTGTAGATACCACTGATGTCAAATCTGATAGACGGATTGTACACAGCCCCCTGAGCTGAGATATTCGTCAGATGAGTCAAATGCTCCCTGCAGATTACACATTAGCCAGCAAATTCGCGGAGCGTTAGCATTCTTTGAGCATGTGTGCTGTGCATAAGAAGACACATTTTTGTGTTGGTCTGGGAGAATAATCTTCATGAAAATATTAGCCCATAAAGGAGTCTAATAAATTATACGCCATTCGAATGGAACCACATGCATGATGTTATGAAGAAATCATTACCATCATGAATAAAGGATGGCTCTCCCACAGTGAGCAGCCCACAGTGCAGGTGTGCGCATGTATGCAGTGCAGAGAGTGAAGAAAGTCATATTAAAATAGGAAAATTTTCCATTAAACTTGTTTTTCAAGAGAGGAGCTGTATAAATGTTTAGTCATTTCAATAACATTAACTGGCCAGGGATTTACTATTTCTGCAGCTCACTGTTTAAAATACCTGGAAAGGAATGAGGTGTTTATTAAATGTCAGCACATGACAAGATGGATTAAATAACTCTTCCTAGAAATATGTAAAAGTCTAGAGTGTTGCATGCGAGGCAGGAGGAATTTCTCTTCCTCCTCATCCTCTAGCCTCAAGCCTGGTTCAAATAATCTTTTGATTTTAGAGTGCATAAAATTCAGATATTAATGTTTCCTTTGGATTTTATAAAGAAAAGCTGATTCCATTGGAGGTTATTGCAGAATAGGTTCAAAATTTCATCTTCTTTCGTTTTCATTTTCTAAACATTCATAGGGCAAATGACAGAATAGAAGTGTAAGTAATGTAGATTTCTCTATATCACCATACTTCAGATTTTACAGGAACCAAAAAAAATTCAGTGTAAATATCAACATGCAGCATATCAGTGCATAAGGAATGATCAGTGTCTTATGAACTTAAGAATATATACTTTCAGGATGCGAGGCTAAGCACTGCACTCAGGGTCAGCAGCTTTCGACCCAGAGAAGAGCATGTCTGATTGCATGCGGGTTGATGCCCCAGGTCCCGCCTCTGAGAAAAAGGTATCGGACGGGTCTGATGCTCTTTGGGTGGATGACACCTAAATGAACATCAGTACAAAGTCCCAATTTATTTCTAATATCAGAGATCAGACCTCTACTCTTGCCTGATGCATCTAAAACAAAAAGGGGGAACTGTAGAGAGCTGCGGAATGCTATGCCTTAAAGATGGAGCTGGTTTCCGCCTTCCACCTTCCCGATGGTGAGTGCTCTCTGTCACGAACAATTCCACATTTGGCTAAGGCTGAGGATCTGGCTTGCTTCCATGTATGTGGACCTATCTGCATTGCACACGTGGCACGCCTGGGTTGGCTACCCAGAGGCTATTTAAGCTGTGGGCTGGCTTTCCCCAGGGTCAGATAGATGATTGTTCAAGGTTCCTGAATAAACTGCATTGAAAAAAAAAAAAAAGAATATATACTTTCAAGAAAATTCATAAATACAATGCAAAAAGTATTTTGGATAGTGATATTTGCACTAATTGAAATTCATTATTCATATTTAGCTTATATATCTAAAAATCTTAACTGAGTATTGCTTTTGTCTTTTCAATATATTTTAATACCTTTATTCCACATGATGCTGATGGCAATGTTTGAGGAAGGAAAGTGACCTGTATTCAGATAGTAGCTTGTATGCTCTCTATATTGTCTTGAATGGAACATAGGCACTTGCTCTGAACACAAAGATATACCTTGCCTCTACCCTTTTAAGGATTCAAGAATCAATCTAGTATCAGTCTGAATGGGACATAAGGTTTGGCACACAATTTATCTCTTCCCTTCCTACCACCACAATGAAGTCTACAACAACCAAATCTTTAAACAGTTATTGCACTTAAAAAGGCTTCACCTGTGCAGACATAGGTGCTTACACACTAGTGCTTACACTCAAGAAACTTAAAACTACAGTGTCCCAAGCAAGGGCACCTCAATCCTTGGAGATACGACTCCCTCATGCTACCATGTGCTCTCATGCCATGTGGTGGGATTGCTCCATGTCTCAATGATCAGAATAGTCTTAGTAGGTTTCTGATAAAACTGAAAGTTCAAGAAACCTAAAAGAGAAGGTACAGCAATTTTAACTTAAAATTCAGCTATTTGACCTATTGGTCATGTGACCAACGCATAAGGAATCCAAATAGTAAGTTGTAATTAGCCATGTACAGTGTTTTTTTTTTTTTTTTTCAAAATACTTTCACATGTGACTTTCTTTGACGATGTCGATGAATTGGGTCATCTGCTGGGACATTTAAAATAAAAAAAATGGAGGGATGAATTATCATTACACCCAACCTAAGAGACAAATTTGACTTGAGCACTAGCCCTCATCCGAATGCTAAAGACTGCTTAGAAAGGCCTGAAGATCTCTGGGTGAGGTTTGTGTCAGTTTTCTTTGGGAACATAATTTCTGTTAAGGACAATAACAAATTATACATTAGTTAAATCCTTGTACATGCAGGAACCTTATGATAAAATTCATAAAGATATGTATTGAAGCCCATTGACCTTACTAGAAATGGGATATTTTTAAATTTTTTGAATATGTTCTTATTAATGTGTTTTAAATGGATATTTCATGTAATTTAAATGTTTAAATGTATTCTAAATAATAAGTTTGATTGTTTTATGCTGTATTTGCTCTTGTTTTTTTTTTATTTATTTACAGTACTGGAGATTGAATACAAAGTCTCTACAACTGAGCTACCTCTCCAACCCTTCTAAACAAGATGATAAAGTAATAGAGCTAAACATTTTGCAAAGTTCTTTTGTCAAATGCCCTTAACTTTGTCCCTATTATTGTTCAAAGAATGCCATGGAGCATCATCACAAAAAGAGGAAGAGTTTTTAAACCATGCGTGAGTTTGGTGCTCTAGAAGAGGGAGCTGAATTTGAATTAGGTGAGAGGTTTATGGCTGTCCTAGAGGCAACCTTCCTCTTTAGCCAGCTCAGGAAGGGCCATCACTTCTGAGTAAGTGAATAAGAAATTGAAATAACTTACACTTAGATCATATAAAACGTTAATTCTCTAGTAAACAATTTTAAATCACACATTTCACAACACCAAGACAAAAAAAAACAATGCATGTGTGTGAGCGGGATATGGCGGTACACACCTGAAATCTCAGCAACTGGGAGGTGAGGGCAAGAAGATTTTAACTTTGAAGCCAGCTACTACGTAGTGAGATCCTACCTCAAAACAAAACCTATAGGTTGTGGATACAGCTCGTATTACAGGGTTTTCATAGCCATCCCCTACACTGAAAAACAAATCCGTCATTGTAACTTACACACAGGAGGGAAGTCAGAACATACTTGTACTTGCTTTGTCTCTAAAGATCCTGTTTCTTTTCTAACGTCTAATTTTATAGCAGATTAGAGTCAACAAATTGCTTCTGCTAATAGCAAGTATTGAGTGATATTAGCTGAAGCATTGAGAACACAAAAATGTAGAGAGCTAGAGAAACACGTATAGCCTGACCCACAGACCCATGCAAGGCTCTTGAGCGTTGGAACAAACAGGTCACTACTGCATGGATCATGCAGTCATCATTGATGAACTATAATCTACACCCAGGATGGCTACATTGCTAAAATATACAATGTTGCAAAATATGTTGAATGTGGTCAGAATAAAAAAAAGCAACCTTTTTCTCTAATTTAAAGAAACATTTAGGCATGAAATACTTCAAATTTTGTTTTAGTTTTGGTGTTTATAAAAATAAGGAACAAAATAACCAGTAAACCCAAACACAAAAAAGTTATACACTCCCTCAAGGCTCCAGACTATTGTAGGTTTATTAAATATAATCGTTTTTGAAGAACAATACTGGCACAAATGAACTGGCTTGTGCCCCTAACAGCTCCCTGTCCACCCACAAACAAAGCTGAGGGCTCTCTGTAACTGCAACTCTAACACACATGCCAGGAAATATCTCAAAGCTCCATTTCCCACCTACCCTTCCAAATCTGTGAGCTCTGCCTTGGTGTCCCCAATCACTATTCTGTTGCTTGGTGTCCGCCTTGCATTCCAATGGCCTGCTCCATTCATTCCTAAACTCTGGCTTCAGTGCTGATAGAATTCAGATTACTCAAGCTCCAAACTTCATTAGTACTTGATAAGTAGAGTGTGTAAACTACACATGGAATACCTAGTGGCCACATTAAAAATAAAGGGGTGCAGACAACACATTTTGTACCACATTGCTTTTAAGTCGATACGCTGAAAACAAGTATCGGAAAAATATTGAAATGTCCATATGAAATCCTTTCTGTATTTCATACCTGGACCATAGCAACTTTTGGGTGAATTATAATTCAAGTACTCCTGGTTAATATGGCAGCACCAGACCTTCAGCCATCACCCCTCCTAGCTCTAACCCTGAACTCTAACCCTAGCTGGAGCATCAGATACCCACAAAATTATTTGCTAGAGGCTCTTTATATTGACTTATGTATATCTCTTAACAATTTGAACAACTTGGTCATTTATACAGTTCTACCTTAAGACTTGTAAATCTTCATTGCTTCTTCTCCCAAATTGGCAACCACATAAATTATTTAAGGTAGAATATAGAAAGACAGCAATGACCACATTGGAGAGATAGAGAACCTAAGACTCAAAAAAGTTAGAGTTACTCAATCCCTCCCAATGAAGGTCCAAGTTCAGTGGAATTTTTGCCTTATAGATCTCAAGCAGTACTTTATTATCCCTCAAAATTAAGAGAAGAAGTCTCTTTTTTGACTGCTGAATACAAGTCTCTAACAGTGCTGACGTCTGGTCCGCAGGCTTTTTCACCCTTTTGAGCAATGACATTAGATACACACTGAAGCATGCAATGTGCAAATATATACAGCAATGTGCACATATCAAGGATAATAAAGTTTACATGAGATGTGGGAAAGAGGTTTTTCTTCACATGAAAGCAGAACTAACACTTAAGCAATGACTAAATCATATTGAGAAAACCTCAAAGACACATAAAAAGGGAAATTCTTTGGGGGGTTGTAGCTTGTTTATTTTTCAGAAATGAAGTGATCTAAAAAGAGGACAAGCTAGTTCAGTTAGAGCTTTCATATAATTACCGCAAACTCTAATGCAAATTAGACTGTAGGTCTGTTCAATGTACACTTCTGTGCTTGCCAAATTATGTTTGGCAATGTGGTCAAGCAAGAACAGATGCACACTGGGCCGAATTTTCTTGGGCTGTTCAATAATTAGGAGGACCATGTATTATAATAAACCACATCCCCTTGGCTAAGATTTGGATGCAAATTGCTCACTAATTCACTTCCAAGTTTTTTGGAAGCTCACCAAGAGAGATGAAAATCAGGCATATATACTGTTTACTTCAGGAAATTTGTTTAAAACTAAGTATGGCTCATTTATAAGAGGCATGGGGGAACTCCGTAAGAAATGTAACAATAGCTTTTTCAGGTTCTATTCAGCAGGAATAAGGAAGTGTTAACATGCTGCTTTGAAGAGCTTTCCTGTGCTGTGTGCCAATTCTAACCATCTCCTTATGAATGCACTGGGGGAGCCTAAGTGGAGGATAAACAGCTTCCCATATCTGTAAAATATCACATTACTCAAATGGAGGGTGAAATCAGTTCAGTAAGTGAGACTTTGTCAACATTTTCGCAACTGACAAGCAAGTAGCAGGCTGCCCCATGGATCCAAGAGCAAATAGACTGAGACTATTCGCAGCGTGGCCGAGATGCTCCTTCTAATATGAGCTTTTACATCTGTTTGGATGGTGTCGCTTAGAGACGGGAATAATAATGTAATGGTAGTAGGACTATCTAGAATGAGTTATTAAAGCATTGTTGAGAGAAAGACCTGAAAGGTTCACAGCACATGCTACCCTACTTGTTTATCCTCATGGACCTGTAGTTTGTAGCCAGTTCCTTTCAGCTGCTTTCCTGTTCTTAAATGGATAGTTTTTTATGGGGCTTTTGTTGTTGCTGTTATTGTTTTGTTTTGTGTGTGAGAGAGGCTTGCACATTGATAGCAGGCTTTCTTCAAATTCTACTTTGTTTTCCTATTTGCTTTAGTAGTGTATTAACCCAGCTGGCAATCTGAATCTATGTTGACCACTACAGCAATGCATGGCTTTTACCCTACTTCCAGGCAGGACCTGCTGAGCCACTGTGGGGAGTAGAGCTAGCATACAGTCACCAGGAGTGAATGCTTGGGGGGATCTCAGTCAGCTAAGGGAAGCCATGAGGAAGGCTACTGAAGATAGCACTAGACGACACCAAGAAAGAGTAAACTCCCAAAGCTCCACTGTGCTCAAGAACACACATCTTTATATAGAGTTAATCCCTGAGCAAACCCCTAGCTTTCCATCCCATGATTTACTTCCAGAAACTTATCTTACCCATAGCCCTCTCTCAGTGGTTTCCACACTCCTGAACCAAAGCTCACACTTAACCACACCCTCCAGTTAAACAAGACAGCCCAGCCCTGATTTTTTTAACTTTTATTAATTACACTTTATTCACTTTGTATACCCCCATAAACCCCTCCTTCCTCCCCTCCTAATCCCACCCTCTCTTCCCCCTTTTCACCCATGCCCCTCCCCAAGTCCACTGATAGGGGAAGTCCTCCTCTCCTTCCTTCTGATCTTAGTCTATCAGATCTCATCAGGAGTGGCTGCATTATCATCTTCTGTGGCCTGGTAAGGCTGCTCCCCCTTCAGGGGAGGTGATCAAAGAGCAGGCCAATCAGTTTATGTCAGAGGCAGTCCCTCTTCCCATTACTATGTAACCCACTTGGACACTGAACTGCCATGGCCCAGCCCTGATTTTGACATCCCCTTCAAGACTCATAGTAAATCACTCCTTTCAGGTGAGTCTCCATCTCTCTCAGACTCGAGGCAATTAACTGCTGTTAATCATTGCATACGTTTTCACAAAAGAGGCAAATACAAACTTCTAGCAGTCTAGTCATTACTGCAGTAAGCACTCACTTTTAAAACTTTCGTTTCACTCGAGAAAATGATCGTTTTAATGCAGCCACCATATATCACACAGAAAGATCCCATATATTCCTCAAGGAAAATATCTTACATAACTATACTGCTTAATGAATATTGAACCACATTACAGTATTACAACTAGGAAAATAACACTGGTACAATCCGCAGATCTTATTCCTATTTCTTTGGTGCTACATTTATTCAACTGTGTCTGTATCTGTATATAATCCCATGCAGTTTTACTCCTTGAATACAATCATGTGACTATCTCAAAAGGAAAGGTATAAAACATCTATAAGAGAAGGGTCCCTGTGCCTTCTGACAGAGCAAGGGCAACAGTGCTTCTAGCTCCTCTCCTGGAATCCTTTCAAACTCCAATCTATCCCGCATTTCTACACTTGTGTCCCTCCAGGGCTATGTAGACAATATGATCTAACCACTTGAGAGGATTGTTCACTCAGAACAAGTAACCTGAGAGTTGCTGCAGGCTTGCACACCCATCCACTGAAGGGCATTTGGTCTTCTTCTGGGTTAGGACAACTAAGACAAATCTGATTTAAAAAAAAAAAACAAAACAAAAACAAACAAACAAACAAAAAACATGACCACACATTTTTCTGTATGAATGGCCAAGAGCATATTTTCTGGGTCATATCATAAGACCATGCTTAGCTTTGAAGAAATAAATAAATAAATAAATAGATACTACTTTGCCATTCTATATTGACATCAACAGTATTGAAGTTATCCAGTTTTCCACACCATCATCAAGACTTGTTATTATTACAAATTTCTGACTAGTTAAACATTGTTTGTTTTTTTTTAAAGATTTTATTTGTCTTATTTTATGTCTTATTTTTACCTGCATGTATACCAATGGACCACAGAAGCCAGAAGAGTGTTGGATGCCTGGAACTGGAGTCATGTATGGTTGTAAGTTGTCATGTGGGGTCTGGGAATTAAAATCATATCTTCTGAAAGAACAGTGGGTACTCTTAGCCATCATGTCATGTCTCTAGCACACATTAAGCACTCTGATGGAAATACACGATAGATTATTGTTTTGGCCTGTCCATCTCTGACAGTTAATTATACTGAACATCTTTTCATGTGCTTATTCACAACTATGCAGTGGTCTGGCAAAATATCTGCTTGCATTGTATTGATTTTTGTTTGCAGTTTCCCCCATTTCCAATTAGATCATTTGTTTTTTTTACAATTGGGTTTAGAAATCCTTTCTGGATGCTACACACAGGTTTTCATCACATATCTGGCTTGTAAGTATTTCTTCCACCTTGATAACTTACACTTTTGTTTTCAAGTAAGTCCTTGAGAGAACAAAGATTTGAAATTTTTATAAGGTCTAATTTACCAATCTCTCCAGTATAGATTATAATTTTGGTGCTAAGTAATCAATCATTTTTTCATTTTCATTTTTAGAAGAATTTTACTTCTTGGTAAAGGACACAAACATGACTGAAATAAATTCTGTCTTGATCAAAAAAATATTCACAAATTATTTTTAAAATTAAAAGGATCGCAAGGACCATGCATGGAGATAACCAGAACCTCTGCACAGAAGTATCCCATGGCAGCTCAGTGTCAAAGAGGGCTCCCCAATATTCGGTACAGGAACCATCTCTGACTTGAACTCATGGGCTGGCTCTTTGATCATCTCTACCTGAGGGGGAAGTATCCTTACCAGTCCATAGAGGAAGACAATGCAGACAGTCCTGATGAAACCTGATAGACTAAGGTCAGATGGAAGAGGAGGAGGACCTCCCCTATCATTGGACTGGGAGAGAGGCATAGGAGAAGAAGAGGGAGGGAGGATGGGATTGGGAGGGGATGGAGAAGGGGGCTACAGCTGGGATAAAAAGTGAAGAAACTGTAATTAATATTAATAAAGAAAAAAAGAAAAAATTAGAAGGATCTAGTTTTACTTTGCAAAACATTAGCAAAGATTGCCAGGATATGGCAGTAAACATAAATATTTTACTGTAGAATATTTATATTTTATTGATTTCTTTATAATTCAAAGAAATATGTAGCCAGTTTAGAAATGAAGATAGCCTGTATTGCATATTTTTAAAATATCTGTTTATTTGTTCAGCTAATAGTTGAATAGTTACTGCTTCTTGACAAAACTCTCATTCACCTCAATCCCAAATATTTTGAGAGTATCTCCAAGAGTGTGATGTGAGAATGGGTGTATGTTAATATTTGTATATGCAAATGTTTTTAGTTCCTCAGAATAAAAAAAATGGGGGATGAGATGACAGCCATTCCCAAGCTTTTCTAGATCTTTCTGAATTCTCACTGTCTGGTTCAACTCAGCTGTTCTAGCCCAAATTCCTCTCCAAGCTGACTGATTCAAACTGGCTTCTGACTGAATTGTTCTGCCTGGCCTCAAACTAATTCTGGCAATATATTCTAATCTTCTGGCTCCTTCTCATTCTCTGGTTCCTTCTGTCTTCCCAAGGTTTAGCTTGTTCTCTCTGCACCCTGTCTGTGTAAAACTTTCCCAGTTAAAAAAAAAAACATTAAAAAAATATTAATGTTAGAATACTTTCCCAGCAGGTGCAAAACCATGAATTACACTCACAGCACTGTTAATAATAGTAAGGATGATAATAAAAGTCATAAAATATTAAAACATCAAAAATAATATAAAATTCATCCATTCTAACAGCTAATAAAGATTACCAAGCATGCAAAGAATGAGCCAAAATCAATAAAGAAAAATAAATTATAAGAAATAGTTTGAATAGCACAGAAAAAGTAGTTTAAAAAGATGCTAAGGCACTAAAATGAATATTCACCATGTTAAAGAATATGAGCACACTAGAGAAAGATTTGTAGATAATGATAGAACATGTTATAATGATGAAAACATGAATGAAATAAAATATGCAAGATGAAATTAAGAAAAGAAACTTCAGATGAAAAGATTAGTGAATTTGAAAGCACAGCATTATGTGAACTCAAACACAGAAAAGTAAACTGAAGATCAAATGGATGCAGCTCATCGGTATATGGTGACATAATATCAAGGAGTCTACCATAAAAATAACTTAAATCCCCTAAACGTAGGGGGATATAAGTTATATGTTATACTGGATGAAAAACTAAAATTTGATAAAAGACATAAAGCAAAAACAAGTCACAAAACTGCAACAAGAAAAAAATAACATTATACACAGGCATATGATAAACAGTGTAATCGATTGGGAAATCTTAATGATAACCAGGGTAAAGAAGACAAATTGCACACAAATTTTAAAAAGCAGGCTTTGTGTAACAATTAATACAAGTAGAAGACAGCAGAAAGTATTTTTAAATGAAAAAGGAAAACTGCTAGCCCCAAATTTTATACCTAGCAAGGCTATCTCTTACAAAAGGAAAGTAACATAAAGACTTATTCACTTACAAAATACAAAAGAAATCACCTCTGCAAGACCAAATCTATAAGAAAGATGACAGAAAACCTTAAAACTGATAGAAAATGAAAATATTCCTACTCAAAGATATGACAATAGCTCAAAAATAATGTAAAATTAATTTATCACACTCATCTCTTTAAAACAAACATATTATATGCTTGTGGATTTAGAAGTAAAACTTATTACAAATATAGTTATGAGACTTGGAAGAGCAAAATAAGCATACACAAATATGTGAAGTTATGTATTAATTGAAGCTAGACAATGATAAATTAAAATGTATAATTTATGGGATGCAGAGGCAGGAGTATCTTTGTGCATTTGATGCCAATCTGATCTGTAGGTAGGGTTCCAGGACAGCAAGGACTTTACAGAGAAACTCTGCACCCACCCCCCAAAAAATACAATTTTAACTGTTCAATAATTATTGTAAATTAAGATTTAAAAAATAAAATAAAATAAATCAGAAAATATTCAGCTACACAGACATGGAAACCTGCAAATATCTGTAAAATGTAAGAGAAACACTGCTTAGAGAAAAAAAATGGAGCTTTAAAATAGACATTATGAACAACTCAAGCCACTTTTAAGTTTACGCAAAAGAAAAAAATATTAAACTGAAGTAAGCAGAAGTAATTGCATAATAAAGATATAAAGCCAATATACAAATAACAGAAAACAATACAACAGAGAATAAAAGCCAGTAGAGAACATAAAAAAATTTTAAGAGATGCTTCTTGGATTCAAGATCCAACTGAGAGTCGGTATGCTGAATGGACACTAAAGACAGAAGGAAGAACTTCAGATGGACGCCCAGCATCACAATTAAATGATTGATCTCAAATCAGATGAACCAAAAAATGTAAGAAACAAATATCCGGCATCACAAATGAATGCTAGCATTACAAATTCTATAAGGATTCAAAAACTAAGAAGACGTTTTAATTAGTGATATGTTAATAATACTGATAATCAAGGTAATGTGGGAAGTTGCTCTCAGGGATTTAACCTTATCAAATAAAAATACTTAAGTTGAATGACTGAATGTTCTGCTATTAGTGAAATTATTTTTTTTTTTTTTAGTTTAAAAAAGTCATATAAATAAAACATCAGGCCCAGATGACTTTATTGGTGAATTCTACCAAAAAATATACATATATATATATATATGAAGAAATAAAATCGATTCTACATAAATGTATCCAAAAGGGAGGAGGAAAGTATGTGCCTGTACCCATGAACATATGTGTTTGTGTGTGTGTGTGTGTGTGTGTGTGTGTGTGTGTGCATCTGGCTGAGTATTCACATGTGTGCAACAGCCAGAGCTGAAGGTAGGGGATCACCTGCCACCTTATTTTCTGATCCAGTGTCTCTCACTCACTGGTCAGCTAATACATGGTTAGGATCTGGTGAGCTCCTGGGATCTCACTGTCCTCTACAATACAGGGTCCTGAGAGTCCAAACTCAGGTTTTTGTGTTGCACAGCAGGCCTTTTGCTGACTAAGTCATCTCTCCAGCTCCAGAAGAGAATTCTTTCCAACCTAGCAATAAAACTGTTATGAATTTCACACAAGCAAACAGAAGAATGTAAAATTCTCCCCGACCTTGGGTTGCAGTAAAAGTTCACTATGCATTAACCCTAGTGTATGACGTTACCTTCAGGCAATGTATACCAGGCACGTATGAAGCACACGTGAATATTTTGTTTAGATTCGGGGCCCTCTGAGATTTCTCACTAGACATGTGAGAACAAGGCAAAGTCCCCAAACTTCAGGCACAAACATTAGAAGTGATTCTGCGATAGCCTTTACTAGTCAGAAACTAAAAATTGGAAGACATGAAGTAAATAGACCACTTCAAATAAAATAACATGTAAAGAATGAAATACTCAGGATATATTTAACAAAGCTATTTTAAAAGTCTTATCTTGAAAACTATAAAATATGATTTTAAAATTAAAGTGTTTCTCTCAGTTGAGGAATGGATACAGAAATTGTGGTATGTTTACACAATGGAATACTACCCAGCAATAAAAAAAAAGGAAATCATGAAATTTGAAGGCAAACCATGGGAACTAGAAAAGATCACACTGAGTGAGTTATCCCAGAAGCAGAAAGACACACATGGTATATACTCACTTATAAGTGGCTATTAGACATATAGTATAGGATAATCATACTAAGATCTGTACACCTAAATAAGCTAAGCAAGATGGAGGACCCTGGTAAGGATGCTCAATCTTCATTTAGAAAGGAAAATGAGACGGATATCAGAAGAAGGAGAAAACAGGGAAAAGGACAGGAGCCTATCACAGAGGACCTCTGAAAGACTCTACCAAGCAGGGTATCAAAACATATGCTGAGACTCATAGCCAAACTTTGGGCAGAGTGAAGGGAATCTTAGAAAAGGAGGGAGAGATAGAAATACTGGAAAGATCTGGAGTTCCACAAAGAGAACAACAGAACCAAAATATCTGGGCCTAGGGGTCTTTTCTGAAACTGGTACTCCAACCAAGGACCATGAATGGGGATAACTTAGAACCCCTGCAGAGAGGTAGCCTGTGGCAGCTCTGGCTCCCTAGAAAGGGGAGCAGGGCCTGTCTCTGACATGAACTCAGTGGCTGGCTCTTTGATCTTCTCCCCCTGAGGGAGGAGCAGCTTACCAGGCCACAGAGGTAGACTATGAAAGACAGTCCTGATGAGACCTGATAAGCTAGGGTCAGATGGAAGGGGACTCTACTATCAGTTCCTCTACTATCAGTGGACTGGGGAAGGGGAATGGGAGGAGATGAGGGAGGGAAGAAGGGTGGGATTGTTAGAGGACAAGGGTAGGGCTACAGCTGAGATACAAAGTGATTAAATTGTAATAAATAAAAATTACATTAAAATGTTTACACTGGCAGAAAAATAGACTAACAAAATGTGAATTTATTCCAAAAACCTACAAAAAAAACCCAAATAAATAATATTCTGGGCTCAAGCATCATACAAATCAGTATCACTAAGATATCAGTTCAGTTCAAATTAATCTGAACATACAGTATGATCCCATTCAGTGTACCCAAAATGCAACAACTGATAAATTAACATAAAATAAAAGAAACTGGATTAGTTGCTCAAGAACAACAAAGCATTTTTAATTAATTAATGAATTTTTCTAACCTGCATATGGACACAGGACCTAAAATTCCCTCAAACAATTTCGCAATTAAAGAAAGTTCAGATGAACTATGTTACTGATTGTGAGGCTTCTAATGAGATGATACGGCTTAATGAATTAAGATATATGTGTAAAGTGGACCAGCAGAAGTCCAGAAGTTTTCGCACACATTAACAACTATAGAAAGTGGTCTACTGATAATTGACAAAACCATCAAGGCAACTAACTCAGCATAGAAAATTAACAACGGTTGCAGTTGTTAACAGGATGTCAGCAATTGCAGAAGAACCACAAGAGTGTTCTCTTCATAGACAAAATTAAGTAGAAATAGATGAGTGACTCAAACTTAAAACCAGCTCTGAAGTTTCTGAAAGAATGCAAAAAAAAAAAAAAAAAAAAAAAAAAAGATGTGAAGGGCATCCAAAATAAAGGTGCTTTACACTGTTTGAAGTTAAAAAAAAAAAAAGAACACAGAGAACATTATACAATATCACTGTCTTAATATTCGAGGGGTGTTTGTGATACTGCTTAACGATTAAAATATTAACATCAAAGATCGCTGACCACATATTACAATGACAATGTAACAACATAATTAAAAAAGTTTGAAATACTGAGAAAATTTCAAAAACAACACCAGGAAAGAAAGAGACTGCTGAGTTGCCAAAAACCTTCAATTTGTTTTTGTTGTTGTTTTGGGTTTTTTGGGGTTTTTTTTTTGTTTTTTTGTTTTGTTTTGTTTTGTTTTGTTTTTTAAATTTAAATTTGCACAGCATAGTAAAGATATACAATAAAGCATGCTGGTTTCATCTTGTTAATGCACTCCTACCACATTCTATTTTCTGTTCTTTTTTTATTTTATTGAGAATGGCCCCCATAGGCTTGCTTATATGTTTGGATGCTTGGTGCCCTTAGTGGAACTGTTAGGAAAGAATTTAGAAGGACTGCTTTGTTGGAGGAAATCTACTACTAGGGATGGAGTTTGAGGTTTCAAAAGCCCAGTAGGCCCAGTATACCTCTCTCTTTGTGTGTCTGTCTCTGTCTCTGTCTCTGTATCTATTTCTCTGTGTCGGTCATTGTCTCTCTCTCTCTCTGTCTCTCTCTCTCTCTGCCTGCTGCCTGTGGATCAGGATGTAGAACTCTCTGCTATTGCTCCAGTGCCATGCCTATCTGCATCCTGTCATGATGATCAAATGCTAAAACCTTCTAAAGCTGTCAGCAGCTCCAGATTAAAATATTTCTTTAGAAGAGTTGAGTTGGACATGGTGTCTCTTCACAGCAACTGACACTTATGTTACTGAATTTCCACAGTTTGGCTCATGCTCAGTTGTGGATATCCTTGCTCTCTTGAAAGGTGAATTGTTTGCTTTAGTGACCAGATTTGCTTTGCTTTTGTGTTACACAAACAATTCATCTAGAATTGTGTCAAAGATTCTCTTCAACACAATTATAATGTTGACATACCCCCCCACCCCAAAAATAGCATATGGATATACCACACCTTATTCCGGACTTATAAAACAGAATCTCCAGGGATGAAATTTCCATGACATTCTGGACTGTAATGAGTGAGAATCACCACCTTAAGTTCTCAGAAGAACATGAGTGCCATTGTCCCATCGCAACTATCTGCTAGGATCAAAAAATAGCCAGGGCCAGAAAGGAAAGACTGTATTTTCCATAGGAAATCAGTGCATAAAACCAAGAGACAAAAGATTAAGCAGAGATTCATTTTGGCCTGTGTGAATGCAACTGACCTCCATGTAATGACAAGCTCAAAGCACCCATCCAAGATAGCAAAATATAAACTTAAAAACTATTATCAGGTTTCCAAAAAGAAATAAAAGGACCCATAAATGTACAGCATCTATTAGGACAACTTATAAGACTTGTAAAACAAAGGCCCCAGCCGCAAGAAGATAACTGGAAACTTAAATTACTCTTCTAGAGAATGACCCTGGGGTAGTCACTCCAAAGTTGTTAGTGGTCACTTCAAAGCCCATTTGATAATAAAACGTCTGTTCATGGGTAGGATATAAAAAAAAAAATCTGGACAAAACCAAACCATTTCTTTTAAGCCCTCGTAAAGTTGTTCATTGTGGAAACACTATGGCATCATGGTTTTCTCTTTGACAGAGTATTTACAAAGAGCTGCAGATGGGAATGTTGGAATTTATGTGTCCCAAAAGTATGACCATTCTTTTCTAGGTTGAAGAACGATGTCCAAACATCAAGTAAAATTCAGAATGGTAATCATTCCTTGAAACCATTGCAGTAGAGGATTTGTTTATATTGTGTTTCCTAATCACTAACTGAATATTGGAAACTGGAATTTCTATTTCTGAGGGAATAACAAAATGGGGAATTAACAGACAGTAATTATTTTATTATTGTAACACTGATGCTTTCTTATTTTTGAAAGAAGAGATAAACATATAAATATTCATAGATCTATGGCCCAAAATTAATTATAATTAGTATTTAGATATCAGCCATTTATGCACTGATGTGCCAATGCCAAAATGGAAAGAGTAGCGTTCATCTTCCTGAGACATAAATAAGTGCTTATTATATGCCTACCACCGCTGGCCCCACTATGACAAAGATAGAGACTCAACAGGGCAGAAGGAAATGTGTAGTCCCTAGGCAACATGAATGTAGAGTCCTGGCTGGAAAAGAATTCACATGCACCAAGTTCGTACTTTGCAATTTTGAAACCCTGATTAATGTAACAGCTACAATCATTCCTGTCTTTTCTTATTGACATAGCCAAACATGGAGACACAATCTTTAATGAAATGTCTTGACTTCACCCACCGTTATCCACACTCAAAATTCAGAAATATTACTTACTGCAAATAGATTGCTAGCTAGTGGCATCGATGGAAGGGGTCATAAATGAAACTTTATGTAGATTATTTAGATTCTTTGTTTTGTTTACTGAAACTCTTGCAATAACTCAATTGCTTCTGATCAAATACTACACAGAAAGCAACTATTATTGCGACTAGCTCTTGCAGTGCTTCTTCCATGTCTGCGGAGATCCAAAGAACTGCCAGTTGGATCTGCCATTGGAAGTGTTGCCAGCACAGAATTGGAAAGAGGAAACAATGGGGCTTCCTAAGTAGAACACTGAGCACAAATCCTGAAATTAGCCCTAATAATTAAGGCATTTTGTGAGGGGATTCAATGGCAGGATAAACTCATCTGTCCCTAGCACAGGCTTCATCTCAATTACCCTGAGCATGGTGGAGGCTGATCCGCCACAAAGGAATCAACACACAGACTGACGGTCTGGACAAAGGCTGGCACTGGTCAAGGGCAAGCTCCCAGGTGTTATCTTTCAGCAAAGAAGTTTTAAATAAGTTTAAATACCATCAGGGGGTTAACTCTAAATCAATTTGATTCTATTTCTGAATTAATGCCTTTCTAAAAATCTGCTTTTATAATTCCTGCTTATCAAGGATTGCCCTTCTGGCATAAAACCGGAGCCAAGACTCAGTTATCAAATACTACGAAGGGTTCTGTTAATTAGATAGTTTATCTTTGATGAGTTGTTGACACTGAGATGATGTGTGTTAAATAATTTTAAAATATTCTGTGGGGCACTAACTTGGTGGCTCATAGCATTATTCTTCCATTTTTCAGGCCCTGCTTTGAGGCAAGCTGGAATCTCTTAGTAAAAATTAATGTGGTGGATGTATCATACTTCTTAAATATAAAATCATTCATATCTCAGAATTCTCCATTTGGGAGAACAAGTCTTCTGGCTCATTATTAGGCGGCTGTAGACCATTTTTACTAATCCAGCCTCTATAACATGCTGCTTGGTCTTTAACTGCTCGGTACAGACTGCCAGGAAACTCATCATTGCTCTTATTAAACATAATTCTCAGGGTTTGCTCTTTTCGTAGCATTTTTTAAAAGCTTTTGCTAATGTTTTCCTTGGGGTTCTCTTTCTTACCCTATCTAAAAGAAAACCCAATAAAAGCAATGTTTTGTCCCATGGGGAAAATGAAATTGTTAGCTCTGAAGGATTTTTTCTGTCAATTTTCCTTTTCAAATTATGGTCTGTGGAAACAGAGGCCAAGAACCAATGGCTTGAAGCCTTAGGACAAGCTGGTACCCTGTATTTCTACAGAAAAAAAAAAAAATGTGGGCAGCTGTCTTCCACAAAAGGAAAGCCGCTAATTTCTTGCTTCTTACAATTTTTATTTATTTATTTATTTATTTAAATATTATGGTGCCTTTTGAAGTCAGAGGAGTTCTTTGGATAATGGACAAGCACTCTCCCACTGAGGTAACTTTCAGCTCTTTTATGTTTGTTTGTTTACATTCCAGGCTAGCCTCAAACTTGTGATCCTCCTGCCTCATCCTCCTGAGTGTTGGGATTAGCAACATGTGACACCATGCCTACCTAGCCCATATCCTTCAAAATAAACAAATCATTCTCTAGTATCTCTTGGATTTCATTTCAAGCTCCTATTTACATAGTGAGAGGTGTTTGTTTTTTTGTTTGTTTGTTTTTGTTTTCATTTTTTGTTGGTTTTTTTTTTAACCTGCTTCTAATAATTTTGCAGCTTTTCTTTTCGGAAAAAAAAAAAAACACACCCTACTTCAGTAATTGCGTCTCACAGAATATGATCCTAAGGCTTCAGTTAATATCCATACAGAGAGTAAAAATGGGACTTAAAAAAGATGATAACTTAGAGCAGTGGAGCTCTTTGCAAAGATCCACAAAATCACCAACATAGTGAATTCACACCTACTCTTACCCTCTCTGTGTCCAAAGCAAGTTGTCTGTGTTGGTTTCTATCTCTGTGTTTCTAAAGTGCAGAAATTGGAATTCATGAGAATTGTTTTCATAATAGTACAATTCTCTTTACTGGAAAAAAAACTTCAAGTAAATAACAAAAAAAAATTTACATGCAGATATACTTGGCAAGTAGCTTTTCTGAACGTTTTTTGATCATCTTGCCCAACAGCGATTTTGAAGAAAACTAAACCTTAGAGGAGACTATGGCATCAAAGAAGAGAGAGGAGAGGTCATTGAGTAAGGAGTGGGGACCTTAATAATGTCATAGTGTGGGCAACTTAATAATGAGGAGATAGCTGTGAAATTTCTGAGCAAAGACTGAAGTTATAACTGGAAATGCTTGATTTGTGTGTTAATCTACTATCCATCACTATTACATAAACAACTTAAAAAAACAACTTCTTTGATATCAGTGTCAGAGGGTTTGAACTATAGTCAGTTACCTCTCTCTGCTCTTTCTGGATAAAGCAAAAAAATCACAGTGTGGTGGAGCAAAGTGCTCGTGTAATGGCGAGCAGGAAGCAGAGAGAGCAAGAGAAGGGGAAGGAACATTATGGCAGTCAAGGGTGTGTTACCAATGGCCCACCTCCTCCAACTGAGCATCACCTCCTAAAGTTTCCACCAGATCCAACACATGAGCTCTGTGGAACACACAAAGTCCAAACTATAATGATATGGTTATTTTAGCCCCTTTTAGTACAGAAGTGTTACAATCCCATAAAATATCCCAAAGTATACTGAGGATAACACTAGAAAAACCTTTTGTTACTGACCCTAGAGTCTGCATTTCATCCTGATAGTAGAAGGGTAGAAGGAACACCTTGATCCAAACTACCACCTCAGAAACAAAACTTATCCTTGGTGACTCTAAGAAAACAATAACTGGGGGGGGGGGGGCAACTTTCTGTGTCTGTACCTTGTTAGTTCTCCCGGTGGCAAGCTCCCTGGAACTCACCGTGAGAGTGAAGTATCATAAATTAAGGTTCCCACACATTTCTTTTGTTCCTCTTCTTGAGTTATCATGTCCATCATTTCTTGACCCAGAATAAAATTAAAACAGGCAATGAAAGTCAACCTGTTGTGGATTTGAATGTTAGCATTGAGAAATAATTACATAATTTAAAAAGTCAGCCCACTACTGAGAATGTGAATTCTCTTATTGCAACTCAGAATCATTAGATTATATGAAATTACTTATTCCTATCCTACAAGAAACACTTTTAGGTCCCCTTAGCATGCTCTAGCAGAACTGAAATTTTGCAAGCTTTTGATTCTTATGTATCATGGACCTATGGTAAAAGAAATCTTTTTTATTATTTTTTAAGCTCTGCTTGTCTTAATAAAAGTGAAAGGACTAAGTTTCAAAGGGGGAAATGGCTCCAGAGTAAAAGGAACTAGGGAGGGTAGTTTCCAGATTTTAATGATTTAGCAAATGAAAATATAAAAGTTGGATGTTTTTTTTTCTTTAAGACATCAAGTACTGGACACCACCCAAGGTATAACTGCAAAAGCAGATGTTACAATCATCTACTCCAGAGAGTCGGGTCTCCTGACTCTTTTCTGCTTCCGTGGATTAAAACCAGCAGTTTCTCCTTTTCCTTTGGGATGCTGAACATTCCCCGAGGCTGGACCTCTAGTTTTCGCAAAGCTTACCTTGAAGAAGCAGCATGTTCCAATACTCTTTGATTTAAGCCACAAGACAAAATATGTAGAGTCTGTTCCCAGTTGTTTCATGGCCCTGATATACTACCAAGGTCGAATGCTTTCGCCTTAGTCTCTTGCTTTGGTTTTCCTTTGCTTTGTAAGAGACTGAAAGGTGATATTTAAATGTATTTATATGTGCATTAGTAATTATAACCCCTTATATTTAGGTCATTTAATTTATACTCAAAGCTTTTTAAATGAATAAACAAGAAATGTGTATTTTAATTTTTATTCATAAAAGTTTTGGTTCATAGCAACCAAATAACTTCCTGTAACCTCCTACATAACCATTTCTTTTGAAATGAGAAACCAGAATAGAGGTTAAGGGAATTTCCTTAGGCTACATTCCAAACGTAGAGAATAAATTATAAATTCTTTGCAAAGCATAAGTCACTCACTCACTACACATCTCTGAAAACCCAATGATTTCCATTGTAAATTACTAAAATACATATTGCATCTACCAAGCATGGGGAATTTTTTCAAACTGCTTATTATTTGGAAATAAATCATATCAGACCATGCTTTAAGGCCTAAAATGCTCAAGAATTTCAAAACGATTCCTGAAAAATAGGCTCCCATGTTAGATGTTGTTTTCATGCTATGCTCCCAGGGCTTGGTAGAGAATAAAGGCTACAACTCTATATTAAATGAATGATGAACTGTTGATAGCAGCATAGAATAAGGTAGCACTAGGAAGACGTGGAATGAAGTGAAACAGATCATCTTCCGAAATATTACAAAGGTTAAAATAAAATCTGATAAAAAGAAGATGTGGCATATACTCTGAAAAAGAGGTGAACCATTACTTATTTAGAAAACCAGATGATTGTCATTCAATGAAATGAGAAATATGAGTGAGAAGCAAGTAGATGGATGGGTAGAAAACCACCTCAAGATTTTATGTGATAAATAAAAAATAACAGATAATGGAACATAAAATAAGATTTACTGGGCAAGGTGCTAGATATTAGCATTTGAGCTTAATAGAGGCATTTGTGATGTGTGTGTGGACTTGTTGTCTTTTATATGATAAAGGTTATGTCACTGAATAGGATTACTGCTAATATGGTTAATTTAAATCGAAGCCTGAGAAGGTTAGGAGAGATTCGGGTAACTAAAAACATAACAACAAAACAAGCCCTTGTTTTGGGTGTGTTTGCAAGAGAAATTGGCACTTGAATTGGGTTCTTGCCACTAATATCATCTCACACACTGAGGGTCTGAGGATAAAATAAAATTCAGAGGAAAAGCTAGTCATCTTGGGGCTGAGACATAGACATTCTGCTCTTAAACAGAATACCAGGTCTTAGGCCTTGGACCATTGAAATTTATAAGGAAAGCCCCATGGATTTAGAGCCTTGGGCTGAATGTTACAACACTGTCCCAGTTCGCTTCTCTAGGTAATGAAGGGGTTTGGTTAACTTAAAGGTTTCAGTCCACTATCCAGGGAAACCAAGACAGGAACTCAAAGCAAGAACTGAAGAGAGGCCGTGAAGAAACATTATTTACTTGCTTACTTCTCATAGCTTGCTCGGCTATCTTTCTTGTCCAGAACAAGCTACCCACCCAAGGATGGCACAGTCTGCATCAATCAGCAATCAAGAAACTCCACAAACATTTCCACAGGCCAATCTGATAAATACAATTCCTCAACTGAGGTTCCCTCTTCCCAGACATGTCTAGGTTTGTGTCACGTTGACATAACTATGACCATCATCAAATTCCATGATTTTTGAATTATTGGTTTCAAACTACAGTACATCACTAACTTTCTGATTCCTAGTTTGTAAATATTATACCTTGGGCTTCTAAGCCTCCATAATTATCCCCTATCTATCTATCTATCTATCTATCTATCTATCTATCTATCTATCTATCTATCTTCCATCTGTGTATTCATCACACTCATATACATTATTTAAATATAATTATATGTAATATAATTATATAATATCTGAAATAATGTAAATAATACATTATTTTCATAAACTATTATCATTCATGACAACAAAACTGTACATATACTCAGTGCTTTTTTCATAGGTATTTCAAATCTGTTGTTGGTTCAGTCCTTCAGTATAGAACTCACAAATATGAAGGGCCAAATGTGTGTCAATATTATTTTAAATCAAAAGATGTAGTGACTTTTTTCTTTTCGAGATTGTTTGGATTACTCACAGATATTCATAGTTTTTATGTGTTTCAGAATTATTTTAATTTTTTATGAAAATACGGGAATTTTAGCAAGGACTTCATTGAGTGTGAATATTACGTTGGGTAGTATGAGCGTTTAACATTCCTCTTTTTCTATTTGTAGTGGTTTGAATAAGACATCCTCCATAAGTATCAGACATTTGAAAACTTGGTTCACTAGCCGTCTCAGAAGGATTTTGAGGAATGGCCTTGTTGGGGATGCTTGTCACTAGGACGAGCTTAAGGTTTCAAGCCTCTGGCCATTCCTAGAGTTTTCTCTTAGGTTCCTGCTTGTGGGTCATAATCTGAGCTCTCAGCTCTCCACCTCCATGTTTGTCTGCTTGCTGCCATGCACTCTGCCATGACAATGATAAATTCTATCCCTCTAGAAAGCAACATGGGAGGTATGAAAGCAGATTGTTTTCCAACCGAGACTTGGATAAGAAACATCCCTGTTTACACTTCAACTGAAAACTTTTGAGAACCTAAATTGACCCAGTTTAGCCATGCTCATACTCCACAGAAAGACAAGAAATGTGGCTAAGTCTGTGGCACATTTTTATTTACTATTGTAAAAGTAACACAGCTTCTAAAACAGATGAAAAAAAAAACACATAGTTATTCAAAGAAGAAATACTTAAACTATATGTATTTGTTGGCTTTTTAAATCTCTCCGCAGGAAAAAAGAAACAGAAAAAAAATCTGGATTTCTACCAGTTACAAAACTTAGGTACATAAATTTGTATTAATTCTCTACACTAGGTCATTTGAGTGGACAATTTAATTTCATAAAGATTCTTATTTTAAAGCAACTTTTATTCTCCTGCTTTAATTGTAGTCTTGGAGGCTTACTGTCTCCATCTGCTAATCTAGGCCTAGTCCTGGAAGTTTCTAGTATCTGTACAATATAATATAGCTCTAGAATGTTTTCAGCCTCTGAGACTTACTGCTGAATAAACTCGGTCTTCCTAGCTCTTTCTAAACTAGGGCTAGAAAGTTCAACTCAGCTGTTGGGCTCAAAACTCCTAGGCTAGGGACAGAGGGAAGGGGAGGAGGACCTCCTCTATCAATGGAATGGAGAGGGGCATGGGAGAAGATGAGGGAGCAAGGGTGAGATTGGGAGGGGACAAGGGAGAGGACTACAGCCGGGATACAAAGTGAATAAACTGAATTAATAAAATAAATTAATTTTAAAAACTCCTCTCCAAGTTAATTGATTCAAACTGGCTTCTCTTGACTTCTGAGTGAAGTACTCTTCATATTAATATTGGCAATAGGTTCAAATCTTCTGACTCCTTCTTATTCTCTGGCTCGTTCTGTCTTCACCTGTGTCTAGCTTGTGCTCTCTCTGCAACTTCTCTCTGTACAACTGTCCCAATAAAACTGCCTTTGAATTCCAAGAATCGAACTGCCAGAAACTGAATTCCACAGCAATGCTCTCAACAAATTGACTCAGCAGATCTGACTGAAGGAACAGCACTGACTAGAACTCAGAGATCTGCTTGCCACTGTCTCCTGAGGGCGTTTTAAATGCATGTTCAGGATAAGCCAAAGAGCTACATCATAATTGAATATTACTAAAATTGTCAGGGCCCTTGCCTTATGTCTATTCATGATTGCTTTGGTACTAATAACAATTTATGAATTAATTTTGTGAATTAATAATGAAAAGCTGAAAGAAATTTCAAATGTAAATATGTATTCATGCTAAAATAAGGGCAAACATTTGTGTATTCATTTGAATATTTTAATGGGTGAGAGATCATAATAACACAATACATCTTAAGGTATTCAGTCAAAAAGTACAAATAAGTATTGCCCTTTCCACACAACCCTTCTCTGCTCCCTTTGCTTCTTTGGCCCCATGGTTTCTGGCTACATTCACCAAACGTGAGTTGTCAGGTTCTTTTGCTTGCTTCTTCTCAGGAAGATTCCTGCAAATTAATTATGTCCCTCTAATAAACCCATAGTTTTTCTAAATTGTTCCTGTCCTACAACTAAAGCCTTATTTTCTAAATTCTGATTTTAGTTTATCTGCCTCTACATTCCCGTAGGATAATGGGTCTGCCCTATTATAAAATTCCTCCATTTAGTGTCTTCTAATTTAGTATGCACCTTGTCACATATTTTTTTATTAAACTCTTACCACATAATTCTTTTTTTTCTTATTAGTTACACTTTATTCACTTTGTATCCCCCCTGTGGTTCCCTCCCTTCCTCCTTCCATCCCAATCCCTCCCTTCCTCCACCCTCTGCATGCATGCCCCTCCCCAAGTCCACTGATAGGGGAGGTCATCTTTTCCTTCTTTCTGATCCTCGTCAATTAGGTCTCATCAGGAGTGGCTGCATTGTCTGCTTCTGTGGCCTGATAATGCTGCTTCCCCCTCAGGGAAAGGTAATTAAAGAGCAGGCGAATCAGTTCATGTCAGAGACAGTCCCTGTTTCTATTACAATGGAACCCAATTGGATACTGAATTGCCATGTGCTACATCTGTTCAGGGGTCTTAAGTTACCTCCATGCATAGTGTTTGGTTGGAGTATCAGCCTCAGGAAAGACCCCTGTGCTCAGATTTTTTGGTGCTGTTGCTCTCCTTGTGGAGTTCCTGTCCTCTCTAGATCTTACTGTTTCCTACTTCTTTCATAAGATTCTCTGCACTCTGCCCAAAGGTTGCCCATAAGTCTCAGTATCTAAATTGATAGTCTACAGGGCAGACCTTTTCAGAGGCCCTCTGTGGCAGGCTCCTGACTTGTTCCCTCTTTTCTCCTTCTTCTGATGTCCATCCTCTTTGCCTTTCAAGATAGGAATTGAGCATTTTAGCAGGAGTCCTCCACCTTCATTAGTTTCTTTAGGTGTTCAGATTTTAGTAGGTTTATCTTATATTATACATCTATATGACTGAGTATATACCGTGTGCATCTTTCTGCTTATGGGATAGCTCACTCAGGACGATCTTTTCCAGATCCCACCATTTACCTGCAAATTTCATGATTTCCTTGTTTTTTATTGCTGAGTAATATTCCATTGTGTAGATATACCACAATTTGTGCATCCATTCCTCCACTGAGGGGCATCTGGGCTGTTTCCAGCTTCTGGCTATTGCAAATAAGGCTGCTACAAACATGGTTGAGCAAATGTCCTTATTGTGTACTTGAGACTCTTTGGGGTATATGCCTAGGAGTGGTATAGCTGGATCTTGAGGAAGCGCTATTCCTAGTTGTCTGAGAAAGCTCCAGATTGCTTTCCAGAGTGGTATACAAGTTTACATTCCCACCAGCAGTGGAGGAGGGTTCCCCATTCTCCACAACCTCTCCAGCAGCCACATAATTCTTAAGAGTCATTTATCTTTTTCTTGATCTAGCTAATATAATGAAACTCAACACCCATTCCTATGCTTATATTTTAATCATCCATTTGGTTGGGTTGCATAACATTATCTTTCATGTAAAATAAATGTGCTATTCTGAATCTTATTAGTTTTACCTGTAGTCAATTCATAATTTTAAAAACTGTATACCAATGCCTGTCATCTGCACATAAGATATTTATGCCTAGCTTTATGCTTTTAAAATTTAAATCAATAAATAATAATCAATAATAACTATTTCATTCAACATTAAGAAGGTCTTTAATATTATACTTTCAAAATAAGGCAATGTATGTTCAAGTCTGAGAATCACCAGTTGCATATGCTGCTTTCAAAATGGCTTCCAAATATCTTTACTTTTTTTAAATATCAAGATAGCTTTTTAATATGTGTCCATGTAACACTGAGATATTTAAGAACAGCTAATGGTTAATACATGTCAAGCAAGCACCGAGAACTTCATAAAGTCAGTTATGACTCCAGAAGTCATAGTGGGGAACAGTTGCACACACTCCCACAGAGGAAGATGAGAAGGTCTGTTTGAGCCACTGAAACTCTTCCTAAGTGATTGTCTTTAAAATCCAGATGGTAGAACTCTGCTAAAAAAAAAAAAAAAAAAAAATTCAAAAAAGGGGGGAGCAGCCTTACCAGGCCACAAAAGATGACAATGCAGCCACTCCTGATGAGATCTGATAGACTAAGATCAGAAGGAAGGAGAGGGGGAACTTCCCTATCAGTGGACTTCGGGAGGGGCATGAGTGAAGAGGGGGGAGGGAAGGCAGGATTAGGAGGGGAGGAGGATGGGGTTTATGGGGGGATATAAAGTGAATAAAGTATAACTAATAAAAGCTAAAAAATAAATAAAAGAAAAAATTAAAACATATTCAAAAGAGTTGGTGAAATGAATTCATGACTTGACAGAGCCCTATGATTCAAACATAACAAGCATGAGAAGGAAGTATGAAGACACAGCTGAGGGTTTTTTGTTTTGTTTTGTTTTAATTTTAACATGAAACATAAGAAAAAGCATAGTTTAGAATTTCTGTTGACCCAAAATTCATTAACTGGAGCTAAGATTTTCAGCTTGCCAAACATCAGATTAGGAGCAGGCTACTAACAGTCTGTTTAAGTTTACAAGTGTGTGTATTCCACATGAAAACCCAAAACCACCTTCAAGAAATATTGCCACGAATAGGAGAAAGTACAGTGAAAGATGCTTGGAACTAAAGAAAGGTTTAAGTCTAAGAATTAGAGTTAGGTGTGGTGGTTCACACTTTTGATCTCAGAATTTAAGGGGCAAGTAGATCTCTGAGTTTAAGGCTAGCCTGGTCTACAGAGTGAGTTTCAGGGCAGCTAAGGCTACACAGAGAAATACTGTCTTGAAAAAGCAAGCAAACAAACAAACAAAACACTAGGAGACAAAGCACCATATAATGCCTGAGGAACCTGTCCTCCATCTTGCGGCAATATTTTCAAACATTGTCAGGGTATTATCTTTGAACTATCTTTTAGAGATTAGTGGATATGGTAGGGATGGGCAGCATAACCTCCACAGGGATGCTATATTTTTTCTAACCAACACTGGGCAAAATAAAATAACATAAAAAAGAAACTCCATGAGTATCTTCCAAACAGCATGCTAGTATGTAAATCCTCAAATTTTCTAGAGAAGTAGCTATATCTAGAACAAAACAAGACACCAACCAACTTCCAATTAGAAATAAGCTTGCAGGCCAGAGGAAGTGTTCCGGTAAGAAAGAAACAATTGAATAATGATCAAAACATGGGTTGCTTCCAGTAAGTTTCATTTAAAATAGAAAAAAAAGTCCCTTGGCATGATTATAAAAATTAATTAAAACCATCTTCTCCTTAGAAGTTAAATGTAAAGAAAAAATCAAAATGTATATAAAATATGATCAATGAGAACCATTAAAATAAAAGCGACGATGTCTGATGATGCCTCAGGTAGAGGAAAGAACTGAGAACAGGTTTGTTAGTGGTAGGGAAGGGTTTTAAAAGTCCACATGGTGTTCCACAAACATTGGCGGTTTTTTTTTTTTAATAAGAAGAGCTATTTTGCAAAAGTAGAGCAAACTGAAAATGTCCCAAATCCATCTAACAAAGTTCCAGTGTGAACGAAACAGAGGGAGCAGAGGAAGAGTACCGATTAGGAGGGGTATTTGCTAAGAATTTTGTAGACTTGAAGGAAGATGTGAAACATTGCATTCCAAATCCCATGGCAATTGGGGTGTGCTCAATTATCAACTGACATTGGACTGACAAATATCGAAGATTAGAGCACCACACATAAAAGCAAAATAGAAAATATTTTAGCTGCAGAAAATTTAAAATAAATGAACAAAAATTTCACATTTAAAGCAACAGAAACCAAGAGACAATGAAACAATGTATATAAAAGATGAGAGGAAGATGCCCTCTTAGTCTATTATATACTCTCAAATTATTTACATAAGAATGAGAATAAATGTAGACATGACAAGTCAAAAAATTAGGATCTCTATAAACACACCCTACTTTTGAAAAAAATATTAAGGGATATGCTTTAGTTCAAAGGTAGCTGTGCCATAAAACGTGTGAAAAACTAATACAATTCTAATAAAGAAAAATAACCATTGATCATAGAAAAGTAACAATAACTAATAACTTATGCTTTAAACAAAATAAAAGTTTTGATACCTTAACAAATGAAAGAGATATCAGGAGCAGACTATTAACAGTCTGTTCAAGTTTAGAAGCAAAAGATTAGGAGCAGTTAAAGTATAGAATATTCCTTATGATTATTCCAAAATTCATAACTTAGAATTTCACTATTAGAGAAAACCAGAAGGCAGGCAAAGCTTTGATGTAACACAGTAGTAGACAGTATTGCTTAGCACCACAATGGTATATGTATATATATATATATATATATATATATATATATATATAGAGAGAGAGAGAGAGAGAGAGAGAGAGAGAGATAGATAGATAGATAGGGACAGGAATTATAGTCTTATACATATAGCGAAAGAGGCGACTGTGCTTTTTATATTTGCCTTTATATAGTCCCTCTATCCTATTTGTTTTCCAAAAGTTGAAATAGAAAAAGAGAAGTATGTTCTGGTCTACAACACTTGAATCCTTGCAATGTTTACTATTAATCTGGGTAATCCACTCTATTTAGCTATTCACAGAGAGTAAGAAGTATAGATAGTTTTGAGTTGCTACTATGCTTCTTTTGGTAAGGAGAAAAACATATCTTCACTGCCCACTTTGCCTCATGAAACAGCACACACACACACACACACACACACACACACACACATTCAATTATGGGCTTTCCCCTATATTTCCAGTTTAGTTAGCTATAGGTTTAAGTTCTTATACAAACTCCCTGAGGCATGCTAGGTATCTTACCTAAATCTGATGAAAAGAGTCTAAGAGAATCATTGTTCTGATTTAGCTTCTAAGGTAAAAAGGAGTGGGCTGTGTTGAGGAAAGTTGGGGAATCTGTTTGATACTTTCAACTTTCAACTCATTGCGAGCTTTAGTTTCCATAGTTTCTAGGATGAGTGATATCAGACTTTAGGTTTGGGTTTGGTTTCTTAGCAAACTGATGAGTAAAGAGAAAAATCTTTAGTAGAGTTTTTGTTTGTTTGTTTGCTTTGTGTGTGTGCAACTTTATAGAAGTCTAGAGCAATTGCAGTGAATTCATCCGCAGCACATTGTAGTAAACAATAAATAAGTCTATTACTTAGTGATAAGAAAGAGCAAAATAATTTTTCATCATATACAAATAATTCACATAGGGATTAATATGAGACCATTCCTTCACCTGGAAACTCATTGAAAGAGATAAGATTTGTCATGCAGAACACCTTTTGTTATATAATTAGATGTTATGACTATTTCACTTTTCTCTGTCTTATTTTAAGCTCAAATTATGTGAAACACAATGGTCAATTTCATGTAGTTCTGTGGCCTGTGTAATGAAAAAAATGCAAAAAGTAATAAATTATTGAACATATCAAAGGAACAGGGAACCCATGGTCTGACAATGTAAAACACTTGAGAGACATATTTCTAAAAAGAGCATGACTTACAAAAGTTGGGAACTTCTGAACTGATATCTGAAGTACAAAAAATAGTATCTGCAGATCTTAATTTGTCTTTTTATCAAATGATATTCTTTTTTATAACAGAATGGTAATAGAATGTCAAGTACTCCTGTAATTAATCATTACCTTTAAAGCCATAATGTGGTTTCTTCTTGTGCTTATAATTTAAATTTAACACTGTCTAACTTTTGAATTATTGAGAATCAAAATTCTTAACCATGTAGGAAGACAGCAAATATCAGACTTCACTTTTTCCTTTAATAGGTAATAGCATCTCAACAAAATTAAGCTCATTCTTGCCACAGGGGAGAGTAACAGTATCAGTCTTTAATTGACGAGTGACTGCTTTTGTATTTGATGTTCCAAGGTATTGAGTGACCAACAGAAGACCACAAAATATACTGAAACCAGAAGATATGTCATGTCTACACATCAGAAGGTCAGCAAAATTACAAGAAAGGTGCTATGCAGTTAAATACTAAAACACAGGATTCAAGTTACAGAACTAAACCTGTATTGTTTTCAAGAAAGAACAAATGTTTGTTCATGGGGTCTACCTGAAGCTTACATTAAATAATGTTGTCTGACTATTGGTTCTTGGGAGATAGGTATTACCTATAGACTAAAATGATGGTCAATAAACCCTTAAGCTTCTGTCTTTCTAGAGTCCATTTACAAAATCAGCTACTATAGATTTGCCTAATATGCAATTTTTATACTATACGTTTTTATATTTTACTAGTTATATTTTATCCAACTATATCTATTCTTAAAGATAACCAGGAAAAATTAAAGAATCATCATTAATAGCTTTCATTTCCGAATGGAAGAAACAATAGAAAGGCACGCTGAGGGTAAAGTTTCACCTCTGAGACATGACTTTCTGCCTGTGCACGATCAAAAGCAAAACAAGCTTTCTGATATTAATACAGACCATTTTTCTAACTCAGCCTTAAGCTATTTCAGACTAAAGATTCCTATTTTCAAAGACACTGAGTCTTAAGGGAAATGTTGTATTTTCAGCTACTAAGTCAAATTGATCAATTTAAAAATATATCTACCTAGGACGCACATCTGAAGCAAAATCCAAGAGAAAAAAATAGACAGTGTTTGTTGGAATCAAGATAAATAAACCCTTTAAAATAATATTTTGAGCTAAAATTTAGGGCTTAGAGGAAATTTTTCTTATATTTATAAATCATAAAACAGGAATTATAAAGAGAAACTCTCCTTCCCTTTCTCCCTTCCTGCCTTATCCCTTCTTCCCTTTTTCCTAGGTCAGTTTTTTCCCCAACCAGTATTTATTTATTTCTGATTAAATTTAAAATGGTAGCATTATGGGTTATTATGTAAAATCAGAAATATTTTTATTGACGATAAAGAGGATTTCTTCTCACTAGTGCTTTAATTGTGATATAATATGTAACAAGTACTCATAAAATTCTTGAAAAAAAACATAATTTCTAATTATCATGAACATAATGGCATGAATCCTGGAATATACAAAGTTTTTATCTGCTCTATTTGACCCAACTGTACCCCTACCTGTACTAGTGACAATTTTAGCTCAGCTAGAAAAATGATATATTCAAAGACAGATGCTTTGGAAAGAGGAAAGATTTATTTTACCGACTAAGACTTAATCACAGTAACCTTAAAAATAAAATATATGGCTTTGTTAAATGCTTCTGAGCTGCTTTCTAAAAGATTTTTAATAATTGTACTATTTTGAAACAATATCAAGTATTACAGTCAACAAACAGATATGACAATTAGCACAGTTAAAACCACAAATGCACCTTGTTTATTCTCCTTCAACACATTAACCACATTTCAACTAGACTAGAATCATATTTTCTGTTTCTATATAGTAGGGAAAGTGTCAGAAAGGGGAGCCTAAGTATCCCACATTCTAAACTCAAAGCAAAGTCAGAATTAGAGCCAGGGTCTTCCTTTGAAGTTTGAGACAGAAACACTTTCCCTCAAAAGGCATACCCCACCAATACATGAGCGTAAACACTCATATTTACCAACTTGAGTTATTTGACTGTGTACAGGAAATGAGGCATGGTTGCAATGAATATAAAACCGAAAACAAACGTGAGGAAAAGGGGTGGTATACTCATCGACAGACTAGAGGACTATCCTAGAACTGCATTGTTTGCCCAAGCGGCTCGAGTCTCATTAAACTGGCAACTGTTGATATCTTGTCAAATCTGCCAGCTGTTCAGCTAATGCTGACTATTAAAAAGGACAGAGGAAAGATGGCGTATAAAAAAGAGATAGTGGGGAAAACTGTGTTCTGCTGTTACGTATACTCTGCAAGTTATAATATCCTACGTAGACTAAGTAGAAAAGCTGATTTTGAGTAGTCTTAATGATATGCAGTCTATTACCTATGGAGATCTAACAGGATGTCTCGTGAAATGGGTTGAGGCTACAGAGAAGATGTAAAAACCAAACTAAATTTCCAGTTTCAGAAAACGAGAGAGACTGCCCTTGTGGATACTCCGTGAAACAATAGTAGAATCTTCACCAGTTAGTCTTAGAGGGAGGGGCACGACCTATTGAAGACAAACCAATAAGAGAGGACACTATGTCTGCCAGAAAATTGAAAGAAAAAAAAAGGAGGAAAGGAGAATGAAACATAAATCTGAAGCTAGAGAAGACAGAGAAAGCTTCCAATGGAATGTGAAATAAAGTTGCAAGAGACACAGGGCTGACTCTTAACAAACTAGAGACTGTTCTAGTACTCAAGGGGTTGGAAAGTCAAGGAGTTTTCGATGGTACACCAGCAAAAATGAGCACTCAGCAAGCAACAGAGAGAACAGAAAAGTGTAAGTCTGCTTTAGGTCACCACTCACTAAGTCAAAGCTACTCAGTACATTTATATAGAGTTTAACTGAATGTGTGTGTGTGTGTGTGTGCTCCCGTGTAGAAACATCATCGCTGGGAGGGGAAGTTAACAAACATTTCCCAGGACTTTTCTCCTGTGCCAAGAAGGTTGGGCCTGGAGACAATGAAGGAAGAGCATAGCTACAAGTAGGGATAGTCAATGTGTGCTAACGTGTATAGTTTGGAGGGGCAGACACATTGTTTGAGAGGATAAAAAGGGGATAGAAAGTGGGACACATACAATATCCATGAACACCTACAATCTGTATTGTTTTATGCAGAAACACTTTAGTTCCTATATCCTAGTTTCTTAGCTTACAAAGGATCAGTTTCATTATACCTTTCTGCCAAACAACTCCCAACGTTCTATTTATGAAAGCTTTGTCAAAATGAAGAAATGATGAATCCGGGAAAAAGTCCAGAAGCTTATTAGGGCTGAAGTATTTCCAACTCTTACCCACTGTTAAATTGCTTATATTTCTATAAACAGAGAAGTACGGCGTTTCATAATTCTCACAGGTCATCTGTTAAAGTGATCATTGTTCCATAAGCATGTTGTCAGAATCAAGGATTTTAATTCTTCTCTCTTTTACTACTCTTGGTAAGCAAAATAAAGATAAGGTTCTTTGGTAAGAAAGACAACTGACCACAGGAATGGCTTAAGAGCTAACAATAAGAGTTTATTGCATTCTGGTTATGGGGCTCCATACCTTTAATTCGAGGACTCGGAAGGCAGAGACAGATTGATTGCAAATTCAAGGACAGCCTGGGTTAAGGAGCCAAACAAAATAATTTTTGTTCAGAATTATCTCTTTCTAGGCAGTTTGTACTTCCTCAAAGCAGAGACTGGCTTTTTGCCCGTTTTCTTATTAAAAGGTGAGAGTCCCTAAAGGGGGCAACTCATAAAGCCTGTGTCAACTGTGCACATTTTGGTAATAACTTTCTATTTTATAATATTTCTGACAGCTATTTATAAAAAAATGGTTTGGAAAATGAGTTGAATAAAAATTGGCCCAGGAAAGAGACGTCTCTAAACTCAGGCCATATGAACGCATGACTTTCTACCCTTCAAAGCTGTGAACATAGGATGGAAATCTATCAAGAATGTCTGTTAAGCTACTTTTAAATTTGTCAACTTATGTTTACTTATTTTATGAATTTGTATGTGTGTCCATGGAGGCCAGGGGTATCAGATCACAAGGAACTGCAGTTATAGACAATTATGAGATGCTGAATATGGGTGCTGGGACCCAAAATTAGGACCTCTGCAAGAGCATTGTGTGTTCTTAACCACTAGCCATGGTGCCAGTTCTGTTAAAGTTATGAAAACTACCAGTTTTGATTTAATTCCTTCATGAATAAAAGTCCTATCCTATAGAGACACTCTAAGTTTGAATTTATTTTTTAGAAGAGTGCAGTCAAAGGACCCCAACTCAGATTTGATGACCTACTAATTAAATTATCTCTCTCTTTAGCCCTAGAGCATGCACGGAGAATTGCCTGCACAGTGTCTTCCCTCACTTTTGCTCTGTCAATAGGACCCTGGCTTTTTGGAGAGGCAGCAATCTGTCCAGCTAAAAATACTTGTTTTCCCAGACTCCCTTGCATCCTAATCAGGTGGCACAGTCCTGCTCTATGAAATGCAAGCAGACATCTGCTAGGATTGATGGGAAAGCTGTTGCTTTCCAGATATAGTCACCATCCATTCCTGCCTCCCTCTTTACTCCTTCATCTTTCCTTTATGTCTGTTGAAGTATTAGCATAAGACATGGCGGACAAGCATCTTTCTTGGAATCGTAAGTTGCCAAGATTGAGGGCAAAAGCCTACTAACTGTGCGGAAGAACGGAAACACAGGAAGCACTTAGGCTCTTGGTGGCACGATTAACTGCACACCTACTCTATGCTACCTACTCCCAAACTTCTCAGTGCTGCAAACAAAGCCCCGCCGGTGGCAGCTCTGGATTATTTTCAGCTCAACACTTCCGTAACGGGTCATCTTTTGACCCTGTGAAAACATCAAATCAGAAAAGACCCTTTGACGCCTTTTACTAACACTTGTTTGGAGTTTTGGCCAGTGTGTTCCGGTGAAGTCACATATAAAGGAATATCTCCTGCTGTGGAGAAATGCAAATGTGCTAATTGTTCACAGCTGTGTTCTCACTGACAGGTCAGAAAGGTATTTGATCGACATGTACATTCTAGCCACCAAACATACACAATCTAGCCAATATTAGATTTGATTTCTACAAAAAAAACAACAAAACAAAATAAAATAAAATAAAGGTGTTTCCTAAAAGAAAATATGTGTGTCTATTGATTACAGTGCTGTTGAATGAATATTGTGTTTTAGCCAGTGAACCTGTACAACCTGGAATTCGAATCATCTCTACTATATAAATTCAAGAATATGGTTTCTCCTCGATGAAATGCCCTGAACAACATGTCAGGAAAGCTCCCAGTGGGGCAATGCAGTCAACATGCAGACAATTAAATTGATGCTGCTGGAGGACAAGGAAAAGACTACACGCCAAACCCCTCCCTCCTCTGCCCTCCTCCACACTAGGACTTACACATCCTTTTCTTTTATGGCTTCTCTTCACTTGCACTCCTCATAATAAGCCAGCAACGGTAATATTTTTTTAAAATAGAGCTTCTAAAGTAGAAATTATAAGTCTGGGGAAGTAGCCTCGGAGCTAGAGTGCTTTGCTTGTGTGCGCAAGGCCCAGGGTTCAATCAATAATGCTGCAAAAGTAAAAATAAAAAAAGAGAAAGATATCACTAAAGGCATACTGATATTGAAACTTGCAGATCTAAGAATGAGTGTTGCAATATCCACTTTAAAAAAAAAAAAAAAATATATATATATATATATATATATATACCTATACACACACATCTTTTTAAGAACAAAGTGTTTGGATATCTGGGGCCTTACTGCTTTTCCTCTATATTGATTTAATCCTGCTATTTACCTGAATAACTAGTGGGGCTTAATAGAAGATAGAAATTTCTGATGCCACACATACCGCTTATTTGTACCCATGTGTGTGTGCGTGCATGCATAAGTGTGTATGTGTGTGAAGAGCACTCTGAGAACCAGAGTGCAAGAAGCAAGCTTGCAAGAGATTTAATTGCCTGGATCCCCACCTTCATGACAGCTTGAATTATCCTCCAAATCTTTTCAGTGCCTCCCAGGGCTCTTGGCGGGTAAACAGTTTTCAGACCTGTTTCTGAGAGCAGCATACTTTGTGTATTTGCTTTCACACGTGTGGACACAGTATTCTTAGGCTGGCCCGGAATGGTCCCCTGACTCCATGATGGATGGTCTCTTGCAAAGAGAATTGACTTGAGAAGAAGCACAGTGTGCAATAACCCTATGTAAATTATAGGGAACCAGAGTGGAACCCAGGCTCACAGTAAGTCATCCACGAGTAAAGCTTGGTGAGCACACGGCTGGATGCACTGTGCTTTCTATGAGCTGGGCTCCCTGCTGTGATTTAGAGCTAATAAGATACACACGTTATTTGTTTGTCTTTGTATTGGCAATGAGCTTAAAATAAATCGCATTGCTTCTAGAAACATACTAAGGAGCCACTGAACTAATGTTCCCTAGCTGGTGGCACCAGCTTGTCCCATCCAAATACAAAGCATCAATGGTGTCAGAATTTTGCAACAGCATAAAATATGAACGTGTGCACACACATTTGCAGACCATTGGGGGATATTTTCGATTAGATCATTAAACAAAAATGTTCACATACCGCGTACTCACATATGACATTCATGTGTACATACATATTCGTATCAGTTCATTCTTAGAGTGGTCCACACACTTCTTAATAACATATACTATTTATGCTTTCACGTTCCTCAAAAGAGCATATACTAGCCAGAAAATAAGTTCCTTTAGAGACAAAACGGGCATAGATGGTCTAAAACTTGAGGTCTAGAAGGCTAACTTTCCATGAGGTAATAGTGATGAGAACAGAAAAACTTGAAGACAACGTTAAGGCTAAAACAAAGAGAAACATTCATGAGATGTAATTTGGGTTATAACATATTTTCCTAATAAAGTACAACCAACTTAAGGTGAAATTTCTTATTACTTTCTTTTTTCTATTGTTGATACCAAAACTTAACATCTTAATCCGGGCCTAATGTTCTATCCTTATAAAATGAATCTTTTTTTTTTTTTTTTGGCTAAAGAAGGCATGTGGTCTAGAAATCTAGAAAGAAAAAGTACATCCTGAATGATTTGACAAGAAAGGTACATATGAAAACCTTCTCTGTCTTACATTTTTGAGCTAGCTTGAAGCCAGAATTATTATTTTAATCAAGATGTTCTAACTTCAAAACAAGTATAAGACATCTCTATTGTTAATAACATTGGTGATGAAATTACAACAGAATACTAGATCCTTTAGCAAATGTTTGAGAAGTCTAAAGGCAGTGTGTGCTCCCATTACCCACTTTTCACATACAGACTCACCTTTAATAGGAAAGTATCTTTAAAATTATAGGTATATGAAGATGGATAAATAATCTATAAATAATGGTCAGCCTTAGGCTTCATGTGGGTCCTCTAGTAAGGAAGTGGGGACAGCATTGGACAGGGACTCACTTGCCAGCTTTTTGATCACTTTCCTGTGTCAGGACCACCTTGCCAGGCCACAGGGGAAGAGGACATGCTGAGTCCTGATGCAACTTGATGAGCTGGGGTGGGTGGGAAAGGGAACTCCACTTTTCTAAGGAAAAGGGTGGGGGGAAAGGGGAGAGAGGGAGGAGGGTGGAACTGGAGGGGAGGAAGGACGGGTTATATACAGCAAAGGTGTAAACTGAATTTTTAAAAGGACGAATATGGTGGATTAAAGCATATAGGAATACAACTTCAAGCAGTCAGTGGCATGAGCAACTTTGATGTTTAAATTAATTTGATAAAAGTTTTGAGAGTGTTAAAAAAAAGAGAATCTGGGAATAATTTTCAAAGAGAAAATATAGAAAGAACAGATAATGAAACCACATAGTTGAAGCAACCAATTCCCTAAGAGCTTCATTCTGTTTACAAACCTAGTCACAAAAAAGAACATAACTACTAAAAATGTTGACACAATTTTGTAATCTCAACACAAAAGCTAGAGAGAGAAAACATATATTTGAGGCTAGCCTGAACTACATAGCAAAATCTTACTGAAAAACAAAATTGAAGTTTTTCAGTGATTAGTCAAAATATGCATGTCTATACTTGTGCTCCTCAGTCTTGAGAATCACTAAATGTATACACACCTACAGACTCACTCATAATAAACCTAAATATAACAAAATACAGGTATCCATGATACTATGACATAAGTACTAATGACTTTAAGGTAGTTATGAATAATGCATATAAACAGGAAAGCTAAACCATTCTCTTCTTTCCTTCTGTGATGATTTAAATAAAAATGGTCACCATAGGGAGGGGCACTATTGGGAGGTGTGTCCTTTTTGTAGTAGGTGTGACCTTGTGGGAGGAATTGTGTCACTAGAGGTGAGCTTTGGGGTTTCAGAAGCTCAACCAGGCTCAGCGGCATTCTCTGTTCCTACTGCGTGGAGATCTGGGTGTAGAACTCTCAGCTATCTGTCTAGCACCATATCTGCCTGGATGCTGCCAAGCTTCCTGCCATGAAAATAACAAACTCAATCTCCCTTAAATGTTTTTCTTTGGAAGAGTTGCCACGGTCTTCATAGCAATAAGACATGTAGTAGGCAACTGAGTTGGACTTGATAAAATGACCAACGGTAAGCACCTGATAATTCTGAACTCATAAAAACAGCTAAAAGTAAAGTATTAAATACATGCACAGTACAACAGTAAACCATGATTGAGCATCAAGCAATGCAGCCATGCTGCAGCGTGTATTCTTTCTCTAGAGTAGCAATTCTCACATTTCAAAAAACTTTACTTATGTACTAAGTGGGTATGAGAACAGTGCCTAAATTTATAGCTGCATGTCAGAAAGGGGGATCAGTTCCCATTAAAGATGGTGATGAGGCATCATGTAGTTGCTGGGAATTGAACTCAGGACCTTTGCTGGATCAACCAGTGCTCTTAACTTAAAGCTATCTCTCCAGCCTGAACAGTGGTCCTCAACATGTGGGTCCCAACCTCTTCGGAAAACCTCTAGCTCTAAAAATATCTACATTGCAGTTCATAAAGGTAACGGAATTAAAGTTATGAAGTAGTAAAGGAAATAATTTTATGGTTGGGAGATGAACTATATGAAAGGGTCACAGCATTAAGAAGGTTGAGAACCCCTGCTCTAGAGGAAATACATTTATGTATCACTAATGTTAATCCTATTCATATTATTTCAATCATCCCAATCTCAGATTGAGGTTGTTTTGCGTGTCATTTTTTATATGGACTGATAGTCACACTACAGAAGCACGTAGGATTATCATCTGGGCTTATTTGGTTAGCATAAGTAAATCAAACTTCTTAACAGACATCTTAGTTCGGGCCACAGATTAAAATGCTGACCATTGGGTAGGACTTTCAGTTCCTTTTGTTTACCCTTCCCATTCTGCATCAACTTTTATAAATAACAGCCCTGAGATAATAACCCAAATTGACATGTGCAAGTAAGATTTCTTGAAGTAAAATTACACAGATATAGTACAATATATAAATACATCTGATAAGTAAAATAACTGATAGCAATAAGCTTTTTCCATCTGTAAAAATTATAGATTAAAAATAGGTTTAATGACAGAGTCACAAAATGTCTCCATTATAAAACTGCGGGTTAATTGACAATAGGAATATCTCCAGATATTAGCAGAAAACATTGTCAAAACCCAGTTTTAATAGAGACATTAATATCTACCTTAGGTATGGACTTCAAATTTTTATAACATTACTTCGCTTAGTTTTTCTAATATATCTGGTAGGTATTTCTTTTCTTGAGAAAGCCTCTAAATGTGAATGTATTTTTCACCCAGGAGTTTGGAATTGAAATGGTGATTCAGAAACAAAGCCGCTGGTGTTTCATTTCATCTTCTTCGTCTCACTTCTCCTAGATGGTCCTGGCAGTACCTGCCTCAAGTTGGTGGAAGCCAAAAGATTCTGTTAAATGCTGCAAACTCCACTTCTACAGAAGTAGGGAGCTCCTAGCACCATTTCCTAACTTGTAAAGATCTCACTCAGAATGCCACAAATGTGGGGGTGGGGCAGAGTTTTGCTCCTTTATTCGTTTCCGCCCCACCCCCCAGAGTAAAGAAAGAAGTTTTGTTTTATTTTCTCTCCTCTGATGCTAAGAAAGGCTAGCTAGGCTTTCAAACTTGGCACTTTTCATTAAGTTGATAGTCCTTTCTGGAAAGTTCAAGCTCGGTGTTGCTAGCGGTAATATTAAAGCTGATGCTAAAGAATAAACTATTTAATGGTGGTTTTCATAGGTCAGTGATTTTCAGCTCTTCAAGTTTCACAGATCTGAGATAGAGTGGAAGCTAGAAGACTGAAAATTTTACATAGCTGTCAAATATATATATATATGTATGTGTATATATATATGTGTATATATATATATATTCATTATTTCCCACATAAGGTAATCTGGATAATTACTATGTTTTATTACCTTTGTGCTATGAAAATGCAATTTGACACCACAGTAGAAGAAAATCACTAAGGAAAATTTAGCACCTTACTAAATCACATAAATTTGGATTAATAAAATGCTCACTATATATCTGTAGTGAGCCAATGTGAACACCACCCCTGGACTGGCACCAGCCAATATTAGTCATGCTGTAACCATATCCACAGTGATCAGAGTCATTCTGTTAAGTATCAACGGTCTTTTACTTATCATTGTTATCTTTTTGATCCTGTATTGTATTGTGACATCTTGTGTCTCAGAAATGGAGACAGTAAAATTTCATTGGACTCCATTAATCACTTACACGTTGACTTCATTCTGTAGATAGGAATGGTAATTCTAAGGGAGCCGATTTCTAAGAAGCACACATGTTTGGGCTTGCATCAATGTGTAGCCCTTGAGCAAGCTGTTGTATTTACAGTCAGCGTTATCAGAAGCACTTACATATTATTCTCACTGATGTGTCTTATAGCCTTCTGTTGTGGAAGTCCCTTTACACAAATGGGGACAATAATTCTCAATATGTAACTAGTCCAAGCAGGTCAACATAATGGTAGAATAATGGGAGTGACAAGTTTAGTGAGATGTTCTCCAAACTGATAGTTATTTTGCATTTGCATACGGTCAGCTGTGGGACTTTACTGAGTGACTGCCGTGAGTTCGGCATCCTGCTAAATGCTACCGTGAAAACTGAACTAGTATAAGCCATATTAACTTCTGCATGAAATTGTGAATATATTGTAGTTATTAAAGACATAAAAACCATTGGTAGTATTTGCATGCTTTTTATTCTGTTCCTTCCATTAATATTTGTCCTATGTATAATACCTATTAAACATACACTTCCAGCCCAAAGAAACCAGTCACTTAATATCTCCTACCAAATGTACAAAGCCTTGTCTAGAAAATTAATCTTCCTTCATTTGAAACACACATTCTTTCAATAGCAAGACTTTTCCTTTTTTTTCTTTCTTTTTTATTATATTGATTTCTTTGAGGTAAGGTCTTCCTATGTACCCCTAGCTGACCAAGAACTTTCTTATGCAGACAAGGTTGGACATAGATTCACAGAAATTAGTGGCCTAATTTCAACTGCATGGTTCTCGTCAGACAAGTTGAGCTGAGCAGGTAATTAGTACTAAGATACTGTAAGTCTAAGACGTAACTCAGTGATAAGCTTCAGCCTCCTAAGAGCCGGAATAAAGAAATATACCAACATGCCCAGCTTTCATTCGCTCAAATTTTAAAAAGGTTAGTTTTCAGCATTTTGCCACTAAGCACAGCTTTTGTAACTTACACTGCTTCCTATCATCCATTTACTCGGCTTAAACAATTAAATTCATTTAAGTAATATTTGGTTTTCATTACACAAGTATACCTGTCAATCAAAGATACTTCCGTACATTGTTAGCAACTCAAGTGCAATCTTATCGACCTGGAAGAATGCTAACTAACAGTTTAGAAATGTCTCTTCAGGCAGTCGGTCGGCTTATCATTGTAGACAAATAATTTCCTTTAACAACTTGGAATATTAACTTTAAAATTCGTGAATCACCCAATTCTTCTTAGTATTTCCGAATAGCCTAATAAACCTAGGTTAAAATTACTGAGCTCTGAGCATGATGCTATGCACTAAAATTATAAAAACAAGCCACAGGACCTTGCTTAACACCCTCAGAACATCATTTCTGAGATGCCGCAGCTCAGATTTTTAACTGCCCCAACACACACACTCATCTGCTGAAGGTTCCTAAGGGAGGATGCTATCACCTTGGGCATTTCCTACCACACACGGAGTGTGGCAGGTGAGTAGCATGAAGTAAACAGGGCGCAGGATTGTAAACCTGAGACAACTCACTGAGTAGAGCTGAGCTCTGGGTTTGAATTCAAGCCTCTCACATTTTTGAAAGAAAGGACTTAGATCAACCCTCTTGATGCCTCTGTGTAGGGATTAGAAATACAACAACAACAGTACATTGGGGTTTCACGAGTAAGAAATTCAACATGGAGAACATCAGAATGGTGTTCTTAACTTATTTCATCTGTCATTGTTATTAATGAGGAAAATACGGGGACCAGAAATGTATGTACTTTTAGCCAGAAAAGTATCGGGTTTAGAGACATCTTTTTTTTTTTTTGAAATGAAACAACAGATGGGCAGAAGTCAAAAATTAGAGGAGAGATGAAGGTAAGAAGAGCTCAGCCACAGGCATGGGCGGTTTAAAATGAGATAGGGAAATATTAGCATCTCTTTCATAGGTTGTTTCATGTTTCTGTTTATGAGTTTATAAATTTTAAAACAATGAAAATAGGTACTACTTATATCATATGGGATGAAATAGTCTTTCCTACAAGGACCCCTTCTGTATGTCAGTTTTACCTTCAGAAGTTTGAGTTACCTGTGATCCAAAAATATAAAGTAGACAATTCCAGAAATATATTTATGACATGAGTGTGAGGCTTAAATACTTTGTAAGTGATTTAAGAAGGTGTGCAAATCAGAAAGGGGAGTACAGTAACCTCTGCTTACAAATGACACCATTGCTGGGAAGCCCTAAAGATTCCACCCAAATCCTATGAGAGCCAATAAACAAATCCAGGAAACTAGGATACAAAATCAATATGCATTGAGTTTCTCTACACTCACAGCAAATACTCCTGAAAGGAAATTAAAGCTACATATCCTATTGACAACAGCATCAGAGAAAAAAAATATCCTGGCTTACAGATTTGAAGACAATATTACTAATGATGATGTTATTCCAAATGATCTACAGAATTCAGTTGCTGCTCAAGCTGGTGACCTGAGTTCTACCCCTGAGATCCAAGAAAAGGCAGAAAAAGATCACTGACTCTTAAAGTTGTCCTCTGATGTCCACACACCTGCCGTGTCACACATATGGCCATCCTTACACACACACACACACACACACACACACACACACACACACATCATACACACCTGCTAATAATTATTATTTTAAAAAACAGGAAATTATCCTAAAATTCACATACCACAAAAAACTTGAAATAAAAAAAAAATCTCAAGGAAAGAAAATTAAAGCTGAAGGTTCCATACTTGCTACTTTCAAAACATTTTCTAAAGCTGTAGTGATCAAAACAAAACAAAAAAAAAATACAGATATATAGACAGACACAAAAGCTAATGGGGCTTAGTAGTGAGCCTAGAAATAAAAAGCACAGGCACACAGAATCAAAGTTTTAATTAGGGTACCAAAACTGAACATCATTAAAGGACTACCTTCAGTAACTGATGCAGAGAAAACTAGACATTTTACATAAAAGAATGATGTGAATTCCTAATCGGGTGGCACACCTAAATATCAATCTAGAATTAATTAAAAGAACAAGCGACAGTGTTGAAGGGGATTTAGGAACTGTCAACATGCCTACAGGTCCAGATACACAGGCGCCTAGGAATAGGAGATTCTCTTGAATCCATGAGTTTGAAACCATCCTGAACAATATAGCAAAGGCCTGTCTTTAATATGTAAAGAAATTGAAGTGTTTATAAAGTCAAACATGATGGAAATCTGCATATTTGTCTTTGTGATTATGTCTTGACTCTGATACCAAAAGCATGGGTTTAATCAAAGCAGGAAAAAAACAAGTCAGAACCATAGTCAAGGAGAAGGCATACACACACACACACGAGGGTGAGCAAAGAGAAAAGTGAAGATATACTCTTCAAAACGGGAGGGTGAATTTGCAAAATGTGTGATTGACATTCACGTCCGGAATACAGAGAAACTCCTATAACTCTACAGAAAAACAACAAAAAATCTGAATAAAAAAATGGGCCGAGGACATGAAACTATATTCTCCAAGGAGACATAAAGATGGCTTGCGAGCATATGAGAAAAATTTCAACATTACCATTCCTGAAGGAAATGCAAATCAAAATCCTAATGAACTATCAATTCATACTTGTCAAAATGCTCAGCTATCATAAACAAAACCAGATAGCATAGTGCTGGTGGGGAGGCAGAGAATCCAAAACAGACACACATCCCTAACAGCAATGTAAAATGGTCAACATCTATTCATTACATTGTGATGTAGTCTTTCCTTTTCTGAGTAGGTATCCAAAAGTACAGAAATCAGTGTATGGAAGAATTATTTGCACTTGAAAATTCATTACAACATTATGCACACCAGCTAAGATGCAGAAACAATATAAATGTCTGTTATGAGACAGGCAGAGTAAATACAGTAAATGCATATCCTAGAACACCATTTAGCCTCAAAAAAGAAGTAAATCCAGCCATGTGATCCAATACGGAAGTGCTTAGGAGACACTGTGCTAAGTGAAATAAACCAGTCACAAGACATCTACAGCATGGTTATGCTTACATAAGCTATCTAAAGTCAAACTCCTTAACGCAAAATGAGTCAGTAACTATAAAGCTTAGATCAACAAGACAAAAAGAGTTCTAGAGCTCTGATGTTTGTCATGGTGCTTGTGCATACGATGCTGTATTTGCTTCTTAAAAATCTAGAGAGCAAATATCATATTCAATTATCACTATTTGAGACAGGATCTCACTATGTACAGTCCTCCCTGGCTGCCCTGGAACACACTAAGTAAACCAGGATAGCCTCAAACTCACATATATTTGTCTGCCTCTGTCTCCTGGATGCTAGGATTAAAAGTATGTGTTCCCATATCTAGTTTCAAAGTCATATATTTTAAAATAATTTAGCATAACAAAATAAGACTCAATAATATCTGCTTACTACAATTACTTTGTCAAACTTATGATTCAAATAGTCTCTTAATATTTATTTATTTGTGTGTGTTATATGTGTGTGTGTGTGTTTGTGTGTATACCACTTGTACAAGTAGCATGTTTGGAGGCCAGAGGTCAACATCAAGGTATCGTCCTCTATCACTTTCATATTTAATTTGTTTTGAGGCAAGGTCTCTCATGGGACATGAACTTAGTCATTTGAGCCCTCCGTATCCATCAGACTCAGCATCTTATTCTGATTGGGTTGCAAGCATGGGCCCGTCTGTCTGGATTTTACCTTGGTTCTAGTGAATCAGAACTCAAGTTCTTACACTTGTACAGCACTAAGCCTCTTCCCCAGCTTGGATATTTTTAATCTATATATGTTTTCTATACATTCATCAGTTATCACAAATCCACCCATTTATTCAATACATCCATTTGTTTACTGGCATTTATTAAACATCAATTGCAAAATGAACAGTACACCAGACAAACAGGGACAACAAAATTCTACTATTTGCATAGCACTTTGCATTTGTTGGATGCGACCTAAAGAAATAATCCCCATGTTAGAGAATCTCCTTGAGAACACAATAGGCTCTGGATAAAATTAACCAAATACCTAATAAACATGGCATTGAAGGTTTGTAGAACTGAGGACAAGAACTCACTCAAACCTGGCTCAGTGAAAACGGACCTGTGGGATGAGTCCTGTCAAAGTGGAAGACTTTTATTTTGTATGTGGATGGCAAGAGTAGATTTAGGACATTGATGTGTCTTCAATAGTTGAAAAACCACAAAGAATAACCAAGGTAGTCCATGGGGAAAGGACTGATGGCAGCCGTCGACACCTCCACAAGCAACTTTCATTAACAGAGCAATTTATTTCCACATTTACAGAATGCTGTCACGTCCCAATAAAGAATGTGGACCCCACACACATACATTCAAATTATCTCTGTGAATGTGGGACAAATACTATACCTCTTCAATTTAGGGCTGGCATTTTGATTTATCCGTGTGCACCTTCATTCATGAAGGATAGAGTTCATGGTCATTTCATACATTTGAGGGTAGGGTCAGATATGACAAGTGTTATTTCCTAGGGAAAAAAAAATACAAAATAGGTAAAATGAGTAACCCCTCCTCCGAAAAAGAAAAAAAAAAAAGAATACAACAAAACAAAACAAAAGTGATCCAAATAAGTACATGATGTAAGAATTTCAGACCCAGTACCCCTTTCTTTCCACAGTCCCCCATGTCTTGTCTTGCTGCCCGTTGGGAGCTTTGCTTTCAGGTAGATTTCTGAGAAGAGAAAGCCACCATTTGCCCGCTGTACCCTGGGGCCCCCCAGCTGCCAAGTGAGAGCCGAACAGAGGTGCATCAAGAGGCCTGCAGTCAAAAGGCAGTAGCATGGCCAATTGCCATCAATCTGAGCATCAAGTCTGGCATCTTGGCATCCTGCTGCTCTCCCCCTCCCCCAGGTTAACTGCTGAGAGCCTCAGCTCTAAAGCTGCTAATGCCACCAACCTCAGCCTGCTGTCCCCTTTCTCTGCTTTCCCTGTATGCCCTAGTAATAAAAGAACGCCTCTCCTATACCTGGCTTTCCTTGTGAAACCACTCAAATCCTAATGTAAATGTTTCTCTCCCCCACTCCCACACACTCACGGGTAAAGGCAGGATTGCCACGTTCCCCCTTGGACCTGATTGCTAGGCAACACTCAGCCATGTGAATTTGTCACTTCTGTTTGGCGCAAATTTCAATTTCACCTCCAACTGTAACAACACTGCTCGATATATTTTAGATGCCACTGTGGTTGGATGGCATCCCAGGAAAGATGTGAAGTGCCACTGCCAGGAATGAATGATTGGCATTGGGTAAAGCAATTCTCTGAACTCAGCCTTGGCATACCATTAATTGTTAAGTCTGTTCTGATACCACCCACCTCTTGTCAGAAACACGTCTATTGTAAGCCTTTGCGACAAGGGTCCAAATGGTAGAACTCTCTCCCTCTGGAAGATCCGAATCTTGTCGATAACGAAGCGCTGGCTTTCTTAGCCTGCAGTATATTACTTTTTCCTACTTTCCATCTATTGGCTGTAGTTCAGTGTAAAACAAAGATGAGTTCCACATCTGAATATTACTGAGCTAAAAAAAAAAAAAAAAGCCATCGTGTGCCAATTCAGGTTCTGGCCATTCATAGGAGCGTCATCTTTCCCTTTACTTTATTGGGCACAGTCTGTTACAATTTATAGTAACAATTAGGCTATACAATGAAGAAGTGAGTTAACAACAAGGAAGAAGAAATCAATGCCAAACATAGTCTTCTAACAATAAATCTAATATTTGGCATGTGTAATTTATATACTGACACTAGTCAGAAAACAGGTTACATGTAAACATTCATAATTTTGTAATAAACACATGCAACGACAGGCAAAATATAATATTATAATATCCAAAGAATCCGTCTAATATTCTATTACCTTTCAGGTATTACCTACTAATATCACATTCTTTAAAAATCTTTACTCTGTGATTGTAATCAACTATATATAGACTCTATTCTGTTGGAGCTTCCACTGCTGTGGTCTTGTGCTAACTACTCAGAAAAGAATAAATATTTTGATTCCCCTTCAGTCCCTGCATTTACTAAATTTTCAGTCACTATTTTTTTTCCTTCAAATCATAACCTCCTCATAAAGCTTGGAAGTATTTTCCCAAAATAAGTCTAATTAAATAAGAAGGAATAGTCAGTTATGAATGGGTAAAAATAGCATTTCAGACTTTGCATGCAGTCTCTGACTCACTGAAAACAAAAGGAGTTTCTGTAACCGTGTGAATGAACCATGAAGCGTGCGTGTTCTTTTAAGAAAGGCCAAGGGTGCAGTTCTATTTTCTTAGCTCTGCTTTCATATTTATGTGTCTCATTTCCAGCTCATTGCTGATACCTCACTGGCACTATCCATCACCACTTTTATCCTCCTTGTTCCTCAAAAAGAACATAAAATCCTGTTTTATGTGGTGGTAATATTATTGCAAATAAAAGCAAATACCAAAATCTTTATTAGTCTGCCAAAATAATAAACTATTTAATAAAAACATGCTGTAAAAATAAGGTCATTTGCATCACTCAAGTTACTAGCAGGAAACACAGAGAATTATTGGTCAAAAAAGTACAAACTGACAGCAATTATTCCTGTTGTCCCTCTGACACATTGTGCAATAGGGTTAAAATTTGGTTGGTACTTTGCATATTTTCTGTATTTAAGGGTCTTTAATTTTGTTTGAGTAATAGAAATTGAAAATAACCAGATCCTCACAAATTACTTGACTTTCATGTAAAAAGATTTTGGTAAGGAAAGATTGATAACATTGATCTCTTTCACATACTTTTTGCACAGATGTGGGGGTTGACCTTCAGATAACCTTGATATTCCAAGATTTATGGTCTAAATATTTACCATCTTAATATCTAATATTAATTTTATTTTCTATGTATCTGTGCCCATGCTTCATCTCCCTGTTTGCATTCGCCTTTTGTCATTTCTACATGCACACCAATATAAGATGTTTTATTTGAGAAGGTTAGTTTAATAGGGAAAGTTAACAATAAATGTGTGATGTTTGCTCTTTTAGCCTATTACAACATAAACGCAGTTCTTTTTCTCTTGCAATTTCTATACTTAGCTGGCAGATTTGTAAATATATTATGATGTGTTTTTAACATAGCAAAATCAGTAGCTGTGCTAAGGATTAAAATATCATTTGTATCATTCTTCATTCCCAAGAACACCCTGGAAACAATTTTTTCTCCTTAAAAGAAAAAATGCAATTAAGTAAATATTATGAATCTTTTCAAAAATCATATGTTCAATATTTCTATTCCTTGCTCCTTGATAGCCTTAAAACTGAGAAAACGCTCTTCAAACTCTATTACTATATTATCAAGCCTTTTGTGTAAATTGTTTTTTGGAACACAGCACCCCATTGCCATTTTTATTGAGATTAGGTTAACCTAAGAAAATGAGATGCAGATCCTATGTAGAGCCTGTGGGCTTACTCAACTATAAAAATTTTGACAGGAGAGAATACTCTTAAGAGGAAGATAAAAGCAATTCAATTCAGATACTGTGTGGTTTGTTGTTGTTGTTGTTGTTGTTATATCTCCCAAAATTCCTATTTGGAAGTACTAGACTCCAATTCCAGAGACTGAGATTGCAATTAAAAACAGGATGTTTAAACCAGCTATTCAGCTTAAATGAAGTTGTATGGGTAGGTTCCTAATCTTATCTGGGTTTTAGACAGAAAAAGAACCAGGGCTTCACAACCCAACCGGCTTTTCATAGGATGGTATGACAGAGAAGTGGTCATCTGTAAGTCAGGAAGACAAGCCTTAACAGACAGCAAAACCCGATAGCCCCTTAATCTTGAGTTTCTACCCTCTACACCAGGAACAAATTAACATCTGTTTTTTTAAATACACTAATCTGTAATCTGTTATGGTAGACCCAACCAACAAATATTAAAAAGGGCAGGTGGGTGGGGCTTTTAAAGGAATCTGTTTCCATCACCAACTCAAATATAATTATTTATTTAGGCTTAACTCACTCAAATAAATTCAAGAGAGATGATGCAATCCACTGTTCACAACTTATTCTTGTGTTGTTCCATTTGTCCTTGGGGTGGAATTTCAAAAATTGGCTCATAATCTAGAGTCTGCACTGATATATTATCAGCTGTGTTTTCTGGCCTTGAATATATCCATTTTAATGGGAAAAGAAGGTATCATTTTGTTTCCAGTGACAATTCTAAACAAAGTAACTGTAGTTACTTTCAGTTGATTTTTAAAGTCACTAAACTTAGAGATCATGATAGCTGAGCCATATTTCATTGATTAGCCACCAGCTTTGCTGTATCTAAAACTTCATTCTAAAGCTACTTAATGGGTTAAAACCTCTGTGAAAAGTCTTGCCAAGCTATGGTTGACTTGCAGTTACCTTCCCTTGTCCTCATGAGAAACCCCAGCCTTTTCCTATCTTCTTCTGGCTTGAAAATATTTTCAGAAGTCAAATCACCCTCTTTTCAGTTCACTACATGTTTCTAAGATTGTTTACTGGTCTGTGTCTTCCAGGCTCATGTAATCTGAAGAATTTGCAATATCATAGGGTATAAGGAAAACATTAACAAACTTGGTACATTCTACTCTATAAGAAGAAGAGCCTGAGCTTAAATTTCCATTTGGACCAAGTACTGTGTTTTGGAATGGTTTATACAAGATCTCAGCTCTTGCTTGATAGCATCTACAAAGGTTAAGAAGCTGTCCTAAATAAATCTGGCAGCTTCCAAGTAACAGAACGGATTTGCCCGCTGTGAGTTTATCTAAATTTTTCTTGCCATCTTCATTCTCCATTCATCCAATTCAGTACTGGGGATTGTGCCCAGGGGAAAATATGTATGTTTGGGAGGATCGGAGAACGAGAGGTGAAATCTGTCCTGTGGCTTTGGTGCCTGGCCCTCTACTGCCCAATGTACTACAGGTGAAGAATAATGTGGATGACATCCTCTACCCTCTGGCCATTTAGCTCAAGATCCTGTTTTAACCATAGTCCCTGGATGCTTGGGGTTAGTTCTGAAATGACAATATGAGAATCTAATTCAGCCTTCCTCGGAGGGGAAGGGGATAGCAGACACTACCAAGCAACTCCGGGATAGTGTCAAAGTCTTTTGTGTAGTTGGCAGTTCTGCAGTCCAGATCAGCTGGTTGTCCCTCCCTTATCAGGTAGTGAGGGAAGCCTCATTTCTCAGAAACTTTTGATGATCTGAAGTGAAATTTTTTTTTTTTTTTTTTTTTTTTTTTTTTTTTTTTTTTTGCTACTGAAGGGAATGAGGATTTGGAGCATTATAATCTGGTTATAAATATAAATGAGACTTAATTTTTATCACATATGGCACTGTTTATAAATTCCTATTTCACACAGGAGGAAGTTACAACCAGAGAGATAAAGGTCTCAAACCTCATAATAGACCCGGAGTTCAAATTTGGATGTACCAGACTCCGAATCCACTGCTTTTTCCCAATGCTGAGTGTTCCTTGTCTGACCCTATAGCTTCTGTGAAATGTTTGGCAGGTCTTGACTTGTATGTAAAATAGCCACAGGAGAGGTGATACCATCATAGCTTGATGCATGAATTAAAGAGCTTGGGGTGATAAGAACAGGCTCAGATGTAAAAGTGCCTTCACATTTAATAATCACAGCTCTGTAAAATGGTTGTGATAAGCAGAGAGGGCCAATCATCAATTTATAAAATTCAAAGCCAGATAATCATACTCTCTTTAGATCTATTTCATTTTACACTGTTGACTTAATATACCTAATTAATTAAAGAGAATATGTGACAATGTGTCAGTTTTCTGGGGCTGCTATAAGAAAGTGCCACATATTCAGTGGCATAAAGCAAGAGACACTCTCTTTGGGTTCTAGAGAGCAAAACAAGGTGGTAGCTGTGCTGCACCCCAGGGAAGGCTCCAAAAGAACTGCTGGCTCTTTCATCCCTTTTAGAGCTGCACATCTTGCTATCATTGGCTCCTGGCCTCTATCTTCCAATGCAGTTACTGCATCTTGTTTGGGTCTTGCTTGGCCATCTATTCTATTTTATTTTGCAGCCAAATGCCCCACCCCTTCTCTGCTTGTTTCGTAAACGTTTGCTTCCAAAAGAAGCAAGAACACTGAACTTGGTCAGTTCCTAGGCTGTACCACCACATTCATGTAAATGTAACTGATATTTACACAACCCTCCTTCTTCCATATGATCAGAAATGGGCTGTGCGCTGGGAACTTGATACCCGTAGGTTAGTTATTTTCTTGAAATTTCTAATCGTTTATGCTTGAATTTTTCCATTTATTTGAAATTTGACATTTTGGTCCTCAACTTGAGTAAGTGTCTATTTTCTGTATGTACTATGGAATTCAGGATGGAACTGGGCTGTCTGCTTCCACATCTTCATTGTGATGACTACTCTCCTCTACTCCAGCATGTGAGAGTGTGCCAGTATAAGCAGAATCAGGATCCTCAGTGCTACACACTAAAGTGAGTGGGACCCTTTCCATTTTTATGATCAGAATATCCCCACGCCAGAGGGAGCCAAACGTTAAGTAGTAAATCAAATGCCTAAAGACAATTTAGACAGAAAGGGTGTAGATCTGGAGGGGAGGGGAAGTTGGGAAGAACTGGAAACAATTGGGGAAAAGGAAACTATAATCAGAATATATTATATGAAAATGTATTCTCAATAAAAAGAAAATAACAAAAATGTTTGCATTTACACATTTGTCTCATTTTTTTATTAAATAGAACCCAAGGAAAGATGAACACATAGTACCAGTTAATCAATGGACAGAGCAACATTTTCCTTTTTAACAAATATTTTCCCCTGAATCTTTTGATATTTTAAGCACAAGTCCTCATGCTACTGAGGACCAGGTAACAATATTTATTGAATAATTACTCTGTGGTAGACACAGATCTAAATGCTTTACACAAACTATGTTGGATAATGGCCACAAATTATATCACAATAGTTTTTCTTGCTAGTTATATATTTTAAATTGGAAAACCAAAGAATACAACATGAGATTAATCAAATTTGACCCAGATTTAAAATACTGCCCTTTGGGTTTGGTGAGATGACTCAGAAGCTAAGAGCATTTGCTGCTCTGGAGAGGATCAGGGTACAGTTCCTAGCATCCACAGTGTGGTTCACAACCCAACTCCAGTTCCAGTTCTGATGTTCTCTTCTGGCTTCTGTAGTCACTGCATGCATATGATGCACATTCATGTATTCAGGCAAAACCATACACGTAAGATAAAAAAAATTAATGTTTAAAGAAGTGCATTCCTTTAACTATCTAAATCGAGTATTTTCATAAATTATCAAAGTCCTTGAATATTGCTTTGTATTGTCCAAGTCATTATTCCCCAGTAAGGAATTACAGCCAAGAGTATGTTCTTTGTAGCAAAGTTGTTTTCAAAGTTCAATTTCCTTAGCTGGTAATCTTGTTTGGATGGGTAACAAATAATAAGAGCAAGGGTCTTCATTCTCCTGTCAGTATTGACCACCTTAACTCCTGACCACATTTTCCCCCCAACAGATCACAAAGGTAAGGAGAAGGTTGAATAGGAAAAAAAAAACAAAAAACAGGGTTTTTTTTTTGTTTTTGTTTGTTTTTGTTTTGTTTCATCATGGAGACCTGGCTAGCACATCTTGGCCGGTTTTGGCTTGCATGGTTTTGGCTTGTTTCTATTGTTATCTAACATTTTGTTCTCTGAGAGCCTTTTTCTTGTGTTAAAACTCTTTTTTATGCATGTTTTTCAAACCCAAAGTTAAAGTGATCCCAAACACAATGGTAAGGAATATAGGTCTTTTACTGTTAAGCCATGTGATTCAAGTTACCACAACCATGACAGCTTGTTGCATTTGGGGTTGTTTACTTTCTCACAACATCATCTTACTTAATTGCTTGAGTTCTTTCCACTTAATAAACCGAAAGAGCCTATGGTGAATTTGATATAGTATGCAGGGGGAAATTTTTTTCATCATATTCCAGCCTTTTAGCATCTCGACTCCTGATGCTGTTAATGGTTCTACATTTCTCCTAATCTCAAGCAAAAAATTAAACACAGTATTGTTGTATCACGCAAGAACACTGAAGTTTCCAAAGGAACCAAGAAATAACTTCTTACGGGGGACTGACTCTATGATGACTGAACAAGTGACATTCAAATGAAATCTATAAGGCAATGTGGATTCCATATATTTATTTCATATACAAAAACATATCTCTCTTTGTGTGTTTTTAAGACTGTGAACAATACTGAGAGCAGAGACGTTTAGTGCAGTCCCTGTACAGTCACTTCCTAATGGGGGGGTTGGGGATGTACATCCACAAAAAAAATGCAATGGAGAAATATTTGCAAAGTATCGTTTCTAATACTGTAAACTTGGGTGTTTTATAATGCCTTTTAACTTAGAAAATTGTTGAAGAAGAAACATCTGAGACAGAATAGGGAGCAGGTTCCTTAAATGACTTAGCAGCTTTCAGCTGCATCAACTATTAAAGTGCAAACAAAGATTTCTAATCTTAGAACTTGGCAGGTGAGTAAGTAACAGATTTTCTAATATAATGTTTTGATTTTTGAGAAATAGATGGATTTGTGCATATTTTTTTTTCTTTAGGCTGTTCGACAACTACCATGTTTTTGAAAAAAAAATGATCTTTGTAGGATATAAAATATTTTGATGTTATTTTCTTTATTCAATGAACAGTTCTCTGGATGTTTTGCTTCTGTGAGGCTCTGTAAGGTAGTTTCAGTATGTATGTTGAGTATAGCTTGGATTATGCCGATATGAGGACATGTGTTATATGTATGTTCATCATGGAATAGGAGATATAATTAAGACACCAAAGATGTTAACATTGAAGTTTCTTATTGACCATTTTTAGTTTGAGTAACCTGATTCACACTTATTTCTTTTAATTGTCTTTTTTTATTATAAGCATTAGGAAGATGGCTTACCTTTATTTCAGATATTTTTCTGCAGTTCAGCAAACCATTTTAGGCTGTAGTATTAACGAGAGATGTTGGTACTTATGCTATGGCACTAATATTAGACGAGAAAAGGTACACCTACAGATTTAAAAAGAAAGAAAAGGGAAAAAAAAAAAAACAGCTAAGTAATTGGCCACATGAAAAATACGCTTTGAAGAATTTCCCGGGAATGCAGTGCTTTGAATGGACTAGATTCCACCTATCATGTTCTTCTTCCTCACGGTTTCATATGTTCCCAGTCACGCATGCATGTATCCACACAGAGGTCAGGAGGAGCGAAGGTTACAAGGTCGTTGACCAAAAAACACATCCTGAGGCAAAGGGCAAGTAGAAAAAAATATGGAGCAAGTCAATTTTGTAAAAATCACATGCAAGGCTGTGTAACACATTTTGTCGACTGAAAACAGATGGTCCTTGGGATTTGCATCATACTGACAAGAAAATTATAACCCAGAACATTAAGAGGATTTTTTTTTTTACTATGATGGCAAAGGGACACAAGCCAACATCATAGAAAATATGGTACTTTGCCCCGACAAAGTAAAATATGAAAATGCCAAATTTCTACAATATTATATCTTGCAGAGCAAGATAATCTAACTTAGTAAATACTTTTGACTGTCCTTTTCCAGTGGGTCGGAGTATTTTACTTACTGTACATTACTTTTTAAATCACAGCATGTTTAACTATTTTATGAGTAAAACTCTGAAATGCTTTTAAATCTCAGTTTAGTTTTCACCAATTATTAAAAATTGGTGAAACAGATTAAAAATTCATTAGTAAATTCTTTTCACAGTGGAGGCAGTTAGAATCATCTCAATTCTAGTTATGGTACATTTTGGTTATACTACCAAGTCAATTTATTTTGTATTTTTGCTTCAATAAACTTATTGATCCCTGAAAAATAAATTCAGCATACTGTTAAACACTTACCATCCTTATTTAAGAAAAATTCACCTTTCTTTATCTATTAGAAGAAACAATTATTTAATATATCACATTTCCATAGAAAGAATTTAAAATTATATAAATTATTTTAAATTTAAATAATAAAAACAATTTAAATGCTTTTTGCCTGAAAGTCTTAGACAAAGCATAAAATGAATGTTTTAGCCTCAATGAAGATTTTTCATATGATTCAGGATCGCTTTTCTTCCTTCTATGTTATTCAAACAAGTTTCATATTAATTTACTCATCACCCATTTGTTATTATGTAGCAACTATGTAGACCACTAAGGTGTGCTTGTGTATTTTAAAAAAAAAACTCCTTTATAAGATACATGTTATTAAAGTTCTTATCACAGAAATAAACAAGATTAGTGAAAGGATCAATAATAAAGTTGAAGGAATAGGAAGAGATGTATATTAGTTAACTTTCTGTGCTACGATAGAATACGATGAAAAGCAACTCAAGAAATAAAGTTTATTTTGGCTTATGATTCCAAAAAGGAGTCCAAAAGAGGGGAGTAATGTACGAGAAGTAGGAGACAGAACAGAAAACTGAGAGATGGTATTTCTATGAGATACTGAGAGCCAGAACTGGAGCAAGACTGTAAATGTCCAGAGCCATCCCACCTGTGCCATGCTTCTTCCAGTAAGGTCTCCACTCCAAAACCTCCTCAGAAAGTGCTGCCAGCTGGGGACCAAGTGTTCAAATGCTCAAGGCTGTGGGAGACATTCTCCTTCAAACCATCACAGGATGTGAATGCATCTGAGCCCTGGGAAATCTAGACTACTGAGGCATCCTTACTCCTGCAAGTGGAGGGAAGGGGGGATAGTGACTCCAGTACTCACCAGAACTCTGTGAGGTCTGCATGTGAAAAAGAGGCCATTAGGCAAAAGCTGTGTCCATAAGGAACATAAACAAACAGAAAGCCCATGGGGCAGAGGTGAATGTTGCAGTCCAGACAGAATCCCTGTTATCCTAGAAAAGGATAAGATAAAATGAGAGTAATAGAGAAGGCCTTTGAGGTAGCTTGCTGTGATATATCCTAATATCTACTCCTTCATGCAACCTAGACAGTGATTTAGATAAAACACCTGAACAGACAACGTCAAGACAGGTTCTTACTGGCACCCATTTTGGACATTCTTTCTTGCTCTCATTTGCTCAAACTTGTAGAAGTCACTTGGCCACCCATTAGCATTATCATGATAACAATATCCATCCTAACAAATTTTCATGCCTTCAGTCTAATGCTCCATGAGAAACAGACACCTACCAATACTTATGTGAATGAGCTTGGAGTTGGATCCTTTATCAACTAAGTCTTTACATGAGGTTTCAGTTCTATGATAAAACTTGAGCCAGGGCACCTAGGTAAGCACAACTGAGCTCCTAACTCACAGAAACAGAGACAACAGCAACAAAAAGACAATTGTGTGAGATGTTAGACTTAGAAGGGTGTTGTAATTGGGCAGTTTATATTTACTATTAGTTATCTTTTAGTAAAGCCCAACATAGTTTCCTACTCTTCAGATTTCCCACTTTATACTTACTTCTAGTGAAATCTTAGGTCTGGTTCATTCTCCACATCATTCCAAGACCTCTCCTCCAGCCTTGCTCTCCCAGCTCTCCTCTGCCCTTCTCTCTTCCTCTGCCTCCCGCCTTCCTGCCCTCTGGCTCCTCCCTCTCTTCCTGCTTCCTTTTTATTGCTCAACATTGTGGCTAGTTGCTTTATTTTGGCATGTTTACACAAAGTTGAGACAGGTGATGCTTAGAATAAGTATCACAATGCAATGTCTGGATTGAAACCAGAGAGTGGGGGAGAGAAATCAGCATTTGAATGAACAAGGATAAGGTATATAAATTTCAAAAGAAGATTATGCCAACAGAAGGGTTTGATCTGTTATTTAGCAAGAAATAACTAACATAAGAGGAGGACACAGGATTAGCAGAACAATCCCCTGTGCATTTTTGCCCATTTCTCACCTTTAAAAAGATAGAGAAAATACTTATCAAATGTATGATGTGACCTAAAGTCCTATCAGAAGAGGGCAATAGTCACAGAATTATTTCAGTTATTTACTTTCTTTTCAGAAATTTAAGTGGTACAATATATCCACCATCAGAACATTCAGTATTCAGTAGCAGACAAAGTAGGAAAGAGAACTGTGCTGCCATGGGCTACATCTGTGCAGGGGTGTTCTAGGTTATCTCCATGCATGGTCCTTGTTTGGAGTACCAATCTCACAAAAGACCCCTGGGCCCAGATTTTGTGGTTCTGTTGCTCTCCTTGTTGAACTCCCTTCCCCTCCAGGTCTTTCTGTCTCCCCCTGTCCAAGAGGGTTCTCAGGTAATAGGAATAGGGACTGTCTTTGACATGAATTCATGGGCTGGCTCTTTGATCACTTCCACCTGAGGGGAGAGCAGCCTTGCCAGTGCACAGAGGAAGACAAAGATGCCACTCCTGATGAGACCTGATAGGCTAGGGTCAGATGGAAGGGGAGGAGGACCTCCCCTATCAGTGGATTGGGGGAGGGGAATAGGAGAAGAGGGAGGCAGGGTGAGATTGGGAGGGGTTGGGTAAGGAGGCTACAGCTGGAATACAAAGTGAATAAACTGTAATTAATAAAGATAACATAAAAAAATTTAAAAAGAGAACTGTGAGATTCTCAAGGTGGGTTCAAGGGGAATAGGGAACTTAGGTAGTTAGCCACAACTACTGTGTCTGCTCCTGTTCAGCTGGATGGATTCCAAGTTTAGTCTGTCACCTCTTCCCAAGAAATGTGCATATTTAAGGTAAGAAATGCAAAATCTAATTATAGACCTTAGAGTAAGAAGTTTTCCTTAAAATTTACATAGAAGATTTGGTTTAAGAACCCAAGTTAAGGCTTTATGTTAATAAAAACATGACAAAGATAAAAAATACTCCAGCAACAACCTTTGCCATCTTCATCATGTGCTGGTGGCTTGCTCCAGTTGACACTATCCAATGCTACTCCAGCTCCAGTCTGACTAACTCCTGCTTATGTCCTGCCAGGAAGTAATTTATAACTCATCTTATCTTACCAACCAACTTTCAAATGAGTCATTTCATTTTGTTGTGTACAAATCTGATCCCTCCCACACGGTTGCCAGGTTACTTCAGTTTTTAATTTTCTTCATAGGAATTCAGAAAGTGGTTTCTGAACTACTTAATAAATATAATAAAAGGCTCTTCCAACCATATGTAGCAATAAGACAACTTTGAACGTGAAATACTTTGTTACTGAAACAAGTGAAGCCTGAACTTAGATTCTGTATTAGTTTACTTAAATATGCATACTATTGTTTCACCCAATAAGTATTTTCTTGTACCTCCCTCCCCAATGAAACCAGGCAAACAAAGAGTAACTGAAAGATGAAGCATATATGGTTTCGTATACTTTCCAGAGATCGATCCTTTATCTTCTACTTTGCTCTGTTGGGAAAGACATCAGGGTATTTCTTCCTCTACAACCTCCATTTCCTGATGTACTCTTATGATAATGTTTGTAACCTTCTATGTATATAGCTTCGGTCAGATGCCCTGGTTTCATTACTCCAGCCTGTAAACATGTCTGAAGACACTGCATGTTTCCCTTGCCCCTTTTGTCCTATGGTGCTCTAATCTTCCCAGTATTGATTTTTCTTAAGAGTCCTAACATTACTAATAATTCCTTAAAGTTACTTGCAACTGTATGAAAATTCCTTCATCTGGTAGCCTTTAAATCATATCTGCTTACAACCAGATTGGCTGATATAATCATAGAAAATATTTTTCTTGTGTTCATGAATTCAACAATGTATTGGGGTATAAGGATATTTAATACATTGTAACTGAGAAGTACAAAAAGGCATCTGATATACACTATGGCATCCTGGAGGGATGCTTTTTACAGTGTTAAATATCAGGTAATCAGAAGTAGAGAAACAAATACTTGTGCACTTATATTTCATCAAATAGAATCCTTTGTGTGTTTCTCAATACAAAGGATATTTAGAAAATGAAATTGATTTCTCTTTTCTTTATTAAATTCTGCCACCACTTTTTATTTTAAAAAGAATGTAAAATTATAATAATGAGGTTCTTAATTGCTTACTACAAATATTTGAGACAAATTTATGATATCCAATTAATCCATTAAAATTTTTTAAAGTCAAATAATCTTTATTTATTTTAATTGTTTAATATTTGTTTTTTATTAATTGCAATTTATTCACTTATAGCTGGAGCCTCCTCCCTTATCTCCTCATCCCACCCTCCTTTCCTCATGCCCTCTCTTTCTCCTATTCCCTCCCCAAGTCCACTGATAGGGGAGGTCCTCCTCCTCTTCCATATGACCTCAGCCTATCAGGTGTCATCAGCACTGGCTGCATTGTCTTCTTCTGTGGCCTGGTAAGTCTGCTCCGCCTCAGGGGGAGGTGATCAAAGAGCCAGCCATTGAGTTCATGTCAGAGACAGCCCCTGTTCCCATAATTAGGGAACCCACTTGGAGAATGAGCTGCCATGGGATACAGCTGTGTAGGGGTTCTAGGTTATCTTCATGCATCGTCCTTGGTTGGAGTATCAGTCTCAGAACAGACCCATGTGCCCAGAGATTTTGGTTCTGTTGCTCTCCTTATGGAGCTCCTGTCCCCTCCAGGTCTTTTTATCTCCCCCTTCTTTCATAAGATTCCCTGCTGTCTGCCCAAAGTTTGGCTATGAGTCTCAGCATCTGCTTTAATATCGTGCTAGGTAGAGTCTTTCAGAGGCCCTCCGTGATAGGCTCCTGACCTTTTCCCTATTTTCTCCCTCTTCCAATGTCCATTTCGTTTTCCCTTCTGAATGAGGATTGATCATCTTACTCAGGGTTTTCCTTCTTGATTAGCTTCTGTAGGCATATAGATTTTAGTACGCTTTTCCTATATTACATATCTAATATCCCCTTATGAGTGAATATACCCTGTGTGTCTTTCTGTTTCTGGAATACCTCACTCAGGATGACTTTTTCTAGTTTCCACCATTTGCCTGCAAATATCATGATTTTCTTGTTTTAGATTGCTGAGTAGTATTCCATTGTGTAAAAGTACCACAATATCTGTATCCATTCCTCAGTTGACAGACATCTGGGTTGTTTCCAGATTCTGGCTATTACCAATAAAACTGCTATGAACATAGCTGAGCAAATGTCCTTGCAATACTTGAAGATATTTTGGATATATGCCTAGGAGTGTTATAGTTAGATCTTGGGATAGCATTATTCCTAATTATCTGAGAAAGTGCCAGACTGATTTTCAAAGTGATTGTACAAGGTTACTACATTCCCACCAACAATGGTGGATGGTTCCCCTTAGTTCACATCCTTTCCAGCATGTGTTGTCACTTGAGTTTTTTATCTTAGCCATTCTGATGGATGTAAGATGAAATCTCAGAGTCATTTTGATTTGCATTTCCCTAAAAACCTTGAGCATTTCTTTCAGTGTTTCTCTGCCATTCTATATTCCTCTACAGAGAATTCTCTGTTTAGCTCTGTACACCAATTTTAAATTAGATTATTTGACTTGTTGCTGAGAGATCAGGGATACAAGGCACATACCTAAACATAGTAAAGACAATATACAGCAAGCCTATGGGTAACATCAAACTAAATTGAGAGAAACTTAAATCAATCTCAATGAAATTAGGGACAAGGAAAGGCTGCCCACTCTCAGTATCTCTTCAACAAAATACTTGAAGTCCTAGCTAGAGCAATAAGACAACTAAAGAAGATCAAGGGGATACAAATCAGAACGGAAGAAGTCAAAGTATTACTATTCACAGATGATATGATAGTATACAGGAGTGACTACAAAAATTCAGCCAGAAAATGCCTTCAGCTGATAAACATCGTCAGCAAAGTGGCTGGATACAAAATTAACTCAAACACATCAATAGGCCTCCTGTATACGAAAGAGAAAAGGGCTGAGAAAGTATGGAAACAATACCCGTCACAATAGCCCCTAATAACATGAAATACCTTGGTGTGACTCTGACCAAGTAAGTGAAAGACATGTTTGAAAAAAAACAAAAACAAAAAACTTTTAAGTCTCAGAAGAAATTGAAGAAGATATCAATAGGTGGAAAGATCTCCTGTGCTCATGGATTGGCAGGATTAACATAGTGAAAATGGCCATTCAGCCAAAAGCAATCTACAGATTCAATGCAATTCCCATCAAAATACCAACACAATTCTTTACAGACCTTGGAAGAACAATTCTCAATTTTATATGGGAAAACAAAAACCCAGAATTGCTAAAACAATCCTGTACAACAACCAATCGTCTGGAGGTTTCTCCATCCCTGATCTCAAGCTATGCTACAGAGCAATAGTAATAAAACCTGCATGATACTGGCATAGAAATAGAATGTTCGATCAATGGAATCAAATAGTAGACCCAAGAATAAACCCGCACACCTACAGATACTTGATTTTTGACAAAGAAGCCAAAACCATACAATGGAAAGAAAATAGCATCTTCAACAAATGGTGCTGGTCTAACTGGATGTCTACCTGTAGAAAATGCAAATAGATCCATACTTATCACCCTGCACAAAAGTAAAGTCCAAGTGGATCAAAGACCTCAACATAAAACCAGACACACTAAACCTGTTAGAAGAAAAAGAGGGGTGGAGCCTTGAACTCATTGGCACAGGAGACAACTTCCTGAACAGAACACCAAAAGCACAGCCTCTAAGATCAACTATCAATAAATGGGACCTCATGAATCTGAAAAGCTTCTCTAAAGCAAAGGACACTGTCATCAGAACAAAATGACAGCCTACAGTTGAGGAAAGAATCTTATCCATTTAAATTTTACAAAGAAATTTTTAGCTATAAACACTTTTTTCTAAGTTAGAAAGCAATATTAAATCAGCCTGCATAGCAATCAAGATAACATTCTGTGTGTATAATAAAGTGTGAAATAACAGCTTCCAATGTTCTTTGTATATTCTATAACCAAAATATTGCATTATTTTAATTTACTGATTTTTATATAGTAAATTTTGTTTTCTTAATGCCCTATCTTTCATGCTTTCAATTCGATTTAGTTGTTATTTATTTATTGTTATGTATGGGTAAGAGTTGAGATAGGACCTCACTTTGTAGCTCAAGGTGGCCTTGAACTCATACCAACTCTCTTGCCTCAGCCTCCAGTGTACTAGGATTGTAGGTGTACACCAATATGCCTGATTCATGTTGTTTCATTTTAAATCACTTTAATAATATCAATCAATTTTTTTCTTTTTGTCACAATCTTATTTTTCAAGTTCCCCCTATTCTGTGTGCATGTGCACATGCTCAGATACATAAAGGAGAAATGAAAAGCCATTATTAGAGTCCTGTACACAAAGGATCCAAAGTAAACAATGTAAACAAAATACAATTTTAATCTATCTGCTCCTACAGAAAATGCAAAACTAGTGCAGCAAAATCTTACTGATATGAAAACATAGAGGAAGGGACCATAACTCTAATGTTTAGTCATTAACATGTTATAATAACTACAATGAAAAATCTGTGCATAAATTCTTTTTCTCATGAGCCAGCTTTTCTAGTTTTTTTAAATTGTTCTACTTTGAATAAAAATGAGTTTTCTGTTTAAATAAATTTATTTAAATATGCCCATTGCCATTGAGTTGGATCCTAAATTTTATTTTGATGGACTTTCGAAATGATCTCATTTCTCAGAAAAAGGTAATTGAACACTGAAAGTTGTTAGTAAACCTTTAGGAGAGGCAGGGGATATTCTTATGAATAACTGCAGAGTATCCATCTGAAGAAGGTGTGGTAGATTGTCATGGCATTCTCAATGCTTTGGATATGTTCAAAGCTACTGTTCATTAGTTTGAAATGATTGTTCTAGAGCACAGACCATTATAAGTTTAGACAATATTTGAACAACAAAGTTTATGTACATTGTGCCCAATACCATCATGTCTTATGCATATTTTACAGAGGCTTTCATTTTCTTTATTATTCATTCATTAATTCATTCTTGTGTGTGTGTGTGTGTTTGTGCATGCCTGCATGAATGTGCTATAGCAGCCAAAATAAATTTTGATATATACATATGCTTTACCTATTCTTTCATTTACAAATTGAAAAAATATAAATAATTCATTGTATTTCACAAGAAAATCATAAGCCACATGAGATCAAAATATGTTAAATACTTATATCAAAAGAAGTCCCCAAAACAAAGGTGTTATTATCCAACACTAATCTATGTCCCAGCAGACATGAAAAATCTTCCTAAATCTTACAAACAGTGATTAGAGTGGGTTGAGAATAAAAGGATAGAAATCTCTGGACTAGATGAAACTAATTAAAACTATCATGTTATCATTTGAACATTTTAATTCTTCCTCATATAGCTGTAGCGTAGAAAAGCCTGCAGAAGAGGTCAATGGGCAGCCTCCTCTAGCATCTCAAACAAATGGCAATGTGTTATATAATTTTTTTGTTATCCACCTCTAGGTTTTTGAGATACCTTGATAGTAGAATGTATGAGACTCTAGTTATTGATTGAAAACAGATAAGGTGAAAGAAGATGATACCAATCATCTTAGATGCAAGGTTGGTAAAAAGGGATCTATCCTTTAAAGTCTTCCTGAGATGTCCTGAAGAGGCTGGGTCCAGCATTCTTCATAGTCTTCAGACCACCCTTTAGGCTGGGATTCACCTAGCCTTGTTAGCTCAAATCTGGGAAGGTGACATCCTTGATGCGGACCTTAAAAGTGTCTTTCTTTTTACTATATGGAAGTTAAAATAGTGAGATAAGTATGTATGGAGTGAAACTGAATAATGTCACAGATAAATCTGGAAAAACAAAGTACAGAACAGTGAATGCAGCACTCTCCCCTGGAGAAGCATAAAAGTAACATGCATACATATTCATAAGCTCATTCTGGAGAGATATAGAAAAATGTGCAACGTGAGGGGGGAAGAGAATAATTGTATTCCTTGCTCTGAAATCTACATGATATTATACACATCCAGCCATTCTGTTTTTATTTTGAGAAGTGTTTGCATAGTGTTTGTTTCTTCATCCTTTTGCCTTTAATGTCTGTGTTTTCATATTCAAAATGAGTGTATGATAGATAAAACAGAGTTGGATGTCACTTTTTTGTTCAGTCTCTCTCCATTTTCGGTCATAAGATATTTATATTCAATGACTGAGATTGTTGTGTTTAATAGGATCAACAATGGTATACTTTTTTCAGTCATGTATTTTGTTCTTTTTTGGAGTCATTCATATGATTTTTAAAATGATTAATTTTTGGTTCATTATTGAATGTAAGTTTTAGTTTTGTAGAGATTTTTTAAGTGTTTGCTTTGAAGTTTGCATGTGTCAGATGCACTAATAAAATTTATTCCTTGCCTTATTCAGTAGTCATAAATATTTTGATTTCACAGATAAAGGAAAGATATCACATGGAAATTACAAAAGAGTTTTACAGAACTAGAATTAGAACCTAGATTTGTCTAATTCTCAATTGTGCTTAGTGAGCTTAGGAAAATATTGGAGAAATCTTTCAGCCTTTGATACAGTCAACCAACTATAAAGGGGGCATGGTGACAACATTTTAATTGTACTTTAAATGATTGAATATACAGACAGATATCATGGGTAGGTAAAGGCTTCAATTTACAATAAATTGCCACAACTTGGGAACAAAATAAAGACTATGATACTGAATATCACTGCAAGAGAGAATATTAGAATAATGATGAAGAAATTAAGGTAGTGTTTTACAATACATTATTGATGATATCATTATTGTGTACAAATATGCTTTCAAAGGATTACAAATGACGAGCATCTGATTGAAGCGAAGCAATACAGTGCTTGAAAATTGTCATTAATGATAGCATGGAAAGTTTTATATTTTACAGGTCTCCACTAACCTGCAAAATTCCTTCAGCAAAACTCACACTTAACTAAAAGGGTGCTTAATATAGGAGTGCATTCTGAAACAGGTCTAATTGCTTCCACTTTTAAAACACCATTGACAAAGAAATCCTAGAACTCTTCTTGGTTAGAGCAAACCAGAGGGAAAGGATGTCCCTCAAATGTATGTAGATATACTGGTCTCTCTCAAATTCTAACAATTTATGCATATTATGAGAAGAGAATTGCTGGTGTGGTACTATGAGTTAGACAACTGAAACCGATTTTATCTTCATGAAATATTTTGTTAATGTGCTGTTAATAGCATTTAATAAAATTTGCTATTCTCAAGCACATAGTTTGCTGAATTTTGTTAATTGCAAAGAAGAGTACCGCCACTACTATCAACGTTCCTTACAGAAAAGCTTTCTCAAAGACATTTGTCTTTGAAAGAACTTTGTCTTTTGACATCTCTTCCATCTTGAACCTAAGCATCCTGAACTGCTTTCTAACATGGCAATTTTGCCTTCTCTAACCTTTACATAAACAAAATCATATAAAGCAAAGTGCTTGTTTGATTCTTTTTTTTCTAGCATAATTTTGCTTCATGCATGCAGTTATACATACTTCTGATCAGCATTCTATGGTTATGCATGTACCACAATTCGTTTATTCAGCCACCAAGTGATTGAAATTTCAACAATGATGCTTTATCACTCATGTACATATTTTGCAAGGCCAAGCCATTCATTTCTCTAGAATGAATATCTACAAGTGTCATTACCGAGTCAGAGGGTACAGTGTGCTTATACAATATAAGGTAAGGTCATAGTGTGTGTCGAAAGGCTGTATCATTTATGCAGTTCTATTAATAATGCGTCATGGTTTCAGCAGGTGAATATCCTTGCCAACACGGCTTTGCATTTCTCATGGGTGCACAAGTATCTCATTTTTGCTCTAATTTATCCAGCAAAGTTTTGATGAAGGAAGGAGCTATACTTCCGATTTGGGCTTTTCTATTGGCAAAGAATGGACTGACTTACATAGCACATTCTGTTTTATTAATGAGTCTTCCATGAATATGGAAGTCCCTTGTAGTCCTAGATTGGATTAAACCATAGCTTTGAACAGTTCTGAAACTTACAGGATATACTACATATAGTGTGCCTTTTTCATATCCATATACCTTCTATTGCCAAGCCATGGCACACTTCCCAGCACCTAGCAATCCCAATTCTACTTTCATATATTTTTTAAAGTTTCCACCTATGAAAGAGAGCATATGGCAGTTGTCTTTCTCTGGATAATTTTGCTTAACATGATATTCACTAGTTCCTTTCACTGTGCTGCAAGTGGCAGGATTTCGTTTTTCTTTAGTGCCAAATATTCCACTATGTATATCCACCATATTTGCTTCAGCCACACATCTTAGACTAATTATGTATCTTAGATATTGTGAATAATGTCACAACAAACATGAACATGCAGACATCTCTTTTGTATGCTGACTTCTTTTTCCTTACATATATGCTGAAGACTAAGGACAGCTGGGGCAGATTGTAATCCTATTTTTACTTTTCTGAAGAAGTTCCATAATTTTCTTAGACATTGTACTAATTTACATTCCCAGAAAGAGTGAATCATTGCCCGTACCAATATCTTGATATGTTTTCTTTTTATTACCCTCCAATAGTTTTAGGTCTTAAAATTTTGATTCAGTTTGATTTGATTTTTCCATGAGGTGAGAGATGGGGTCAGCTTTAAATTTTTGCATAGGATATCCAGTTTTACTAGCACCACTTGTAAAGGTGGCTGTCCTTTCTCCAGCAAATGTTTTTGGCACCTTTGGAGAATCAGTTGGCTTTCAACGGGTAGGCTTATTTCTGAAGTCTCTCAAGTTTCATTTTCCTGGATGTCTGCTTTTATTCTACTAGTTAGGGTTACTATGACCAAGTAGTCTGTCTTGAAATTATGTCAGATTCTCACAGCTTTTCTCCCCTTCAACTTGTTTTGGTTATTTAAGAACATTTTGTCTCCATATGAGTTTTAAGATTTTTCCCTAAATCTTTGAAGAGTGTTATTGCTATTTTGATGAGGAGTTCATTGAATTTATAGATCACATTGGGCAATCTGGTCACTTAAAATATTCAGTTTTCAAATCTATTGACATGTGTGCTTTCCTTTTGTGTGTGTTTTTGTGTATCTTCTTCAAAAACCTTATCATAATAGTCCTGGAATAGAGTTCAGCAGTAGGCTACTTGTTTTGTGTGTCCAAAGCCGTCAACTCAATTCCCTTAACAATAAACATACCACAGAACCCTGTATATCAATAAAGATCTACACAAACTGAAAGGAAAAAAAAAGATGGAAAATTGTATTTTAAGCAAATACAATCTAAGGAAGTATAGGAGTATCTATACTTTCTAACAAATAGAGTTGAAAATAAAGTAAGAAGAGATCAGGACAACTCATCAAAATAGATGCAATTATAGATCTAAATACACATAATTAATAAAATAAACATTCTTGGGGCCAAAGTGAGAGATGGGTTTCTATATAATAACAGTGGTGGAACTCAATATCCTATTCTCACCAATAAATAAACTAAATATCTATCCAGACCAAAAATAAAAATAAAATGAAATGAAATAAAGAACTAAACATAAAATGGCCCCTAGCAGACAGTCATAGAACATTCCATCCAGGGGTGAAAGAAAAGTGCAAAACAAATTCAATCATTCATTAAAGATCATTCAACTTGATCAGATTTAATGATCCAGTTGGCTTACTTTCAGGCATGCAAAATTGGTTTAATGTATGCCCAATTTATAAATACAATGCATCACATAAATAGAATGAAGAATAAATCTGTAACATCATCATCTCAAAAGAATAGTAAAACCAGTTAATAAACTTTACAAATCTAAAGCCAACAGCATGCTGAACAAGAAAAACAGTATCTCTTCAAAGATGAAGAACAAGACAAAAGCATTCATTGCTCCTTTAATCAATGCACAGATATACCTTCTTTAAGCGATGGAAATAAGTCGCTTTCTTTAGGTAATCCCATAAAGAAGCCTCCTTTTTATTCAAAACACAACCCAGGAAGTAAAGGCCATGGGCTGGTGCACTAGAATTGTATTGGGAATATACACAATAACGCAAAACTTCATCCCCAAGTGAAATTTTGGTGAAATCCTCCTATTCATCATCCTATGCCTATGAAAAGTGGTTAGGCATATGATTAAGATCAGATTCATTACGGTAAGGTACAATGAAGAACTGGCTATAAAGTTGTGTGTATGTATAAATAGAGATCTACCTAAGCTTCTCCCCTAGTAACCAACTCCTTTTTTCTTGAACCCCATTTAGGGAAGACTAAACTATGATAAGGGCCCTTGAGTAAGTATCTTCATTCTGGTGGCCTGCCACTTTCTTACATGATATTCTTAACTATTCTGAAGATTTGCTTTGAATAAGTTTTCCCTGATACTTTAAATCTGTGTGGGCTAGCCCAGACTCAACATGTCAATTCTTCTAGTGGGAATTATATTTTGCCATGTCATCTTGATGGTAATTATCTTTCTTCAACTTCTAGGCAGATGATTGCCTTATGTATCTTTTGCAGGAGTGATATAGTTGTCATGGATTCCCCTTTGGTTTTTGCTTATATTTTGGAAGATTGTATGTGTATGTCTCTCTCTGCATGTTTGTCTCTCTGTCTCTGTCTGTCTGGCTGTCTCTCCCTCTCTTCCTCTCTCTGTATATGTGTGTGTGTGTCATTCATTTCCAAATCACAACCTAATGATTTTCAGATTTATTTTTTTCATGATTTGAAATACAGTCTTTCATACCATTCTAGGTCTGTAAAATTTCTTTTAAGAATTGTATTAGTCTAATGATCTTTCCCTTAAACTTGACTTGGTATGTTTATCTAGATTGAAGAATCATTCTCAATTTGAAAATTTGACCATAAAAGCTTTTGTTGAGGAACTTTTCTGCTTGTGTCTATATGGAGTTGTAAAGTCATGGATGTCCATTTCTTTCCCATCATTAGGGGCATTTCTTTAATCATAATTTCTTGCCCTTCATATATGTCAAATATGCAGGAGTTTTATTCCTTAATGATCTTCCAAGGATTTAAATGTTATTGTTACACTCTTCTTCTTTTCTTCATGTTGGAAGATGATATTTCAAAAGCCATGGGTCCATACGCATTATTTCACTTGACCCATGACAACACTAAGGCTTCCAACTGTGCTTTCTCATCTGATAATACATTTTTTTTCATTTCAAAAATTTCTGACTGATTCCTTTTGGAACATCTTTAATGGGCTTTTAATTCATATCCAATTTCATTTAATTATTATTTTTCTTTGGGCCCCATAGAGTTGTCCATTTTTTAATATTCCCTGTCAGCTATACCACCCACTTTAATAGCCTGGAAATCAGTTACTGGTATTCTGACCTGCAGGAAGTGTTATCTTATTTTATTTTTCTGTGTTCTTAGCATTGGGGTTTGCATATGTGACATAACGGAAATGTCTAAAATTTTGTGGGGTAACATTCTTCAGAAGCAGCTTTCTCTTAACGATACATCAGGGTATTAGCCTATTCTCAGCTTTTGGCTGTAGTATAATCTCCCCATGGCTCTTTAGCGGTGATTCTAGATTATACATGGTTGAGTATATAATAAGGATACATATATAAAATAAGGATACATTGTCTCTGTAGGTCACACAATGGTGGATCCCCTCTATGACAGTAAATCTTCTTTGTCAAAACAACTGGACCCAAAATCAACCAGAAGACAACTTCTGCACACACCTATGGAATTTTTACTTGCTTTGTAGGGAGAAGGGCTATCAATCATGTGGGTGGCACCTTACAGTGACAGCCCAAATATGAAGTTGTCCACGGGGAGAGCTTTTAACTCTCTTCCGATTGCCTTTAATTTTCACTGGCTGGTTCATGTGCTCTGTTACCATCTGTGTTGCTGCTGTCTCCACCCTTTATTAACATCAGAGCTTAGCTGCTTCTTTGTCCTCCCAGTGTGAACCAATGACCAGCAGCCCTCCAGGAGTTCTGTAGGTCTTGAGGTTCACATTGGGATCTCTGTGGCATCCAGCTCAGTGGACTTTGCAACAGAAACTTCTCAGGCTCTTCCCTGTGTAGATAGCCATTGCTGGGATGCCCAGACTGTGTCATGTATGGAAATCTAATTGAATTCCTTTCATGTAAAATCCATTCTTCTGGTTCCATTCTTCTAGAGAATCTAATGCATTCAATTTGTAATCAAGATTAAGAAAGTTTGTTGTAGCTAAAGTAATACATGGCCCTCTCATAATAGTATTAATCCTATGGGGACAAATATTCTCACACTCTGTCCTAAATTTATAAATCTTTACATAAGTGTAAATTACATAGCAAAGATTGTGAAGTGCATTCTGAATAGTTACTCCTATGTTATTAGAAATGGCACTCATTGGGTGATGGGTGTTTCTTTGAGAATTGTTGAAAGGAACTGTTATTCGAATGGGTCTCACCTACTGGCAGCTCCAATCGTTTTGAGATGCCTCTGGCGCTTGCCCTTTTATTAGATACTGATGTGGATTGGTCGAGGTGCTTCATGGGGAGAGCTAGCAGTAGAAATAACAATATCCCTTCTGTGAAACTCATATCAAAGATTATCCGTATTGTGTGATTAGATATGATGGGTGCAGCCTTACCAGGCCACAGAGGAAGACAATGCAGCCACTCTTGATGAGACCTGATAGACTAGGATCAGATGGAGGTGGGGGGGGTCCTTCCATCAGTGGACTGAGGGAGGGTCGAGAGGGAGAAGAGGGAGGGAGGTAGGATTGGGAGGGGAAGAGGAAGGGAGCTACAGGTAGGATACAAAGTGAATAAACAATAATTAATAAAAAATAAAATTTTTAGATATGGTGTGGAGGAAGTAGGAAGAATAGTGTGATTACTGCCTAGTGCAACTGTGGGTTTGCTTGCCTGGAAACAGGACATCAGGACCCCTCCTAAGCTGCGTACATATAGGGGTGGGGTGATAGCTGGGGACTTTTCTTCCAAAGAGTTGGCCACACTTAGTGCCTGGTAGGTTATCACATATATTCTAATATAATACATCAATGTATATAATATAAAAATCTCTGTTTATCTTTCAAAAGTTTTGCTTGTTTGAAACATGAAAGTAGGAGAGATTCAGGAGGTCAATGATGAAATTGTATTTCCACCGTTAGCTCACAAAATGTGTGGGTATTTTAGATAAGTAATCAGCTGCCCGTTTTAATGGAAAATTATAGTACAGCAGTCAAAGGGTTATCCCATCTAGGTTTAGAACTTGATTTTGACACTTATTATCTGTATGGATTTTAGAAGGCTTTCTCATTTGTAAGTAAAGAACACAATGAATCTTATTCCATAAGTGTACTGTGAGGTTTAACTAAGTTACTGGATCATATAAATTTTAATTTTAATTTAATTAACTCACACGAGTATGACTTTAAATTTGAACTCCAAATAATTATTTAAATAAAATTCTCCTGCATCCTGAGAATTGAACCCAGGTTCTTGTACATGATAGACAAGTGCTCTGACTCTAACCCATTAATGTCTTCTCAAAAATAAATATTCATAAGGCATCATTCTGATGACTTCCTGTTTGATATTTTAGGGAAGATAAATCTTTTCTGGGCTGCTAAGGAGTAACTACCTGTAGCATTTCTTGATGTGATTATCTAAGTCTTTATCAATCAGTACATCAGTGAGATAGACTGCCAACGAAGCAGAATTCAGTGACAGCTTGCAAGCTTTTATTACCGGCAACAGTGTTTGGCTGAGGAGAGTTTCCTTAAGTAAACTGGCAAAGGACTGAGCTTTCTTGAGGCAAGTTTTCTGTTCACCTGTTTTGTTGGCCCTATGAGCTAAGCAGTATTCATTTGTATGTAATAGTTTTAGACTGTAGAACATGAGCTCACAATTTGTTTGAAAGGTGTGGATCTTGGGGAAAACAATTCAGTGAAATAAAAATTGCTATACTTAAAGGAACCCTTTTAACTTGTTGACATTTACTGGGTTGAAGTTATCTTTATGGCATCTGTGTAGAAAACTATGCATATAGGGTTCTTGCTAAATCAAGTGTTCTTGAAATTTCAGCAAATTATGTGTCGGCAAATGGATAGAAGTTAAAAATAACTTTTCCCTATTAACTTCTGAGAGTTTTAAGAAACACTTTGCCAGGATCCACTATTAGTATGTTAGTTTGATCAACATTAGTACATGTGTTTGGAAGTAAACTAAAGCATTTCCTGAAAATACTGTTGTTTTTAGGTTAGACATTCACAAATTTAGGTTGGAACGCCTTCAAATACTATTCGTGGTTTGAACAAACTCTTCTCTGTCTGTTTCTTGCTGGAGCAAAGCACAATGTGAGAGTCTAAATTTCCTGCTCCCTCTCATGTGGTTTGGGAAAGTCATTCTGTTTCATTGTGGCAGGCATGGAGGTGGTGAACTCGGAGCTGTTTCCAACAATGTCAATTATTAACATCACAGGTAAAAGCCACCAGATGACAATCCCTTGGATTCACCACAGAGTTCATTCAAGCCATACTTTCAAGCTTCTCCTAACCTTTGACCAGGTATAATAAATATCCTAAAGCCTGATGTTATCCTGTCTGCACTGCTACACATGCTATTTTTGTCAGAATTCCATTGTAGGCATGGAATCCCACTGAGCAGATCACACACACACACCTCACTTCACAGAAAAGGAAGTACAGAATTGGGCCAGGGACACAGTATTTAAGTACACGTATTGTGATGCTTAGGTGAAGCTAGCTAACAGAAGTTACGTGTAAACCAGTAGTTCAGAAAGAATCTGCAAGGGTGGGTGGTCATGCCTCAGTATATTGGCAAATGTGATAAATCAGAGATCTCTATACATGATGCTCATTAGGAGGAAACCATGGATCTGGAAACCAAAGGTTGAAAGTTAACACTGGCCAAGAACCTACTGGAGCACGTTACTTCTTTGCCTCTCACAAGTTTAATCAAAATATGTCTAGGTCTTGGTCTTCAAAGAGGGCTGAACAAGGACTAACTGAACCTCAAAATACACAGTCACTTTAAGTACTTTGCACACAAGGACCTTCTAGCTGGAGTACCTGATTCTGAGGAGGGTTGTGGCTTCTCAGTATCCTGGGGATAAAGTCAGCCACATCTGGAACCCAGGTGATCCACCTGGGTGCCTTTGTCCAACTGTCTTTGTGAAAGGATGCATGCAGCAGACCAAAACTGACAAGAGACTACTGCCCAATGGCTGAGACCCTCTGGGAAGGGCAAGTAAAGAGAGACATGCTTAAGTGATTGCTGATGTGGAGGAGAATATGGAGTGAATAGCAACTGAAACACGTACTGAGGACTGAGACAGACTGCAAGGACAAGGGCTGCCATTTCTCAGAGCTTAGTCTTAGAAAGAAGGGCTTACAGACACCATGGAGCAGCTATGTCACCACCATTCCTATGAACTGTTTCAGGTTCTCTGACAGCTGTATTTTTAGATCCTTACCAAGACTGCACCAGATCTAACTTTTCCTGCAGTGTTCCCAGATAGCATGAGTACAAATGAGATACGAGAACTAAGCCATTGCACCTCAATTTGTAGTTCTTGTAATGGACAACTTTTGCTCAGAATAAAAAGCCAATACATTTGACACTGGCATATTAGGTCAACCAGGAAATTTCATTAGTTGACAGAACTTTGGTTGAAAGCTTTGAGAAATTTTTCCCCAAGGGGTAAGATTAACAGTAGAAAGAATAATATAAGGTTGACCTTGGTTTAGTAGTCTCAACATATTATTCCTTTATAGGTAAACCTCAGTGTGTTTGTGTTATATAAGGATATCACATCAAGAGGCTAAACAAACAGAAACAACACATAATTCTTAATATGTAGCTTTAGAGAGAACAAATTCTTTTCTTACTCTTCTTGAAAGTTAGCAAAGAAAAACAAATTAAATGATAGAAAACACAAAATGAGTGTTTGAGGCACTTTACATTTATTTCATCAAAACACTTAACATGTTAATTACTGATAATTTACACAACCTTTTAAAAATAATGGTAAGCAGCCAAACTAACCTTCCTGGCATTGCAATTATTTTTAGTGGCTTTTGCTGATTCTAGATAAGTGGACATCGCCCTCACTATCCAATTTGTCTTCCTTCCTCACTCATATAACCTCTCCACAGATAAAGCTGACCTTTTGATACCTTTGAAGATGTATCTGCTTCTCCTGTCCTTACCTTTCAAGATCTATCCTATTCTAACAACCCTTCAATCTAATGGGCTCGACTCCCAATGATCTTGCCATATGCATTACGTAAAATGTCACTTTCTAACTTTGATATACAGTACTACAAATGTTTAATTTATGTGCTTTATCTTTAACCAGACACCAACATCTCAAATACTGAACTGATTTGGCAAGTACTTTTAATCACAAAATTTTAACACCCATGATTTTAAAATACGTAAATTATCAATTGTCACAGACTCACAAACTCCTTGGAGCCAATAAAAACATTGTAGCAAGGCAAACGTGAATGCTTATGTGTATTGGACACAATTTATAGTGTCTTACACATTCTATAGTTTATGACATTGTTAGCATTTCTCATGGTTTTCTTGTGTAGCCTCTGTTTGTTCAATTATATTGGCTATGTGTTATATGGCAGTTGATCCCAGGAACTCCAAACCGTGCCTACTACACTGAAAACACTGAGTACGTACTGCGAATGTATCTGTAATTAGATTTTCTTTCTGCTTTCTGGATGCAAGTTTTTCAGTTTCTGTATTGGGAAAATGTTAAAACCAGTATGGGAGGCCTAGGTTATGGAGTCTCACTGATTCATTGGGCAGAGATACAAGTCTCAGAGGTAAAAGTGTTCAGGTATTAATGGTTTCTTGGGGATTAACAGTTTCTTGGAGCTAATGAAGAAAGGAGAGCAACTAAATCCCCTTCCCAGGGCAGAGTTTCAAAGCACACTTGGCCTTTGACTTTGAACTTACTACCCAGGCTATCCCAGCACCCTCAAGCCGCTTAACAAGGACTATTGCTTTTCCCTCTGCAGCTTCACTGCCCTTACTTAGGTGGTTAGGCTATGCCTAATTTTATTTTATTTTTCTTTGTCTTCCCCTAACCTCCGGGCCAGGATGTTCATGTGGCAGGGACTAGATACTGAGACGACGTACCCTGTATGCCCGGGTGTTCGGCAGGGTCCCGAAGGGGCAGTCGGCACGGTCACGGACAGGCAGAGAGGTAGACACCCGTGCGAGGACCCGCGCGTGTCAGTCGAACTGCCGCAGGACCGGGGCCCGGGTCTGTGCTTACCGCACGCACGCGCACTGCGCCCAGGATGAGGGTCGCGGCCCTGATCAGGTAATGAGGAGTGGGGCCACCACCCTAGTCCTGGGCATGACCAAGCCCTGACTTGGCCGTAGTAAAAGCCTCGGGAGCGGCTTCTTGGCGGAGCCGCGTGGGCGGGTCAGCGCCCGGGCCACCGGAAGAGGCGGGGCGACGTGCTGCTCGGGTCCCGCTGGCCCGGGCGTGCGCGCCCCGACCTTGGCAAAGCTGAATTGCAGTGATGCCAGGGTCCTCCGCCGTGGGCGCATGCTCACCACTCCTCTTGGACTTTCAGTCGCTCTGAACTTGGAGCGCAGCTGTGAATTTCACTTCCTTGTTTCCTTTTTTTTTTTTTTTTTTGTCCTCTTAGTTTTCTTCAGTGTAAGAGATCTCTTTCTCTCTCTGAGGCTGTCGCTGACCTGACCCCTCCCAGGAATGCTAGCTCACTCTCACCTCACATCCAGTATTCCTTCCTTGGCTGGGGATAGCCTTAGGATAGCCTTAGTCCCTCATGGCTTGAGATTGCTTTGCTCCTGTGTTAAATACCTGCTATTGGAACTCAAGCTGCTGACATATATTCCCTCCTGGGGGCGTTGTAACTGTGCTAGTTTTATGGTAGAGGTAATTGTTGTTGCCCTGGATCCAGAGAGTTTGCCTTGCTGACGTTGGGTAACCGAAATCATATCCCGAGCGTAGTTTGAAGTCTTAGTAACTTACTTAGGAGTCCAGATACTATAGCTGATAAGCAGGCCCAGCCAGGATCTGTTTGTTTCTACACCTGAAAACGGTAAGAGACATGCTAGCAATATTAGAGACATAGTTTAAAGCTCTTAAATATATTGTTTTTTGAGGTTTAGACCCCAGAAAATTCTGAGTTCCATTATATTGCTACAGTTCCTTTTTGCTAGCACAATGAAGCACACACAAAATCTTTTTTGTTAAGTGCTTGAGGTAACGAATGCTGGCTGACAGTGTTTTTTTTTGTTTTGTTTTGTTTTGTTTTTTGAGTTTTGATAAGCCACATTTTAGTCTCTCTGTAGTGACAGGAAAACACCAATTTTGTTAAGGAAATATAATGGAGTACTCAAGAAAAAAAAAGCTATCAAGGTCAGAGAGAGAACCTTAAAAGATGCTAATGACTTTCTTCTTCAAAGTAACGAGTGCAGATGGGGACACAGTGTGGCCAACTACTCATGGGACATGGCTTTCAGGACCCCCACGGGATATCCGAATCTGCAGTTACCAAGTCCTCTGTATGAAATTATATGTGGACCCTATATCCACCCTCCTGGATGCTTTACAGTATCTTTAGCTGCCATACCTTAGAGTAAAACACTATCTCATAGCTGTTACATCACACTGTTTAGTGGATTAACAAGAAAATCATCTACATGTTTAGTACAGGTGTCTTCCCCTAAATTAATTTTGTTTGCTGAATCCATTGATGGGAAATCCACAGCTATGGAGGGTTGACACAGGGCTGACTAAGCAGCTTTGTGGAGTCATGAGAGGGGAATCATTAGCTCTTTTAGATTCCTTGACCTTGAAAGGTGTTTTGTTTTTTATTTGTTGTTGTTGTTTTGTTTTTTTTCTTTGAGTATTCCATGTTCCATAGAACACAGCTTGGAAAATACTTTAAAACCATATTTAAAGAGTTGACATTTTAAACCTCAAAATTAAGTAGTGATCGTGGATGTTCACCCTCGAATCTTTAATACATTATAAAACTTTGTTTTTTGTTTTGGGAAACGTAGTCACAGGATCCAATAGAGAAAGTTATGAAGACTTACTTAAGGTTATATCTGAAAAGAGGGATCCGGGCTTCATAATATATTCCTTTACCCTTTGCATTTTCTTTCTCTTGAGGAATTCTTCAGAGAAATTGTCTAGGCAGTGATGGTTGAAATATTGAATATACTAATTCTTGACTATTGATGTGTGTCAGCATTTGGATTTTCATTGTATCAAACTTAGAATCAAGTTTATCAAGTCTCATATACTGTTTGGATTCAGATTTTTAATATCCTTTGATGGGTATTGGTAGCCAATAATTAGGTTTCGTGTAGTTGGAATAAATTAAAAATATTTTACATTTATGAGTTTTTTTATGCATGTATATCTGCACACCACTTGCTTGCCTGGTGCTTGTGGAAAGCCAGAAGAGGGCATGGTTGTCAGCATCCATGTGAGTGCGTGGGATTGAAGCCGGGGCCTCTAGAAGAACAGCCAGTGCTCTTAACCACTGAGCCATCTCTGTAGCTGCTAGATTTTTATGTAATTAAAAACTTTCATCTGAGTAATATATGAAATAAGTGTTTAGTTACGGTATCACTTTGGATAATTGATGTGCACAGCATTTTTTGTTATCTTTCATAAAACCGCTGTCTCAGATAGACTTTGTTTAGAATGTGTGCATTGTAAATGCATGTAATTTTATAAATTCCTAGAAGCAGCAACCTTAGGCATTCAGATTCATGTGCTCAGTTTTCTTCCTCTTTACAAATGTGTGTCTTACTGCACTGAAGTTGTAAAAACAGTCCCTCACGGAGTCTGAAAAGCCGAGTAATCATGCGGTTGATTTTGATGAACAGTGATTGCGTTTAATAGTGATCAGGAGCCTGGCATTCATGCCCTTCTCCCTACCCACTTGTCTTACAGTGGTGGGAAGGACAGCTGTTACAACATGATGCAGTGCGCTGCCGCAGGGCACCACATCGTTGCATTAGCAAATTTAAGACCAGATGAAAAGCAAGGTAAGTGTGTGACATCTTTTGACTGTTCTCTAAGTGACTGCAACTCAACTTCTTTTTTTTTTTTTTATCAGTTACATTTTATTAACTCTGTATCCCAGCCGTGTCCTGATCCCTCATTCCCTCCCAGTCCCTCCCTCCCTCCCTCATCTCCACCGTGCCCCTTTCCAAGTCCACTGATAGGGGGGACCTCCTCCCCATTTATCTGATCCTGTTTTATCAGGTATCTTCAGGACTGGCTGCAAAGCCCTCCTCTGTGGCCTAACAGGACTGCTCCTCCCATTCGGGGGTGGGGAGACCAAAGAGCCAGTCATTGAGTTCCTGTTAGAAATAGTCCTTGTTCCCCTCACTTTGGGCAACCAATTGGTTACTGAGCTACCACAGGCTACATCTGAGTGGAGGTTCTAGGTTATATTGCAAGTTGGTGAGATACAGTCTGATGTCCTATTGGTTCTTACTTTATGATATATGAATACCACTATTAAAAAGATGCCCTTAGCTGTTTTAGGTATAGTGAAGCTTGTGCTTCCTTTTGCACCTCCAGAAGATGAGGAGCCTCTGGATGTAGTATCTTAGACTTTCCTGTAGGTGCCCCTCAGCTCTTGGAAGCTCAGTTCCTATAGTAGGTGTTCAATCACAGTTTATTGGCAGGCCAGTGAGAATTGAACTCGTTTGAATGACACGGTTTATTTCTGTTAGATATTTGAATACTTCTGAAAGTGATGTGGAAAGATGGAAATTGGGAGTATTTTACATGAGGAAAGAAAACGAGCTCACAAAGATGTGGGGGTAAATTTATACTTTGATAATCTTATGCTGGACTCTGGTGATGAGTAAGCTAGGCTTTTAGAAGTTTTCTGAGAAGGACTCTAGTTCTAACTTAAAATATGGGAAAAGTCTTTGAAGGTGATAGGGCTGCTGCAGCTTTTATTATAAAGAAGCAGCAAAATCCCTTAGAGATTGTGCTGTAATGGAGAGACCCCACCTGTTACTTGCATTGAGTTGGGCGAGTGAGTCTTTTCATATGTCTTAAGAATTATCAGTACCAAAAAGAGTGTATGTGTATGCCCAGAGGATGTGCAGTGCTTATATAAAGTAATTTCCCTCCCTTGAATTTCTTGTGTCCAGCTTTCAACATGAGTTATCAGCTCATCGTGTACAAGGTCATTATTGTATAATTCCCATATGTTCATTTGGCTGGCAGAAGAGTAAAATGAAGTTATACTTATTAATAGAATGGGGGCATTTATTAGAATATTTTAGTATGAAAAATTCAATAGTAAGTGCAATTAGAATATTATGCATTAAAAACCTTGGACTATCAGCTGACACTGGGTAATTGGTGTAACAGAGAATAGATTGTTGTGGGTCAGTAGATGGACAGGGTTTGGTAATATTGATTTAAAGTCAGCAGGATGTTGGAATTGTTGAATGAGTTACAGAATGATTTCTTTTCCCTTTAAATGCACTGAAAGGAACCTTACTTGAGGAATGCATGGCTCCACTGAAGAGCAGAGCTGGGTATAATGAATTCACAGCATAATCCCGTTTTTCACAATATGGTTTTTCAGTGGGTCCTTTGGGAAAGAATTTATTCCCATCAATGAGGACAATGTGCAGTTGTCATAAAATGTGCAGAACCATCCCTTTAAGTCTGTAGCAGGAGCTTTTGTGGTATGTTAATTGAAGTGCTTTAGGCAACCGGGGAGCCTTTGGTTTTGTTTGCTCTAACACCAGTTGCTGCTGTGTCTCTTCCACTAATGAAGTTATATTGTGGTAAGGACTACATGGAGCCCCAACGAAAATATATTGGGCTTTGAAGCCATTACAGTGTTTAGCAGTTGTACTAATTTCAGGGTGTTTCTTGATATGAAGCTAAAGTTTATTTGAATAAATTTATTTGACCAATATCCTTTAGTAAAAATACGTTAAAGACTTACTCTACTGTAGTAAAAAGGAAGAGTGAAGTTTTAGGGTGATTTAATAAATATCTGTTTCATACTAGGGTGAGGAGTGGACTTCTGTAATGGTGTGAGTCTTCTTTTGTAGGAAGCCAGGCAGCTGTAGGGGTCCGAAATCTGATGAGCCAAAATGAGATAGCGTATGATGATGGAACTGACTTCTGAAAGACATTTCCACTGTTATTCATTCGCTTTAATAGAATGTTTCCACATTTGAAAACATACATGTACATATGTGTCTGTCAAAATTAGTTTTTAGTTTTTATTATTTTGTAACTTAACATATTATAGATGGTTCAATGGCACTAAATATTAGTCTCAGTATCATTTCTATTATATCTTCCTCGTATGAAATGTAAGTGGTATGTGGATCATTTTGAGAGTTAATTCATACACTGTCCTCCTGTTGGAGGAACTGAATGCATATTAATCTATGAAAAAAATTTCAACACCAAAGGTATATCCTTAGAATTATTTACCTACATATATTTAAAATGTATTTGATATGTAGTCTTTTCCACCATTCTTTAAAATATTAATACCTTACAGGATTCATATTCTGGAGAACATACACTGGAAAATGCATGCCATTTTATTATGACTATAATATAGTTCTTAATCTATTTGAAATAATGCTATAATGAATGCTTAGCCATAGTGATATGTGTGGAATCTGTGAGACAACTGGTGATTGTATCATTCAGTTATTGTGTTTCCAAACATGTCTGCAACTGTTCTAACAAATATTGAATTCACATGTATATGCTTTGTTGATACATTATTATAAAACATACCAGGTATATCTAATTAATTCTGTCAGATATGTATCACTTACTAAGTAAATATTTAAGAAAAGATTTTATTAAAAGTCTAGATGACTTTGAATAACCTGATTTGAATAAACTTCTTATATAATATAGTTTCTAACAATACACCATGAATTTATTAGATATATTAATCTTATCTTTAATTATATATAATTTTAAAAATGTGAATGCAATTCTGTTGATAATTAGAAGCATAGATGATTAGTGGTGAACTAAATTTAGCTATGGACAACGGGCAATGCTGATATATTATTGCACCTGTAAATGCAGGGAGATATGGGATGTTTCTAAACTTAGTGTTGGCTAGTCTTCAAGTAATAAAAGTTCCTCTTTTCATCCTTTTCTTTTCTTTCTTTCATTTTTTTTCCGAGTTTCTCTGTGTAACCTTGGTTGTCTTGGACTCATTTTGTAGACCAGTCTGGCCTCAAACTCACCACCTCATCCACCTGCCTCTGCCTCTGAGCATGGGATTACAGGCATACACCACTACATACAGCTGTAAAATCTCCTCTTTAAAGTCTGTTTGTTTTACTCTGCCTTACTAATTGTTTCTACTTTAACTATTTCAGCGGAATCAGATGAACTAGATAGCTACATGTATCAGACAGTGGGTCACCATGCCATTGACCTGTATGCTGAAGCAATGGCCCTGCCCCTGTACCGCAGAACCATCAAAGGAAGGAGCTTGGAGACAGGAAGGACATATATCAAATGTGAAGGTGATGAGGTTGAAGATCTCTATGAACTATTGAAACTCATTAAGGTATGGTTAGTGACTATCCTTTTTGAACTTTGTGACTTTCATTTATTGATTTATTATATATTTAATAATTTATAACTTCATAGCCCAGGTATTCTTTGCAAGAATATTGCATTTTTTTGGGTGGAAGATAACAAAAACTTGTTAGTGTGTCTTTGTATTAGACTACACAAATAAGACTTTGGGTATAGATTTGCATCTAGGCTTGTCAAATAATTTTTTCTTTATTTTTTATTTTATGTGTATGTATATTTTGTCTGCATGTATGTATGGTACCTACAGAAGCTGGAAAGGGGAATTAGATTCTCTGAAACTAGAGATAAAAGTGCTTGTAAACCAGCATGTGGATGCTAGGTACCAGTGCACATAACTGCTTAGCCATTTCTTCAGCCCCTGGTCAAATAATATTTATTTTTATTCAGGATATTGGAAAAATAACATTCAATCTCTTTTCTTTAACAAATGTATTTTGAATCCCTACTAAACAAATTGATGAATCTTGTTTATTAGATTACACTTTTTAGTGCAAGAGTAAGACAAGGAACAGATAAGAGACATGGCTGATGTTGAAGACTTCTGTGAGAAGGAGTGAAGTGAAGCCAAAGTAATAACAGCTGATAGCAGGAGACAGCTAGGAATGTACTGCATGAGATGGTCAGTGACCGTCAGGGAGACCTCTCAGTTGTGATTAATGTTGGCAGACTGGACACCAGAAGGAAGGAAGTCAGAGTTCTGAATAAATTTGTCAGAATTATGAATTAAGTATGCCACTGTATGTATTATTTTGTGGTCTATCATTGATTCATGAATAGTTTCAGCACACAAAATTTTTGGGAGAAATGTGAGCTCATCAGTCTAGTAAATACTACCCTCAGTAAATGCTGACAGAGATTATGCTGAACCATCATTGTTGGATTCTCATTAATAATCAACTACTTGAAGACAGTATTCTCTCCTAAATACAAGTGTTATTCAGCAGCTATACATAGTTCATGTAAGGCATACTGATGGGGAATTTAAATCAGTGTGTACTAAATATTTTAGTATATTATAGGGGCAAGAAAGAAAAAGTTTTCTTCTTTCCTGTACCATTCCATTTCTTTAGTCTTTAGAAGATGTAAGCCCTCTCCCAAATTATGTAGTGAACATTTCCAAATCTCAAATAATTGATATTAATCACAGTTTTATATTGATTAACAATTTTGATTAAGAAAAATACCAGATAGCCAAGTACGTTTAAAGTCGCTTAAATTAAAATGGTTCCTATTTTGTATGTCAGAACGTTTTTAATCTGAAAAAGAAGCACAGGGAACTACTGTTTTATAACTTGCTATTTAGCTAGAGAGCATATGAAGTGGATCCTTTGCAGAGGCTGTCATTGGAATTCACGTGTTCGTCATAACCACTGTGACTTCCAAACAAGGGGGAAGGGAAAGACTTCTGCGCCCAGAGGTTGTCTCCTCGGAAAGGTGCAGCGAACATTGTTCACTTGGAGATGTAAAAGCTACATACATATCTTATATTTCCACGTTTTTCAGAATACATTGAAGCTGAATATTAATCTTTCAGTATAAATCAATATCACAAAATGGTGGAATTGGCACTAGAAATGATTGGGTTGCTTAAAAATCACAAATGTGTTAACTTAAAAAAAAGAAACCCTGTGATAATAACAGCCATCCAGGCAAGGGGATGACAATAAATTACTAATCAGTTTAATTAAAAGTGAGCAGATTAGTAGTAATTAAGAAGAAATCCCTTTTCTCTCCATGCTGTCTTTGGAGAAATGGATGCTTTGCCATTATCTTCAAGTAACCGTCAATTATGACATAAATTAATGCTAATGTTAAATCTTGACAACTTCTGCTTCGGAATTTCATACATGATAATTATAACTATAGTTGAAAGAGATGTTATCAAGTTGTCTGGGACTAAATAGTTCCTTCTTTTCCTGTGTAAAAATATTAATTTTACTATAGGATATTTTAAAGGCCTCAATATCAGAAATACATTACTTTATGAAAGAAACTGTATAGCTCAACTTTTAGAGTTAAATCCATTTGTGAAATCCTAGTGCAAAGATTCCAGTAGAGGTCTCATATATTTTAATGAATAACTGAGTAATTGTAGAAAAAAAAAAAAACTAACTTAGGCTATTATTTTCTATGTTTGTCTCAACTTGCTCTAAGCAAAAAAGCCATATTTTAATCTTTTGAAGCTAGTGCAGTGGTGGAAGCTCCTGGACATAATTTTGTTTTCAGTGTTTATTCATAACAGGCTACACTTTTGTAAGTTTTACATCTGTCTTTTGTTTTTATAGAGCCATGTTTTGACTAGTGTGTGCTCCCATTTGCAAATAATTCAATTTGTTTAAGTAGCAAAGTCGTAGAATTATAAACTTCAGGAAGTTTAGAGTTACATGTTCCTGCTTTGTTGAAGTCAGAAAACCTAACAGAAAACGTTAGCAATCCATCATATCTTTTCAATGTGAGGTTGCTGTGAGTCTGAAATATATATTTGAAGATGTTTGTAAAATACTTGGTTTTATGTCTTGCCTTTTGTATTCTAGTATTGATTCTTTTCTAATTTAATATGATGTAACTGCTCTTTTCTGAAATCAATAGTTTATTAATTTTGTGTAAGTTTTTGTTTAAAGCATTAACAATATAAGAGCTACTAAAAGATACAAATTGGCATCTTTTTCTATTGAATCAAAGGATCAATATATTTTCTCTTTCTATACTGATTTGGTGCTGTCCTTCTAGATCTGAGCGTTCTTCCCAGTATCCCCATCTCAGTAGTCTCTTTCTTTAAGAAATTTCTTAACGGCATTCCTTTCAAATTCTTATGCTTTGTAAATGTTTGTATTTTGCTCCACGTGTTTTACTGAACATTAACAAATTCTTTGCCTGTAACTCTTCTATAATAATCTAGTGATAGAACATCTCTTTGAAAGCTTGTCTCTGTTTGATGACAACCTGATAGTCATTTACAATAGGGCATTTCTCTGGCTTTAGTGACTGGATTAGGAATGGTTTAGTCTTAACAGAACAGAGCCAATGGTGATTGGCAGAAGGTAAGCTCTTCCATTTTCTGGGAGAAATGTGTGACTATGGGATATAGAAATTTAATAGCCCTTGCCTTTTACTTTTTTTTTTTTAAAGGAAAATATTTAAGGCCAAATCTGACAGAAAAAAAATAGTCAGTAGACTTAAAATGTAAGGATGGCTCTTTTATTACTTGTTTGATAATTTTCTCTTTTTGATTTTCTTCATATTTCTTCCACCTTAGCCGCATAGTGCCTGGTCGTGAATAAATTACACCTTATAGACTGAATCTTTACCGAACTTCTATTTTACTAAATATATTTCATGTCTGCCAAACAAAAAAGAAAAAGCATGAGGAACACATATAGACAGAGAGACATACATATTAGCACACACAGGAATCCCTTAAAAACACAAAACTGGAAGGCATAATATAAATATAAAGGACCAGTAAAGACAAAAGAATAAAAGGAGGCTCTGACAAAGAGCAACAAAAGATGTCATTTGCCATGGAGTTCGTTTTGTAATTGTCTTCTACTGTTGAGAAGTGGGTCTGCCATTAGAAGTGGTTTTTACCCCCAGTGAGGCTCTGTTGGAGAGGACTGTCTTTTCATTTATGAGTGGTTATTGATTGGAGATGGCTTCTGGGTTAGGGTCGAGGATGTGCATGTGCCTAATTCTTCTCTCTGCACTGGGATATCATCTGGCACAAGTTCCGTACATGCTGCCACAGTTCTGTGAGCTCATATATATGTGTTGGTCTTGCTGTGTGTACAAGGCCTTGTCTGTGTCTTTGGTGCCCTCTATTCCCTCTGACTCTTATGCTTTTGATCCTTTCAAAAAGGGTTCCTGATGTGGGTACACTAGTAAGGTGAGCAGGGACTGTCTTTCATATGAACTCAGTGCCTAGCTCTTTGATCACCTCTCCCTAAGTGGAGCACAATCTTATCAAGCCATAGAGGCATATCATATAGCCAGTCCTGATGAGACGTAATATGCTAGGGTCAGATGCAATAAGAGGAGGACCTCCCCTATCAGTGGACTTGGGGAGGAGCATGGGAGATGATGGAGAGAGGGTAGAATTGGGAGGGGGTGAGAAAGGGGGCTACAGTTGGGATGCAAAGTAAATAAATTGTAGCAATCAGAAATAAATAATAATTTTAAAACTGTGTTATATTTTATCACAAGAAACCTTGAAAGTATGAAATGACTATGAAATGAACCTCAGTGTCATCTTATTGAAATATAATTCTTAGAGTACAAAATGTAATAAATTGGAGAAAACTTGACAAAAAAAAAAAAAAAAAAAAAAAAAGGGTTCCTGAGCCCCAAGGGGAGGAATTTGACGGAGACATTCCGTTTAGGATAACTGATGTCTGTCACTCTCTGCACAGCATTTAGCTGTAAGTACCTTATTAGGGCTCATCCATCTACTGCAGGAGGAAGCTCTTCTTTTTCAAGCAATTCTTAATGATATATTTATTTTTATTCTATATATACAGTTGTGTTTTGCCAGCATGCATGTCTGTCTGAGAGTATCAGCTCCTCTGGAATTGGCATAGAGAGCGATAAGTTGCCATGTGCATGTTTGGAGTTGAACATCAGTCCTTTGGAAGAGCAGCTGGTATTCTCAACTGCTGAACCATCTCTTTGATTCAGAGGATGAAGCTTTTCTGATGATGATTGAGCAAGAGACTGACCTATGAGTATATTATAATTTCATTAGTAGTCATTTTATGGCTACATTCCTTCAGCAGAACAGTAGTCTTTGTTTTTTTGTTTTGTTTTGTTTTGTTTTTTTGTTAGTTTGTTTTTTTGTCCCTAGGTCCCTGGCCTGTGTGGTCTTAGGTTCCTGGTGTCTTGAGCAGTATTGGAATGGCGTCACTCTCTTAGAGTGGGTCTTAAATCCAGTCAGAGATAGGTTGCTTGCTCCTACAAGCTTTGTGCCACCATTGCACTAGCATATCTTGTTGGTCATTGTAGACTGAAGAGTTTATTTTTAGGTTGTGGTTTACCTTTCTCCTTTGGTAGCTTACTGAGTACCTTCTCATACCATGAATACTAGTTCATAGAAGTAAAGGTTTTAGGTAGGCATCAACTTGACTTCTTCATGTTCAATGAGTTGTGTAAGGTGTTGTCTTTAATAGCGGGGTCTTTGTTGAGTAAGTTTTCAGAGTAACTAATAGTTTGACACTAGCTTAGGTTGTTTGGGGATTCCCATGGGCACCATTGACCAACGATTCAACTAGCTGCAACCCATTGCCAGCATTGTAAGTTTCCTTTTTTAATAAGAAAAGTTCCACAATGGCTTTGTTTTTCCTGTTTAGTCACTTTTAAATAAAATATAATTTATTGAAAATACTGTAAAGGTAAGTTTAGCAAAAAGAAAAAAAATATAGGACCTAATTAGATAATCAAATACAATGTTTCATTTTGTTTTGTTTTGTTTCCGATTCCTCTCACCTCTGTTGACTATTCATTCAGAGCTCTTACAGTTAGAGATTAGTTCCAATTTACTTTGGTTCAGTCCTTCTACAAAAGTTTCTAGTCATCCTACATAGCTTAAAGAAAAATAAAATCTAGTTTTGTTTCATTGTGCTTTGGCCTGATATAGCATCCTCAAGCCAGTTACCATTTCTAGAAATCTATTTCATTTGGCTGAGCAGACCTAGACCAACCATTTCTGGAGTAAGAGGTAGATAAATGATTATTGAATTGTATATATATATTTCTAGGCATAAGGAAATGATGGATCTTTAATTTAAATCAAGTTCTTGCTAGCAGAAAGGTAGACTATAGGAGGGGTACAAAGAGCAGCAAGTTTCTAGAATTTAATAGGTTCCAGAAATGGACAACTTTGAAACCATGCTAGGTGATTCTTTCTTGACTATTTCCCTGATTTTATGGCCTCTTTCACCACTGCTCTCTTTCCTCTTTTCCATCCTCTTCCCTTCTTTCTTCTGTATGTATTTAAACCGTTAACCATTGGCTCCAAGTCTTGAGTTTGCCATCTGAAATCTTCATAACTTAGTTATTGCTAATTTCCTTACATTAGTATCCTGGAAGCATGGTGAACTTAGCAAGTTGAAAACATACAAAATTTCTATTTTCTTCTCTGTAAAACATCATCATGTATGATGATTATGTATGCCATTATGCAAATCAAAACCCAAATCTCACTACCAAACTTGAACATTTTCTTAGTTCTCCCTTTACCTCACCACTTCCATTTGATCTCTGCATCCTGTTGGTAATACTTGAATAAGGTATAAATCTGACGGTTCAACTTCATTCTTACCATGAGTGTGTATCCATCTATATCATTAATAGTCTCCTAACATGTCCTCTACCAGTGTTCCATACAGCTCCTCTAACATGCTATTATCATGTAGATTGTGTGCAAGGTTAAGCTACCTACTGTTAGGAAGCCTGACTGAAAGTCCCTGCAAACCTACTAGACTGATCCTGTCATTCCCATACAAACCTCTATAATCAAATTACCACCAATAGCCCCTTAAATTTAGGTATCCCGTATCCCGTATCTCTAACCTGTCTTTTTTCTTTTCTTTTCTTTCTTTCTTTCTTTCTTTCTTTCTTTCTTTCTTTCTTTCTTTCTTTCTTTCTTTCTTCTTCTTCTTCTTCTTCTTCTTCTTCTTCTTCTTCTTCTTCTTCTTCTTTTTGGTATTTCTTTATTCTTCTGAGAAACTTCATCTTTTGTGAAATATTCTGTAATTTTCCTTATTTCTGTGTCCCTCACAGCAACTTGTCTATTTAACTGTGTCCCTGAGCCTGCAACTGTGAGCTTTTATATGGCTATAATTGCTGCTGAACTATGAGACCTTCAATGCCATGTGCAGTACTCACTCATTTACTTTTGTATCTTAAGTGCCTAGTTGGCATACACAGGCTCATAAAGAATTGCTGAAAGGATAGATAAGTCAAAAATAATCAAATTATTTTTTATTTCATGATGTATCTAATGCAGGAGCACCACATTAATATTTCATTATATGATATAAATCCAGTGAGAAATTTTGGATTTTTTTGTTTTTGTTTTGTTTGTATCCAGCAACTTCAGGGGCATCATGGTGAAACTTTATAAAATTAGTCATCCTAGCATTTACAGTACAATATTGTCTGTACTAAAAGGATTTCCAGCTTCAGAATATTTTGTACAAATGCTGAACAGACATTTTTTCAGAATATCTCTAGGTTAGGAAACCTGCTTAGAGTTAAACATGACTTTGCGAGTCTTTTCACGTCAGATCCTGGAGGGAGATAGTCTAGAAACCTAAGTGTCTTTGAGGTAAATCCAGAGAGCTTGAAGTGGGAGAAACATGTAAGATGGCTTCAAGATTTGTAGAGAGGACCCAGACATAGTGCTAATTGAATAGGCACATAGCCCTGTACAGATTGTTCCTGGCTGCTATCACTGCACAGCTTGTCTCAAGCCCTGTCAATTACCAAGATATTGGACATTAAACCTGGCCCCTTGGCACAATATATGTGTTTGTACTGTTGACTGTGGATTCTAAACAGAAAGTGCTGCTATTATAGCCGGCCAGTGCCATTTCCCTCCCAGGTGCAGTGTTAAGGCTGTACAGTATTTGGCCTTTTCAGATGATAAAGTGAGACACATGTGAGGAAATACATGATGTAGATCTGTTTGGGAAATAAATGTTGGATGATATTTTTCAGTTGTTAGAGCTTCCTTCCTCACCTTATCTTTGATCGAGATCCATCCTTCCTTCCTACCTTCTTTCCTTCCTTCCTTCTATCTTTCCTTCCTTCCTTCCTTCCTTCCTTCCTTCCTTCCTTCCTTCCTTCCTTCTTTCCTTCCTTCCTTCTTTTTTACCTTTTTTTCTTCCTCCCTCCCTCTTTTCTTCCATCCCTCCTCCTCCTTCCCTTCCTCTGTCTCTTCTCTCTTTTTTCTCTCTTCTTTTTTTTCTCTCTCTCTCTTTGTGTATCTCTGACTATACTGGAACTCACTCTATAGAACAGGCTGGCCTTGATCTCAGACATGCTCCTGCCTCTGCTTCCCAAATGCTGGGATTTAAAGGTCTGGATCACCATCACCCAGCCCAGAATTTTTATCTATATGTTTTCCCTAAAACTACAAAATACAACTCCTTTATGTTAAGAAGTTCATTATTTATCTTCAACTGTAGATTTTCTCCAGTTGGTATTGCTGACAATGTCTATATACTGTTTGTGAACGCTACCTAAATATTCTTTCTGTCTTTTCCTCATCCAGTGACACTCAGAATTTACCAACTGACTTTCCCCCTTGTATTTCCTTCTTTATGCTTTCCACCCTCTGGAGACTCTAGTTCATTGACTTTTTTTTGTTCTTTTCCTGACTGTATAACCATTTATTTTCAAAGAAAGCTTTTGTGGTTCTCTGCTTCTGGAATTGTGTCATCTAAGCTGCTAGATTTATGTTTCTGTCCTCTAGTCTTTTTCTTTTATTCCTTATGTTGTTTATCCTGTCACTGTGGTGTTCTCAATTAAATGACTAAGAATATATTACTAAGACTGATAAATGAAAGTTGCTTTATTCTTTTGTTGATGTTCTTACACTAGTTTTTACAGGAATTTATTGATTGTCATAGAACATAATCAAACAAATCTTGATGTGTGTTTATGGGGGGGTGTTCATATGACCGAAAGTTCCCATGGGGGCCAAAGTAGTTGGGATTTCCATGAGCTGGAGTTAGAGATTGGTGTGAACTGCCTATCTTTGTGTCTGAAAAATGGACTAAGGACTTCTGCAAAGCAGCACACAGTCCAGCCTTTAAAGTGATCATTTCATGTTGGCTTTTGTCTTTAAATTTAGAAACATATCAATTGGAAAAAAAATCATAAAGTAGGTTAAAACAGTAGTTATATATTAAGATTTTTGACAAGAGATGATTTAATAGAGCCTCTGTTCTGTGTTGACTTGAGAAAATACAGAGTAATCAAGAGGACATTGTCATGGCTTTGTTTCCTGGAGAGTTCCAATTGGGTGCATATATACATATATGGGATAGCAAGATCATAGGATAGTTCCACATGCATCATCTGTATTTGTGCTTTGGAATTAATTTAGAACCTTTACATGTGCTGGTATACCCTCAGCTCTCTTCACTTTTCATTTTAAGACATGGCTTTACCAAGTTGCCCAGGCGACCCTTTAATTTATTGTGTGACCTAGGCATGCTTTGAATTTGCAACCCTCCTTTCTCTGTCTCCTAAGCGTCTAGGATGATATAAACCTACACTACTAGGCCTCGCCTAATTTAAATTTTTAGAGTAGCTTCTGTATTTTTCTACAATAGCTATACTCATTTGCAATTTTACTAACAGTGTATGAGAGTTTCGTTTGTTTCCATATCCTCACATCAATTTTTAGTAATAGCTATTTTGACTTGGGTATAATATGTCATTTGTAGTTTTACTTACGATTTATCTGATAGTTAACAATACTGAACTTTTTTCCATACAGTTGCTGGCCATTTTTATTTCCTTTGAGCAGTATCTAGAATAGTCAGTTTTTTAGTTTGATTATTTTTGAGTTTGTTATGTATACTACCTGTTAACCCTTGGTCAGATGATCTGCTGGTAAGTGTTTTCCCTCATTCTTGTTGTTCTTTTACTTTGTTTTTTTATTTTGCTGTGGAGAAGCCTTCTACTTTGTTGTAATTATATTACTCTGTTTTCACTTTTGTTATTAAAAAACAAAGAAGCAAAATAGCCTTTAATAATGTCTTGAGTGTTTTCTTTTGTTCTTGTCTAGTAGTTTCATGGTTGCTCTTACTTACACTTAGCTGCTTGATCCATTTTGAGTTATTTCTTTTTCATGGTGAGAGATAAGGGTCAAGTTTAATCTCCACGTGCCTTTTCTGTTTTTCCAGCACTATTTATTTATTAAGCTGTTTGTTCTTTCTCCAGTATATATTTGTGGTGCCTTAGATAAGGATAAATGCCATATAGATGAATGGACTTATTTCTCAGCCCCCTTGTTGTCTATAGGTCTATTGTGTTTTAATGATACTATGGAAGTTTTTGGGTTACTGGGCTGAGTGTTGTGTTTTGAAATCAAGTATTATAATATGTCCATCTTTGACCTTTTTTCCTATATTTTTTGGTTGTCCAAGGTGATTAGTTGCTTTCATATGAAATTGAGGATTTTTTTTTTTTTTTTAGTTCTGTGAGGAAAACCATTGGTATTTTCATGAAAATTTCATTTACTTTATACATTTGCTTTACCTAGTATTGATATTTTTAAATATTATTTTTTATAATTCATGTATATGAGAGTTCCTTTTATTATATATATGATGTTTAATGTCTTTCAGGGTTTTATAATTTTCATTTTAAAGGCCTTTTGTTTACTTGATTAAATTTACTGCTAATTATTTGTTATAGTTTTTGTGAATAAGTTTCCTTCATTATTTCTTTTTTGGCAATATTATTATTTAAAAATGGTACTATTTTATACATTGATTTTGTTTTGTATCTTGTAACACGATGAATTTATCAGTTCTGGAGAGTTTTCTGGCAGAAACCAGGTTTTTCTGCATATAATATTCTGTCATTTGCTGATAGGAATAATTTCAATTCCTTTCCATTTGTATGTCTTTTATTTGTCTCTTTCTCTTTATTAGTTGATCTTTGAGTACCATATTTAATATGCATATAGTACTATGTCTATATTTGTGGAGCTACATTGTATTGTGTATTTACATGTATGTATGTATTTCTTACTGTTAACAAGTTCTTATATTCAAGATTAAAGGGCACTACCCTGAAGGGGCTGCCCAAAGAATAACAGTTTATAGAGCTGCAAGCTAACTTCAGAGTTGTGTGGCTGAGCCAATAATAATACAAGTAAGAGATTAAAGAAATGCGATTCCATAGGTAAATTCAAGTTTCAAATGAAGATGTCAGGCTAGCTGGAAGGTTATGTGGGTAGTAACCAGGCAAATAGCAGTCACGGGGATGATTAGTGTACATTGAAGGGGATTTAAAAAGCTCTTTGATGGTGTTTCAGTAGTAACAAGAAGTCTAAATAAAGTACATCTTAAATGTACAGCGCCATAGCTAACTTGCAAAGCTTTTACTGGATAATATTCACAATCAAAGTCAATTATGTAGCTATATATTATAAATATTGGGCTCCTAAATTTTATGACATTCTGTTTTTTTCCTTAATCTTAGGCATCATGATTTACAATCTGCTTCATTTACTGGATTCATTTACTGAAGTTAATGTTAATAAATTTTTATCTTGGTAGTTTTTTAATTGAATATTTAATAATCTCTTATTAAAATATGTGAAATATATACCATCTAAATTGCTTTGTTTTTTAAAAATAAGTTTTGTAAATTCTCAAGAAGATACAAAGTGCTTGATAGAGTTGTATTTTATCATAATAACATCCCATGTAGGTACACAGTTCAAATTACTTGTAATTACATATAAAATTATTCACAGTTAAATCAAGCAAAATAAAGAGTCAACAGGTTTTGTAGCCCTTGGGCATTATAACAGATAGAACCTGGCTTTAGGTCAATAGGGAATTGCTGCCTTTGTGCTGTTGCTTGTAGTGCCTCTCCTGTGGTTTTCTGACTATAATTTATTCTCCAAACTCTTGTGAAGTTCACTTTTATTAAGTGTGTCTTAGTCACATTTCTCTCTTCAGTAATAATTATTTTTGCTATTGTGATGGTTAGGATCCCTGTAAAACAACCTCAAATTATCTTTTACCCTTTCCCATATTCCCTGACATTGAATTTTCTGTTCCTCCTATTGTCAGAACAGTTGTTTTTTTGTCCTGTGTAGTCCGTTGTGAACAGTATTATATTTCAGACAGAACTACTCTTATTTCCTATTCTGTCTTTGCATGACATTAACTTGATAGCTTCTTTGATTGCCCCTGACACTGGATAAAGCATCTTCTTGCCTGAACCTTCATATCGCATTGTAACCATCTTTGTCATAGATAACCTATATTGACCTACAATGTTACTTTAAAATATATTGTGAGTTTTTGTTGTTTATTTTAGGCTGCAAGTAACTTGAAAGGTTGGAGTTGTAGTACTTTTTTTTTTTTTTCTTATGAGACTCACCAGAAGTCATGGACTAGAAAAGAGGTATTATACTTAACTCTGTTCATCTTGAATTCAGTCTGCAAAATATCGATCATCTTTTCTTCTGTCTTGTTTATATACCTCTATAGAATTTTTTGTTATTTTATGTATATGAACATTTTGCCTTCCCATATTTTCTTGTACAACGTGCATGTGAAATTCCTGTGGAGGCTAGAAGACAGTGTTGGATCCTCTTGAAGTAAAGTCACAGATGATTGTGAGCTGCTATGTAGATGCAGGGAATTGAACCAGGGTCACCTGGAAGATCAGCCACTGCGCTTAACAGTTGCAGGATATTTGATCACATTGTGAACCCCCCCAGATTGTGAACTAGAAAAGCCTGTTTCTTAGTTTTATGTGCTAGACTCAGCCCTAGCACACACCTTTAGTCCAAGAACTTTCTGTAAACAAGAGCTAAATAAAGTTAACCATAGGTCAAGAGGCAAGGCAACCAGTTGACCTGAGTGAGCATAGGAAAAAAACAGAGAGTGAGAGGAAGGCCAGAGGACCCATGCAGAGACACACAGGACATGGTAAGGAGGGACATTCAATTTGAGGGGTTCTTAAGACAGCATAAAAAAGGAGAGGGGCTTTTTTCTTTTGGGACATCAGCTGAGTGAAAAGGTCAGCTGGGAGCTTTCTCTGCCTCTCTGAGATAGTAGGCTTTCACCTCAGCATCTGGTTCCTGAGTATTTATTGGTAAAATTGAACTTTTGAGATTTTGTTTAAAAACAACACAACCAGGGAGCCCCAGGGTGCCTCTTGAGGTTTCTAAAGCAAAGATAATAAATTAACTATGTTTTAGTTTCCATTATTCTGTCACCTTCATGTCAGTCTTAGGTCTCCCTCCTTTATTCCTTAACTTTCAAAATAACCCAGTAAAGTTCTATAGAACTATTTTATTTGATTGCATACAGGGTTCCACTGAAATAGTAATATTAAATAGCTGTTGTAAGTGAACATGAAGAAAAATGGAATAAGTTCAGAAGAGAAAAGAATGATAGTTATTCAAGTTGTGGAAGAAGATTTAACGAGGGCATATTTATACTATAGATTGGGTTGAATTTATCCTAATCATTGCCTATCGATTTTGGCCCTTTTCAGTCTCCTTTGGACTCTTTCAGCATGTAATTCAGCTTTTTAAGAAATATGGCATTTCTTGGTATTTCCTCTCAAGTGCGCTATGTGAGTATAGTAATACTTAGACTGTTTTCACAGGAGATATGGAGGGTTGAACCCAAAGACAGCCTAGGTCATAATTTGATTCTTTCTTTCTTTTTTTTTTTCATTGAATTTTGTATTTCTATGTTCTTTTAGAATTTAACTACATTACTATCTTTAGGACTTATCTACATTTCTTAGTATCAAACCAGTATGTTTCTACTAATTCATTGGGAAAGAGCCTTAAGCAAGGAATTTCTTTTGAAAGTTAGATGAATTGAGCTTAGAAGGCTTAATTTTTTTGTAAGAGAATATAAAGAATATGAAAGAATATGTAAAAAGTCCTATGAAGAAACCATGACATGCTCATTATACAGAGATCACTGAGTAGCAGCAGAAAACCATAGTCATTTACAGTGTCTCTGGTGCACTTGTGGAAGTTGCTTCTTTTCTAATGAACAAACTTTCAAAAGTCAGTTCAAAGCCATCTCCTTAGATGTTAATAAAAAGATGTTGACAAATCAAAAAAAAAAAGCTGTCAAACATCCATTTCTCTTGTCATGAAGACGTTTATGCTGCTTTGCCCTCTGTTAGCTCTGAAACCACTGAAGTGGCCTCTGTCCATTGTTTGAAGACCAGCTTTTCTGTGACCTTTTTTCCTAGAAAGCAATTTGCATAAAGGACCCCCAATTATGGCTCAACATTTTCCAACCTGTAAAGCCACTGGTACTATAACTCTAAAGTTGCACTTTCTGAAGAATGGTGACATTTTTTTAAAGAAATAAATGATATTTTTAGTGTCTAACATTCTTCCTCATTATAGTCATAGACTGATGTTTTTTCAATATATTTTGCAGAAAAACCTTTGAGTGAGACTTTAGCCACAACCAAAAGAAATGACCTTTACTCTTCCCTACATACATCAAAATTTTTGGAAACTTTTGTTTTTACATTTAAACATCATTTGGGCTTTTTTTTTTTCAAGGAAAAAAATAAGTATTTGGTAAACAATTGTTTACATATATCATTTATGCTTTTTCTCTAGCATGTGTAACTTTTAAAAATAAAGGTAGTATTTACTATTATAAAAGAAAGGAAGGAAGCAGGCACACAAGCAGTTTCCTCAGTTGGGAAGAAGGGGCATTGTCATCATTTCAAAGGAAAAAAATCCACGGTCTTCCCTGTAGAGGAGTCATAGTTTAGCTCCTTTACAGATTCTTCTTTCTTGGTCTTTAGCAAAGTTTGTATTTTCCTTAGGCCTCATCCTAGTGCTTCTGACTTTGAAAGGCCATAAAACCTAAGCCTGATCACAGACATCTAAAAAGAATTTGATTTGTGGACTTCTATGTAGGATAATGTGATTCTCTAAGTTAGGGTTTTTAAATCTCTTTTTTAAATATTTTTTATTTTTTTATATTAATCACAGGTTATTTACTTTGTATCCCATCCATATCCCCCTCCCTCTTTCTCTCCCAATCCTATCCTCCCTCCTTCATCTCCTCCCTACCCCTTTCCAAGTCCACTGATAGGGGAGGCTCTCCTCCCCTTCCATCTGACCCTAGCTTATCATGTATCTTCAGGACTGGCTGCCATGTCCTCCTCTGTGGCCTGGCAAGGCTGCCACTCCCTTGGGGGCGGGGAGGAGGTCAAAGAGCCAGCAACTGAGTTCATGTCAGAAATAGTCCTTGTTCCCCTTACGAGGGAACCCACTTGGATACTGAGCTACCATGGCCTAAATCTCAAATTTATGCAAACTTTTTTACATGTATATCTGAGTGGAAGGGGGATACAAGGAAGAGAGAATGAGGGTGGGGCTTAAAGGAAAAGAGGAAGGGGGCTATGATTAGGATGTAAAGTGAATAAATAAATAGATAGATAAATAGTTGAATTATGAAAATAAATTTGTGGGGAGTGAGTTCTATGTTTTTATATTTGATCTAATAGTGAGTTCTTTTTAAAAAATATTTTAAAATAATTTATTTACTCTAAATCCCGATTGTAGCCCACTCCCATGTCTCCCTCCAATCCCTGCTTCACTTCTTCTTCTCCTGTCCCCTTTCCCTAGTCCTCTGAAATGGGGAACCCTCCTCTCCTACCATCTGACCCCAGCCTATCAAGTCTCATCAGGACTGGCTACATCCTTTTTCTCTGTGGCCTAGTAAGGCCACCCCACTAGGGAGAAGTGATCAAAGAGGTGGCCACTGAGTCCATGCCAGAGATAGGTCCTGTTCCCCTTACTAAGAAACCCACATGGAGACTGAGCTGCCTATTGGCTACATCTGAGTAAGGGGTTTAAGTCCTCTCCATGCATGCTCCTTGGTTGGTACATCAGCCTTCACAGGGCCCCGTGGGTCCAGATTTGTTGGCTCTGTTGGTCTTTTTGTGGAGCTGCCATCCCCTCCTTGGTCCTTCTATCGCCCCACTCTTCCATAAGACTCCCTGCACTCTACCCAAAGTTTGGCTGTGAGTTTCAACATCTGCTTTGATTCCCCTGCTTGGTAGAATCCTTGAGAGGACATCTGTGATATCCTGTTCCTTCTCTTCAATCGCTTCCGGTGTCTATTCTATTTGCCCTTCTAACTGAGAATTAAGCATCCTCTCTATTTAGCTTCTTTAGGTCTGTGGTTGTGGTATTAATTTTTTTCTTAATGTATAAAACTGAGTTTTTAATCACTAGTTTCAGCAAACCTTACAACTTAGGAATGTTACACTTTAATTGAAAAATTGGTGAATCTCTTGAATTTGTATCACATGCTATGCAGTGCATCTGGTGATGAGCAGAGGGACTTTGTGGAGCTTTCAGGCAGTGAAATTGTGAGGACGGATCAGATGAGGATGCTATGGATATGCCTAGAAAAACATTACGGTCTCACGAAGAAAAGATTAAAAAGCAGTATTTTAGGATTTTAGATGTGGAATGGGGCTACCAAACATAATATTGGCTTATGCCTCCAGTCCTAGTGTAATGGCCTAACTGTGAGAAGTACTTAATAGTTTTTGTTGTATGTTTGCTCTAGGAATGTTCTTAATGATCGTCATCAATCACATAGTCAATTCTATCACAAATTAAGAATGAAATTTCTCTCAGAGCTTAGTGTTTGTAAATATTTTGCCTTACTGTTGAATATGTTTCATTATATAAACTCTGTAAATTATTTAGGTCTTTTTCTCTTTATACCATGTATGGACAAATCCACAGTGTTATCCCTACAGACATCTGACATCTTTGTTTTTTAACTAATTCTGGTTACATCACTATTGTATGCCCCTCCCTCCTCTCCGTCCAGTCCCATCCTCCCTCCAGCATCTGCTTTCTTCTATTCCTCAGAATAGTGGAGCCCCTACTCAGACACCCCTGCTCATCTATCCATATGAAGACCTAGCTCTTCTTACCTATGGCCTGATATCCTCCATCCCCTAACTAGTGGCCCCACATGAAGCCTAATCTGCCCTTCAGCTACTTATATATAGAAGACCTAGGTCCAGTCCATGCATTGTCCTTGGTTGGTACTTCAGACTTCATAGGCCCCTCTGGGCCCTGGTTGATCGACTCTGAGGGTCTTCTTGTAGAGTTCTTGTCACCTCTAGGTCCATTGGTTCTTCCTCTCTCTTTCCCAGTAGACACCCTATGCTTAGTCCATTGTTGGGCTGTCAGTCTCAGTATCTGTTTCAAACCATTGCTTGGTGGAGGCTCTCAGAGGACAATTCTGATAGGCTCTTGTCTGCAAGCATTTCAGAAAATCATTAATCGTGATAGGGATTGGCTTTCTTCCATCCCTACAAACATTTTAATGTATATTCTGACTTATCCATACATTATCTCAATGGGTTATGTTATCTTTAGTTTGAAGATAAATAAACTGAGATACAAGTTAAGTAACTTGTCCAAGTTATAAAGCTAAATAGTAGGACATGCATCTATATTTGTGTTAGAATATATTTATAGCAGTACATATACAGTGTAAGCCAATAGGCCCTGTAGATTGACGCTGAGGAAGAGGGCAGGCATATCACTTGATAACCGGTACATGAAGTCCTTAATTCAGTTATTGATATAATCTGTGTGTGTTGATCTCTTAGGCTCTCAAAGTCATTTCGGATCATGATTCTTCAAAAGGAGTTTTGTAAGGACTAATCAGGTACCAGAGTACAGATTCAAGATGCTTCTACCATGTAGGTTCCAGGGATCAAACTCAGGTTATCAGACCTGTCAGAGGGCCTCTTTGTCTGATGAGCCACTCTGATGGCTTTTATTTTTACATTTTACAAAATTGTGCCAGTTATGGTAGTGCTCACAGTAGGATATGCTGGAGAAGCTGAGGCAGGAGGGCTAAGAGGTTCATGGTAGCCTGGGCTACACCTTTGGAGCCAAGAGCACGACCCAGAGGCAGAGGTTTGCTCCAGGTGCCTGAGGCCTTGGGTTCAATTGGCACCCTCCATATTGAATTAATTCATTGTTTTTCTTACCCTTAGTTTTTCTTACAAGAATGGTGCATTTAATTAAGTCCTCGATTCACAATTAAAAGCATGAAGAGCTTGTCCATTATTGGCATTGGTAGTTCAAGTTTCCTTCCTTGGTTCATTGATATCTCTAATAAAACAATTAGTATATTAAAACATGTTCACATTATCTCATGAAATAAGAAAAAAGCCAAAGAGACAACCAGAAAACATTGCTGATGATACACAGTGGAGGTTTTCCTACTTACAAAAGGGAGAGGCAGTTTAGTGAGATAATGTTTGAAATTCCAAAAGAATTTTCAGTTTTTATTTTATGAAGTAAAAAATACATCTGTAATACATTACATACATATATGTATAACATGCATATACATATATGCATGTTATACATATATGTGTTAAGATGTGCTCATATTATCAACTTTAACAAGGTCTTTAAATGCTCATACTAAATGCCTCATTGGTAAAATGAGAATTTGATTGAGAATCTCTTTTTGTTGTTGTTGGTAGTGGTGGTAGTGGGGGTTTTCTTTTCTTTTCTTTTTTTTTTTTTTTTTTGTGTGTGTGTGTGTGTTGCAGCATGCATCCAAATAGTGACATGGTCTAAGAATATGAACAGGCATTTTACAAAGAATGAAATTCACATGGAAAAAAAGGTTCAGAACTACCATAGCAAAACCAAAAACGTTGGTCTTAAGAAATGGGTGCTGTTATGGATTTCTAGGAATCTTATAAGTTGGTTCAAGTCTTCTGGAAGATAATTTAGCAAAACTCATCAGACACAAAAATATTCTATTTGGGGGATTTATCTGAAAGGCATAAGATGTATATAACAATTTATAAATGACTATCATAAAAATTATGATTCATCCATACCATGGAATGGTATATGGCATCAAAAGTGAAGTTTCAAAAATGTATCTATATGTATTTCTCAGGGTAAGGAAACACATCTTCAATACTTGGTGTGGTAGAATTTTTTGTAGGATGCATTTGTGAACTACCTGAAGTGTGTGGTTTAAGTTTCTAAATGGACAGTATCAACAATGTTTGTTTTTGCATTATTGAACCTTTATTTTTGTCCTCTAACAGGCATTCATTGCTTTTGAGGCTTCTTTGTTAAGCATTTGTTTGGTATTTTTAAACGTACAGAGTGATATGGGGAAAGGAACCGTAACAACCAACAGGATGTCAGCCATCCCATGTCCCTCTGAAAGCCCACAAGGAGCCTGTTTTTCTTTTGGAGCTGGTTTGTGAAAGCTGTGTTTGAGAGATTTTTGTTTTGTTTTCTGTGACAAATGCCTGTCATTTTCTAAACAAGAGAGCCAGTGTCCTAGTTAGGTGTGTGGAATTATTTTCATTCACTCCCAGCCCTGTTGTGTTAATACTGAATAAGCAGAGACAGCCTGACTGGTGGTGAAAGATGGTAAGCCAGCCTCAGGGCTTTTCTGGTCAGTCCTAACCCTCTGATTGCCACGTTTTCCTAATTTCCCATTTCCAGGGCATCGCTAGTGTGACCTTGCTTGCTCAATATGTTGCTCTGAATCCCCAAGACTTTCACATGCATGTGGAAGTGGGCAGCCAGGCATTGTTTACAGGGCTCCAAGTGAACTGTGCACTCACAGCAAGTTTGATAAACACACATTTCCTCCTTTTATCAGGGAGATTGCAGAATGTGAAGTATGAGTTTCCAGTTTTACTCATTCCTCTCAACTCTCTTCCTGTTTAAAAATATAGACATACTAATTGCATGCTGCTCTGTCCCTGTTTTTCCTTCTGCTTACTGGTAGTTGACGGGTTGTCGCAATACTTACCTAGGCATAGTTTGGAAAACCTACAAAAATAAACTTTCCATGGATCCAGCTTAAAGGGGATTCATCCCAAGTAGCGTAATGCGAGCACTAATTAACGGTAATGACTGCTAATCACTTTGCTTTCTACATTCCTTAAGGAGCACTGCTATTATCCAGTGCAGTTAAGTAAAATGGTTGTATATGAATCAACAGTGCTGCATCCTTTTAGCAGCTATTGCTCACAATCAAGCTTTGCATAAATTAGAGTTAACGAAAATTGATTTTAATATGCTGTGTTTGTAAAATAGTAAACTAAAATATTTTGTTAAAATTCTGACTATCAAAAGAATATCGTCAGCTTGTTTTTCCAGTCATCCTTGTGGTAGATGAAGAACACCGTAGCAAGTACACTGTCCACAGCTTGTGACAGTCTGTCCTAGGTTTCTTTGAAAACACGTGTGTCTCATAGTCACAGCAGCACTTTGATCCTATGGAAAGCATTTATTTTATCAAATTAATGAAAAACAATAGGGTAATGTTTAATTTTTCTAAATTTGTCTATTGACTTCCTAGAGGATCTCACAGATTTAAAGTGATATAGTCCATTTATATAACCTTGATTCATGGGATTGCACAGTCACCATTCATTAAAAGGGGTTGCTTTTGTTATGTTTAGACCCCTATAAAAGCTTTCTGTTTATTTACACACATTCAACATACCTACAAACTGCCTTGCCTCGGGAGGAGACTTAAGTAAAACCCATAAATTATTAATTTAAGGGAGTAGGACTCAAGTAGCGTTTTGGTTACGCTCGTAAGCTAGAGCTTCAGAGTCAGTACCAGCACCTTTAACAATGCTTTACTTTTGACTTTTATTGGCTGAAAATAACTTGTTAAACTGAGGCTTTTGTACTAAAATGAAATCTTCATGCCATCTAAATCTCCTTCCCCCTTTTTGATTTACAAGCAGGTTGACTTATTATTGTAGAATTCTTAACACTTTTACAGTTCTGTGCTTTGATTTTAGAGAAGGGGTTAATCTCTCTGGAACTTGGAGAGTAACAAAAGGTGTGGTATAGTGGGTTTTCCAGGGATATCTGGATTTTATATCAGGGGTCCAAGCTTTATAATGGTACCTGTGTAAATGGTGGTGTGCGTGGTTTGATGTGTATTAAGGGAGTATTCTTTTCTCCTTTACATGTTAACTCTAGTTTCTTGGGGCACGATTACCATTCTCCTAGCTAATGAATGTCTTTCTACAGAGGTTCAGTAATTCAGTACATTAGTTTTTAATTATCCAAATGAAAAATTTTATTTCCTTTCAATTTTAAGTTATTGGTGGTATAAAAAAATAAAATTGGATAAATAAGGAAGTTAACATTTTAAGTGGTGCTATAATATGAAGCTTTATATTGTGTACGTTAGTTTTATTGTATATATTGAAAGCATAGGTATCAGAAGATCAGCACTGCTTGTAATTGAATTTAGTGTCAAAGAATTGTGATAGAAATTGTGAATTTTTATTGCATACCATCCATATGTAATTACTAGTTTTGTATGTACTATGGGTAACATTTGTTATAGATCATGGCACTATTGTCCAGTAGATGTTTATGAGAAAAACTTGCTTTTAAAAATTATGATCTGAATTTGTGTATTTCTGTACAATAAAAATGTTTTAAAAGGTAAGGATTTCAGTTTTCAGTTTTTACTTCTTTCCAGTGTTTACATTGATGTGAGAATGATTGATCTGTAGCTGTCATTTTACCCAAAGAGGGGACAAATGGAATTGGCCTTTTAGACAAAAGTATGCAAACAGGCTGCATTCTTTCTCTTGATGGAATTATGGAAGGATTGCACGAGGTGCCACATTCATTTTGCTATTGATTGTGAGGAGGGTTCTGCAGTGGGGTGCTGTTTTCAGTGGATAAGGAGGTGCTATGATTAGTTACCTTTCTTGTGAAAGCACCACAAAGGAAAATGCAAAACACGTGCCTTGCGGTGCTCTCAGTTTGACAGTTGTTTTTGTTAAGTTTTTCCCCTCATTGAAGTCCGGTCTATTTTAGAAAAAGAAAAAAGAAAAAAAGAAATACATTTTTGGGTTATTTTTTTTTCCCTTTATATTAAGCTTAGTAGATCTCCATGCATTTGACCCTTTAGAGAAATTATAGTTGTTGTTTTTTCCTTAAGGCTTCTATTGTAAAGCTTCAAAGCTGGAGCAACAGTGCCCTCTATAGTCTTTTAAGGCTCAGTAAATAAATGTGGATGGATTTTCAATGTCAGGTAAGATGCAGAATATTTAAATTTCATTTTTTTTTTTTTCCGACAAACAAGAGATCCTTTTTCCTAAGGAGACATTCCTGTCTTTCATGAGTGGCTTTACATTAAACAAAGGGAACAAAAGACCATTCTGAGTTTTCATGTAGAATTATTGGCTACCTCTTGTTGCTAACCCAGTTTTATCAGATACTTATCAGAGTAATTTGAGATAGAAGGAATCTTACAAGCTGTACAGCCTCTTCATGAAATACCTTTTTGAGGTTGAACTCCAGTAATAGTATTTAAAAATAATTTAATTCTTTTGTACTTACTTCTTAATTAGAATCTTAGTGGCTGCCTAAACTTAACTTTTACTTGTTCTGGAGTTGGATAACCAAAGCTTTATGTGTGAGATTATTTAAATTCAAACCAAGGCAGTTACATAATGACTAAAGTATTTTTCATTCATTAGCATTGATTTAAATTGTAGATTTCCCTTTCTCCCTTTGGTTCCGTGTTTGGTATTTGATTGTATTTGAGTGGATAGCTAAGTCTTTCATTGTAAAATAGAGTTAAATGTGAATTTGTTAACTGATAATAAAAGCAGACATTGTATTTAACATTTTTAGAAGAGAATTATTTCATAGATTGAATTTATTATACTTCTAAAGGCTCTTTAGTTAAAAAAAAAAATGAACCTACATCCTGGATTCTGTAATTTTTCACTAAACAATATTTTAAACAGATTCCAAATACCAGAATCTGTTTTTTAATCTGTAAAATGGGAATAGCTTATCCTTGGAGGGCTTTGTAAAGGGTTAGAGATACTATGTTTACATGGTTATGCAGGTACTTTTAAGTTTTCAAATGTAATTTTCAAATTTCACAGAGCAAAAGTAAATGACTTTGTTTAATAGGAAGATATTTTAATATGAAATCTAGGAGACACTTAATGCACAGTGTTTTAACACTCCTGTCTCGAAACTTCTGGTGACTTATGTGAATCTGAAAGTTGGCACAGAATTCCTTGATAATGTGGAGTGGCAAAAAATTACATGTGCATTTACTTTCATCTCCCTACAAATGCCATTTCCAAACATCTTAAACTAGCGTCTTCATCAACTAAACCTTAGTAGATATTCACATACTTAGCAATATGTGAATGCCAATGATAAGTAAGTTTCGGGAGATAAGAAGCATCTTACTTTTCTACTTTAGAGTATCAGAATACTAAGGATACATTTCATTTAATAAACAACATTTCTTTACCACTCACTTCAAAAAAAAATACTGATGGGTAAAATAGATGAAAGTGTTTTGTCTGTTTGAAGTGAAGATGAGTGCCTAGCCCCTCTTCACTGAAAGAACAGAGTTTGAAAGCCACAGGTCCTTTCCTTTGTGCATCATTGTGATGACAAACACTCCTTTTGTTTTAGATAAGGCTTTTACCTTTCAATTTCTCCCTGATAATATTGCAACAGCCACATAAAATATGCTCAGCTAAAGGATACAGCATACAGAACTTTTGAACATCAATCTTTCTTATGCATGTATGATTTGAAATTTCATATGTATAAAAATGCTCAGTCTAATATGACTATGTAACATATCATAATTATTTCTCTTCAGAACATCTAAAACAAGCACATATGTGTTAAATGAGGACTTTGTTTTTTAATGAATTATTTTGGACACAAGCAATAATAGAGAATGAATAGCAACTCCAGAGCTTAGATGCTGGTTAGCAGCTGCTAGATTGGCACAGGTGGGTTTACTTGATGCTTTAGACATTATTGATGACCCAGTGACAAAAATAGTCTTACAGGGACTTTCTGAATTGACACTTCTCAATATTCAGTGTTGTTTTTCATGTACAGTTTTTACTTATGTTTTATGATGATTTGGGGTAACTTTAAATTTAACAGTATAATAGGACCGATGGGGTTTAATTGAAATTATATGCAGAAAATGCCAATGATGAAGTTAATAAAATACAATACGTATTTTTAAAATACTGACCAGTTGCATTAAGATGCATGCTTAAAATTAGAGAGTAGCTTACAAGACTAGCAAGATGCTGTCTGCCAGAGTGAGAGAGACAGAGATAGGTAGAAAAAGAGAGAGAAAGAGAGGAGGAGAGAATTTTTCTTTGCAGTGAGAGTACCAAATTAAGAATCTGCTTAATTAAAATAGTGATAAATGTGGATTACATTACTGAGGACAGTGAAATACAGCTGCTCTCCTTGGTGAGATTCTGCATAATTTACTAAGAGTGTACAGAGAAGCAGTGGAGCAGCCACTACAGACTGTTGGAGGAAATGTTGTGTTTATTCTAAATACATTTCTTTTTTTTAATTAAAATGTCAATGATAATTTTATAGCAGTCCTCAAAAAAAATCCATCTTAAATTTTTTCAAGGTGGTAGAAATTAAATGAGATCTTTAGTGCTGCTGAAGGAAACAGATTAAACCTAAGGAAGGAGTAGCATACTATTATTTTTTTTATTTATTTGGTTTTGTACTATTATAAGCTAGTATTGAATTATGTGATCGTTTTTTACATAAGTGTTGCATGAGAGAAATGTGGCATAATGTTTGACTATATTATTTTATTTAAAAGTCTTACTGAGCATAAGCAAGATTTGGGTGGAGCCTGCTGTAATATTACTTACAAATAAGGGTATAAATACGCATGCGTGCTCGGAGTTTTCACGGTGGGGCATATCCTAATAACCATCAAGATAATCCAGGTGCGGGGGCTGGAGAGATGGCTCAGCGGTTAGGAGCATTGGCTGCTCCTCCAGAGGACCTGGGTTCAATTCCCAGCACCCACATGGCAGCTTACAACTGTCTGTAACTCCTGTTCCAGGGGATCTGACACTCTCACGTAGACACGCACAAAGTCAAAACACCAATGTACATAAAATAAAAATAAATTAAAAAAAAAAAAAAGATAATCCAGGTGCTATTCTCCCTCTGCTTAAGACCTGGGTTGTGAGGAGGGAGACTCAGGTGAGTGAGTAAGTGAGACCAAAGCACAGTCTGTAGTTGTGAAAATGGTTGAGAACCTGTTTACTTTCTCCAGTGGTGACCTTTGCAATTCCAGATAGTTGAGAAAACCAGCCTTGTACTTAACAAGCAGTGTCTGCAAGTCTGTCTTTAGGTTTCCTGTGTGTTTTTCCATTTAAAGGATATGTAGGGACTGCAGAGTTAGACTTGCCTGTGTTCTAGGTTGCCACCACTTGTTCTGACCTTGATTTATTTCACAGTTCCTTTAGTGGCTTTGCTTTCATGTTTATAAAGACTGATGTCATTCCAGTTTAAAAAGTATTGTATTTGATGAGATACTCTATGTTGAGTACATCGCATGGGAATCATCAGTAAAGGTTCCCTGCTGCATTAGTCATTTGATAAAGTACTATCTATTTGCATTGAGGCAATAGAGTGGAGCACATAGCACCTACCTTTATAACACCATTGTTCTCTTGCATGTGTTTCCATTGTTCTAGATTAGTTAGCATTGCCTCTGTTTCCTCAGGTAGTGTGTTCTGAAAATGCTTCTTAGTTGTGTAATTATCTTGCTTTTTAGTATTCATCAATGGTCTAGTACCTGGGCACTGGTGAATATGATCTCAAGCCTATGCTTTTTAACTTTGACTTTGCAATAGCTTGATACAGGTTGGAATGAATTGAATATTCTACAGAATTCAGATTTTTTAAATGATCTTTCAGATGACCATCTGCTAAAATATTCTTAACTAAGAATGACTTTGAAGCTGGGCAATGGTGGCATATGAGTTTGGTTCCAGCACTCAGGAGGCAGTGGCAGGTGGAACTCTGTGAGTTCAAGGTTAGCCTGATCTACAGAGAGAGTTCTAGGACAGCCAGAGCTATATTGAAAAGACCCTGTCTCAAACAAAGAAGCAAAGAGAAGAAAATAAACTCAGGGGCCCAAACTAAACACATTACCAAGAATTTGAAAAGATACATGAATTAAAAATATAAGGAAGATTTTTTTTTTCTGTCGGTGCCCCAACACATGCTATGTGACCAGTATGTTTAGTGATCATATGTATTCTTAGAATTTTAACATCCATTTTGCTGTTTTTGTTTAATTTTTGTAATGTCTTGGTACAAAGCCTAGGCTGGACTTGAACTCAGGATTCTCCTGCCTCAGCCTCCTCATTACTAGAAATTAAAGCACTTCCAGATATATTTATGTCTTCCTTCCATATGTTTTGGGTATTTTTCTAAGTGCTAGAGGTTTATGTGATTAAAGTACATTGCCTCTCCCAAAGACTTAGCAGAGTTTTAAGGCAGAAAGTTCCAGCTATAAGCCTGTAACCTCTGGCCAGGGAGGAAAACTTGGCTGTTTGGAATGATGTACAACCCTTGCCTGTGCGGATGTGCTCACTCCAGGGCTTCTCTATCCTGGCTGCCCAGCCAGTGTCACTAAACACCGGCATTCTTGAAGGCTCTGTGTAGCTCTGCCTGTTCCTGATAAGGAATTCTGAGGGTTTTTTAATTTTATTTTTTAATTTATAAATTCAGTTAAATCTTGAAATAATTAATTTATTGGCTTCTTATTAACAAGCTTAGAGTCTTCATGATTTTTCTAGCAATGAAGTAGGTTTCTCTCCCGTCCCTCAAAACCAAAGAAGGTGTTTACCAAAGTTAAGTCACATGATTCAGAGCTAACTTTGCATCAGATATTAATTCTTTGTATTCCAAAGTCATGGATAAAAACTATTTGCTTCTGTGTGTATCTTTTATTTATTTATTTATTTATTTATTTATTTATTTATTTATTTTATGTCCGTCTTTTAAATTAGTTGCCTTGTGATACTAGATACCTCTGTTTATTTATGGAAAAATCATCTAGTTAACCTTATTTTGTATATTTTTAGAATTGTCATGGATAAGAATCTATTAAGACCATTCTATGGATGTCAGTTTTAGATTTATTTTAAAGAGCTTTGTTTTCAGATAGAATTCTTAAACTTTTATACTTATGGTGAGATTTTGATTTGATTTAGAATTTTCCTTCATGCTTTTCACAAATTCTACACTATTACTTGTGTATATTTTTAGAAAAAAAAAAAAAAAAAACTAAAACAAGCAATTCTGGGAATTTTGCAGTGATAAAAATGCCAAACATATATACTTTCTGCTTTCTGCTGAATTGATGGTAATGAGTCCTGATCTGTAAAATAAGTAAACGAGCAAAAAAACAAATAAACTAACCAGTGCTTACTCATTACATTTCCCATTTTACCTAACAGATTTAGTGAGATTATAAAGTTCTACACACTTTCCTTTGTGTTTTATCCAGTTGGAATCAACCAATAAAAACCATCCGAGGGCTGGAGAGATAGCCCAGCAGTTAGGAGCAGTGGTTGCTCTAAGGGGTCCTGAGTTCAGTTCCCAGCAACCAGGTCGTGGTTCATGACCATCTGTCTATGAAGGATTCTAATGCCCTCTTCTGGCATGCAGGTACATACGCAGCAGAGCGCTCATACATAAAATAAATAATATCTTTAAAAGTCCTATCTGAAATGGAAACGATTAGGAAACATTGGCAACCCAACAAGTTTCTAAGTAAAGTGAAGAAGAAAATGTTATGTTACAAAAGACCTTAACTCATGAGCAAAGTAGCTGAAATATTTATTGGTAAAAATCCAGTTTGCTTGTGTTCCTACATAGTTAAGTGTGTAATGTTCACTATCTGGGCAAATTAAAGAATTGTTTAACTGTAATTGTGGAAAAGGAAGAATACTGCATCTCCTTTATAATAAACAGAACTAAAATATGTAAAGTTTCTCTTCTTATGAATAGTAACTATTTTATCACCTTAAAATCACTTCATATTAAGAGGCCGATGTCTTTTAAAAAGTGTGTATTATTTACTTTTTTAAATTCCTCACTTCAGGTGATAGTTTTAAACAAACTCATGTTACCATTTGATGACAAATTCCAGGTTTCTTACCTAATTACTGAATTTTTATATAGATTATGTTACTCTGTTATTTTTCATTTTTTATTTCATTGTGTAAAACCACTAGGTCCTTTTTAGGGAGACAAGATCTCATGTAGTTTATGGCTTCCTCCAACTTGTGTGACCAGGCTGGCTTTGAACTCCTGAACCTGTAGCCTCTCCCTTCCAGTTCTGGGATTAGAGAGTGTGTCCCAGTGCCTAGCCCCACACTTCCTTGACTGAGTGGAATAGTTTCACTGTAAGTCTACAGTCCCCATCCTCATTCTTCATGCCTCTTTTTTATTGTCGAATTTTTCCCTAGTTTTCTTTGGTATTTAGCACAATTTTGCTTTCTAAATTAAAGAAAATAAATAACTGTGTAAAACATGGAGATATTGCTGAAAATTTAACTATTTGGAGTTAATATTTTGACATATTTTCATATATATTTAGCGTAATAAACATGTATAAATATATATATGTGTTCATGTATATAACTTTGTGCTTAGTCTTTTTAACCAAAATATAAGCGATATTTTTCTATGCCATTAAAATCTTCAAGAATATAATTTAATGACTACTTAATATTCTATCACATGGCTGTATAATAATTTTCTTAATGATTCCCTAATTTTGTAAATTAGGTTGGATGTAATTTTCCCTATAAATAATAGCACATTGATATTGGTGCATAAATTATTGCCAGTTAAAAATTAATTCTCTAGGATGTATTTCCAGACAGAATTAATGTATTAAAATCTTTGATAATTTTTAAGCTCAGTGGTACTTTATAGTTGTTTTATGTAAATATTATGCCCCTTTACATGTTCATTTTTTATATTTTGAAATTCTAAATCTTTGTTCACTGGAGAAACCTTACCTTAGAATTCCGTTTTTATATTACCTAGGATTTAGCAAGTGTAAGTGAGGAAGAGCATTCTGCCTATGTATTTTATTCTTGGAACAAAACTAGAGAGATGTGTTTTAAGAGTGGTTCAGCCACATGATTCAAAGCCTAAGAGGATCTCACCCACTTTGTGAAAATTCAGATTCTGGTACCTCTGATCATTCTACATTGTGGGATGATTTTTAATATACTAAATACTAAAATGTGCCTGGCAGTTGGACACAAACATATACACATGCATGGTAAGTTTTTTGTTGTTTTGTTTTGTTTTCCGAGACAGGGTTTCTCTGTGTAGCCATGGGTGTCCTGGACTCGCCTTGTAGACCAGGCTGGCCTCGAACTCACAGAGCTCCACCTGGCTCTGCCTCTGAGTGCTGGGGTGACAGGCGTGCACCACATGATAGTTTTTAAGCATTGTAGGTGTGGCTTAATTATAACTTGTTTTTCCATTAGGTTCTTTTTCTATCTGGCCACAGTTTTGTCAACTGGTTTATTTTCTACTAGCATCAGTAACTTCAAGAACATTTACACGATTTCTAATTTCATCTCAGTAAATTATAATATAATTGGTTAGTCATAGTAATCATTTTGAATATATGTGTTTTGTATCAAATGTAAAATTTTAGAAATAGGTAACATTATACCAATTATTATGTGCTTACACCACCATTTTAGATACACTGACTAATAAAAATTTAGTTTGTGCTTTCCTTGTTTTCTTGTTAACTTTTATTAATTCTACCTTGACATTAAAAACAATGAAACAAAACCATAGAGTTGTTTTAATTCAATTCTTAGACTTAATCCTCTAATTGTCCTTTTCGTAAAAACAATGCTTACTTTAGATAATTATTACTAAATCATTTAGATTTCGAACACACTGATGACACCTTGGCTGTCAGTTCAGTTTCTCAGCACCGTTTTTTCTTTATGTGTTTCCTTGTGTTAGGCAGCCAGAAACCGCTGGCTTCAGAGACACTTTTTAAAATAATGATATTCAGAGTAGTTTCTTGCTTGTGATATGAAGGTTCTACTATAGCAAAAACATGACTAAGTATGCATGCATATAGGTGAGTAGGTATGCGACCATGTGTGTGTGTTGGTCTGTGAGTGTGTTTATGTGTATGAGGAGGTGCTGCTGTGAAGAAATGTTACTGGTTTCCTCCAGCTGTATACCTGCATTTCTTTCTCTGGTGTTCTACCCTACACTTGTGTGTGTGTGTGTGTGTGTGTGTGTGTGTGTACTGTGCCAACCATCACAGCTCCATATGTCCCCTAACTTACTCCTCTTCAAGATCTTTATGTTCTTTCTGTCTTTTTTCCTCCTTTTCCACATGAGCATGCACATGCACATATACATAGAGTGATGACTGCTAAGAATTAAATATAAACAGTGCAGTGTCTTTCATTTCAGTGTTGATGCATCTTCTTTCTTCACTTAAGATGCTTATGGTTTTATAGTACAGGTTGTTCTGATCCTGGCTCTTTTCTAACTCATTGTGAGGAACAATGGGAACCAGTTAAACTCCTAGATTGCAGAGTCTTCAACTTGATTCCAGATACATCATCTTGAATCCTATTAAAACATTGGGTTCTGATTCAGCTAGTGTATATGGGGAACTTTTGGAAGGTGTACAGTGATGCTTCTGTTTGTCTGAATCTGTTTGTTGAGTAGTTAACTTTGAAACTCAGATTCCCTGATAATGCATAATACCATTAATTTAGCATAAGAGTATTTGGGTTTAAAAGACAGTTCATTTACACATTAGCTATGAATTTTAAGATTTACAAGTAATTTTTTAAAACCGAATTTCCATATCTCCTTAGTTTTTCTGCACTTTGGATAATTTTTAACCCTAAGGATTTAAAAAGAAAATTATAATTATTTGATCTTCTGTTATATTCCTGCATACAACTTCTCAAATTTGTTTGCCAGTATAAACTACTGATGACATGAATTAATATTCGGTTTTTAGAATTAGATTTTATGGACTGCCATCACCCAGTGATGGTTGAATACTTTTTTGGGTGAAGGTGAAAGATGGGGAGGTAAGATATGTAATTGGGATCAGGGATGGAGGTCCTGGGGTAAATCTGAGAACTAAGCTATTTCATGGTATAGCTGCTATTCTTTGTAATTCCTATGGTTACTATGAGAAGACTCATGTTTAGTCATACCAAAATGAATTGTCTGCTGAAAGTGAGACAGTCACCCAATACACCTGGAGAAGCGCTTGGCCCTGCTATGCTTTCAATAAGATGTGTTTCATGTCTCTTAAATGAACCGAGCTACAGACTTTCCTTAATCAAACTTGGAAGGAATCTGCGATAGTGAGTCATTGTATCAGAACCTGCAGCATCATTTGATGATGCAGTCATTTCAGAAAGAGATCTTTGACCAAGCTCTGCATGTTGGAGCAGTCTGACAGGCAGATGCAGCCATCAACAACACACCCTTGTCTTTGAAGTACAACTATGGTTTACAGTATTCAAGAGAAGAATGATTGAACTACCAAATGTGACTGATACCTGAGGGAGGTAGCAGATGAGGGCACACATTTCTCCTGTAAACTTGGAGGAAAGAGAGTTGGAGGCTTTCTTTTTACTAGCAAGTGCTATGTATGCTTCAAGGTTAATTGTATTTTAATTTAGAACAAAAAATTATCCAGGAGGGTTTTTTTTTTACCTTTTCAAACCTCCTTTTAGAACTAGTACAACATTGAAGTTATATTTCCAATCTTATTTGTCTCTGTGATTTCAATGAATATAGATTACCTTTTCTTTAGTCAGCCCACACTTAAAAAGCTCATGTTTTGCCATAATACAGTAGAATTATTTGTAGTAATGCTACAAGTCTCTAAACGGCATGAACATTATCCTGCTGTTTTATTGTTTTATAATGTAAAAGTAAATGCAGGCATTAAGAAATGTGCAGTGCTGTCAGGCTCCTTGAGGATTTAAGAAAATTGCCCTAACTGTGGAAGAACTGAAAATAATCTTCTCAGGTCGCAGAGAGCAGTTGTTACAATACTGCCTGGCATTTGCTTCTTTTTTTTCCTCTAACCATAGTGGTGATTTGAGTCAATGCTGAGGAAACTCAGCTTTTATTTGATTTCAACAAACTGCTATTGCCTTGTAAGAATTACTTATAAAACACCATGGTTAAAAATAGGAAGGAAATAAAAGGCTCATTCTTCATTCTACCTAAGCCTAAACCACATATCTGTTTCTTGTAATTGTACAGCCAAGTTTCTTGATCCAATTTGCAAATTTGATATAATAGACACATATAGTGCATGTTAATCACATTGCTGTGAAATTATGTTATGTTGCAAGCTTGTCATAGAAATGAGGGGAACACAGAAGCAAAATCATTAAGCTAAACCCTTCCTCAGAAGTTCTTATATGTTCTGTATTTTCTGAATATAAAGGAATAGGCATTTCTTTTGTCCTATCTGTTTTAAAATATTTCCATTTAAATGCAGATTTTGATTTTCCATCTGGGACTAGGTAGGAGCCATTCCATTATACTACTAAGAGAGTAATCCACTTTAACACAACATTTCTCCCTAAAGGGATGGTCTTTTCTAGTCACAAGAAATTCTATTTCTCAGAATGATATTAACATTCATAATGTGGTGATTTTTATCTTGATTTGAAAGATGTTTCATTCTGACAGTAAAAAGGATTAGGAGAACATTGTTTGTGTCCTATGGTTAAAACATGGCCTTACCTTGCTTAAGATCAGGTACTAGTCATTTACAAAGTGGTTCGAGGTACATGTTTGATTCATGTTTTATCATATAAAAACCATAAGCCTAGTGAAATTGAAATCACTAGATTCATTAAATTGAATTCTTAAACATTGGGCTGTATAGTTTTGTTTTGTTAAATAAAACAAGCTATGTATTTAGAGATTTCTGAGCATGGTATGTTGCTTCTTTCTTTTATTTTTGTTATGTCCTTCAAGAAAGCCTTTGGGGTGAAGAAGATGCTTCTTACTCCTTTCAGGTTATAGATGTACTGATTTTGCCTCAGCCTCAAAATTATTAAAAGTTAAGATAGAGCGAGATTACCTTAACTAAATGGTATGTCTCGGGTAGAAGAAGGAAGACTCTGAAGGCCTTGCTCCTATTTGTTGGGCAAAGTTCTGGTGTGCAGAAAGTCGCTATCCAACTCTGAAGCACATTGGGACCCTCTTTGGGATGCCTGCCCTGTGCCCCTAGGCACACTGTCATTCAGCCTGCAGATTAATTACCCAGAGGCTGAGCAGCTCTCCTCAGCCTGCTGCTTTCAGTTTTAGGCCATTCTTAAGTTAGAAAATGCATGGTTTTAAAAACTTTGAGCAGTCAAGAAAGTGGATTTTTACTTTATTTTATTTTTGTTACTGTTGTTTTTTAAAGCAAAATAAGAGCACTTAACGACACTTTTTTGGAACAGCATTTTACACACAAGTATGAATTTATGTATTTTGTGTACATGTTTTTACTCATTGCATACACAAGTCATTTTAACAAATTTAAAATTTTAAAGCCCAACCAGTGTATGTGTGACATATAAAACCTTCAGAGAAGATTTTCTAATACCACACACATCCTTAACAATTCCTGATTAATGATTTACTAAATCATGTTGTCTAGAGAGCTCTTAATTGTTGCTTAATGTTAATAAATTGATGTCAGTAATTCAGAACTATATGGTGTGACTAAAATAATGTTTTAAATGAATGTACTTTTTAAAATTTTTAGTTGTTTGGTGCTTAAAAATTTTAATGCTAATCTTTACATAGTTGTTCCTAGAAATATTCACATACTCTTGAAATTCAGACATCTTTCTAGAAACTTCAACAACCAGCTTACCTGTATAGTGAGCTGCTATATTGATTACTGTGCCTATTCAAATTTTCACTAAGATTACGTCTTATCTTCACCATAAGATATTTCTATTCATATGTATATAAAATACCTTGACATGAAAATTTTTATATGATACAGTTTTGTTTAAATATGGTATTAAAAAGTGAACTAATATAGTTTGTCAATAAATCATCTTTGGGATAAGAACATTAAATTTATTTTCTGTATTTCAGGTTTTTTATAATTCTATGAAGTATCAGTAATTTATGGGTTATGTTAATAATCTCATTTTCTAAATATAGTTAAGGTAAATTCACAAAATAGAATTTGAACCTTAAAACTGAAACAAACAAGGAGCTAGCACAATGTAATAAAGGCATATTCTTGTTTAAAAATTTCAAGAGTGCAGAACACAGTTGTCTTTCCTACCCCAACCCTTTTTCTCTGGCACTGTCAGTTTTTTAGCACTGTCACTGGAATTTATTTTGTTGTAGTAAATAAAAGACAAGTCATTATTAAACAGATTTTGTGGTTAATTCAATGTATGATTACCCTTTGCCATAGGTACTTTTAAGGGCTTTTATCCAAAATAAAATTCATTAAAAATGCAATTAAAAAATCTATTGTTAATGACTGCTTGAGTGACTAGCTCATAATTGGCTCATTACAATAAAAAAGCAACTGTTTAAAAATGGTGACAATGAGCTACAGTACAGAGTGAACACTTCTTTGTGAAGCCCTCTGTGATCACAGGAGCCTGAAGGTGAAGCAGAAGCCTGCAAATCTGAGACTCCAGCAGAACTTTCTCTTTTACAGTACAGTGAGAGCAGGTCATGACCTAGCATGGTTTGTGCAGCCAGGGCCGTCTTATTTACAGTGTCCCGGGCTAGAGAGTAAACTTAGGTAATACAGTCCACTTAAAGGCTGGCATTCAGGCTCTTCTTTGTTTCCCTTCCCCAGAAATCTTTTCAGTTGACTTAAATTACAGAGTTGTAATCAGGAAATCTTTAGTTCTGTTGGGGCAGAGCTAACAAAGACAATATTGTCACACAAGTAGTCATTATTACCTGCCCCTTGTTAATGTAGGAAAGCATGCAGATACTGTTTTTTCAAACTCAGAATTTTTTTAAAAACATTCCCAGAGATTTATTTTTGTTTAGCTATTTTGGTGACTTAATAGTGGTATTAATTAATATTAATTACTTTTGATGTATTTTAAACCATGAGTACAAAGTAAGATAAAATATGAACTTAGGGGATGCAAAAAGAAAATTGACCTTTACGTGTTGAGCTTTTTCCTTATCTAATTCAAGTCTTATTTCTCATTTTGTGTTTTAGGCTTGCCAGTGATTTGACATATTATGTAAACTTTGCAATGTTAGATTTCAGCTGTTCCCTTTTACAGTATAAGATTATAAACCATTGAAAAGTATACATGAAAACGGCCACTAAATCTGTTCTTAGAATTCCACATATAAGACGGAAATCGTGAGTTCTAAAAATGGTTGAAAGGTCTTCTTTAATGAGCCCTGTATTCTCAAAATGCTTTTCCTGTTTGAGGCTAGAAAAACAGTAAAAGTTTAAAAGACTCGATGACTCCTGCCTTTGTTTAGTCTACAGCAGCAATATTAATGTTGCTTTGGTGTTTGGTGACTGGCTCTGGGGTAATTTTTCATTATCTGTATTAAATGTTGAATTGTTCTGAACTTTGAACTTGAGGCCATGATATATGTAAGTGCAGAGTGCAGGCAAGATGATGACATGCTGTCCGATAGAATTGTCAAGAGGCTGAGGCAGGAGCATATAGTGTTTGAGGACACTCCGACAGACAGACAGACAGACACACACACAAAATGGGCTTCCTTTAGATTAAGGTACTCAGCAGTTAGGCTTTGTTTTGTTTTAATTTAACTGAGCTCCTATATGTAGCTTAAAGTAGCCAATTGCTTCAGTACCACTCAGCTTTATACTGCCTTGCATTCCTCTCACCACCTGATTTTGAACCTTTGAAAAAGCCTTTTGAAGCATTTTTTTGTTTGTTCCTCCCCCAGACCAAAGAATAAAGAAGAAATGCCTGCAAAGGAAAAAAAAACGTTTCTAGCTTTGTGGAATTCACATTTGCTTGCTAGTTCTGATCTTTTTGAAAGATCTGCTTCTGCAGTTTGCTTTTACCACCCCAACCAAACTGGGCAGTGCCTTCTCACATTGGCAGTGGGGAGGCTGAGAGATGGAGCCCCTGAGTTGTAGCCCTATGGGATTTATGCGTGGAATAAACAAAGCAAACAAGGCACTTGGAAAGGGCCATCGTTGGTCCCAGTGCTTGTATTGTAGGCATGCACAAGCTGGTAAAGCTAAGAGGCTGTTGATTCTAACACTTTACTCAGATTCATGAGCATATTTTATAATATTTATAATATGGTGCTTGTTTGTCCACAAACCTTGTGCCTTGGAGACAAGCCTGACACTTTTTTTTTAACTTTCTTTTCTTTGCTATAGTTTGTAATTATTAAGTAGAGATTTCTTGTAGAGTATAGAGTTGTTTATTTGCTAGATCTTTTAAAAAGTAAGATGTATATCTTTATTCAGATTTAAGTAAAATTCATTCTATGTATTGCTACATTTTAGGCAAACTGGTTAGTTAAGGTTATGCTACCACATTGGCCATGTTCATATATCAGTTTATACCCGGGAATATGTTGGTTTTCACTGTTGAAGAAGAGATTCACCCTCTCTTTGATCAGAGGTTGAGTGACAGCCATCTTCAGGAATGCAATTTCAGCAGCAGTGAAGGAGCGAGCAGTTCCACTGGAACCCCCAGTTTAGACAACTAAGGACAGTAAGGCACTGCATTGTGGGCTAGAGTTCTCCTTCAAACCAGTGCTGTGGGAGTATAGAAGAGTGAGAGATTAGTTTTGACTTCAGGAAGTCACTTGGTGGGCAGTGAGGAAACACAGATGAGAAATGACTTCTCAAGAGAAGATGAATGACTTCTCCTAGTGGAACTGCATTTTTCATGGGACAGAAATGTTTCAAAGTATAGCACATACCTCTAAAATTTGTTGTGACTAGACTGTATATCTGCACAGGTAGGAAGTAAGGGTGGGAGTGAGATTGGACACTGTTGTAGAAAGCCACGAATGCCTCCTGAGGAGTCTGGGGACCTTTGATATATGCAACGTGGAGTCAGTGAAAGCTTGTAAGTTAAGCAGAGTTGGTAGATATAGGTTTTTCAGTAAAGCAGCTGAGCCATAGGGACAGAAGGATAGCAAACAGGAACCCTCAAATGGTTGAAATCCGGACTGCATATGTTGATGGTGGAGATCATCAACACATAATAAAATCAGAAAAATATGAGCAGGAAATCTCACACACCATGATGAATTTGGACTTGGTCATGTAACTGCTGTGCGATTTTGGCAAAATTACCTCTGTGCCTCAGCTTTCTCATCCAGAAAATAGAGGTAAAGCCACCCACTTTACAGAGCTGCTGTGCTAGTATAGTTCCATGAGGGTAAAGAGATTGTCCCCTGTGGAGTCCTGATACGGAGGAAGACAGGGCTAATCATTAGCTTTGTAAGATGAAAGAGCTTTAGATATGGTTATAAACTATGAAAGTGGAGGAGTTATTGAAGGTATTGATCAGAAACGAGAAAGCTGATTGAACAAGATCCAGAGGTTTTAGAAAAAATAAAATGAAAGTTCAGTCAGTGAACTAGCTCTGGGCAGAATGCGGTGAATTTAGAGATGAGAAACAGAAAAATAAGGGCTGGTCCATCTGACACCTGCAATTTTCCTCTCTCCCTGGAGGCAAGATGATTTACTGCAAATGAGTGAGGATGAGGAAAGTAAGGAATGAGATTGAAGGTTGCTAAACTACCCAAAGTCCGAGGGTTACTTGGATGAGGACCATTTTAACATTATAATTTCAGTTGCAGTAAATAGGAACTTGTGATTTCTGTGGTCTGTAAAGCCACTTTTTAGGAAGCACATTATGTATTTACTTATCACAGGTGTGCAGGGATAGATTTCATCAGTGAAGACATAAGTAATGATTTTCAGGAATCATGATGGACTAAGTGAAGTTTCTGCAAGGACAACTGTCTGAGTTAATTTTCTAGGTGGATAAAACAGGATTGAGAAACACCTGGGAAGCAAGCCTCTGGCCATGCTGATGAGGGACTATCCAGGGAGTTAGATAGCCTCTGGGCATGAGTACTGGAGATTACCTTAATGGTTAGGTTAATTGAGTTATGCCAACTGTGGCTGGCAATATCCTATGGATTGAGGTCCAAAACTGAATAAAAATGAGTAAGAGAAGTGTGCAGAAACCTTCTTCCTCTGCTTCCTGACTTTGATTCAAAGTGAGAAACTGCCACTATGGCTTCCCTGCTGCAGTGCGTGACAACCTGCAGCTGTGATACAGAAAGCAGTTTTTCTCCTTTGAGCTCCCTTTGTCCACGCATTTCAAGATAGCAACCGTAAAAATAAGATAATAACTTTTTAAACTTTAGAGAGGAGGATATAAAGTTAGTAGGAATTCAAATGAGTACACCTGTTTAAGGGTGACGTGTTCTGCGCAACAGACAAAACATAACACACTCATCTCATGCTAGTTCCATAAACTCTGTGATCAAAGACTCCCGTGCAGGACAGCGATGTTCAGAATCAAATGGATGAAGCCTCCTATGGCAATATTGATAACTGCACTAAATAGGAAGAGCTGCCTAGATTTACTCTTAAATGCATTAAAAACAAATATTTGCACAAATCTCTTTCAAATACTAATTTTTTAAATAATTTTCTATTGCTTAGTTTATTAAGCAGTTTTTCCGCTTTAATAATTGAGACATTTTATTAAAATACTCTAGCCAGGTTTTATTATTTTCTGTTTACAAAGGCTGTACCAACAACAAAGAGCTCATTATTGACTGTTCAGTTCATTGACAAATGGAGTACTCATCGTGCTGGTTCCTCAGTGGAGTCAATAAAACTCTGAGCAACAGGGTTTTGGTTGCCTGAAGGAACAGTGCCAAGGTGGTAGCACTTCAGAGATTATGGCTGCACTTCATTTTGTTTTCTCTTGCTTCTGGTAACAAAGCACGGTTTCATTGAATACTTCCTTTGTTTCTTATTTAACTTTTGGCTGAAAAAGAATCTGACATTTAGTAAATAGACAAGATCATCCTTCATATGGTCTTCTAACTTCAAAAATATTGCCCTTATGAACACTAAAATTTGTGATGTTTGAATCAGTGTGACAACCTGCTTTTGATATGACACTGCTCTTATATATTTAATTAATTGATGTACTTTAACTATACATATTCCTGGAATACAATATGAAATTTGGACACATATATACAAAGTGAAATGATAAAATTCATTCATCAATTTTGTTTTTTAAAATGTATATAGTTCAAATATATATATATATGTAATTTCAACATGCATACATGTATCTTTAAGAAATTTTAAATGCTCTCTTCTGTTTCTTTATACAGGTATAATGGATTGTTTTGAATTGTAGTTATCCTGCTGTGTGATAGAATGTGATACCTAATCCTCCTCCTGTAATTCTCTTTGGGTTCCCAATTAAACACCTTTATCCTTTCTCTAGCCTCTAGTGTCCATTATTCTGCCTTTTGCTCCTATATAACTGATTATTCTGCTCTCTTGTATCTGACCAAGAACATGCAGTTCATCTTTCTGTGTCTAGACCTTTCTCCCCATTAACCATATATTTCATGCCACAAATGACAAATCTCCATTCTTTTTATGGTTAAATAATATTCTACTGCAATGTGCCACTGTTACCTATGAACATACATGTATACAAACTCATAGGTATAGTCATGGGTATATAATGATGTAGTTCATGGTGCTAAACAAACCTGGCTGTGCAAACATTTCATTTGCTTTAGCTACATACCTTGGAATGGCATTGACAGATCACATGGTAGATTTAGTTTTTTGTTCTTAAGGCACCCTCATACTATTTTTCACATTCGCTGTAATAAATTACTTCACACCAATTCCATTTCAAGTTATTTTAGTCTTTTTTTTTATTAAAGTCATTCTAATTAAGGCACGATTTTCTTTTCTCCAATAACTAATGACACTAAGTGTTTTTATGTACTTGTTTACTGTTTATATATGTTAGAGAAATATCTACTCAAATCATCCCCACAATAATGGTCGTATCTTAATTAGAATCATAGAAGCTCAGATCAACATTAAAATTGAATATTAACTCACATAAATAGACATTCAGTAAGTCACCCACCCATGCTCTTGGGGTTTTTAATCTGTTGTGTTGAATAATTTTTCAGTTAAATATTAAAACATCATGATTCTAGGTCATTCAGCACAAAGCTTGAGTCAAATTATAAACATCTTCCAGCTAAATGATTAAAAGTGAACTGCATTTGGAGAGTGCTGGATTTGATCTTAAAGTAGATAGGTTAAGGTCAGAGTTGGGGCAACTTTGATAAATTGAGTAGTCTTTTTTTACTCTGGTTAGAAAAACTTTTAAAGTATAGCCACACATAAAAGCACGTGAATGAAATTAAAATCAGGATGGCATTCTACTCGTTTAATAAATATAATTATCTAGCATGGTAATTTATGATTTTGAAGTTTATTAATGAAGAAACAAGAATACATTCAAAATTTTATACAGAAATATTTGCTCTGTTTTAAAAAACCAACAAAAAACCCAGTAACATCTGAACTTAACTCAAATGAACAGAAGCTTCTAAAGGTTTAGTTTTAAGTAGGAAATTGAAGGTTATAATACTCAAGTTTTCTGTGAGATTTGTATATGATGGAAGATTACTAGGAGAATTTACATATATCATCAGTTGATCCTATGTTAGTGGCTTGGACACTAGAACCAAATGTCTAAGACTAAACATGTATGCTAACAGGAAGGCTTCGGGACCTTTGGTCCATTGCTTTCCTGCAAAGGCAAAGAACACACTATTAAGAGACATGGTTTTCAGCAGAAAATGATGTTAAGTGAAAGAAATTTTTAAATTCTTTGTTAAATGCTTTGCCATATTACTGTTACCAATTGTCACTATGGTATTAATGGAAATAACTTAACATATAGGAATACACAAGAAAAGAATGAAGGACATTCTGCTGAAATGAAAAAGTCATATGATGCTGAATTAAACCTAGGCATGTCTTACTTAATATTTTAAAAATTAGCTTTCACAGCTGGGCACTGTGATGCATGCCTATAAGCTTAGTACTCGGGGAGGCAGAGGCAGGCCGCACTCTATGAGTTCAAGGCCAGCCTGATTTACAAAGCAAGTTCAGGACAGTCAAGACTACACAGAAAAACCCTATCTCAAAAAAAAAGGAAGGAAGGAAGGAAGGGAGGGAGGGAGGGAGAGAGAAGGAGGGAGGGAGGGAGGGAGGGAGGGAGGGAGGGAGGGAGGGAGGGAGGGAGGGAGGAAGGAAGGAAAAATTAGCTTTCACAGAAGTCTATATTAGAACTTGGTTTGTAGCTTATTTCTAAGTGAAAAAATCTGTATAATATAGCACAGTTGAATGGGCATGGTGCTCTTTGGGCATCCTAGTTACTAAATGGATAAACAATATCAGGGAACAAAGCAATGAAAATTTATTTAGTCCATAGTCCACACTGCTTGTGTGTTGTATTAATCGATTAAGTTAGTATTTAAATCACAGAAAGCTTCCTGAAGTAATATGTACATGCTTCTACCAGCAACCGTAATCTTCTCCTTTTTCTTGATCACTAGATTTCGTTGCCAACAAATGCAGTTCTCAGGGAAAGGAATGAATATCAAATTGACTTGTGTTAGGATAAGCCCGTTGTTAGCGTCCAGAAAACATTGGCAAGGTGAGAACAGTTAGTTATCAATGACCTATTTATTGATTATTATATGCTCATAGAAAGTATATGACTAATGGCTTATAAAAAAAACAGGCAAACAAACAGAAAAAAAAAACAGCTCCTGATCAGTAGAGAGTGTCAGCATCCTTGGAAAAATCATTTCAGCATCATAGGGAGTGATTCAGGTTCTAATTATGTGATAGCATCTTCTATATTAATTATTCTGGAAATATTGAAAAGGGGGGGCTTGCTTAAACATTGGCTGAAAACATTGGTCATTTTGGTGGAAATTTCAAGCATAACCAAATAGTTTCTCAACAAGAAAGCAGGCAAGATCAGTCCACTTATTGGATTAGCGCTGAAATCTTATTCCAAGATTATGCCAGTGGCTTCTACTCACAGCATTTCAAGTGAAGTTAATAAGGCCTCCCCTGCTCCTCTTACTTGGGAACCCACTTGGAGACTGAGCGGCTTATGGACTAAATCTGAGCAGGGGTTCTCAGTATCCAAGTGAGTACCCTAGTAAGGAGAGCAGTGGCTGTCTCTGGCATGAACTCAGTGGCTGGCTCTTTGATCACCTCCCCTGGTGGTTGCAGTCTTGCCAGGCCACAGAGGAGGGCAATGCAGCCAATCCTGATGAGACCTGATAGGCTAGGGTCAGATAGAAAGGGAGGAGGACCTCCCATATCAGTGGACTAGGGGAGGGATATAACAGTAGAAGAGGGAGAGACAGTGGGACTGGGAGGAGATGAGGGAGGGGGGCTATACTGGGATACAAAGTGAATAAATTGTAATAAGTAATAAATAAATTAAAAAAGAATATATCATTATATGGAATCATACAGTGGAAAGCAAAAATATGAGTTAAAAACATAAGACCCAGTAAACAAATCAATACATTATTGGTAAAATGAAAAAAAAAAGAAAAGAAATTAATAAGGCAACAGGAACTGCACAAAAATATAGGTGGTTTGTGCTATTGCATTATATAACTGAAAAAAAAAGACAAATGTAGACTAATAGACCATTATTCGCTAGCTTTCTCACAAATAGCGACTTTTAGAACTTCCTATGCTAAGAGGAATAACTGGAAATGGCCAAACCATTTAAACAGTTTTGTTGCAGCCTTCAATTAAATACTAGAGTCAATATGCATGCATATATAAGATTCAAAATAACCCATCATGCTTTGAGAGCATTTATATATAATAATGACAGGACAGGTTGCCTAGGCTGCAGTATGAGATGATTTAATGGCATGGTTGAGTGTAGCCCCTCCTCTGAAGTCCAGGCTGAGTCAGTCTTACAGACTTGTGGGAGGCAGTAGCAACGTAAGAAGTGGAACTTATAGTGAGGTCCAAGTTTCTTGGGGGGATGCTCTTGCAGAGGATTGTACGAAGTTGGTCTCTTTTTTTCTTTTTCTCCCTTCGTGGATACCAGAAGGTGAATGGTTATAAAAACCAACCACTGTACACACACACTGCTTGCTGTCTCGCCACCATGGATACACAGTGGGGCTTCCTAACTATGGACTGAAACATCTAAAGCTCCGAGACAAGTCAACCTTACCTGTTTTAAAGCTAACTTATCTTGGGTATTTCTAACCATATCAGAAAGTCAACCAGTAGACTTGGTAGTACTAAAAATAGTTAAAACATGTGAGAAGTATCCATTGTTTGAAAGTATGAAGGATTGTTGAAGGGTGCTATTATATCTACTCCCAGTTTAGATTGTTTTATCCAAAAAAGGAAGAAGCAGATGTTTTCAGCTGGCAACCATTGCTTAGCTGCATTTCCTGGCAAGAAGAGAGACTTGGAATGGTGAAGGAAGGAGTAGAAGACTTCCAGATAGCCTTAAGCTTGTGCTTCAGTGGGATGTTGACAACCGATTCAAAGCTCTGTGTCTTAGGATAATGAAGAAATAAGTGAATTTAATATCTTTCCTCCAAGAAGTGATGTAATTTTTGTAACTGAAAGTAGAGAGAAAGGGGTGAAGAGACAGGGCAAAGAGAAACCAGGACCAGCATACACTTTCTTCTAAAAACAAATGGCACACAGCAGGGGGGATCTTGTCACTATGGTTGGAAATGTTTTAGACCATGATTCTCTGAAAGCTCATAGGCCTGAGAAATGGTTAGGGACATCACTTAAGAAGGTAATAAGAGTGCTGACATTTTATCTTGGAACTGGTACAGGACACTCTTGTCCAGAGAAGGGAAGGCAACAGTCAGTAGCGTACTAAAGATTCTCTTAATAATCTTAGATCTGCTCAATTATAGTCTTTTGTGGAGGTTTGCTTCTAAAATTGAAGAAGGATGATCATAGCTCAGTGACAGACTGTTTGACAGATGAAGGTATCAACACATGTCAGATACCATTCCTAAACTCTTTTAATGTTATGGTCTAGGAATTGTTTAAGTGTTTACTTCAGCAGCTTTACAGTGAATGAGATCAGTGACCTACACTTTGAATAACATCACTTTGTGCTTTTTTTTTTTTTTTATTGTTGTTGTTATTTTAAACTGGGATTTGAGGCTACCCTTTTCTTTCTTTCTTATTGTCATTTGATTGAAATTTGGAAGACTGATCAGGTCATCTTTTCTCATACTACCTGCAGAACAAAGAAACTGATTAGGCATAGTTTTTGTTGTTTATTTGTTTTGATATTTGCCTTGTTTTTTTTGAGTATTTGTTCGTTAACTAGCACTTCATTAGCCATACTACAGAATTTTGTTTCTCCATTTCCAGTGAAAATATGGCTATTTTAAAAAACAAACCCAAACAAATAAAACTTAAGGGAAACCTCCTGAGACAAGACTTAGTTGGTGCAAAAGACCATGCTTTAGAAACTAGCACTCATTAACCCTGCTGGATGATACTGTATTTTAATATCAATGTTTACAAAGTTTACAAAAATGTGTAAATAGTTGGGAATTTACTATTGAGAACCTATAAAGATTAAGCCTGTAGTACAAACGGAAGCTCAGTAATGCTCTTATGGTATTTTATGTTTGACTTTTATTATCTTTCACTTTATTCGTTTGACAAATGTTTGTTGAGGACTTATTGTATAATAAGCCCTCTGTTCATGAGTAGGAGTAAAAGGTAAAGAGATGCGATGTTTGTGAGCATCTGCTTAGAGTCTTGTAATTAATGTCTATGTTAATTACCAATTAATTACATAATTAGCCATGAGTGTCTACAGACATTAATCAACTAAACTATCTAACATAAAATTGCAGTCAAGAGAATTGATCTAACAAAAAAGTAGAAGCCATGAGAATGAGTTAAACAGCTCAAAAATTGCAGACACTTCTGGAAGTAGAGATTGGGCATGTGAGGTGGTTCTAGTCTGGTAACAGCTTAGAATCTACCAGCAAGTCATCTCTGTTTGAGAGGTGGGCCTGAACCCAGGTCTCTACCAGAGTAGAGAAGAGACTATTGTGAGTAGTCACAGATCAAGTAAAAAATTAGTGTGATTATGACATGTAGTGAAGCTAGGGCGGTATGTGAGCAAGCTGCAGAGGTAAGTAATGCTTGATGGCAGCTAAAATGATGGTTTTATTTTTAGATATTTACCAAGTACCAGAGACACGATTTTCTGTATATACTAATTCATTAAGAACCTTTGGATTAAACGTCATTGAAAACATGTGGCTCCTAATTGTATTTCATAGATGACATCATGAACGTTGAAACGTTCCTGTACAAGCTTCCAATAACCATTGTCTCTTCTCCAGAGGCACCTACTGTCCTGACTTCAATCCCCATCATTTATTTTAACATGTTCCTAGATTTTATGCAGTTAGACTCATAATGCTTATAAATTTTATGTTTGTTTCTTTTTATATATATATGTTTTGGGGGTTGGTCTGATGCTTGTATTTTGATGCCAATGACTGGCCCTAAAGATCTGGTTACTGCCTGGATAAAACTATCCTTGTGCTGTAAGGCCTAAGACATTATACGTGATTAGTTGATGAAAGGCCTAAAACCTGGGCAGGGCAGAATTGGGTAGGGGTAGGTGTGGGTAAGGTTCCTGGGGTTTGTGTTCAAGAGAGTCACAGGAAACAGACAGGAAGAGAGAAGGAAGGAAGATGCCACACTGGGTTATCATGGACAAGAAACCATGTGGGCTGGTAGGAAGGACTCCAATAAGGTCGTGGAAAGGCCCAGATGAAGAATATAAGCAAGTATTTATAAAATTATGGATGGAAGGTAGCCCAGGTAAGGGTGGTTAAGGCAGATGGCATTGTATGGAGGCTGGCAGTTGGATGGTGAGATTATTGAAACAATGTAGATAAAATATCTGCCCAACTCAAGGTAAATAAGGCAGTTATAAAATTTAACAGGTGTCTGTGCCTTATTAATTGTGATAGTGGGTTAAATAGTACTGCTGTAATAATTATAGGGCTAAAAAAATTACATTATTTAGCCTAACACCCATTTTTATTGCCAGCAACTTTTATAGTACTTCTACCTTTGCATGTAGAAATAATACACCCACTTTTACTGTCATGTAGTATTCCCATGTGTGAATACATTGATAACACATTGCTGTTCATTTGGACTTTTCCAGTTTGACGCTATTACAGAAACTATGCCTGTGAATATTTTTTATAAATCTCATAATAACATGTTAGTGTGTTCTTGTTTCTGTAACGTAAGATGCACAGGAGTCTGGGTCAAAGTGCGTGTGTTTGTAGAGATGGTGTAGGTACTACTATATAGTTTTCTAGAATAGTCAGAACAGTATGCATTGTCACCAGCCACAGAATTCCAGTTGTTCCATGGCCTAGTCAGGGCTTATCATTGCCAAATAATCATAGGATATGATTGTATGCAATTATTTACATTTTAATTTGCATTTTTCTGTTTGTTTATTCTCTGCGAAAGTCCCTTATCTAGAGTAAATATGAATTTCTTAAATTTCGTGAGAAATTTTTTTTTTTTTTTTTTTTTTGTCTCCTGGGTCTGTGAGCATGTCACTGCCTTGTCTATTCTTCTAAAACTCTAGCGCTATTGGATCAGAGTCCACACCTTTGTCCTCATTTTGCCTCCATTATCTGTTTGAAAGCCCTATCTTTGTATTCCTCATTTATCTCTCCTATCTTAATTCACCTTTCAGTGTGCAGAATTTCAATTTTGCATGGCCAACCAGAAGTAAAGAATTCACTCAAATTAGCTTTTTATGAGCTTCAGAATGCATTCATTCTGGGTAATGTGGTAGAATCTTGTGTGAATCCTCTCTGACCCACCACACCCCGAATTGTCTCTTTGTCCGCTATACCAACACTGTGTCTACTCTGCCTGTCTTCTGCCATGAGCAGCCATGCAGTGAGTGTACTTTGGTACTTGTATTCAAGTAGTCATGTTGTATTGCATGGCCTAAACCCCATGTAGTAACACTAGCATTTCAGAATCATATTTAATATTTGTCAATTTCTAGAATGGATAAACTTAACCAATACAACTCCTGACAATGCATGAAATGTTTTTCTCAGTACCTGACAATATTCTGTTTTACTTCTTTAGCTTCTTTTCTATAAAATTGTTTCTGTAATTATTATTTATTAATAATTGAAGCAGATGCCTGGGGTGGTTTGAATAGGTATGGTTTCCATAGTCTCATGTGTTTGAATGCTTGACCATAATGAGTGGCAGTATTAGAAGTGTGGCCTTATTGGAGGAAGTGTGCCACTATGGGGCAGGCTGTGAGGGCTCTTATGCTTAAGCTATGCCCAGTCTCCTTATGCTGCCTGCAGCTAAATCTTTAGCTCTTCTTCTGTATGATGCCATGTTTCCCACCATGAAATCTCTGAAACAGTAATCCAGCCCAATTACATATTTCTTTATAGCAGTTGTTGTGGTCGCGGTGTCTCTTCACAACAATGAAACACAAACTAAGACAATGCTTTTCTTGTTGTTTTTAAATAATTGTTTTTGTTTCTTTTACTTAAGTTTTAGGATTTCAACCACTACTTTTTTTTTTTTTTTTTTTTACTTTTCATGGGTATATGTTAATAAATAAGTAGATTAGTCTGGGAACTAGCCATTGTTTAAAATAAACTTTTTTGACCTAAGATTGCATAGCTTAGTGGTAGAACTCAAACTTAAATACAGGAGGCTACAGGTTTACGCCCAGTTCTATAATAAAACCTAAATAATAACATAGATTTCTGACTATGTTATTTTGTGGGGTGACATTTGCATATACTCCTGATAATACACACACTGTTTTTTTTTTTTTTAATACATTTAGGTATTTATTATAGCTAAGTTTTCTTGTGGCTGTGAATTTGTTTTGCAATCCAGAAAATTATCACAATGTGTTTCATTTTTATTGCAAATGAGAGAGTGTTGATCAGTAAGTATGAATGCAAGATGTGTAGACAAATAGCTTTAAGGTAGTGTGTTTTTTCCCTGATAGAAGACAAAACCATATCCCCTCTTAGGTAAAAGATAACACACTAAAAATCAGATTGAAGTATTTGTACATTTGGCTCCATCTTTTTAAGGTTCTATTGTATGCACAGTAAGCCAGAATAAAGATATTATTTCTCTGCATGCCTTTGCTCTAATGTTATATTGTAGTTCCAAGATGACTTGAGAGCCACCTGCTAGAGTTCAGATCCCAGTACCATATGGTTCTTAGAAATTGAATGTTCTTTAAAAAGTTCTTTAAAAAGAACCCTCTTCTTCAATTTTTTTATAATTTTTATTTTTTTATATTAATCACAGGTTATTTACTTTGTATCCCAGCCTTAGCCCTCTCCCTAATTCCCTCCCAATCCCACCTTCCCTCTCTCATCTCTTCCCTGCATCTTTCCAAGTCCACTGATAAGGGAGGTCCTCCTCCCCTTCCATCTGACCCTAGCTTATCAGTTATCTTCAGGACTGGCTGCATTGTCCTCCTCTATGGCCTAGCAAAGCTGCTTCTCCCTTGGGGGGTGGGGGTCAAAGAGCCAGCCATTGAGTTCATGTCAGAAATAGTCCTTGTTTCCCTTACTAGGGTACCCACTTGGATACTGAGCTACCATGAGCTACATCCGAGCAGGGATTCTAGGTTATATCCATATATAGTCCTTGGTTAGAGAAACAGTCTCATAGAGGACCCCTGTGCCCTGATATATTTGGTTCTTGTGGAGCTCCTGTCCTGTCCAGGTCCTACTAACTCCCCCTTCTTTCATATGATTCCCTGCACTCTGCCAAAGGTTTGATTATGAGTCTCAGCATCTGCTTTGATACGTAGAGTCTTTCAGAGGCCCTCTGCAATAAACTTCTTTACTGTTACATGTTTTCTTCTACTTCGAGTGTCCATCTCATTTATCTTTCTAAGTGAGGATTGATCATCTTACTCCGGGTCCTCTTTCTTGTTTATCTTCTTTAGGTGTACAGATTTTAGTATGTTTATCCTATCTTACAGGTCTAGTACCCACTTATAAGTGAATATATACTGTGTGTGTCTTTCTGCTTCTAGGGTACCTCACTCAGGATGATCTTTTCTAGATCCCACAAATTGCCTGCAAATTTCATGCTTTCCTTGTTTTTCATTGCTGAGTAGTATTCCATTGTGTAAAAGTACCACAATTTCTGTATCCATTCCTCTGTTGATGGACATCTGGGTTGTTTCCAGGTTCTGGCTATTACAAATAAAGCTGCTATAAACATGGTTGAGCAAATGTCCTTGTTGTGTACTTGAGCATCTTTTGGATATATGCCTAGGAGTGGTATAGCTGGATCTTGAGGAAGCAGTATTCCTAATTGTCTGAGAAAGAGCCAGATTGATTTTCAAAGAGGTTGTACAAGTTTACATTCCCACCAGCAGTGGAGGAGGGTTCCCTTTTCTCCCCAACCTCTCCTGCATGTGTTGTCACCTGAGTTTTTGATCTTAGACATTCTTATAGGTGTAAAGTGAAATCTCAGGATCGTTTTGATTTGATCTCTCTAATGGCTAAGGACGTTGAGCATCTCTTTTGATTTGTTAATAAAAAATAAAAGAATATGCCTCATATATGCAAAATGCTTTATAGAATGTGCTTACTAACAATTTGATGATTGCTGGCAATGCTTCCAAATCCAGAATGATCTCTCAGTTGTGAGTGCCAGAAATCATCCTTTTAAGGAGAAAATATTTCTGACTCTTAGGAAATTCAATTCCCAAAGATCACTGTGACCCACAAAGAAGAAAGGAACATCAGTGAATTAAATTCCAGCATGTGATAGATAAGTTTTCATTTAATAGCTGATAGATGTTCTAATATGTGCCCAGAAAGCACATATCTGGAAAATATTAGCATTTAATATGATAAACTGTATGGAACATTGCCCTTCCCACTGTGAGTGGACAGAATCTAATTCTTTGAAAGCCTAAGTACAATATAAAGTAAAGAAAAAAAAAAAAAGAATTTGGCCATCCTCTACCCTATCCCTATGAGCTGGACGCCATCCCTATCCTGCCCCTTGAGCTGCCCAGTCTCTACTTTTTAGACTTGGATGAAAATCTGTATCAGCTCTTTGGAGAGAAGAAGCATTGCCTCACTGGCTGTCAGTCATTCAGACTGATTCCTTGTCTTCATTTGTTCCTGGCTTTTAGATAGTAAATTATGGAATTTTTCAGTCCCTGTTATCATGCAAGCCAGTATCCTATAGTAAATTATTTTATATGCCTGTATTAATATAGCATATGTGAATATGCACAGACATAGATTTATATTTATAGAGACTTATGCATATATGGACATACATACATTCTTGTCTAGAAAAATTTTAATATTATGATCTTATAGTTGATGTTGATTGTGACAAGTCAGATGACTAATTGAAAATTACACTGAAGAATAGTTCAGTTTGCTTTAGGAAACTACTTAAGTGGTCTGTTTTGTTACTTTTTCTGGGATAGTGGTTCTTAGCTTACTTAAAGCTGTGACTCTTTAATACCGTTCATTTTGTGGTGACCCCAACCATAAAATTGTTTTCATTGCTACTCCATAACTGTAATTTGCTACTGTTACAAATCATAATATAAAATCTGTTTTCTGATCATCTTAGGGAACCCTAGTAAAACAGGTCATTTGTTCCCCAACAGGGTTTCAACCCATATGTTGAGAATCAGTGGTCTAGGTAGCTAGCTAATTTTATTTGCTCTTTGCTAGGTACTATATGAATATACTACATTAACTTTTTTTGCCTATTTTCATGTGGCCTTTTGTAAGTCTTCAACTCTTGAAAATTGTGGTATGTGTGTGTGTGTGTCTTTAAATTTCCTATGCAAGCCTAGATAGCACAATGTGTTTAAGCAATGTGACTTTCGTCAGACATTACATTCTTCCAGATATGTTTTTCCAAATGGAAAGATGGTTCAACGTTTTCTATTATTATTTTAGATGAAATGTTCTGCAATATGTTGTTGCTATCATACTGAAGTAAACACTGTATGCTTAAGTCTCCCCGGGACCTTCATGAAAATGAGATGCATATCTCAGGAGGCTATCTCAAAGAGGAGAAATTCCGAATAAAACAGCATGAATGAAGCAGCACACATGAATTTATTACAAGAATATATTCTTTTGTATAATCCTAGATGTAAAGAAAATGAGATGTTGCTACAACAGATTGCTATCACTATGTAGCTTTGTGTGGTCACATATGGCTTGAAAACATTGTAGTTCATAATTGTTCCTTTTTTTGGTCAAATAGACTTAAGGAATTTTGTGTTGCACTGAGGGAGTATAGCACATTTGTGCCTCTTGCGCCCTTTCTTATTGAATCTACGGCAAGCCTTTTTCTTTATAGCACATTTGTGCCTCTTGCGCCCTTTCTTACCGAATCTTCGGCCTTTTTCTTTATAGCGCATTTGTGCCTCTTGCGCCCTTTCTTACCGAATCTTCGGCCTTTTTCTTTATAGCGCATTTGCGCCTCTTGCGCCCTTTCTTACCGAATCTTCGGCCTTTTTCTTTATAGCGCATTTGCGCCTCTTGCGCCCTTTCTTACCGAATCTTCGGCCTTTTTCTTTATAGCGCATTTGCGCCTCTTGCGCCCTTTCTTACCGAATCTTCGGCCTTTTTCTTTATAGCGCATTTGCGCCTCTTGCGCCCTTTCTTACCGAATCTTCGGCCTTTTTCTTTATAGCGCATTTGCGCCTCTTGCGCCCTTTCTTACCGAATCTTCGGCCTTTTTCTTTATAGCGCATTTGTGCCTCTTGCGCCCTTTCTTACCGAATCTTCGGCCTTTTTCTTTATAACTAACAATTCAGCTATTCTCTTCTGCCCTGCTCCCTCCCCAGTGGAGTAGGAGCCACAGGGCTCTCAGACTTTACTGCTAAGCGAAGTGCAAATTAGGACAAAGACTGACATGCAGTTGAAAAAGCACCAGTGAGCCTGGTATAGACTGAGGCTGAGTAAGGAGATAATTACTCAAATCATCTTCTTTTAGCCCTGGGCTCTTTTCTTTAAGTTTGGGTGCCCCTTCTGCGTAAAGGGCTTTCCTTCTGGGCTTAGGTATTTTCAGAAGTTTTCTTAAAGTTTATTTTCCAAAAATGCCTTTGCTACTTTTTTCAGTGATAGTCATTATTAGTCTTTTTAACTCAAAAAAAGAAAATGTGTGTGTATGTGTATGTACCTGCGCATGCTCATGAGTGCATGCATGCTCACACATGTACTTTCCATTTTTATGTTATGTTGAGGAGATAGTTGCAAATACTTTTGCTGCATAGATATTTTTCTGACTACTTAAAGTTTCAATATGAGTAAAATGAAATTTTCTTCTCTGCACATTTTCAGAAAATAAGTTTAGCCAATGGTCTAATAAATATTTTATATATACAAAATTCTTCCTTTAAGTAATGTATTAATTGGACTCTCTGTGCAGGTGCCATGACAAAGTTAATCTAGTTCAAGATTTTAGGTGATGATGAGAATAAGGATTGATGATGTTGACGGTGATGGTGATGATGATGATGATGAATATTAATTTGTATTTTGTGAAGCTGGATCTCTTTTACCACAGATAGGCCTTGAATTGTGCATGAGGCAGAGGATGGCTTTGAACTCCTGATCATCCTGCCTCCACCTACCACATGCTGGCATTACAGGCATGTTCCACTAAACCCAGCTTAAATATATATGTGTGTGTGTGTGTGTGTGTGTGTTAAAAGCTAGACAGAATTTTATTAATGTGAGATCTGGCATTAGATCTTTTCTTTTTTTCATCAACTGTGTTTCTTTTTGCTGATCTCTCCCGTTTTATTTGAATAGTCTGGCTTTCTCAGATATTTAGATGAAATGGAAGAAAACACAGCTGCCCTATGCTTTCCAAGACTTTGTATCCTTTAAAAGTCTGTCTTAGACTCACTTAGTTCCTTAGTTCCAGTTTCAGATACCTGTAAAATAGACTACTGCTATTGTCGCTGATACTTACTGGCTGTGTGACTTTAAACAATCGATTTGACTTTTGTATGCTTCAGCTTGTGCATCTTTATGACTGATATAATTTCATGTCTAGCATAGAGGAGTGTTTTAAGAATTAAATAACAACAGATGAGAAAAAGGAATGATGAAGACATTCATCTGTAAGCAAGACAAGGGGTCTTAGCAAAAATCAGTAGTCCAGCAAAATGAACTCAGAATCCTGAAGGTCTTTGAGAAGATCCATTTCTGTAGCTATGCCCCCTCAGAACCCGCCACTCTCCATCAAGCAATTCATAAGGAGTTGGAATCTACCCATGGTTACTTGAGATTAGATCTTATTTTAGTGAGCCTCCAGCTAGGGTCTGTTAGGTGTATAGACTTCCTTGTCATTTCTGAAACGGCAAACAATATAGTGCAATGTCTGCTTACGTAGCACTTACCTCGGATTAAGTATATATAAATACCCAAGATGTGTTTTTACATATGTGGGAGCATATGTATAATTTGTATAGAAACACTAAGCTATACAAAAATATTTCAGCATCTCAGTATTTCTACCTAAAGGGGTCATGCATCTATATTTAGTCAGTCTTGGTCTATATCTCACGTTAGGGAACCATGAGTTTGCTTTCTTTTGTAGAGATTTCCCTTTTCTGAACATTTCAAGTAAATGAGCTCTCCCAATGCAGAGTACTTTACCTGACATCTTTAGGTCTAGTGTTTTTAGAGTCCGTGCTTGCTGTACACACAGTACTCTTTTTCTTCCTGATGCATTTTGTTAAACAGACTTATTTATTATTTTTTTCTGTCCATTTACCAGTTAGTGAACAATTAAATCATTTTCAGTTGTGCTTTCTGTAAATAATTCTATGAATATTTACATAAAGTATATGGAATTTTTGTTGTTTTTAGATAGAAAACATATGAAACTGTTCGTTATACTCTGGTAAATTTCTACTTCAATCCTTAAGGAATTGTCAGACTTTTAAAATGTGGTTTATTGTTTTGAAATTCTTTTTACAATATTTTTTTTCAGATTTAGTTTTATTTTATGTAAGTGTTTTGCCTGAATATGTGTTGTGTACCTTACACATACCAGGTCCCAAAATAGATCAGAAGAGGGCTTGTAACCCCTGGAACTGAAGATAGAGATGGATGCTGGAAAGTGAACTTGGGTCCTCTGTAGGAGTAGCAAGTGCACTTAACCACTAAGCTATCTCTCTGACCACTCCCACTTTAAATTCTTAACCTTTGGAGGGTGACAGATGTACTTTCCCAATCAGCAACATGTATAGTTAACGTCCTTGAGAATAAACATGGACGTGCAGTTTCAATCTGCTATCATTTCTGAGTATATTTTCTTATACATATTACCCATTATATTTTTAGTGGAATATCTATTGAAATTTTTGCTCGGTTTTGAGTCTCTAGTATTCTTATATTCCATACATGAAAGTTCTTTATGTAGGTATTCCTTGACTTGTGATAGGGTTATAACCAGATAAACCCATCAAGTTGAAAATATCTTGAAAGGAATGTATTTAAAGCACTACCTCCTAAGAATCTTAAAACTCTTTAATTTTCTATAACAAGTGCTCTGTAAATGCTATTGTTTTAAAAGGAAAAACCACAGAAAAATCAAAATGTTTTCCAATAGTCATCTACTTTAGGTGGGACATTGTTTTCCCTAATGTGGCTATAAACTTGGTATCTTAAATATGGCCTAAGGGTAAAATTTAAAATTTCTAGGATTAACTTTTCCTCATGAACTCCCCACTCCCACTGTATGCACATAAACATTTAAGTTTTTGTTTTTTAATTAAGTTTTTTAAATATTTATTTGGTTGGTTGGTTGGTTTTGGTTTTTGGAGGCAAGGTTTCTCTGTGAAAACTTGACAGTCCCAGACTCACTTTGTAGACCTCAAACTCAAAGAGATCCACCTGCCTCTGCCTCCCAGAGTTCTGGGATTACAGGCATATGCCACAGTGCCAGGCCAAGGTTTATTTTTAGTGCAAGTTTAATACTGATTTATTTCAATTGTTGCATGCCAAATTAAATTTTATCATCTTAGTTCTTAGAGGAAAATTATGTTAAATTATAAAGAAAAGAAATTGTTTCTCACAGTTCTGGAGGATGGAACACTGGCGATCAGTGTGCCAGCATCTGGTAAAGCCTTTCATCCTCTGAGACTCAGTTGAGGGCCTTAGACAAGAGAGAATATGAGAGAGGAAGAAGTACAGGGATCCGCCTGTTTTAGCCACTCCCAAGGGAATGGCTTCCCAACACCTTTCCGTTAAATTTAGTTTGTTAAATTCAAAACCATACCAACTTTTTGGGGGGAGATATATTGAAGAAGGTATAGTGTATAAAATCCAGTAGTAAATATGTTATTTAAATAAGTGACCTCATTTTTCTTTGGCCTAATTTTTTAAAGTGTGTGTGTGTGTGTGTGTGTGTGTGTGTGTGTGTGTGTGTGTGTGTAAATCCCTGAAACTGAAATTTCAGGTAGTTGTAAGCCTCCTGATATGAACAGAACTCCAGTCTGCTGCAAAGGCAGCAAGTGTTCTTAACCACCAACCCGTTTCTTCTGCCCTTTGGCTAATTTGAAAGGACAGCCATAATATTATTATTATAGTAAAACTGAAATACTTTAGGTAACTTTTTGATGGAAATTTAAAATTGTTCCTTCTACGTATAGTTTGCAAGACTGACAAATCACTGCTTTTTATTTGGATAACCTGTTGACACAAGAATAGCTGGAAAGTGCCTGCTTTTGTAGCCACCCCATGACAGTGGCTTTCCAACACCCTTACGGTTTATGAGGAGACAGCCTTGTGACTGTTACTGTGAGGGATGCAGGTGTCAAGGGGAGCACTGGTCACTAACGCCCATGTTGTGTGAGAAGACCACAAAGGCTAGTGGCAGTCTGAAGCTACTACTTCTTGACCAGTTTGATTTCCATCCCTTAACCCAAAAACAGCTTTTAAGTTACTGCTTAATGAACTCAGATTTACAGAAGTCTTAATGAAGTATTCATTCAGCTTTAATCAAGGTTAGTCCTTCCTTAATAGATCACCATTTGCCAAAGCATTTCCTAAAAAGAATACTGCTCAAAATAGATAAGAAAGGAGCATCACTTTCTCTGCATCTCAGAGACCTCCTGACTAAAAGCTGACCTCAGTGGGTCTGTGTTAAAGCCCTCAGTGTGATGGGCATCAAAACTCTTATGTCGCAGTCGTCCATATCCACCCCTGGGAAGTAAGGTGAAAGAGGTGGACTTCCTGAGTTACCGTGAATACCCAGTGTTTGTGTGTACTCAAAAGCGCAGGGTTCTCCTCTGTCACTGGTCTTCATACTTCAAGTTGCACTTGATGAAGAGTAATGAGAGTCTTGTCACAGCTGAAATGTTATCTGATCCTAATAGAGCAGAATAAAGATGGTGGGGTATTAATTTGAAACTTTCTTTGTCCGAGGGCTTAGAATTTCTGTTCTGCTTTTTAAATTGATTGTTCATAGCTTCTGCCCATTATGTCTTTCAAAGATAATTTTCTATTCTTTTCAGATTTAGTTAGTTCCTTGCAGTGGAAACTGATATATCAGTTTATAAAATAGCTGTCTTTTATACTGCTTAGAACAGTATATTTATAGTTAAAGCAATCTTAATTAGGAATCTGTGAATGCTCTGAAAAATTGTAATATTCTCTGAAAGTTTAAGGGTTTTTCAAAATCTGGAATTATAGCAGAGCCTTTTCAACCCTCTTACTAAAAGTCAGCACTTACTTTGGTATTGCACATTGTCTTAGCTAGTAAAACCACAAATGATTCATTGTTCATTGTTACAGATTAAAACAATCTTAATTAACATGAAGTTTTTGCTGAGGTTATTGTCTATCCCAGATATAAAAGAAAACTGATAAAATTATACATGGTTCATTTGAGGCACTCTGCAAAACTGCAGATTCATGGCCTTGAATCCTTATGTACCTTTCTTCAACAAACCACAAAGTACTGGTCTTTATTGTCTAAATATTGAATCAGCCTAGTGAAAGAAGTGTTGCTCTGAAGTTCTTTTACAGGGAAATCCCTCTGATAAGGCCATTTAAGAGTCCCACATTCTAAATATATTCTATACTTTTCACTTTTTTATATTGAATCATTCATATATATTTATATATACATATGTATGCTATGTGCATGTTTATGCAAGTATATGTATAAAATAATCTTAGTCTTTCTCTTTGTTACATATATTCTTAAAATGTAAGAGGTAATTTAGATGTTGAACATAACATTTTTCTCAGACATTGCTTCATTGGTAGGCAACACTGTTTAGTTCTAGGCTTATCAGTAACCTTTGTACATAATGTGATATTGTCTGAATGTCTTACTTTGTTCAGCCTTCCCTGGCGCTGATGAAGCCTAAGGCTGCTGTTTCTTTGAGTTACTGATAATTTTTTTATCTGATTAACTGACACATTTAGTTGAAATCAGACACAGCCCTTAGGCTGGGCATGGATTTAATTTAAAAAGTATCAAAGGTTTACTCTGTGTGCTATTTAATCATCATGTTTATCAGGCAAAGAGAAATTACCGGAAGGACCATAGGGAGAGGGTTATCTTAAGGAGCAGTAGCTTGGGAAATTGATAATGGCTACAAGGTAATTTACTGCTAACTTTTACATTCATTAATATAACATTTCCCGCTAATAATTACAGTGTATGTAATATACTAATTAAATTGAAAGCATTATCACTAATTTTCTTTTTGCTGAACCCCCAAAGATAGCTGGATAAGAAGTGAGAATGTAAAATTGAAGAAAGCACATGTAGTCACACCAATTTAAACAGTTGGAGAGTTGGACAGATAAAATATTTTTAGAGATGGAAAATGAAACACTACAAGTCTTTAGGAGAATTCATGGTAGGCTGTGACAAGGAAATGAAATTTCCAAATGAATGAAATCACTATATACTATAGGTTTGTAAAATATTACACTGGTCTGACCTGTAATAGTCATACATCTACCAGAAGCTAATGCGTCACTACCTTTGGTGAGGATAATGACACCACTCTAATGAATGAATATGCCTCCCTGGTGGAGTACACTGAGGCTGTGGGCCTTTGCAGTACTCTTGCTTTTTATTTGGCTCTTAACACTGAAACATAATTCACATTCTACTTGAAAACCTCATGCTATGTAACAAAGCATAGTATCCAAATTAATATTTAAGAGAAAACTATCTCCCTCAAAGATTTCTTAACAAAACAGTAACAAATAATCTATAAGGGGATATATTTCAAGTTTCATATAATTCAAACAATAAATGTTGCATGCTGATGTATGGTTATATATAATTGTACATTTTAATCTGGCAGTAAGCCTCCAGGGTTTTCTCCTACTTTCATTAATGATATGCATAGGATATAATAAAATCTAAAATAATATAATCGTTTTTGCTTTGTGAAACATAAAACCCATAATTGAGAAGTCTTATCTTCATGGATATAATAACTATTGTGCAATTTGCTAAATGCCTTTTACCATAAATCACAAAAAGCATTTCTCTTATTTTGTTTATTGAAAGTCATGTTGTTCTCATTCTTAGGACTGAAAAGTTTAGTAGTTTCCATGGAAAGGAATATTCAATATTAGAATAATAGATAGTAAAAGAATCTTAAACCCCTTATTTTCCACTGAGGACACTGAAATCTAAAAAATTTAGACATACTGGCAAATCTTCCATGACTAGTTATCATTATCAAAAATCTAGATCAGTCAAGACAATTTATTGCATTTGTAGATTTTATAAAGTATTCATAATTTGAATTGCCTGTTTATTTTAAAGCATTTAGTTGAAAATTAGTAAACTTTAATTATATAAAATATTTTGTTTTATTCTATATAGTTTGTATCCACTCACAGAAATATTTGCAATACTACTTTTTATCATTAAAGATATATTCACATATTTTAATCCAGCTACTTAAGGCTAGAAACCATGACTTATATTGCTTTTTTTATATTCTGCTTATTTTAATTTTGTTGGTGTTTCTCTATTTGCTCTTGTGGATAAATACATATATGTACATATTTATGCCACCTGTGGAAGTTTGAGGACAACCCAGGATGTTATTTTTCGGGAGCCTCCTAATTTTGTTTGAGACAGGATGTCTTATTGACCTGGAAGATCACAGAGCAGGCTAGGCTTCCTGCCTACAGAGCTCTAGGAATCTATCTGTCTGTCCTTGTCTCTCATCTCATCATTAGGGATTACAAGAATAGACCACCACAGAAGGCTTTTTACATTGGTTCTGGAGATTTAAACTGAGGTCTTCACATTCCCAGGGCACACATTTTGCTGAGTGAGCCATCTTGCAGCACCCTGCTACAATTTTTTGTTGATATTTACAGTTACTTTTTCTTGGCCGTTTTAAACCTCACTTGTTCGCTTTCTTATTCTTTTCACCTAGTCTTTTCTACATTAATTTTTTAGTCTGTCTAATAACTCATGTAATGATGGTAAAGTTTCAATGTAACTAGCCATATACAAAGTCCTTTAATGCAGCACCAAAATTTCATTTCTTCAGTAATTGAAACAGAAAGTCTGGTTTTCCATATTGACAACAAAATATTACAAGCTTACCCCCAAAGCAACGTAATTCTTTAACTGGCATGAGCTGGTTGGCTGGTCATTTTGTCAATACTTGGTCTTGATAGAAGTTAGAAAAATTTAATAAGAAGTTGGGAAAATTAATTTCTACAGTTCAGAGGACCTTAAGATACATTGATATACGCAGCTTCTGTAGTGGTTTGAAAGAAAATGGAACCCATAAACTTATATATTTGAATTTTCGGTCCCCAGTTGGTAGAAATATTTGGGAAGTATTGAGAAGTTTGTCTTTGTTGGAAAATGTGTGTTTTTGTGGGTGGGCTTGGAAGTTTCAGAAGCCCAAGCCATTTCCCGGCTCCTTTTCTTTCTTTCTTTCTTTCTTTCTTTCTTTCTTTCTTTCTTTCTTTCTTTCTTTCATTACAGATACAATTATATTATAATCTCAAAAAGTAAAAGAAAAATAAGTTTTGAAAATGATAATGCTAGATCTTGAGATGAGTAATAGAGCATGTATTCCACATTATGTATCTCCCCTAGCCCACTGATAGGGGAGGTCCTCCTCCCTTACTATCTGACCCTCGCCTATCAGGTCTCATCAGGACTGTCTGGATCCTCTTTCTCTGTGGTCTAGTTAGGGCACCTCACCAGGGGCAGGTGATCAAAAACTGGCCACTGAGTCCATGTCAGAGACAATCTCTGTTCCCCTTACTAGGGATCCCATGTAGAGACTTAACTGTCATGGGCTACATTTGAGCAGGGGGTCTAGGTTCTCTCTATGCATGGTCCTTGGTTGATTCATCAGTTTCTGCAGGACCCCCTGAGCACAGCTTTTTTGGCTGTGTTGGTCTCCTTGTGGAGCTTCTGTCCCATCTAGGTCTTTCTATCTCCCTTTCTTCCATAAGATTCTCTGCACTCTTCCCAAAGTTTGGCTATGAGTCTCAGCATTTGCTTAGATACGCTGATGGGTATCCAAGTCTTTCAGAGGGCCCCTGTGGAAAGCACCTGTCCTGTTCTTTGTCTTCTTCTACTTCTAATATCTATCTTCTTTGCCCTTCTGAGTGAGGATTAGGCCTCATCTTTAGGGTTCTCCTTGTTGTTTAGCTTCTTTAGGTATACAGATTTTAGTATGTTTATCCTATATTATATGGCTGATATTCATTTATAAGTGAGCATATGCCATGTGTGTCTTTCTGCATCTGGGTTACCTCACTCAGGATGATCTTTTCTAGTTCCCATCATTTGCCTGCAAAGTTCATTATTTCTTTGTTTTTCATTGCTGAAAAGTATTTCATTGTGTAAATGTACAATTTCTGTATTTATTCTTCAGTTGAGGGATATCTAGGTTGTTTCTAGATTCTGGCTATTACGAATAAAGCTGCTAAGAACATGGTTGAACAAATATCCCTGTTATATGGTTGAACATCTTTCCACTGTATGCCCAGGAGTGTATAGCTGGATCTTGAGGTAGAATTATTCCTTATTTTCTGAAAAAGTGCCAGTTTCTCAATTTCATATGGGAAAACAAAAAACCCAGAATAGCTAAAGCAGTCCTGTAGAATAAAAGATCTTCTGGAGGTATCTCAATCCCTGATCTCAAGCTGTACTTTAGGGCAATAGTAATAAAAGCGGCATGGTATTGGCATAGAAACAGACTGGTTGATTAATAGGATCAAATCTAAGATCCAGAAATAAACCCAAACATCTACGGACACTTGATTATTGACAAAGAAGACAAAAATCATACAGTGGAAAAAAGATAGCCTCTTCAACAAATGGTTCTGGTCTAACTGGATGTCTGCATGTAGAAAAATGCAAATAGATCCATATTTATCACCCTGAGAGAGTACTAATATCTAGAATATATAAAGAACTCAAGAAGTCAAACACCAACAAACCAAGTAATCCAATTAAAAAAGGGGGTACAGAGCTAAACAGAGAATTCTCATGAAAAACAGAGGAATATCGAATGGCAAAGAAACACTTTAAAAAATGCTCAACATCCATTCTCATCTGGGAAATGCAAATCAAAACAACCCTGAGATTCCACCTCACACACATCAGAATGGCCAAGATCAGAACTCAAGCTGAAGAGGATGTGTAGAAAGGGGAACCCTCCTCCACTGCTGGTGGGAATGTAAACTTGTACAACTGAAGTGGCTTTTGTCAGGTACACCTGTCACAGCAATATGACAAGTAAGTAACAGAGGAGCTTCTTCAAATCATTAACCCTAAAGTACTATACCCTGTCAACAAAAATGCCTTGGGCCTTAAAAAAGAAAAGCACCTACAATTCTACCCTTCTGTTCAATTGGATAATGTAAAGAATGTTTGGGCTCAGGTGATGTCCCACTATCACAAAAGAAGCAAAAGTAAAATAATGTATTGTCGGTTTCTAGATGGAAGTAATTGGCAAATTATTTTTATCTTCTGCAATTTCTTTGTCATTTAATTTTCAGCCTTAACAACTTTTCCCATATTTAATTGAGAACTCTCACAAAAGGAGATGATAATACAGCAAATTAGTGACCTAATAATATTCCATCTTGAGTTCAGCGTTTAATGGGACAGTGCCAGATGGTGAAATTTTTTTCCATACTAGAATGTTGCTATTGATCATGCAAAGAAAAATAATAATTTTTTAACTTAGAAAATATTTTTATGAAGTTTATTTGGGAATTCTATGTGTCTCATTTAGAAGTATTTCATTTAATTGGTATGCTTCTGTAGGTATCTATTTATCTAGACTAAATGAAGAATGAGCAGTTTAAAGAAAAAAACAAATAGTACTTCCTCAGCCATATTAATATCTGTTTTAGTTACCTAGGCTGCAGAGCATCATTGACATTCATAAGAGTTTCTTACTCAATAATACTGTTACCAGAAGTCCAAATATTGCCACTTAGAGGATAACGCAAGAGTCTGTCTTTAATGAATGATTCATACTAACAAAGTTAGAATGCCTTTCAGATGAAAAACACTTTACATTCAGTAGATCATTTTTTTTTCCCAACAGACAAGAACTCATTAACAGAATAATACTGGTAACAGGCATTTTTCAAAGAAAATAATATCTCTGATAAATACAAAATGCCTATCTTCTCATCTGTAGAATAAGTAGGCCTCACTCTCATTTATAAAACTGGACAGCTTGTTTCCAGGCTAGGACTTTCATGAGCCAAATATTCAGCACTGAGACAAGTGAACATTAATGAACAAAATCTTAACTTGGTTTTAGATTTCTACTTTTAAACCTGTATTATTCTCAATTTAAGATTATCACTGCTCCTGTGTGATCACCTGCCTTCATCTCTGTCTAGAGCTTTGTTTGTGAATAAGGACACACAGCATTAGCTACCATTCACAGAAGGATCCACTTCTAGCCTTGAATGTAAATATTCTTCATATACCCTTTTAAACAATATTTAACAATTCTTGAGGATTAGGTTATAACCCTGAATGAACAGATCTATGTTTATACTTCTCTCCAAGCTTAAAATAGCTCTAATGCTATTTTAAGAGTCTACAATTTGCTTAATATAGAAGGCTTGGCAGCAGCTACTAAATGGAGCCTGACAATTAGATATGTTCAGATTTGGTAGCAGATAAGTTATTTATACTTTTACAGCCAGATTAAAAAAAAAAAGTCTTTGGGGTGTGTGTATATATATATATATATATCATGTTAAGGAAGATACAGGATAGCAGTTGACAATTCTGACTGCTTTGTATTTGCAGTACAATTTTTATCTTTAAAAGTAAATATCCCTGAGTTAGATAAGATGGTACATGCCTATAATCCCAGCATCTTGGAGATGGAAGATCAGGAGGAGCTTGAGGGCATCATGAGATACATGAGCCTTTGCCTCAAGAAACCGAAATTAGATGAATAAGTAGTTCATGATGTTATTGTCTGTCAAGATAGTCCTTATTTGTAGTCCTTTAGGCTCTACATAGACATGTCACACAGTCTAGGATAACCCCTGTATTCATTACCACAAAATTTTAATTTCCAATGATACCCTTTGATATGTTTAAATGTTTCTCTAGTCTGAATATAGTATAAGGCACACTCAGACTTTTAAAATTGGTTTTTGGTAAACAAGTGAATAATTTTACCTCCCAAGTTACCAGGACATAGATGGTTAGGGAGTCTTGGGGATAGTGAGAGGAAAGAGAAAAGGACCTGGAAGTTTCAGGAGCTCCACAGGAAAAACAACAAAGCCAACTAACCAGGACCCAGAGGGGCTTGCTAAGACTAAAGCATCAAACAAGGACCATGCCTGAACTGCACCTAGGCCCTCTACAAATATGTAGCAGATGGTAGCTTAGGCTTCAAGTGGGTACTGTAGTAAGGGAAGTGGGCACTGCATCAGACAGTGACAGCTTTATATCACTTTCTCCTGGCAGGACTGCCTTGACAGGCCCCAGACGAATAGGACAAATTCAACCCCTGATGCAACTTGATGAGCTAGGCTGGATGGGAAAGGGAGCTCCTCTTTTCTATGGAAAAGGGCAGGGGGAGGGGATAGGGAGAGAGGATGGGACTGGTAGGGGAGGAAGGAAGGGACTACAAGGATGTAAAATGAATAAAATAAGTAAATGATAAAATAAATAAATAAAATATAATTTGAGACAAAAAATGAAAAGAAATATATTCCATGAAAGTAGCTGTATACCAGTTATATGAGGATATTCATTAAATTTATATTGTACATATAATTTGAACAAAGGCTAGAAAATCCTAAAATTCCAAATAACAGGAATAGTTGAATGAATCATAGTATACTATGAAGAGAAAAATCAATAGTCATTAAAAATGTATTTTCTGAAGATATAAAGATATAAAACTATTTACGATACAAACCTAGGTAAATGAAATATGCATAGAATCAAAAACATAGAAATATATAGCCACAGAAAAAGAAACAAAAATACATCATAAGATAATAATTATTTCCCAATATCACCATTTCATTTTTGCTGTTTTATTGTATACTTCCTCAAACATCACATTATTGTTTTCTTAATCAATTGGGAAATTACTCAAAATACACACACATACACACACACATACACACACACACACACATACACACACACACACACACCTCTTATTCTGTCTTGGTAATTTGGAAGTTATGCAGTTGCCATACCCTTATCAGCTTTGAATGTTCTTTATATTGTAAAACATAAGTATTTATTTTATAAAATTTGTTTAGTTTCAACTTTTATTTTTAAGAAGTCTTGGCATCATTTGTATGTATTCTCTTAAAATTTCATATTGTTATAATTTTGTCATTTTTCCCTACTGGTTTGTTAACCTATGTTTCACTGACTTAAAACAAAGATCTATCTATCTTATGTGTTACATAATATTATCTTTTTTAGTTTTGTTGTAGGTGGTTGTAGAAGTATAGAAACACTAATTTTTCATGGCCAATTTTATTAAATTATAGTCATCTACTGATTCACATTTATGTAGGCTTTTCTTGGGTAAAAGCCACAGTGATACCTTTTTTCAAAGAACTGCAAACAAACATGTGAGGGGCAAATCCATAAATAGGTGGTGTTTAATTTCAGGTAGTATGAAAAAGAAAATGGGCAGGATAGAAAGGAGTAACAAAGGAAAGAGCAGATGAAAAAGTCAGAGTAGGCCTTGAGTACTCCCATTGGGATGAGTTGGGTGGACCAGTAATGCAGTGCTGGCTGGTGAGGTCACAAGGATTGGCACCAGAACAAATAGTCTTGCACAGATGAAAACCCTCTGGACTACAGCACTAACCCCACTAGGCAAGATGTGCTCACTGATGTAACGGCAGAATGTGTGTTATAAGAGCGAACAAGAGCTCCTTGATTGGTTTTGAGGACTGCTTTGTAAAAAAGAACTCTTCCTGGTCCTGCTTACCTACTTAAAAACACGTGGCAGAAGAGATCCAAGATATGTAATGCAAAAAGAACAACATGGTAGAAGGGGCAGGAAGAATGTAAGAGTCAGAAATTGAGGGGTGCGTATGAAATGCTGTCTTTGGGCATGATATAGTAGTGTAATCATGATCTCACAGCAATTATAGATAGCTGTCAGCAACAGGCCTGCATAAAACTAGGCATGTCAGCAATCAGTTTTAGATGAAGGAAAAACCCATGATTGTGTCTCATTGTTGAATTATTGGCTTTTTATTCCCCAGATAAGAGCAGTCAAGGGTTAGTGACTGAGCCCAGTTAACGTTTTCTTCAGATAACAGTCAGGGGTAGATTTGATCCTTTAAGGTCTCTTTTGCCTAGTTTAAAGTTACATTCAGAATGCATAAGGATATAGAAGAACTTGTAACTACTTCTCAAATTTTCAGTACTGTTATAAAATGGTGTTAAAACTGGCCTAGAGTTGAGTGTACAGGATTATAGAACACTGTTGAGAAATGACAATGAGCAGTAGTGCTTAAGCCCAGGAAGCTGAATTATTTCAGTCAAATCAAGAAAGAGGTGAGACTTTTGAGGTACTTGGGGAGAAGAGGAGGAAGAAGAGTTGTTCTTGACAGACAAAAATAGTAGCCCAAGTAACTTTGAAGTAGTAACGTTGATAACAATTGTGATAATGAAGGAAGGAAACTTTTACTTGGTGTGACAAAGTGCTAACCTTCACAATAACCTGGAATACAGGGTTTATGATCATCTTTCTCTGTGGTCTGGTAAGGCTGCTCCCCCCACAGGGGAAGGTGATCAAAGAGCCAGCCACTGAATTCATGTCAGAGACAGTCCCAGTTCCCCTTACTAGGGGATCCACTTGGATACTAAGCTGCCAGGGCTAGAAAGGAAAGGATGAAAAGGGGGAAAGGCCTTAAGAGGTCGGGAGGAGAAGAAGGTAATAGAATACAGGAAATCACCTCCAATCCCTGCACAGATTTTATATATAATATATATATATATATTAAAGGATATATATATATATCTGTTTCATTGTGTATTAGGGTAGAACTTCAGAGATATGTAACAGGAAAAGAACTAAAATGTTGATCTTTTGGTACCTTCACTAGTATATAATCTATTAATAAGGAACACAATGCCTTGATTTTTATAAAGAATACAATGACCTATGAAAAGAAAATGTTGAGGAAAATTAAAGAAAGGTTAAAACCCTGTGTCCTCACAAAGTTGCTGATAGAGTAAAATAAAGAAAATAGCTCTTTTCCTGCAATGTTATCTGACAGAAATAATCATTTGGGGGGGCAGTTTGGGAAGATTTTTTTGTATTATTTTTATGGGTATGTTTTAAATTTCCATTATTTCCAAAGGCAGAATAAATTCCTGTTTCATATTTCTTTGTTTATTTACTATGGTATCTTTTTGGACACATTGTTATTGCAGCATGTCAGGTTTATTTCAGTGTGCCTAGAAGCATGATTTATTTACTGTGAAATACTTATTACTGCTATTGTCAAGTTGTACTACTTGACAATATTACCGATGTATTACCAATGAGGACATCTCTCTGAAGTGATTTCTTCTGTCAGTCTTATACAGAGATGGATTTTCTCTTAAATGTATTCAGAGAGTTTCTACCCAGGATATTATTGGTAATTATCCCTAGTAACTCCCTTTATATCTGTATTACAGATGACATTCCCTGGTTCATATCTGTGGTGTATATTGTTCCTCCCTTGGTTAAGAACATTACACTTATTTACATATTTTAGACCTGTTCTTTTAAATTCCTAAATTGTCTTTATACTTGGTTTACCTTTACCTTTTGATCCATCCTACCTTTGGGCCATCTGCAAACAAGATCATATGTGAATTTACATTCTCCTTCATTTCCTTTATGAATGTACTGGGCAAAGTCTTTAACCCATGGGCCCCTGCTGGTATCCTCAGCTGTGACTGTACTGACGTGATTCCTTCTGCCTGTGTTATAATTCTCTATATGGAATACTAGGCAATACCTCTGTGCTGCTCATCTTTTTACCAAAAATCTAGATTAAAGCCATGTGTGGTATATCTGAATATATATATGTGTGGTACTAATGTGAAAATTATTGAAATTATTCAATCTGGGGAAATATTGTCCCTGAAAAAATTTTCATAGGAGTTTCTATTGAATGTCAGTGTTGTTAAATATATAAATGTAAAAAAACATTTTGGAACTGCTTCTAGGTCTGTCTCCAGGAAAGTAGGTCTGTAGTTAAAGTTTAAGTAAAAGAATGATTACTTCTCTTGCCACTGGGTAGATGATTAAAATATATGTACAGATAATTTTTTTCTAAATGTGTATTTGCAGAAAATTATTTTGAGTCAATGGTGGCTCCTTAGATGGTATGCAATTCATGTGTAATTTTCAACATGGGATACAAACTGCAAGCCTATCCTTTAATTTATATTTTTTTCTTTTATTTTCAGGAAAAAGAAGAAATAGAAGGGGTATCAGTAGGTGCTATACTTTCTGATTATCAACGTGTGCGAGTAGAAAATGTGTAAGAGAACATCAATTTGTCTAATAATTTTTAGAGTTTGTGCTGAGAATGTGCAAGGCTAGAATTATAATCCCAGATTCCTTGTAAAGTAAAAGACATTGTTTATGAATAAAAATAAATAATTGTACATAAATCATAAGCAGATATGTTATCCATGCTCTATAGATCTAAACATACATCCAATTAACAAAAGCCGTATTTTTTTTTCTTTGAGAAACTCATATGAGTACACAACTAGATATTATCATGATCCCACTATCTCCCCTTGCCTCCTCTCTTCTGGACTCAGCAAGTCCCCGACAGGACTTCATGTCCTCATCCTGCCGCCCTTCCTCCTCTACTCTTCAGGAGCACTTAGTGTGAATAGTATTCTCTGTTTGAGTCTAAATAGCGTTTTCTGCATGCACGTGGGTCTGTGCTCATACACTGGAGCATGAGCAACTTCTCAGTGCCAGCATCCATGGGCAAGCCAAGTCATTCTTACAATTTAAATGTAAGTGCAATATATAAATAAGTAATATTTTCATTTTCATCAGCAAACCAGTTGTTCTAAAACCTGCCAAACTGTCTCAAAGCAGTTAAGACTCTTTTGTCTCCTCTCACCTCGGCATTTATGGGATTCTGATAGGCTTGTAAAGTGTGAGAGCATCACATTTCTGTCTACACACTATGTCTTTCCCGATTTGCCAACCTATAGAAGTATTAAAAATGGGAATAATTATTAACTGGCATTGGTATACATTTTGTCATTGATTTCTAAGCTTAAAGCCTTATGAATATTGATATTTTTAATATTCCTCGAGATTTAATTTATGTTTGTCCATAGACCATGAAAATTAAGAATGCAAGGCATTTGTACATTTTTTGTTTTTCTCTGTATGTGTGTGTGTGTTTGTGTGTGAACGTGTGCATCCCATGGCACATATATGGAGTTCAAAGGAAAACTTATGGGAGTTGTTTCTCTCCTTCCACAATGGGTTTTCCAGAATTGAACTCGAACAGCAAGTCTAATGCTTTTATCCTATAAATATCTCTCTGGCACCACATGGCATTTAAAAAAAAAAAAGAAAGGAGGAGGAGGACATTTTAAATGTTAAAATCCTTGAAAGAAGCATTATGTTTAAAATTAAGTTGCTGGGGACCCTGAAACTGAATACAACCATATCATTTGTTTTTGTTTTTTTTTTCTTTTTTTGTGTTTTATTTTGTTTTGTTTTCTTCTTCTTCTTTTTACTTTGTAGATGTAAACGGCTTAATCTCCAGCCTTTAGCTTACCTTTGGCAGAGAAACCAGGAAGATTTGCTCAGAGAGATGATAGCATCTAACATTGAGGCCATTATCATCAAAGTAGCAGCTTTGGGTATGTAACCAAAATTTCAAACAATTGTCTACTACCCCATAGGTAATCACAGGCTACTAATATGCACAGAAGAAAGGTTGATGTTTGTATATAAACATGTGGAGTCACAATTGAAGTAAACACTCTGTGTTAGAGATGGAGAGAGAATTTCAAAATAGCTGTTTGCATGTTTGCCAAAGGGAGTAATAGTGAGCATCTCAAGTATTTGCTTGATGATTAAAACTGATATGGTTTTCTAAGTTCCTGTCTAATTTGAAATTAGGTTACTTTAAACAGAAAATATAGGAATTATTGTGTGTCTTCGTTTAAGTATGTGCTTCTCAGGGGGGAAATAGAGGTGTTCAGTTAATGGTTTTAAGCCTTTGAATAAAGAATACAGCCAAATTAATTATTTGCCATTTATGTGTAAGTAACAAAAGTTAACATTTATAGCATGTGATTTCTGTTAACTACCTTTAAGTGTGCAGGTGTGACATTTATTCTACCAAACACTATTGAAGGAAACTTTACTGAGGGTTCACAGTTCCTTTAAATATATAGAAGCATCTATATGATACAGTATAGGTTTCTAAGCCACTGTCATCCATTAAAATAGTCTGAAAAAAAACTTAGCAAATAAAATTTTTATGGTAAAAAAAAAAATCCATCTTCTGCAGAATGGTTTCATGATAGAAAATCTCAGTGCTACATGGACATGTAAAATATGTTACCAATAAGTATCTTGTATAATCTGGTTGTCTATATTTACTACTCTTCTATTGCTGCAATAAACCCAATGATGAAAAGCAACCTATGGAAGAAACAGTACAAATTGATAAGAGCTCATAATGGAGGGAAAGCATGGCAGCAAATGGCAGGCATGTCAGCAGGAGCCAGGAACTGAGAGAGCATGTGAAGAAACAGAACAAAGGGGAAGTGGGGAATTTCTATAACCATCAAAGCACAACCCACCCCCAAACCAGGCTTCCACCAGCAAGAACCCATCTCTGGAAGGGTCTAAGGTATATCCCCCAACCCAAGCAGCACCTCCATCGGGGCGGGGGGGGGGGGACGGACGGACAAGTATTTAAGTATCTGATCTTATGAGGGATATTTCTCATTCAAACCACCACTTCCTGGTCCCCAAGGGATTGTGGCCACTTCATAATACAAAATGTGTTTAGTCAGCTTCAAAAGTCCCCATAGTTTTTCAGGCTCAACACTGTTTAGTCCAAAGTCCCTCAAGACTCCCAGTAATCTCTTAATTGTAACCACTGATAAAAATAAAAAGAGCAAATTTTATACATCCAGCATGAAATGACAATGGAAACATTTTACCATCCCAAAAGGGTGCAGTCAGAAAAGCCTGGCCCAAAGCAAGATTGAAACAACTCCTGTCACTCTTTGGCTGGTAATTAAGGGCTCAACGGTTCTGCCTCTTCAGCTTTGCTGCCTGAAATAGTATCTGACACATACCAGTTTTAATATTAACAATGTCTTACATAAAGGATTTTCTTTCTCCTGTCATTTAAACAACTGTTTTGCAATGAATTTTTAAAAATCTAGCTTTTTAGAAATACTTGTTTTTGATTGTATGTCAATGAGATTGAATGCAAACATTCTTGTTACATCATACATGTTTTTTTGGTTGGTTTTTCTTATTTTAATTAATTTGTTTTTTATTCGCTTTACATCCTAGTTGTTGCCCCATCCCTTCTCGCCTCCAGGTCCCACACTCCCTCCCATTTGCCCCCTCACCTCTTCCTCAGAAGAGGGGAGCCCCTTTCCCAGCCCCACCCCCCTTCAAGTTGCATCAGGACTGAATGTGTGCTCTTCCCCTGTGGCCTGGCAAGGCAGTCCTTCCAGGGAGTCTGTGTCCAATACAGTACCCACGTCCCTTACTAGATGACCCACATGAAGCCTAAGCTGCCCATCTGCTATATCTTTGTAGAGAGCATAGGTCCAGTTCATGCATGGACCTTGATTGATGCCTCAGTCTCAGCAAACCCCTCTGGGCCCTGCTTAGTTAGCTCTGTTAGTTAGGTCTTCTTGTGGATCTCTTTTCACCTCTAGGTCCTTTTTTCTTTCCTCCCACTTTTCCACAAGACTCTCTAAGCATCACCCAGTGTTTGGCTATGAGTCTCAGCATCTGTTTTGAGGCTCTGCTGGATAGTTCTCTTAGAGAACAACTCTGTTAGGCTCCTGTCTGCAAACTTAGCTGAGTATCATTCATAGTGTCAGGGGTTGGCATTCTCTCATAGTGTGGGTCTTTGGTTGGGCCAGACATTGGTTGGACATTTACTTAATCACTGCTCTGTCTGCTCTGTCTTTATCCCTGCTCATCTTGTAGGCAGGATAAATTTAGGGTTGAAGTTTTTATGGGTGTTGACGTTCCTCTTCCTCTACTAGAAGGCAAATCTTGTTAGGTGTCCTCTTCAGTCTCTATGGCCCTGCTACTAGGAGTCACTGCTTGAATGCCCCTCATATCCTCCCAGGGACCTACCCTGACCTAGGTCTCCAGCATGTCACTGAGATACCCCACCCTCTGTTTTTCTTTTTTCTGTAGGCCTTCTTGCCCTCTGTTTCCCAAGGTCTGTTCTCCATCCTCTTAACTCTCTGTGCCCTCTCCTACCTTATTCCATCTCTTCAACCACTACCTCTGTCTATTCTATCTGCCCTTCCAAGTGAGACTTATGGATTCTCCTTGGATTATTTTATATCCCAATTGTAGCCCCCTCCCTTTTCTCCTCCCAGTCCCACCCTCCTTCCCTCTTCCCTCCTATCCTATTACCGTAATACACTGAAAGGGGAGTTCTCCTTCCCTGCCATCTGTCCATAGCTTATCAAGTCTCATCAGGACTGCCTGGATCCTCTTCCTCTGTGGCCTGGCAAAGCTGCATTGCCAGGGGGAAGTGATCAACAAGCAGGCAACTGAGTTCATGGCAGAGGGAGCTCTGCTCCCTTTACTCGGGAACCTACATGGAGAGTGAGTTGCCTGTCAGCTATATCTGAGCAGGGGGTCTAGGTTCCGTTTAATTTTTAAACGTTTTTAAGAAAAGGAAAGAACCTAGGGTTTCATACGTGATAGGCTAGTACCCTGAGTCATACCCTCATACTAGATTTGTGATGTTTTATAAATGGAAGCATGCTGTATTGTCCACTGTATCTGTGACTTCTTTGACTCAAAATGTTGTTTATGAGAGTCATCCACACTTTGGAGACAGTAGTATTGTATCCAGCAATGGTACCACTCCAAGATGATACTCCATTGTAACAATATAATTTAACTCTCCTAGTAGTTGATACTGTACTAGCAGTTTCCAGTTTGCCACTATTACAGCAGTGCTGCTCTGAACACATGCAATCATCTAGTATATCCTCAGTCATATACACAGAGCATCCTGTTCTCAAGAAGCCCTGGTTTCTTGGTTACTTGTTTATATGTCTACATGTGTGTCTCATGCATCAGTTCTTTACTATATTTGATATCAGATTTTGGACTGTATTAGAACTATACTAATTCTGTATTCTACCTATATTTCTTTTCTTCTTTAATAAAATGATTCTGATTTTGAAGGACACAAAATAGGTACCATTATTAGAAAATCAAATTACTGGTGAGAAATGAGGCCAATTGTCTGTTGTTTTACACCTTTCAGTCTTTCTATTAACTGTAATAAACTCCTTAGAACTCATATAATCTCTTGTAAATGTGTTAATTGCAAACTTGTGGAAAAAATTAATTCTAAAAATTACTGACAATACTTACTAGAGGGGAAGTCCTTATCTGGACTGCTTTTATCAGAATACATTTTGATGTTAATAAGGGCTAGGGAGATCCCAGCCAGAGAGAAAGTACAAGAGCAGTTTGGCCCATCACCGGAAGTTTTTCTACTTGCTGAAAGACACATATGCAAAGTAACAGTATATATTCTTGAAAGCATGTATAGGTGTATGCATAGCTTCCTCCCAATTCAGCAATTTAAGACCTTAGCTTTGTGTCTACATAAAGAGTCTTTATCCATTAAGTTAAAGTAACTAATTGATCATGAGAAAAACCAAGTCCGTTTAAGGGTTAGTTAGATGAATCAGCTAAAGACATAGTGCCAAGACCCTACTGGGAAGGGCTCTGATATTGGGATGTGAGAATGAAGTGATGAGGGAGAATGCAAGCACACTTATGTATCTTTCCCATTTCACAAGTGTGTCTTACACAATCACTTACGCACCTCCTCTGGGAAGAGGGAATCTTAATTGAAGAAATGCTTTGCAGGATTGGGCTGTAGGCAATTCAGTCATAATTAATGGCTGAGAGGGTAGGGCCCAGCTCACTGTGGATGGTAGCACCCCAGGGTCAGTGTTCTTGAGTTGTTTAAGAAAGCAGGCTGAGCAAGTCGTGGGAGCAAGTTAGTAAGCAGTACTCCTCCAATCCCTCTGCCTATGTTTTTGCATCCACGTCCCTGCTTTGAGTTTCTGCACTGAATTCCCAGGATGATGAACTGCAAGCTGTGAAATGAAATGAACCTTTTCCTCCCCAAAGTCATCAATAGGACTTTGAACTAAAACATGGAGATCTAGTCCTAAGTTTAAAGTTGCACTAGAAACATAGGCTACTGTTATCACTGAACAAAAACACAGCAAGTCAATACCATTAGCCAAAAACATGTTTTCCATTTTAATTTCATTTTAACGTTACACCAATAGGTAACAAGGCTTGTGGAAGGCAGTGGTATTAAAATCTGCTCAAATGCATCTGCAGTATATTTTCTTAAAAACATGTATAAGTAAATGCATACCTTCCTCCCAAGTCAGTAATTAAAGACCTTTCTGTAAACACAAAGCTAGGTGTCCTGTGAGTCTTTATCAAGCAAATCCTGTAGTATCATCTAAGGAGACTATTATTAAGGCCACTGTTTTTACTGGCCCTATGACTTAATAATGCATCTACTGAGCCAGGAAGCCTAATTATAGAGGAAAGAGTATCTGTCAAAATAGGTAATAAATGGGACTATGAGGAATTCTAAGAGATGTAAAGGGACGTACAAGGGAATTATAGTTATGTGAAGGGGTGGAAACATGTGACCCTATATGCTGCAAAGAATGAAATAGATAAACATAGAGGTGCCACCTAAAAGTAGCAGTGTTACCAGATGATTCCTCTGTTTGGGGTGTCTTACTGTGGTAATTCAGAACCTGTAGCTCCCAGTCAGTTCTTGGTCTAGTTACTATTCTGCTCATTTTAGTGATAACAGTGTTACTAATGAATTATGTATGTGTACATTCTGAATAGTAGAGGCTTTGTACTCTATGAGTTTGAGTCAAAAGAATATATTGCTAACGAATCTACATGAGCAGAGCAGAAATCAGGTATCTATTGTCTGCACAGCTTAATTTTCAAGTATAGAATATCGATGCTATTTATCTAAGACAGTGATTCTCAACCTTCCTAATGCTATGACCCTTTAATACAGCTCCTTATGTTGTGATGACCTCAACCATAAAATTATTTTGTTGCTACTTCATAACTAATTTTGCTACTTTCATGTATCATAATGTAAATATTCGATATACAGGGTATCTGATATATTGCCCTGTGGGGTCACAACCCACAGGTTGAGAATCACTGAATTCTAAGAGGTTTAGAAGACCTACCTCAAGGAATATGTATTTGATTTGACACAAAATGAAGAGGTTCTACTAATACCTCTTCCATGGAATTCTAAAAACAATTTTAAGAAAAATGTATAATATGCTCAAGGAGATATATCAATGCTGCAACAGAGATAACACTATACAACAGATCTCACACAAGTGATAAATATATTACTTGTGATATTTGTGGTAGATTTGAAAGGCCATCTTACAGTAACAGACAGAAAGACAGAGCAAGACAGACAGACAGAGCAAGAAAGATAGTAAAAAAAAAAAAGCAATCTGCAGTCATTGGATTTTTTTCTATTTTTCTATTTTTATTTTTATTAATTACAGTTTACTCACTTTGTATCCCCCCTGTAGCTCCCTCCTTCCTCCCTTCCCAACCCTACCCTCCTTCCCTCTTCTCCACCCATTCCCCTCCCCCAGTCCAATGATAGGGGAGGTCTTCCTCTCTTTCCTTCTGATTCTAGTATATCAGGTCTCATCAGGAGTGACTGCATTGTCTTCCTCTGTGGCCTGGTAAGGCTGCTCCCCCTCAGGGGGAGGTGATCAAAGAGCAGACCAGTTCATGTCAGAGACAGACCCTGTTTCCCTTACTATGAAACCCACTTGGACACTGAACTGCCATGGGCTATGTCTGGGAGGGGTTCTAGGTTATCTCCATGAATAGTCCTTGTTTGGAGTATCAGTCTCAGAATAGAGCCCTGTGCCCAGATTTTTTGGTTCTGTTGGTCTCCTTGTGGAGCTCCTATCCTCTCCAGGTCTTACTACCTCCGCTTTCTTTCATAAGATTCCCTGCACTCTTCCCAAAGTTTGGCTATAAGTTTCAGTATCTGCTTTGATAGCCTGCAGGGTAGAGCCTTTCAGATGCCCTCTGTGGTAGGCTCCTGTCCTGTTCCCTGTTTTCTCCCTTTTCTGATGTCCATCCTCCTTGCCTTTATGAATGGGGATTGAGTATCTTAGCCAGAGTCCTCCTTTTAAAGGGTACGTATGTCACATAGGGAAAATATACAACTTACAGGGACAATAGAAATGTGTCCCATTTGGCTGTGGTGGGTGACAACATGGCTTCTGATGCTGAGTCCCCAAGGTCAGGTTGGAGAAGTGCCTGATTTCTAACAATACCACATAGCCATCATTAGAATATTTTTAATGTGCAAACCATTTGTCCAAATTGTATAAACTTTACTGGGTTAATATGGGAAGAGTACATGCTATAGTTTGGTCAGTATAGTCGTTTTGTTTTAATATTCCTTAGGAGCTTTTGATCCTAGTGTTGAGGTTTGAGGGGCATTATATGCACACACATGCACACACACACACACACACACCCTAAGTTATGAAAAGCCTATTGTGATGAAAGGAACCCTCAACAATCAGTCATGGATGATAGAGAAACTCATGGATTTCTACCTGTTCTAGTTTGCTTTCTGTTGTTCTCACAAGACATATAACCAAAAGTGGCTTTTTAGAAAGAGTTTATTGTAGCTTATGATTCAAGTAGGACCATCTGTAGCAGGAAGCTGACTGTTTACCAGGAAGCAGAGAGAGGAACTGGAAGTGAGCAAGGCATAGACTTTCTAGGCATGCCTCCAGTGAAGTATTTTCTCCATCCAGCTTCCTTGCCCTAAAAGTTCAATAACCTCCCCAAACAGCACCACCATCAAGTCCAAAGGAAACTCTACTTCCCCAAATTTCAGTACCCACCAGTTTCCCTGTACTGAAGAAGCCTTCTGAAGTCACCATCAGAAGAGATGTCTGGTGTCTATTAATTAACATACCAAAGTGAGAAGCTGACCTCCTGGCTCACTCAGTATCTGGGGCTGTTCTTAGATTCTCCCACCTAGCTAGTCCCCTACCCAGAACTTCTCTAAACCATGGACTTTCCTTCCCTTCCCCCAGCTTCTCATTCCTGTATTACCCTGTCATTTCAACCATGCTTTTTTTTTTTTTTTTTTTTTTTTTTGTCCTCTGTTTTGTCTTCCTTTCTTTGTCTTCTTGGCTAGTCCTTTTTTGTCTTCCTCTCTGTATCCCATTACTTCCCTCCTCTCATGGCTAAGTTCACTCTGCCTGCCATGTTCTGTGTGCCACTTGCTCTCCTTGCTCTGGACTCCTCCAGTCCTCCAGATGCCTCTAGCTATATTCTCCCTCATATCTACAATAAAAGCCTTCCCTTCAACCATTCCTTAGAGCAGTCATGTCCTCACTTTATACAACCGCCAACTGGAAACCAAATGTCCAAATATGTGAGGGACATTTCTCACAAAAAAAAGCTTCACTGTTCCTCCCCAGGGAGCGATTGGCAGTTGCTGAATGCCTATAGAAAGGGAGTCCTTGTGGTGAAGCCAGTAGTGATATGCCCATGCTCTAGTGGATAAAGAGCTCCAAATCCATTACCGTGAAGTCAGTCCTGGCTAAACTAAGTGCTAACAAATTAAACAGAACATTGCAGGGGTACTTTTGGGAGGGAGAAGGCTTTAGTAGTATGAAATATGAGGTAGTAAGGATAGTGAATGTGACCTGGATGTATTAAAAATGTGTATTAAATCTTCAAAAGGTAAGTGATATTTTTAAGTTTGTTTCTGTCAGGAAGTATTAGAGAATGATTCCCTAATTTCACTTAACTGTACAGTCCAGTATGGGCCAGGTACATACAGAGTGATGGGAAAGCCTGGACCAGCTGTTCTAAGTCTGTGCCCCCTATCTAAAGCCATGTTTTGAAGTCATTATTAAACATGGACACCAGATTTACTTTGAATCGGAGTTCTCGTTAATTTTATTCTATATTAATATGCCAAGTTTATAGAAAGTGTTTCTGGTGTGTTTTGCAGTAAGGCCTTTCTGAGTAAATCTGAGAGAGGTGTAGAGTCTAGAGTTTAGACAATCCTTGGAACATATTTTATGAAAGAATAGATACAGGAACCACAGTGCATCTCTGGAGAGACGTAATTATATTTCAAAGATGTGGGGAAGGCCAGAATATTAGAGGCATCTCCTCTAGTATAAAACTGGAGACACTCAAGGTTGTGTTCCTACTCCCACCAAAAGTTTCTTTACATTTCTAAGTGTAAAGACACACTCTAGAGCTATTCAGGAAAAATGTCTCAGAGATGGGACAGCTGCTTCTTTTCTCCTAACTGAACATGCAGTTTACTGGGAAGCCATTATACCTTACCTATAATTCAGGATATTATTTATAAGATTCCGTCTTGGTCTTATCACTTCCCTCCTGGGATAAGACAGTAATAGAAGGGGAGAATCAATGCTATTGTCTGTGTATAGAAATCACAACAGTAATCTGTTCTGCTCCAGGGAACATGTGCTGTCATTCAGAATACTAGTAGACATGAATTAAAATGCAACAGTAGAGCCTAGAGAGGTGGCTCAGTGGGAATAGGATCTTGTTTCCATGTGTGTAGACCTGAGTTCCATCTTTGGGACTTATATGGTAGGAGAAAACTGACACCAGGAAATTATCCTCTGATTTCTGAGTCTCCCCTGCCTCCATTTTCACTCACACACAGAAACACACAAATGAAGTAAAATAATTCTAATAATAATCATCTTAGGATAACAGAGTCGGTATAGCCTCTACCTGTGTAATACCGGACAAGACTCTGTCCTTGTGGCTCTGTGATTGTACAGATTAAACCCAGGAACACCTTGTACATGGTAGGCATGTGCTCTACCACTCAGCTAAACCTTCAGGGCATCTCCTATTTCTAAAATTTTTAACTCATTTTACACGGCATCTAGCTGTTTTATTTTATATATGCTTAAAGTACAGAACATAATTTTAAGAAAATTTATAGGTTCAGTCATTACCACATCGAAATTTAGAATAGTTTTGCTCCCACCCCAACAAAACTTCCTGCCCACTTACTATCAATCTCTAATTCCTCTTAAATTACTTTTTCTTCTCGGGCCCAATAATGAGGCGGGGGAAAATATTGTTTTTTTTATCTTTGTAGATTTCCCTATCTAGACTTCTTACAAATGGAATTCTATAATATAAGACCTACTAAGACCAGCTTCTTTTAAGAATAGTGTTTCCAAGTTTGACCCATGTTATATCACGTGTCATTTCTGGTATCTATGTATCTACATAATATCCCATTACAGTGACATTTTATACCATATATTATTTAGCTCTTCATCTGTCCATGAGCATTGTGTTCTTCCTACTTTGGGGTGGTTGTGAATACTCTTCCTGTGAACATTTATGCAGGTTTTCTGTTACCATGTGTTTGCATTTCCCTTGAATATATGCTTAGAAGTAGAATTTCTGTATCATGATGCCTTATATATCTCATTTTGCAGAACTGCCAAACTGACTTCCAGAGTAATTTTTACCAGTTTAGTTTCCTACCAGCTTTCAAGGAATCTTCCTGTTTTTCACATCCTTGTCAACATGTGGTGTTCCCTCTCCTTCTTTCTGTAGCTCTCCTTTCACTTTATTTTTATCTTGTATGTTTCTAGAGATTAATGAAATTGATTATCTCATATTCTTAGTGAATAATGAGAATTCAGAACCTTTCAGTGTGCATGCATGGGCATGTAGGATCGAGCCCATGGACTTAGCCATGCTTGACACACATTCCTCCTCTGAGCCTTCTCTGCAGCCCCTTCTGCCATATTGAAATTGTTGTCCATGCTGTTTTATACACTTTGAAAATAATTCCCTTATAAAATTTCTGATTTGCTAGTATGTTCTCATATTCTTTGTTTTTTTTTCACATTCTGATGCTACCCTTTGAAAAAGAAAACATGTTAATTTTGATATAGTTCAATTCATTTACTTTTATAGATTTAGACTTTGATAGTATATATAAGAAATCACTGCCTCTATCTTTCCCTCTAAGTGCTTAATTCTTTTAGCCTTTATGATTAAATTTACAATTTTGTGATCTTTTTCCTTGAACATTTTTTTCTTCTTTTTTCTTTAAGTGAAGTTTATTTCAGTCTTCATGCATGTGAACATTGTTTATGAAGCATATTCCCCCATCCGCATCCTTTTTGCATGCTCCTCCCTCCCATCCATTACCCATTGTCATCCTACACAGTTCTATTTATGTTTTCTTTTTTTTCTAAGTAGTTGAAATTTTTTTAATTTAATTTTATTTTATTAATTACACTTTATTCACTTTGTATCCCCCCATAAGCCCCTCTCTGCTCCCCTCCCAGTCCCAACCTCCCTACCCCTTTCTCACGCATACCCCTCCCCAAGTTCACTGATATAGGAGGTCCTCTTCTCCTTCCTTCTGATCTTAGTCTATCAGATCTCATCAGGAGTGGCTGCATTGTCATCTTCTGCGGCCTGGTAAGGCTGCTCTCCCCTCAGGGGGAGGTGATCAAAGAACAGACCAATCAGATTATGTCAGAGGCAGTCCCTCTTCCCATTACTATGGAACCCACTTGGACACTAAACTGCCATGGGCTACATCTGTGCAGGGGTTCTAGTTTATCTTCATGCCTGGTACTTGGTTAGAGTATGAGTCTCTAGGAAGACCCCTGTGTTCAAATTTTCTGGTTCTGTTGCTCTCCTTGTGGAGTTCCTGTTCTCTCCAGATCTTCTTATTTCCCACTTCTTTCATAAGATTCCATGCACTCTGCCCAACAGTTGGCCATAAGTCTCAGCGTCTGTTTTGATAGTAGGCAGGGCAGAGCCTTTCAGAGGCCCTGTGTGGCAGGTTCCTAACTTGTTTCCTGTTTTCTTCTTCTTCTGATGTCCATCCTCTTTGCCTTTTGGACTGGGGATTGAGCATTTTAGTCAGGGTCTTCTCTCTTAATTCGTTTCTTTAGATGTACAGCTTTTAGTAGGTTTATCTTATGTTATATGTCTATATGAGTGAGTATATACCGTGTGTGTCTTTCTGCTTCTGGGACAGCTTACTCAGGATGATCCTTTCCAGGTCCCACCATTTACCTGCAAATTTCATGATTTCCTTATTTTTCATTGCAGAGTAACATTCCATTGTGTAGATGTACCACAATTTCTACATCCATTCTTCAGTTGAGGGGCATCTGGGCTGTTTCCAGCTTCTGGCTATTACAAATAAGGCTGCTACAAACATGGTTGAGTAAATGTCCTTGCTGCGTACTTGAGCCTCTTTTGGGTATATGCCTAGGATTGGTATGGCTGGATCTTGAGGAAGCGCTATTCCTAGTTGTCTGAGAAAGCGCGAGATTGATTTCCAGAGTGTTTGTACAAGTTTACATTCTCACCAGCAGTGGAGGAGGGTTCCCCTTTCTCCACAACCTCTCCAGCATGTGTTGTCACTTGAGTTTTTGATCTTGGCCATTCTCATGGGTGTAAGAGGAAATCTCAGGGTCATTTTGATTTGCATTTCCCTAATGGCTAATGACGTTGAGCATTTCTTTAAGTGTTTCTCTGCCATTCGATATTCCTCTACAGAGAGTTCTCTGTTTAGCTCTGTTCCCCGTTTTTTAATTGGATTACTTGGTTTGCTGCTTTTCAGCTTCTTTAGTTCTTTATATAAACTGGATATTAGCTCTCTGTCAGATAAAGGGTTGGTGAAGATTCTTTCCTGATCTATAGGCAGTCATTTTGTTTTGATGATGGTGTCCTTTGCTTTACAGAAGCTTTTTAGTTTCATGAGGTCCCATTTATTGATTGTTGTTCTTAGAGCCTGTGCTGTTGGTGTTCTGTTCAGGAAGTTGTCTCCTGTACCAATGAGTTCTAGAGTTTCCCTACTTTTTCTTCTACCCGATTTAATGTGTCTAGTTTTATGTTGAGGTCTTTGATCCACTTGAACTTTAGTTTTGTTCAGGGTGATGAGTATGGATCTATTTGCATTTTTCTACATGTAGACATCCACTTAGACCAGCACCATTTGTTGAAGATACTGTCTTTTTCCATTGTATGGTCTTGGCATCTTTGTGAAAGATCAGGTGTCCATAAGTGTGTGGGTTTATTTCTGGGTCTTCTGTTTGGTTCCATTGATCCACCATTCTGTTTCTATGCCAGTACCATGCAGTTTTTATAACTGTTGCTCTACAGTACAACTTAAAATCAGGGATGGAGATACCTCCTGAAGATCTTTTATTGTAGAAGATTGTTTTAACAATTTTGGGTTTCTTGTTATTCCATATAAAGTTGAGAATTTTTCTTTCCAGGTCTGTAAAGAATTGTGTTGGTAATTTGATGGGAATTGCATTGAATCTATAGATTGCTTTTGGTAAGATGGCTATTTTTACTATGTTAATCCTGCCAAGCCATGAGCAATGGAGATCTTTCCATCTTCTGATATCTTTTTCTAATTCTTTCTTCAGAGACTTGAATTTTTTTTCATACAAGTCTTTGACTTACTTGCTTAGGGTTGCACCAAGGTACTTTATGTCATTTGTGGCTATTGTGAAGGATGTTGTTTCCATAATTTCTTTCTCAGCCCTTTTGTCTTTTGTATACAGGAGGGCTACTGATTTTTTTAGAGTTAATTTTGTATCTGGCCACTTTGCTGAAGGTGTTTATCAGCTGTAGGAGTTCCCTGGTGGAGTTTTTGGGGTCACTCAGGTATACTATCATATCATCTGCAAATAGTGATAATTTGACTTCTTCCTTTCCAATTTGTATCCCCTTGATCTCCTTCATCTGTCTTATTACTCTAGCAAGGACTTCCAGGAGAGATATGTTGAAGAGATATGGAGAGAATGGGCAGCCTTGTCTTGTCCCTGATTTCAGTGGGAATGCTCTAAGTTTCTCTTTGTTCAGTTTGTTGTTGGCTATAGGCTTGCTGTATTTGCTGTATATTGCCTTTACTATGTTTAGATATGTGCCTTGTATCCCTGATCTCTCCAAGACTTTAAACATGAATGGATGTTGGATTTTGTCAAATGCTTTTTCAGCATCTAGGGGGATTATCATGTGGTTTTTTTTCTTTCAGTTTGTTAATATGGTGGATCACATTGATGGATTTCTGTATATTGAACCACCACTGCATGTGTGGGATGAAGCCTACTTGGTCATAGTGGATGATGTCTTCGATATGTTCTTTTATTCGGTTTGCAAATATTTTGTTGAGTATTTATGCATCAATGTTCATAAGGGAGATTGGCCTGAAATTCTTTCTTTGTTGGGTCTTTGTGAGGTTTAGGCACCAAGGTGACTGTGGCTTCATAGAATTAGTTTGGTAATGTTCCTTCTGTTTCGATTTTGTGGAATAGTTTGGAGACAACTGGAATTAGCTCTTCTTTGAAGGTCTGGTAGAATTCTGCGCTGAAACCATCTGGTCCTGGGCTTTTTTTTGGATGGGAGACTTTCGATGACCACTTCTATTTTCTTGGGGGATATAGGACTATTTAATTGATTTACCTGGTCCTGATTCAGCTTTGGTAAGTTGAATCGATCAAGAAAATTGTCCATTTCATTTAGATTTTCAAATTTTTTGGCATATAGACTTTTAAAGTAAGTCCTAATGATTGTTTGGATTTCCTCAGTGTCTGTCATTATGTCCCCCTTTTCATTTCTGATTTTGTTGATTTGGATGGTATCTCTCTGTCTTTTAGTTAGTTTGGCTAAGGGTTTGTTTATCTTGTTGATTTTCTCAAAGAACCAGCTCTTGGTTTCATTGATTCTTTGAATTGTTTTATTTGTTTATAATTGGTGGATTTCAGCCCTGAGTTTGATTATTTCCAGCCATCTACTCCTTTTTGGTGTGTCTGCTTCTTCTTTTTCTAGGGTTTTTAAGTGAGACATTATGTTGTTCGAATGAGCTGTCTCGACTTTCTTCTTGAAGGTACTTAGTGCTATGAACTTTCCTCTTAGCACTGTTTTCATTGTGTCCCACAAGTTTGGGTATGTTGTGTATTCATTTCCATTGAGTTCTAGGAAGACTTTAATTTCTTTCTTTATTTCTTCCCTGACCCAGCTGTCATTTAGTAGTAAGTTGTTCAGTTTCCATGTCTGTGTAGGCTTTTTGCTATTTCTGTTGTTGTTGAGGTCTAGCTTTATTCCATGGTGATCAGACAGGATACAAGGGATTATTTCAATCTTCTTATATCTGATGAGGCTCACTTTGTGACAACTATATGGTCTTTTTTGGAGAAGGTTCCATGAAGTGCTGAGAAGAAGGTAAATTCTATTGTGTTTGGGTGTAAGATTCTATAAATGTCTGTCAGGTCCATTTGATTCATGACCTCTTTTTAGAGACAGTGTTTCTTTGTTTAATTTCTGTTTTGTTGACCTGTCCTTTGTTGAGAGTGGGGTGTTGAAGTCTCCCACTATTAATGTGTGGGAATCTGTGTGTGGTTTAAGTTTTATCAATGTTTCTTTTACAAATGTGGGTGCCCTTATATTTGGGTCATAGATGTTCAGGATTGTGAAGTCTTCCTGGTGGAATTTTCCCTTGATGAGTATGAAGTGTCCTTCCCCATCTCTTTTGATTAATTTTGGTTGAAAGTCTATTTTATCAGATATTAGAATGGCTACCCCTGCTTTCTTCTTGGGTCCATTTGCTTGGAAAGCAGTCTTCCAACCTTTTACCCTGAGGTAATGTCTATCCTTGTGGCTTAGGTGTGTTTCTTGTATGCAACAGATTGCTGGGTTTTGTTTACGCATCCATTCTGTTAGTCTGTGTCTTTTTATTGGAGAATTGAGTCCATTGATGTTGAGAGAGATTAATGACCAGTGGCTGTTAGATCCTTTGATTTTGATGTTGGCTGTTGTCATAAGGTTGTGTGCTTGGTTGCTTTTTGTTTTACTGTAGTGAGGTCAATTATTTCCTGTGTTTTCTTGAAAATAGCTAGTTTTCTTGGGTTGTATTTTCCCTTCTAGTGTCTTCTGTAATGCTGGATTTACGTGTAGGTATTATTGAAATTTGTTTTTGTCATTGAATATCTTGTTTTCTCTGTCTATGAGGACTGAGAGTTTTGCTGGGTATAGTAGCCTGGGCTGATATCTGTGTTCTCTTAGGGTCTGTATGATATCCGTCCAGGCCCTTCTGGCTTTCATTCCTTGAACACTTTTATGTGAACTTTTTTTTACCTCCATTGTTTTGTTACAGAAGTCCTTGCCAGTGTAGAGTAATGGCCTGTGTTTATTCACCACACTGAATAAATTGGTAGTAATAGGAAAAATGCATGTAAAAAATTTTAATAAGTCTTACTATGATGTTTGCTATTAATATGTGCTATAAATTCATTGTGTTTGATTGCCTTTGTCAGAAAAAAAAAAACCCTGTGTGAAACAAAATTTTGTGTAACAAAAAGCATTAACCAAATGTTGTGGACATGGAATCTAGAAAAACAACTATTGTCCCCTCCATAACTCTTGGGGTTCCAAAATGGAAATATTGGGCAGTTATGAGGGGCTGAAATGTCTGGTTTATAAAATTATATTGAAGTTTCTTTGTGTGCTTTATGAATGGAGTACCTGCACCTGGCCTAGGTGCTTGGGATTTTATAACAGCAAGATGTTTTAAGAGAGTTGTATTCAGTACATCTCAGCTCACAGCAGCAAGAAACTACATTGTTGTTGGTAGACACATATAGTTACTTGTCAAAGCAACCACTGAGCTACTTGTTTTCAAAGTCTTAAATCCAAATTTGGTTTCAAAATCTTAAATTCAAATCTTATTTGGTTGATCAGACAATTTATAATCATGCTTGTTATAAATGTATGCCAGACTAAGGCAATTTTTATTTAGAGAGCATTTTTAAGAAATAAGAGCGGTTATGGAATTCTATTTTTTGTAAATCTATTAAGATCATCTTGCCCACACTGCTGGGATATATCCCAATGGCTGAGTGAGTCATTTCATTAAGTAGAACTTGATTCATCTTCCTGGCCCTGTTTAGGATTTTACATGCAAGTTTATAAGATTAGTCTAGAACTTATATATATATATATATCAGTGCAAGGTATAAATAATAAGGCTTCATAATGCAAGCTTTGAGGTATTTCCTCTTTTTCTGTTGTCTAAGGATTTTCTGTGAGGTTAGTATTAATTCTTTCTTAATGTTTTGAAGTGCTTATTACTTAAGCAATCTGGACATGGACATTTCCTTGCGGAAAAAAAATTTATTCTGTTGCTCTGTTAGATTAGAATTCAGCTCCATCAATTCTTATTTCATTTAGATAAACTGAGTTTTTCTCAAAAAAAATTTAAATAATTTCTAAATGTTGAAGATTATAAGCCTGGTCTATAGTGAGTTCTAGCCAAGCCAGGACCACATAGTGAGCTCCTGTATAAAGCAAACAAGACAAAAGGCCAACCTGCTATCAGTTGCACATGGATTTATATCGTCATACACATTCCCTATAGAAACTCCTTTATTTTTTATAAAACAGCTCTTAGTTTTCAAATGTTTTAGCCTTGCACAGTAAGTTTTCTGGCATTGTTGACTAAACAAGCTTTCTGTCAGGGGTTTCATGCTTTATTTCATCCTTGACTTGGCTTCTGCTCTGCATTAATCTTGGAAAAATTCTGTAGTTGAGCTTTTGTTTGTTGCTTTCAATTGGACTCAGATTTATATAGTAAGCTTACTGTTTATCTGAATTGTAAAAGACATTTGATGTAAATTTTCTCCTTTTCTTTCTTGACTTTTTTATTAATCTGCTTCCATTTTTACATTTATTAACTAATTAATGTTAGTTTCTTTCATTCTTGCCTACTTGTTCCTGTACATTAACTGTACTTCCTTCCTGGATTTGTTATAGTTACATTGCATTTTAATCTTCATGTGTATCTATACATGTATCTATCTTTATAATGTATTATTTTTTTATTTATAACATTTATGTATATTGCCTGTATTCTCCCTCTTGCTATACTTTATTCTCCTTTAATGTACTTGTTTAACTCTGGGATAACTTACTACTACCTCAATAACTCACTTTAATATTCTTCAATTTATCTTCGCTGGTGATAAATTCTTTTCCTCAGTATGACTAATTTTTCTTTCACTTGAAATCCATTTTCATGATACTATGGAGAACACAGCATCTATCATCATTATAACTAAATTTTACCTAACAGAGTCTTGAAATATTTTGACTCATCTGCCTCATGATTTATATGCTGCATTTTTAAATTGTTTATATTTTAATTATGTGTTTATGTGTGCTTTATGTGGGGGAGGGTCGTGTCATATGCGTGTTTGCTTGCTTGCCTGCCAGTTAGCTTTCTTGTTTGTTACAAGGTCTTACTAACTGGATCAGGCAGACTTTGAATTCCTAGTCATCCTCCCTGGTCCTGAGACTAAAGGTGCATACCACATTACTTTGTTTTCAGTCTCACTAGTGGCCCATTATTATTTTAATTATTGCTACCCGTTTTATGCAGACAGTATGGTAGGTCTTCTAAAGGCTTAGTGATAGTTCTGCTTCTCATTCTTTGTAGCATCTCAGATGTCCCTTTTGACTGATGTCTTCGTCCTGCTCTATGTTTCTTGTTTATTTGCTTATTGTAGATGATCTATTTTTATATATTTATTAAAAAAATCATTATCTAAACTGTGGTTAAATCTTGGGTCTTTTGCGGTTCCAGTACTGTGCCTGTCAGCCTCACATTCTTATATGCTTAGCTAACGGTGTTTCAAATAAGATATACTTATATGTTTTAGGAAACCTTGAGCCGTGGTGCTATTTCTAAACATTTTAAACTAGCTTAAAAATTGTAAATAGAACCTGGGCATGGTGGCACATGCCTTTAATCCCAGCACTGGGGGAGGCAGAGGCAGGCAGATGTCTGTGGGTTGGAGGCCAGCCTGGTATACAAAGCAAATCTAGGACAGCCAAGGCTGCACAGAGAAACCCTGTCTTGAAAAAACAAAAAAACAAAAACGAACAAAAAAATGTTTTTAAATAGAAAAAATGCATCTGTGATTGACATTGGTAATGGTTTACATTGATGACTAAGAGCAGGTTGTTGAGAAGAAAATGTTTGAATCATACACTTTAAAACATAATTATAATGGTATGTCACAAAGCCTAGCTTTATAAAGTTCTTAAAGAGCACATACAACAATGGTTTTAAATAGTAATTAGATTGGAAATCACTGATTATATTTCTTTGTTGGGGGGTCTCCAGTGTAAAAAAGATCTTATCAGAATACATTTCTCACCTGCCCTAGGCAGGTGTAATTAAACACAAGCAAATTTAATGGAGCCAGTGTGCTCTGGGGGCATTCAAGCTGTCCTTCATAATTGCATTTCTTTTAAGTATGAAGGTTGTTTAACATATCAAGTGGCAAAAAAAAAAAAAAAAGTTAAAGGCTTCCTGTTTATCTTTAGGTAAATTACCAAGACTATTTGCATTAACATACTAGAGTGCAGACAGGAAGAAGTGAGAGCAGCTAATAATGTGTAGTGTTCAGATCTGCTTTCTGAATTCATCAGCTTCACCATGACTCCAAACTACTTCTGCCTCTTCTCCTAATTTTCTTTCACTGTGAAAGTTCAGTTTCAGTTAAGCAACAACATACTTGAACATGTCTGGAATATTTAAACATATATGAAATATCATTTGTGATAATTTTCAATTCATTTCCTATTTTAAAAGATTAACTTACTTTTAAATTCCGCTCCAAAATAAAGCATTAATCCCTAATCCCAAACCCATGAAGATGAAGCTTTGTTTTGTTTATCTCTAAAAGTCTCCAGCTCCTGTTAAGTGGTTATTTTGATTTTTCAGTTGTAACTCATAAAAATTACATCCAAGAAAATATTTCAGATTGCATTCTTATATTTTTGGTTGTGAGCCTAGCCTTTAATGGCTGAGCCTCAGACTTCATTCTATTGAATGAAATTCTGAAAAACTCACATTCTAAAATGTGATGTCATCTGCTTTCAGAGGCATGTAATATACTTTTCAGATACATATCTCCTATGTGATGCCAGACTGTGTTTATAAGAAATATAAAACAAAGGAGTTCAGTTACTTAAGCAAATGGATGTATATGACCTTGATAAGTCAGCTTCAACTTGTTGGAAGGCCCCATGATTTTTTACATCATTCTTTCTTTCTCTAGCCCTTCTTGCCCTTTTAATCAGTTATTTGAATGTGTGCTTGAATCTCATGTGCTTTACATTTGCTGATGGCATACAGGTTGTTCAAATTGCTAATACTTTTGATAATAGAATCAGTACTGTTTCATATTAACTGGATAAATCTAGCTACTGCATTTGAGCAGGGAAAATGCAGCAGTGATGTCTATATTGTATGAAATAGATATTGTTAACTGCTCTAGCCCTTGAAAAACAGCCTTGGCAGTTTGCTATATTATGCTTAATTTGTGCCAGTTGTACTTTGAAGTGACAAAGCATTTAAGCAGGTTGGCAGGGTGAAATTAATAAATTAATATGGAGTATTGTGCTTTGGGAGTAGAAGTTCCCTTTAAGATTACTGTTCTAGTAATATTTTGGGGCAAGATAGTATAAGCAGAAGATAGTAGCATAAAAACACCTTAACCACAGAGATGACAATGCTTTAACAACAGAAATTTCCAGAAAGTGTTAACATGAAAAAGTTAAGGGTTTTCTTTCATACTCTTCTGTATTTAGTGGCATGATTTGAAATTACTTCTTCAAGAAGTATGAATACTTTGAAAATGGCCCAGAGCAAAGACTGTATCAGTGAGCAGAGTCGCCAGAACAAGGGAAGAACAGCAGTGTTAACTATATTAGCTCTATTTAAGGAGTTATGTATTTAGCCTGAGATGGAGGGAGCAGGTTCTTCTGCCAAAGGGAATATGGTTTTTAATAGCAATCTGCAGTATTTGAAAGGCGACTAGTACTTCTCACAGTTTCACAGGACAGTACTAAGAGCAAGAGAAAGTTACAGGTGAATGAAGTCTTGATTTGCTCTAGGAGCATTGTAACAGCGCTTGTCCTATAACACCACAGGAGGTCCTCGGGTCTTTGCATTGATTTCAGATTTTTACTTCCTGCCCTTTCTCTTTCCCCATATAATTGTGCTCCTTCTTGATACAAAAAAGATAATCAGACATTGGCAAACTGAAGGATGGAGACCAGCTTCCCCTCTGTAACTTTTGAGTAGTTTGCTGTTGGCCATGGAGCTAGATCTACAGAAGAAGATTTTTTGAATAACCTGGTCTTAAAGTAAATTAGTATTTACAATTCATCAAATAAACTAAGATTGACCCCACTGAGGGAGACAGTCCTAATTTAACATGTCAAATCAGTCTGTCAGTAACCAACACTTGTTAGTTCTCTTTTAAATATGTTGCTTATAATCAACATACTGATAAGAAATTGGGGCTTTCAGATTCCATTTCACAAATGAAACGTTGTGTCTGTTTCTTTCCCTCAGTTGCTTGTTGGACTTTTGTTTACTCTCTTGATTTGGGAGCTATGCTTCCTTCCCCACATCACCATGACCCTTCTTCCTGTTGCAATTCTTTCGTTTCAAATAGGAAGGAGACCTATGCTACCACTAACCTCCACTTTCTTTCTTCGGACTTTGAACATACACCTACATAAGTCTCACCCTTTTGGCCAACATTAAAGATGCCCATGACTCATTGCCAGGGAACAAAAGAGAAACTGTCCCTGAAACTTTGTTTTCCTTACTTAGCAAGTTTTACAGTTAATGGCAGAAGTTTCTCCTGTGGCCTCTCTTCCTGAAGACTGTGCTTATTTATTTCCCCCAACAGTCTCATGTGACCTTGTTAAAAGCTTCATGTAATTCCCAAATAAATTACATTTACTGTTTTGCTTCTATCTAGTATTTTATTGACATTTCCTGATAAGTTTAATAGGATGGAGAGAAACAGTGTTCTCTTTATAGACTCAGTGGGTGATTTGACCTCAGACAGTTAACCTTATCCTGATGTAGAAGGAAGCTATTCTTAATTAGACTCTATCAGTTTCTCCATTATCAACACAAGAACTTCTTGTCTATACCTCTATAAATCTTAATTTTATTATTGTTCTTTCCTAAAGAAGAAAGGCTTCATATTAGCAAAACAGCATGATTCAAAAACAATTGCTGGTTTTTGGATGCTCAGCCATGTCACACTTTATCTCCTTCAGAAACTCTCAGCTGAACACCATCTGGCCAGGGTGATTTATTGCTGTGGAATTTCTCACTTTGCTCTCTCCTTCCCCTAGGAGATTTCTCTTTGCCACTGTACCACTGGTTATTCTCACAATGCCCTTGGAGCAGTCCTTTCTCCACAGTCTCTAAATACAGGTCCCTGCAACACAAGACCCAGTGAACTGCCCCTGCTGCCCCTCATGTCTGGCTGAATCCTCCTGGCTGAGGAGCTCAGCACTTCCCCACATGCTGCCTGTTCTGGCCTTCTGTTACTCTTTGTCCCTTTTATATCTCAGAGTCTTCACTTCCCAATAGTATATCTCTGGTATTTTACTTTTTAAATATCATATTATGAGATGATCTAGACATTTGCATCAAATTCATGAACAGTTCTATAGAACTGTTTCCAGTTTTTCTTTTGACTGCACACATTTCTCTTTTGACTTTTCAGATAATGCCACGGTGCTTAATTTCTCATAGTTACTGTCCTTTTTCTTTTAAGTAGCCTGACTTGCTTCTAAACTCTACTTCTCTCAGAAGGCTGCTAACTAGAATTTCTTTCCAAATTTAATGTGTACTTTGTAAAGTCTCACCTTTGGATTCACAATAAGAGATGCCCATACTAATTAGAGCATAGGATTTAATTGTGTAACCTTCCCAATTGCTGGGTTCCACTCCCACGCACACTAACTTGTGGTAGTCCTGTACATTACCATAATCTGATTCTACTTATAACTGCCCAGATAAGCCATGCTAAGGCATGTTAATTATTGCTCCCTCTCATTGTCCTCTTCTGTCATTCATTTGGATAATAATGGACATAATTAAAATCATGCATTGTAATAGTCTTCCTAGAAAAAAACGCTGAACAGCAAAGGTTAAAAGCAATTTATGTTATTCTTTTATATGGTATAGTTAACAATTTTTATACCTGAACTTGGATCAAATAATTATTTCGTTAAAAAGATTACTTAATATGATTTAAAGTACAGTTAATTGTGATTTAAATATATTCTGTCTTCACTTAGAATAATTTAGTACAGATTTTTTAAGCTTCAAATTTTTACAGTACCCAATTGTATCATAAATTATTTACCATTTTATACTCATGAAACAAAATCAAGGATTATATATCAACTCTTAAATATATTTTATCTAATTTTCAGTATGAAATACAAATATAACTAGTCATACAGCTAGCTATATCTGAATAGAAGCATCATTTTCTCAGTTTTATAAGTGGGGTTACAGATTATAACAGAGAAAAAGAATGCTTATTTTTTAAAATATTTAAATTTATTATAATTTATTTACTTTGTATCCCTCATCCCCTCCCAGTCTCATCCTCCCTCCCTCTTCTCCCATGACTCTCGTCCAGGCCACTGATAGGGGAGGTCCTCCTACCCTTCCATCTGACCCTAGCTTATCAGGTCTCACCAGGACTAGCTGCATTGTCCTCCTCTGTGGCCTGGTAAGGCTGCCCTCCCCCCAACCAAAGAGTTAGCCACTGAGTTCATATCAGAGAACAGCTCCTGTTCCCCTTACTAGGATACCCACTTGGAGACTGAGCTGCCATGGGCTACCTCTGTGCAGGGGTTCTAGGTTATCTCCTTGCACGGTCCTTGGTTGTAGTATCAGTCTCAAAAAAGACTCCTGTGCCCAGATTTTTTGGTTCTGTTGCTCTCCTTGTGGCGCTCCTGTCCTCTCCAGGTTTTTCATCTCCTCCTTTCATAAGATTTCCTGCACTCTGCCCAAAGTTTGGCCATAAGTCTCAGAATCTTCTTCGATAATCTGCTGGGGAGTATTTCAGAGGCCCTCTGTGGTAGGCTCCTATCCTGTTCCATTTTCTCCCTTTTCCGATGTCTATCCCATTTGCCTTTCTGAATGAAGATTGAGTGTCTTACCCAGGTTCCTCTTTCTTGCTTAGCTTCTTTAGGTGTACAGATTTTAGTATGTTTATCCTATATAATATGGCTAATATCCACTTATAAGTGAGTATATACCATGTGTGTATTTCTGCTTCTGGGATAACTCACTCAGGATGATATTTTCTAGTTCCCTGTTTAGCTCTGTAACCCATTTTTTAATTGGAGTACTTGATTTGTTGTTCTTTAATTTCTTGAGTTCTTCATATTTTCTGGATGTTAGCCTTCTGTCAGTTATAGGGTTGGTGAAGATCCTTTCCCAGTCTGTAGGCTATCATTTTGTTCTGATGACACAGTGTCCTTTGCTTTACAGAAGCTTTTCAGTTTTATGGGGTCCCATTTATTGATTGTTGATCTTAGAGCCTGTGCTGTTGGTGTTCTGTTCAGGAAGTTGTCTCCTGTGCCAATGAGACCAAGTTCTTCCCCACTTTTTCATCTAACCAATTTAGTGTGTGTGATTTTATGTTGAGGTCCCTGATCCACTTGGAATTTACTTTTGGGCAGGGTGATAAATATGGATCTATTTGCATTTTTCTACTTGTAGACAACCAGTTAGACCAGCACCATTTGTTAAAGATGCTATCTTTTTTCCCATTGTATGGTTTTGCCTTCTTGGTCAAAAATCAAGTATCCGTAGGTGTATGGGTTTATTTCTGGTCTTCTATTTGATTCCATTGATCCATCATTCTGTTTCTATGCCAGTACCATGAAGTTTTTATTGATATTGCTCCACAGTACAGCTTGAGATCAGGGATGGAGATACCTCTAGACCATCTGTTGTTGTACAGGATTATTTTAGCAATTCTGGGCTTTTTTGTTTTTCCCTATGAAACTGAGAATTGTTCTTTCAAGTTCTTTAAAGAATTGTGTTGATAGTTTGATGGGAATTGCATTGAATTTGTAGATTGCTTTTGGCAGAATGACCATTTTCACTATGTTAATCCTACCAATCCATGAGCACGGGAGATCTTTCCATCTTCTGATATCTTCTTCAATTTCTTTCTTCAGAGACTTGAAGTTTTTTCAATCAGGTCTTTCACTTGCTTTGTTAGAGAAACACCGAGGTACTTTATGTTATTATTGGCTATTGTAAAGGGTGTAGTTTCCCTAATTTCTTTCTCAGCCCTTTTCTCTTTTGTATGCAGGAGGGCTACTGATGTTTTTGAGTTAATTTTGTATCCAACCACTTTGATGAAGGTGTTTATCAGCTGAAGGAGTTCTCTGGTAGAACATTTGGGGCCACTCATGTATTGTATCGTGTCATCTGCAAATAGAGATACTTTGACTTCTCCTTTCAGATTTGTATCCTCTTGATCTCCTTTAGCTGTCTTATTACTCTAGCTAGGATTTCAAGTACTATATGAATGAAATACAGAAAGAGTGGGCAGCCTTGCCTTGTACCTGATTTTAACGGGATTGGTTTAAGTTTCTCTCTGTTTAGTTTGATGTTAGCTATAGGCATGTTGTATATTGTCTTTACTTTGTTTTTTAATATTAGCACATTGTTCCTTCAGGAAAAGCAGGATGTTCTAAAAGAAAAAGGTTAGCTCTGTAATATATGTTTCTGATATAGATAAGTTCTTTGAATTTTCTTATTAAATTGAGATTTCATATCCAAAGTACTTTATATTTGTATCTTTAAATATATGATATACATGGATTTTATCTTATATATGTATATATAGGGATATTTGTATGCTTACATATAAATTTCAAGAAATGTCTACTAAGTATTCTTATATTCTACATGTATATGTATGAGTATTCATGAACATGTAGATACAGAAGTGTTTGTGGATATTTGTGCATGTGTGTGTGTGTGTGTGTGCGTGTGTGTGTGCGTGTGTAGGCTGGAAAGCAACTACAGAGGTCATCCTGAAAACAACCATCTACCTCCTTTGAGGAGGAGCCTTCCATTTGCCTAGACCTCACCAATTAAGCAGGAGTAAGACTGCCTGACAGGACGTCCCATGGGTCTCCATTCCTACCTCCCCACACTGCAGTTAGAAAGGAATACCACCATGCCCCGCATTGTTGTGTGAGTTTGGGGGATCAAACAGACATACTCATGCATGCAGGGTAAGTGCCTTACCAACTAAGCCATCCCTATAGCCCTTAAAATGTAAATTTAAAACTTGTCTGTCTTTCTGCCTTCACTATCTCTCTTAAAATAAATAATGGGCAAGGGTTGTGAGGTTCAGACTGCAAGAAGAGAAGGGACACATCTGTAATCAAGCTGTAAGGTTATTAGATAAATAAATTAATAAGAAAACAAGGAAACAAAAAATACAATATTCACAATAAATGTAAAAGGATCCTATAATAACACATGCTATTCTAAAGGCTTACTAACTTTCTGTGTCACACATACGGATGTATCGTATAGCTTGCACTAAAATAATTTCCATGATAATATGAATAGTTAATTGAAAACTTCTAAAAGGAGTCAGTAAGTCAGTTTTTGTTTGTTTGTTTGTTTGTTTTCAGTCTGTGTAGCATATTATTTAATGAATATTACACAGAAATTTATTTTTATTACCTGTTCTCTATGATTCAGAGAATAATCCATGATAGATTGAAAATATGGTAGTTTGATGAAAATGGCCCTCATAGGTTCATAGGGAGGGGCACTACTGGGGATTGTGACCTTGTTAGAGTAGGTATGGCCTAATAAGAAGTAATGAGTAACTGGGGGTGGGCTTTGAGGTTCAGAAGCTCAAGCCAGACCTAGTGGTTCCTTCTCTCTTCCGGATGCCTTCTGATCCAGATGTAGATCTCTCAACAGCCTCTCCAGCACCATATCTGCCTGTGCCCCACCATGCTTCCTACTATGATGAAAATGTACTAATCCTCTGAACCTGTAAGCCAGGCCCAATTTCCTTTCTAAGAGTTGTGTTTCTTCACAGCAATAGAAACTCTATGAGAGGTAAACAGGTAGATAGACAGGCAGGCAGGCAGGCAAACATCATCAAATCTGGTTCTCAAAACATCCTGCAGATATAGACTGGGCCATTAGCTTGAGGTCCTGTTGTCTTGGGCAGAGCAGAGTGTGTGCTTTGGTGAAGCTTCCTAGTAAAAGCAGCAGAAAGTTAGCACCAAATTGGACTTCCAAAGATCCAGGAGAAATCTAATGGAGAAGTCAAGGAAGGCACTCAGCTGGACTCACAGTTTAGATTTCTCTTCATGAATGAGATTCCTAGAGCTGCTCTGAATTTTTGTTCTTATTGTAGACACGATTATATTGTGGGGTAAATGATAGGAACATCTGTTAGAAATGGCTTACCTCAAGCAGTTGTCAAGGACACGGCTTTTTCCTCGGGGTGTTTTGCTATTCTTTGCCTTCTCTGCTTCCTCCCTCTCCAATGCCAGCCCATCGCCAGTCAGGGGCCTTAGAAAACACTTTGAGACAAACATGATGAAGATTCTGCTTCCAGTGTCAGCTTCTCAGTGAGCTCAAAGACATGTGATAATTTACTAATTCCTTATTTAGTATGACTGAAATTAGATGTCCCATTTTAGCTTAAATCACATTATGTATTAAAATGGTACACAATGAGCATGTGTTATAACATGTATAGTATTTATCCTCTGAAGAATTGCTTAACAAAAGAGGTATCTTCCTGTTAATCCCTCATCTTTTCCTGGCTGAGGTGTATACATCTGAATACCCACAGTAAATGTAAATAAGAAGCAGGTGAGGTATCACATCTCAAGATGAAAGGTCTGAAGCACACTATAACCAGTGTTTTCCAATTTTCTAGCAAGTTATTTTCACACTGAGGAGGCCATAACTACATCCCTCATAGTTTCTTTTTCTTTATTCTATATTCCATTTAGGAGTGTATTCTATATTCCATTTAGGGATGGTAAGGAAATATACGTGATTGAATACTAGTGCTTATGTATTTGTCTTGAAAAGTATGACAAGATCATAATATAAGACAAGGCTGCCTTCTCTTACCATTTCTAGTCAATGTAATACTAGTAATCCTAGCCAGAACAAATAAATGAGAAAAAGAAATAAAAAGTACCCAAATCATAAGCAAACAAAATTATTTCCATTTGCAAATGGTATGATCAAAAACATAATAAACTTTAAAGACGTAACAAAGATTAAAATTAACTACACATCAACTTCAGTGCACAAAATCACTGTACTGAAAAGCAGCTCTGTCTTCTGTCTCTACATAGAAACAGTGAACTACAGAAAATTAAATCAGGAAAACAGCCCCATTCAAAATGGTACCATGAATGAAATATATAGGAATAATCTTTTTTTATATAGATATATGTACTTATTTTTCATCATCATCATCATCATCATTATTATTATTACTTATTTTTCATCATCATTATTACTTATCATCATCATTATTATTCATAATCCATTCACCCTGTATTCAGTTGTAGTCCCCTCCCTCATCTCCTCCCAGTCTCACTCTTCCTCTTCCTCCCCCATGCCTCTTCCCTAGTCCACTGAGAGGGGAAGTCCTTCTCCTCTACTGTCTGACCCTAGCCTATCAGTTCTCATCAGGACTGCCTTGATCCTCTACCTCTGTGGCCTGGGAATTTCCCAACCAGGGAGAAGTGATCAAGGATCAGGCAACCAAGTTCATGTCAGAGACTGCCTCTTCTCCCCTTACTAGGGAACCGACATGGAGACTGTGTTGCCCATAGGCTACATCTTAGCAGGAGGTCTAGGTCCTCCCTATGCATGGTCCTTGGTTGATGCATCAGTCTTGGTTGATGCATCAGTCACTACAGTTCCGCTTTGGCCCATCTTTTTTTTTTTTTTTTTTTTTTTTTGGCTTTTTTAGCCTCCTTGTGGGGCTCCTATCCCTTCCAGGTCCTTCTATATCCCCCTTCTTCCATTAGACCACCTGCACCCTGTCCAAAGTTTGGCTGTGAGTTTCTGCATCTGTATCCATTCTCTGCTGAGTGGGGTCTTTTAGAAGACAGCTGTGGTAGGCGCCCATCCTGTTCCCTCTCTTCTACTCCTTCCTGTGTTTATCCTGTTTTCCCTTCTTAATGAGAATGAAACATCTTCTCTATTAAACACCAACAAACCAAATAATAAAATTAAAAAATGGGGTACAGAGCAAAACAGAGAATTCTCAACTGTTGTATGAGGTCATTAATATTTATTATTGATATATTTTATAGTAAAGCTGTGGTTAATCCTAAACAACTGTATATCCAAATCACCACACAGAGACTAGGATTTATTTAGTTAACCTAGAACACAATGCTGGGCAATAGTTACTCCATCCTAAACCTCCAAGCCCGCATAGCTCCTAACATGCAGATTCACCCGTTATACTTGCTTTTAGTGATATCTTAGGTCTGCTTCATTTCTCCACGTAGTTTCAAGACCTCTCCTCCAGCATCTGCTCTCCTCACTTCTCCTCCTGCCGCTTCTCCTCCTTGTCTGCCTCTCACTCCTTCCTGTCCTCCTCTTCCTTTCTCTCCTCCCACTCTGAATCAAGATGTCCCACCCTATCCTCTCCATTGCTCAACATTGTGGCTGGTTGTTTTAATTGACATTTTAGAGAACAGATGGTGGCATGTTTACACAAACTTGAGACAGGTGATGCTTGGAATAAGTATCACAAAGCAATGTCCAGATTAAAACCAGATAGTGGGGGAGATAAATAAGCATTTGAATGAACAAGGGTAAGGTGTATACATTCCAAAAGAACATTATACCAACACTCAACAGAGGAATATCTAATGGCGGAGAAACACTTAAAGAAATGTAAATCAAAATGACCCTTAGAGTCCACTTCACACCCATCAGAATGGCTAAGATCAAAAACTCAAGTGACAGCACATGCTGGTGGGAATGTAAACTTGTACCAGCACTTTAGAAATCAATCTGACGCTTTCTCAGAAAACTGGGAACAGTGTACCTCCAGACACATATCCACCACTCCTGGGCATATACCCAAAAGATGCTCAGCAAGGACATTTGCTCAATTGTGTTCATCGTATCTTTATTCGTAATAGCCAGAATCTCAAAACAACTCAAATGCCCCTCAACCAAAGAATGGATTCAGAAATTATGGTACAATTACACAATGGAATTGTATTCAGCAATTAAAAACATTTGCCTGAAATTGCAGCCAAATGGATGGAACTAGAAAAGATTATCCTGAGTGAGGTAACCCAGAAACAGAAAGTCATGCATGGTATATACTCACTTAAAAGTGGATATTAGCCATATTACATAGGATAAACATACTAAATCTACAGACCTAAAGAAGCTAAATAACATAGGAATAATCGCAACCAAAGAAATGAAAGATTTGGACACTGAAAATTATTTTTAAAAATAAAAAAGAAATTGAAAATAAAAATGGAAACAAAGTTGATGTTCATGATTTAGAAGAAATAAAATTGTTAGAATGTACATGTCATTCAAAGTGAATGACAGATTCAGTGCAAACTTTATTCTCTATTGGCATTCTTTTTAATGTTTGTTTTATATTCATGTAGGTGTTCCTGCATAATCTTATGTATATTACATTCTTACCAGTCCACAGAGGCTGGAGGGTGTCAGATCCCCTGGAACTGGGATTACAGGTGGTGGTAAGCCAACCTTGTGGGTGCTGAGAACCAAACCTACATCCTCTGCAAGAGCAATAAGTGCTCTTTTTAATTAATTAATTTATTTGTTCACTTTATATCCCACGTGTAGTCTGCTCCCTCCTCTTTTCCAGGTCCCACTATAAGACCTGGGGTCTCACAGCTCAGGAGTTCAAGATCGTGCCCTTCCCAGAAACTCCCCCAGACCACGACTCGTTGCAAAAGCAAGAGGTTTATTAACCATTGTGCAGTGGGGTCACCCCTGCTGGTCAGCAAAGAGTGACACCGAGAGACAAAGGCTTTAGGTTTTTAAAAGAAAAATTGCAGGAAATTTGAAGTTACAGTTTTTGCAATTTAGGATTGGATGAGGAAGCTATAAAGTAAGATAATTGGTTAGTCTTAGGTGCTCAAGATTGGCCAGTCCTGCCAAGTGTGGATGCAGCTGCAATTGAAGGTGGGGGTGGTTAGCTCATCCTTGAAGATTAGGGGCTTCGGACTTTTGGCTGCAGGTCAAAGCTACTCAGAAGAAGTCTGGGTTCGTTGCTAAGAAATGCTATCTCAAAGATAAGGGTCTGGTTCTTTTTTTTGCTGAGTGAAGGTCATTGCTTGCTTGCCCTTTTTTTTTTATATCTGTCCTCACAGATAGCGTCACATTCCTCCATTCTCTGGAAAGGTACTAAGAGGCTTTAGCTTAACCTGGACCTAAAACTCAAAACTATAGGCTTTAGAAGACATATAGGTTACAAAGTTAGTGTAACCCTTTCACCACCATCACTCCCTCTTTCCCATTCTTAAAAGAAGTAGAAAAAAGTCCCCAGAGTCATAGGAAAGCACAAAAGATCAATAGCTAAATAAAATTTAAGCAGCTCCTAAAGTATGAATTATATATAATCATTCCAAATATATTATAAAACTTTGGTTCCTTTTCGTAGTATATTGTTTTTCAGTATGATGTTGCCTTTAAAAAAAAAAAATCCTGTAGACCAATAGAACAGAATATGAAACAAAGAGCCCAGAAGTAAATCCAAGCTTCTTTGGTCCACTTCTGAAGGGGACAGTAACACACAAGACAGTAATCTTCTCAAGGAACGATGATGGAAATGGTAGAAAGACAAATACTACATGACTTCATTTATAGAATCTAAAAATGTAAAACTCAGAGGAAGGAATACAGAAGAGTTGAGGAAGGGGTATGGGAAATGAGTTTATGAGCTGAGTGAGTTCTGGAGCTCCCGAGTGTAGCCCTGGTTCCGTAGCTAATCATACTGCATTGTGTACTTGAACCCTCCAGAATGCCTTTGTGCTTTATTAACTTCCAGTTTTTATTTGGGTAATGGTTTTACGATTATATTATGCTCAACTGGCCTGTAAATATTGTGTAGATTTATAGACTACAGAGGGTAAGTTTTTATTTTTCAGAGGGGCAGTTTGAAAGTGTCTCACCTTGTTACTCAGGCTGGTTCCAAATTCAGTCTATAGCCTAGGCTAGCCTCTGACTGTCATATTCTCTCCGTGTCAGCCTCTTGAGTACAGGCATGGACCAAGTCCTGTTTAGAAGTGCCTTTTATCATGTTGAAAAATAGTAAGTAGGGCTAGGAATATGCAGGGCAATGGTAGAGCACTTGTCTAGCAGCAGGAGAGCCTGGATGCAATCCCCTATGCCTGTCTCCAAAATAAATACTAGCTGTGTTAGGTGATAGAAAGAGAATTAGCTTAAATGTGATAAATACTTTGAAATGTATACATATATGTTATTATTAAGTTGAATACTTTATACATTCTATTAAGCTGTCAAATAAATGTACTTCAATAAATTTGGCAAGGAGAGAGGAGAAAATAACTCAATCAGATTTGTATTTTACACCATTCATCCTTACTGTCATCATTAAAAGGCATATTCCACAGGCTCTTTTCTGTATTTTTTGACTCACATTGAGTGTTGTCCTATAGTCAATTCATCTCACAGCTTCTGTTACTATTTCCATATCTTCAGTCCAGACCTCTTTGCTGGGCTCTGACCCCATTTTCCTCACTGCCAATTAGTTGTCTTTTCTCTGGAAATGCAGCATACTTCTAGAATGACATTTACCCTTTATTTTCCTTCCAAACTTTGCATAGTTCTTGTTGCTTTGCACCTGAAATAATGGTAACGGGTACTTTTTTTTCTTTTTAACTTGCCCCAAACTAAAAACCCGAGAATCATCTGGACCTTCTCTCTCTCTCATATATTCCTAGTCCTGCAAGTACTGTCTTTATCCTGTCTACCGTGTATTGCTTACAAATTTGTTCCCTTCCTTTCTTACTAATGTTTTTGTTTTAGTACAGTCTCTCTCCCTTACACCACTGCTGTGCCCTACATACTCGCCGTCTTACCTCCAGTCATGTTTCCAGTGAAGGAAGTGTACCAAAGCTGGAGTGACCTTTCTTTTTTTTTTCCAAGAGAGATGATCTCTTTTATTTAGCTCCTTTCTAACCCCATTTGATGTTTCTTTTTTTATTTTTTTATTAATTACACTTTATTCATTTTGTATCCCCCCATAAGCCCCTCCCTCCTCCCCTCCCGATCCCACCCTCCCTCCCCTTTCTGCATGCATGCCACTCCCCAAGTCCACTGATAGGGAAGGTTCTCCTCTCCTTTCTGATCTTAGTCTATCAGTTCTCATCAAAAGTGGCTGCATTGTCCTCTACTGTGGCCTGGTAAGGCTGCTCCCCCAGGAGTGACCTTTCTTAATTTCAAACTGAATCAAAGGTAGAAGTGGACCACACGACAGCTCTGCAAGAATTTTTTGGTCTTCTGTAATTGAGCTATAAACTCTTATGCCAAAAACAAAACCAATAAGGACCTAGATTTTTTTTTTGCATCTTTATTCTTAGCTCTTTGATTTTTTTCACAATCTCTACCCTTACCAGGTTTCCAGGTTTCAGTAGTCCCATGATTAATGCTAATAGGAACACTTAGGCTGCTGTTTCTTAAAGAAAAATTTCTACTCTTTCCCTTTCTGTTGTACACGTATCTTTGAAATTTTATTCGTCCTTTTCATGTTAAGAACTGCATAATGTTTTTAAAGTAGAAAAGAGGGAAATTTGGTCCTTTGGTAGTAAGTATTGATTATTATAACTGCACAATTATACTTGATGTGATTTACAGGCCATTCATTTCATATATGCCATAAATTTTAAAAAGGTTCCTTAAGAATGAGTCTACTGTATGATATAAAATCTCAGTTTATAGATGTAAGAACGAAGGCCCATATTGAGACAAGCCTTGACACAGTGAATTAGAAAGTTAAGCATTTGGTGGCCTAATTAAAAGAATGGAAAGTAAAAATATTGAAATAATGTCCTTGCCTGAATTTTCACTTTCACATGTCAGCTATTTTTATTTTAGAGATCATGTAACCAGTCATTTTTCCTGTTTGACATTCTTAACAGGAAAATTTCCATTTCATTCCCAAAATGCTCAAATAGATTATAATCGTGCAGAGTTAGAGTCTGGAAACAACTAAATGTTGCATTTATTTAAAAACAATTAAACTTTACAATATAGGATTACTTGTTCTGGTAACTACTGAAAATTATAAAGATAGCAGAAATTACGTGATGTGTGAGTGTATGTATGTGTGTGTGTGTGTTAATTGTTAAGTTATATTAAATTCTCAGTTCCTGCCTGCAGTGGATTAAACAAAATTTATAGGCAAGCCAGAAATTGCTTCTCAGACTGATTATGCCTTTTCTAATATCAGTAGTGATTTTACAGTAAAAGTGTACACTGCTAAAGTTAAGATGGAAACACAATTCATTTCATTGGACTCTTAAAAATAGCATTATCAACTATTTTGTGATGTTTCCTTCATCATATATTGGGCTGTCCTGAAGAAATAAACCTCCACTTGCTTTCATGACAGTAGATAATAAATTGGCTAATATAATTCAGTTGAGATGTTGAAAACTGCATTGAAAATAATGGGGCATAACATTTTAGGGTTAACATTTATTCATAGATGATGCAATTAAATAAAGCAGGCATTAACTTCAAGGTCAGTCAGTAAAGTAATAAAATTGAATATTTTAATTGAATTGTAATCGTTTCCCATTGATACATGCAACTAAAGTAAAATGGATGTCAGCTCTGCAAATTATAGTTCTTCCTCCTAATTAATTTCTTAATTCTGCATGGAGTTATCCAGTGCCTAGGTCTTGTTGTGGGTTTATTCACCCACCCAGCCTCCATCAAGAAATGTCTGTAAGATGTGATTAAATGGCTAGATGTCAAAATTTATAGTAAATCTTTTTCTGTACTTTGGAGAAAAATTTTGTTAGTAACTTAAAATCTCATGCATGTGAATTAAAGTGTGCTTGAAATGAAATGAAATAACAGCTTCCATCCTCTAGACTGTCATCGTCTTTGTTAATATTTTATTGCTTTATATCATTATTTAGATCAACATTAATAAAAGGCTCAGTGACTAAAGTTCTTAGGAGGCTGGAACACCTGGAGACATCATCCCATAGCTGGCTCCTTGAGAAGATAAACTAAAAAGATTCTGTGAGATTTCAGTGAAGCACAGTTTGTGGGTCTTCATGACCTGGACTTCACTAGATAACGGTCACTAAGCGGAATGAATCTAAACAAAAAATGTCTCTCTTACGGAGGGTGGTGTAATGAAGCTTTTGAATAAAGTTTGCATTAAAAGAATGTAAGAGCCTCTTCATAATACTCCCAAGATATTTAATGTAATGTTGCTTTACACAAAAGTAGTGAGAAGCATGTAATCACAGTGATGTCTCAGATTACACTGACATTGTGTTGAATATAGGTACTGTTTTGTTTTGTTTATTTAGAATGTGAATACTGTTCCTTTAGACCAAGAGAATTACTACCTAAATACTTAAGTTTTTTAAAAATTGACTGTATAAAATAGCTTTGAACACTACCAAATTCTTGTTATTCATTGTACCTTCAAATAATTCCACATAATAGAATTATTTGAGCATAAAGAAAGCTGTATATCAGGACTGCTCCTTAGTTGCTGCTAGAAGTGTAAATGGACTCTTCTTCCAATAAAGCAAACAAGTTAAGCAGAAATTATTTGTGCTTTCCAAGACTCACATTTAATTTCAATTCAAACACTAACTTGATTATTTTTAAAACTTCTTTAAAAGTCCAGTGATTAATATATTTTATTGATGCTAATCTGATTCTGAGCTTTATTTCTCAATTATAAACATTCCTGAACATAAGAATTCTCTGTGTGTAACATCCAGTTAGAAATTCCTGAAAGAAATAAAGGAGGGGAAACTATAACCAAGATATATTATCTGAGAAAAGAATCTATTTTCAATAAAAAAAAATTATAAAACCAAAATTAAAATTAAAAAAAAAACAGAAAGACAAAAATGTTAGAGCTGCATATTTATTACAAATTAGATGATAACTTTATATATTATTGGGATCCGTTTTACCGGATATTTATTTCAGAAACTATTCTCCATAAACAAAAGTAAATTATATACAGACTATACATGCAATGATAAACTGATTCTAAATAACAAAATTTAGAAACATGTAAAATTAAGAAAATTAAGAATTAAATTTTATTGGGTTTTCATATGCATGTTACTAATAATTTATAGAGTCTTTGTTGCTCTAAGAATGAAGACTCTCTGGAGAGTTCTGCATCTTGGTATTTTGGGTGATAGGACAGGTAGTCTTCCTTCTACATCCACAACTCATAATAGTCCTGTAGTAAAGCTTGGGCTGGTTTCAAGACAGCAGTGACAGTGGCTTAGGCCACTGCCTTCTCAAGGACAGTAGCTTCAATCCCTAGAGGTCGCTGGCTCTTATCCAAGAAATGTTTTCTAAAAACAACCTGAAATGCATCCTGTATGGGTAGTAATCATGAGGTCCCTGATGACTTGTGTCACTTTCTAATGAACAAAAAAAAAAAAAAAAAGAAGAAGAAGAAGAAGCAAATGCAGAATACCCTCAGATGGAGTTATCTGCCAGATGGCAAAAGCAGAAGACCGTAGTAGGCCTTACTGAGAACAAAGCAGCATATTATCCTGACATAAATAGTACTGTATACAGTGTTTAATATTGAAAGATCTAGTCAGAAGATTATCTAGATTGCCATATTGAATTGAGATACCTTAACTACTAAAATTGGGATATTTTGGTAAGGTGTTACAGTCTGTTTCAATAGACATAATTTTGAGAGCAGCTATGACTTCATTTCATAATACAAGTATATCTGTATTTTACTATTAAGTGAATTAAATTTATAGGTGTAACAGTTTAACTCTTTTCTATTCTTATTCTATCATTTCATTTAAATTTAAAATAAGATAAGCATAAAACAGAAAATTCACAATATTATCTTCAAATAAAATAAACTACAACAATTAAAATGCCTTAGTTTTGTGTTTCCTGTCTTTGAAATTGTAGTATTTTCATCTTAATTTCAATTACCTAAGAAAAAGAAAGTCAAATTGAAGGAAACATCTGCCTATTGATGCAACTGAAATAAACTAAAACTGATTTCACAGGGACAAGAACGGCAGCTTATCTCAAGGAAGCAGGAAAATACATCCTGGCAGAGCACCATTTACTTTAAAATCAAACCAATTTGCAATGCATATACGTTGCTCTCCTTGATGAGGAGGGCTAAGGGAAGCTGTGAGTGTGCCTTTACAGCTCCAATCCGACACCAACCTGGAAAAATTTCCCCTTTCTTGACAGGCTTAGATCCTGATAAGCATCTTGGGAAAACCCTGGATGAAATGGAGCCTTATCTTTTAGAGGTAAGAACTTACATTCATCTTCAAAATATCAGCGTGTAAATGAAGAAAGTAAGATCATGGCGTAATAACTGTAAGAATGATTTTTTTTTCAGAAAATTTTAGATATACTCATTTTATGATTGGTGAGGTTAAAAATCTATAGGTAAATAGAAGCATGTTTAAAATGATATAAAATGATTTCCGGTGTGTTGAGCCAAACTATGCTGTCTGTAGTTGCAAGAGTGAGAACAGAGGAAAATGCTCTGAGGACGTGGGCTTCTGTTAAGTAGACAGTGTGTGCTGCCTGAGCAGTGCTGTGGTTCTGAGGCACCTGCAGCCTCAGATCTACGAGTGGAAACTTCTAGAGGCTGTTGAACATAGTCCTCTTTACAATGGTGAATGAACTTGCCAAGAGGCAAAGGAATTGTTCCAACATTTCAAATAGCCTTTCTTCATCCATACCATTGTCAAGTCCTAAGTGTGTACCACATACTAAATAATACTTATTTTCATTATTCCTTTCTGTTAATTGTATTGAATTGTATTGGAGAATGGGGGCAGATGTTGGGTTTGATGCAGTACTGGGTGAATAACTGAAGCAGTGTGATTGTTAGATAGTGAGCTTTTTAACCTACAATCACGATATAGATAGACAATCACTGTTCCTATGAAGAGCCAAGCTCTGCTAAGTGTCCTGTACATAGCTCAGTTCCTTGCTGCTGTCTTTGGGTTTTGTCAAGGACAGCACTATGGCATGAGCTGCTACACTCCACAATAACCTTATGGGTTTCATATTGGTTTTAGAATTATTTATAATAGATTATTTTATGGTTTATCAATGATCAGTCTATACCAAATGCATAAACATCCCTAAAATACTAATTTCTTTTTTGATTAACAAAACTAGGCACCTGCTTTGTGACAATCAGATAGTAAAGATTAAAAGAAAATTGAAATTGGCATACAATTATGACATTATGCTTTGTTTCTAGAGAAATTGGTGTCATTTGCGTTTATATCTTGTTGTTGCTTTCTGTGTTCAGATAGGCGTATTCTTGCAGGCATTTGCGGCCATGGTTTAGTTTGTAGTCATAGCTATTCACTGCCGCCAGATTGAAATTAGCTTCTCTCTCTCCCAAAGCAATGTTGATATGTAATGAAGTCAATTTTTAGAAAGTAAAAGATAATAAATAAGAGACTGGCTTTCATAAAAGAACTTTTTACAAGTTCTCTGGATTTTGACATTATGAGTTGAAGGACGCTGTAGAAAAGCCAATTAAGTAGGATAACTATAGATATTAATACTGTGCTGGTCCATCAACCTGGAAGGAAGGAATTGGAATATTTCACGTAAAAATGTAACTAATTAAGAAAGATATGTTTACTGTAATTAAAATATTATGTAATTAAAATGTCATTTTTAAGTACTATGATATACCATTAATATGTCCAGTTGTGTACTCTTATTTTAAAAGGTAATGTTAATTATATAAGAAAAAGAAAAGAAAATGTACATAAATTTTTAGAAAGTATCAAGATTATGAGTAAACTTGAGTATTGCTGTATAATATTCAAACCCAAAAATGACATAGGCTATGTGTATTTACACAAATATGTATGAAACTTAATGGATTCTATGTTAAAATTTAGGGCTTTCTCTAGAATATCACATTATGTGTATACAAATATTACAAAATCTGAAAATAATATCAGAAATATGAAACACTTCTGGTCCCCAGAATTTCAGATATTTGGTTTATATAAATACATAAGGCAGAAGGAAGAGGTTTCCAGACAGCTGTCTCCTTTGTTTGGACTATGTCTTCCCTAAAGCTTTTCTAGGAGATTAAAACTACATATTGAAAGATTTAGAATACTGAATTGAGGATTACTTACCTAACAATGAGAAGTAAATGAAGAGGGGAAAAAGCAGTTATTGTAAGTAGTTTGACCAGCAGAAGTACCTGATGTTGTATTTAAAGAGAAGTGAGAAAAGTCATGTTAGTTCCGTACTGTTCCACTTTGTAGCCCTCACATTTTTCTGATGTGTATTGTAAGTGAGCTCCTGATCTCCATTGCCTTGAGATACTCGAAGAACTGAATATTAAGTATTTTCAGAATCACCCCATGTTACCAGTTCTATACCAACTGCAGAAATGGGAAGGAAACAAAATTACCACTCAGCATTTTAATGTATGCTGTACCAAGTAAGGGAAAGAAAACCCTTATAACCTCCAACAGATCAATCAAACAACCTGGCTCCCAATTGTAAGCACAGGTAAGAGCTGCTAGGTGGAATAGGGCCACAGGTCCTGCAGCAGCTGCTAGAAGATCTTAAATAGATTTGAATGATGGGTGAGATTTACCTGGGCAGTGGACACAGAGTAAATCAATATGAATGAAGATTCATTAGCAGAGACGAGAAGAAACTTGATCTAAATGAAATTAAACTGGTGTTGATAGATCGGTAAAGCAAAGGTGAAACGGAAATATAGGGCCTAGTCTTGAAGGGCCTTCAGGGATGAACCAGGCAATTTTAGATAAGAAATAATAAGATTTAAAGGTCTCTTCAACAGCTATCCATGCTATTAAAAGAGAGCTGAGGAAATACAGTCTAGTAGCAGTATTCATAGATTCAGATTGGAAACAAGGGAAGTAAAGCCCACGAAACTGGTATAGGAAACAGATGCGAGATACATGAAATATTGTGATAGGATGATGGAAATGACATTGGCATCAAAATTTCCACAAGCTGGAAAACAAAATATCAACAATTATTCACACGCAGTAAAGGAAATCAGAAGCACTTGTTACTATAGAAGGCTGCAGGGTTTAGAGAAAAAAAAAAAAAAAAAAGACAAGCTTGATTTTAAGCAGACTGGACTTTTTGTTATAACATATAACCTGAAGGCATATTTTTTTTAACCAATGAGATTGGAGCTCAGTTGAGATGGTCAGGAAGAGGGCTGCAGTTTGTTGTCAGTGTACTGCACAGAGTCAGACAATAACTAAACTCTCATGTCCTTCAGGTCTCTGTACGAAGCAACTGAGAAATGTTGCTCTAATGTTCACTCCACCGCACTACACAGGCGTTATTTTTCCTGGGTAGTTGAGCTGTGAGTTAACTCATTGCTGAGTGGCATATAATAAGTGGTCTTTGTGTATGAGTAGTTAATTTTCTGATAAACCTACCAGGATGGTAATATTATTGTTGCATTTTCAGACAAAGCATCACTTCCAAGCAGGGCTTTTACAAAATCTCATGACTGGGGAATATCAGAAATAGAATTCATGCCTAAGTCTAGCTGATTTCAGAGCATACACTGTGTTCTACTTGTAAGTCATTTGGGGGCATAACTGAAATAAGAAAAGCACTGCCTTAGCCATAGAACAAGTGCTCTGAACAGTCATATTAGCAGTAAGAGAGCAGCATCAGTAATGGCAGAAGCCAGGATTTATGCATATGAGAGGGAATTCAGTGTCAAAAAAGTATAGTACAATGAGGTCCACAAGGGGTTGTCCATAACTTAGGAACAGCAGCAAGGAAAATAATGAGAAAAGAGTATCTTCAAATATATAGTAATATGGAAGGCTATTAGAAAGACATGAGAGGTGAATAATGTTACAGGCCACATAAACTGGAAAACTATAGACTAATTGGGTCCTGGCAACAAATTGTTAGCAGTAAGAAAACTGCCATTCGCCCAGTTCCTAATGTTGAAAGGTGGAAATTTTCCTTACTAGGTAATCCATTCCATTAATCTTTCATGTTGATGTTATTCAAAATTGATGTCTTAAAAAAAAAATACCTTGACATTTGAACAGAGCCAAAGCAGGAAGGTCACTCTGACCTTCTTTGCTATTCTCCCTGGAGCAGGCAATGAAGGAATGCTTTGACCTTCCTCTAAAGTAAGTAGGAGACTTCCATTACAGATGTGGTGTCCCTACACCTGGAGGAAGGACGGCAAAAAACTGGACCAAACAAACAGTGTGCTGTTCTTTGTAGAATCTGTTTGCTCACACTGCTAACCTCAAGATCTAAAGAGTAGTAATATATACCCAATAAATAAGTAAATCTGAATCAATCTATATAGCATTAAATTATATGTAAAAATACTACTTATACAGTGAAATTGTACTTCATTAAACCTCATAGTCTTCTCTAGGGAAGACTGAATGAGAAGTCCATTTGATTTGGCTCTCTGCATCTTTGGTTTTAAAATGAATAAAAGATAAATGATTCAGATTTTAAGTATTTTATTGATTATTTTGCATCAGTGTTCATAAAAGAAGTTGGTGTAAAATTCTCTTTTTTGGGGGGGGTTTGTGTAATTTAGGTATCAGGGTGACTGTGGCTTCATCGAATGAGTTGGGCAATGTTCCTTATGTTTCTATTTGGTGGAATTGTTTGAGGAGTATTGGTATTAGCTCTTCTTTGAAAGTCTGTTAGAATTCTGCACTAAAACCATCTAGCCTGAGCTTTTTTGTTTTGCTTGGGAGACTTTTATTGACTGCTTCTATTTCCTTAGAGGTTATAGGATTATTTCTCTTGTTTACCTGATCTTGATTTAGCTTTGGTATATGGAATCTATTAAGAAAACTGCATATTTCATTTAGTCTTTCTAATTTTGTTGAGTAGAGTCTTTTGATTTAAGACCTAATGATTCTTTTGATTTCTTCAGTGTCTGTTGTAATATGCCCCCCCCCCATTTTTTAATTCTGTTATACTGGGTATTGAAACTCTGGCTTTTACATAGTTTGGGTAAGAGTTTGTCTATATTGTTGTTGATTTTCTCAAAAAAACAAAAACAAAAAAACAACCAAATCCAAGAACACATCAAAACATCACCACCATGATCAAGTAGGCCTTATCTCAGGGATGGCTCAATATGCAGAAATCTATTAACGCAATACACCGTATAAACAAACTGAAAGAAAAAAAAAAAAAAAACATGGTCATCTCATTAGATGCTAAAAAAAAAAATGCCTTTGACAAAATCTAACATCCTTCATTTTAAAAGTCTTGAAGTGATCAGGGATAAAAGGCACATACCTAAACACAACAAGGCAATATACAACAATCCTATAGCCAACATCAAATTAAATTGAAAGAAACTCAAAGCAATTCCACAAAAATCAGGGACAAGACAAGGCTACCCACTCTCTCCATATGTAGTCAATATACAATAAGATGACTGAAGGAGATGAAGCAGATAAAAATTGGAAAGGAAGAAGCCAAAACATTACTCTCAGATCATATTATAATATACATAAGTGACCCCCAAAATTCTACCAGAGAACGCCTATGGCTAAAACAAAGAGCTGGCTCTATGAGAAAATCAACAAGATAAACCCTTAGCCAAACTAACTAAAAGACAGGCAGACAGTATCGAAATTAACAAAATCAGAAATGAAAAGGGGACATAACAGCAGACACTGAGGAAATCCAACGAGTCTTTAGGTTTATTTCTAAAACCTGTATTCTACAAAATTATAAAATCTAAATAAAAAGTGCTATTTTCTTGATAGATACCACTTACCAATGTTAAGTCAAGATCAGACAAACAATTTAAATAAACCTAAAATCCCTAAGGAAATAGAAGTATTCATTAAAAGTCTCCCAACCAGGAAAAAAAAAATATCTAATACCAATACTCCTCAGACTATAGAAACAGAAAGAACATTGCCAAACTTATTCTATGAGGCTGCAGTCACCCTGATACCTAAATCACACAAAGACCTAACAAAAAAAGAGAATTTTAGACCAATCTCCCTTATGAACGTTGTTGCAAAATACTCATGAACCAAATCTAAGAACACATCAAAACATCATCCACCATGATCAAGTAGGCTTTATCCTAGGGATGCAGAAATGGTTCAACATACGAAAATCCATCAGTGCAATCCATCATATAAGCAAACTGAAAGAAAGAAACCACATGATCATCTCATTGTATCTAAAGAAGCCTTTGACAAAATCCAACACACCTTCATGTTAAAAGTCTTGGAGAGATCAAGGTGTATACCTAAACATAAAAATACAGCAAGCCAGTATCAAAAATCAAATTAAATGGAGAGAAACTTAAAGCAATTTCACTAAAATCAGGGATACTCTTTCTGTATCTATTAAATATAGTACTTGAAGTTCTAGATAGACAAGAAGACAACTAAAGGAGATCAGGGGATCAGGGGATAGAAATTGAAATGAAAGAAGTCAGAGTATTACTATTCGCAGGTGACATGGTACTATGTGTAAGTGACCCCCAAAATTCTACCAGGGAAATCCTACAACTGATAAACACCTTCAGAAGAATGGCTGGATAAAAAAATTAACCTAAAAGAATCGGTAGCCCTTTTTTATACAATAATAAATGGTCTAAGAAAAAAATTAGAGAAACAACACCCTTCACAAAAAATATAAAATATCTTGGTGTAACTCTAACCAAGCAAGTGAAAGACTTGTATGACAAGAACTTCAAATCTTTGAAGAAAGAAACTCAAGAAGATACCAAAAGATGTATGTCGATTGGTAGGATTATCATAGTAAAAATGTCCATCCTGCCAAAAGCCATCTACAGATTCAGTGCATCAAAATTTCAGCACAATTCTTTACAGACCATGAAAGTACAATACTCAATTTTCTATGTAAAAACAAAATCTCAGGATAGCTAAAACAGTCTTATTTATTTATTTATTTATTTATTTATTTATTTAACATATAAGTGTGCTCTATCTGTAGATCACTTGCATGACAGAAGAGAACATCAGATTCCAGTATAGATGGTTGTGAGCCACCATGTGGTTGCTGGGAATTGAACTCAGAACCTCTGGAAGAGCAGACAGTGCTCTTAACCTCTGAGCCATCTCTCCAGCACCCTAAAACAGTCTTGTACAATAAAAGAACTTCTAGATATATTACCATCCCGGATTTCATGCTGTACTACAGAGCATTAGTTTAAAACAAAAAACAACAACAAAAAAGAAAAACTTCATGATATTGGCATCAAAACAGACAGGTTGATGAATGGAATTGAATCAAAGACCCAGAAATAAACCCATACACCTACAAAGAAGCCAAAAACCATACAATGAAAAAAACCCCAGCATATTCAGCAAATGATACTGGTCTGACTCCATATTTGCCTGTCGAAGATACAAACAGATTCATATTTATCACCTGGCACAAAACTCCAGTCTAAGTGGATCAAAGAATTCAACATAAAATCAGTTACACTTTATAATAGAAGAGAAAGTGGGGAACACTTTGAATGCATTGGCACAGAAGACAAGTTCCTGAACAAAAAACACCAACAGCTCAGGCATTAAGACCAACAATTAATAAACAGGATTTTATGAAACTGAAAAGCTTTTGAAAGGCAAAGGACACCACAGTAGGACAAAATTTGCACCCAACAGAATAGGAAAAGTTCTTAACCAACCCTACATTTAACAGAGGACTAATATCCAAAATGTATAAAGAACTCAAGAAATTGAACAGCAACAAGCCAAGTAATCCAATTAAAAAATGGGGTACAGAGCTAAAATGAGAATTCTCAACAGAGGAATCTTTATTAGCCAAGAAACACTTAAAGAAATGTTCAATGTCCTTACTCATCACGGAAATGCAAATTAAAACAACTCTGAGATTCCGTCTTACACCAGTCAGAATGGCTAAGATCAAAAACTCAAGTGACAGCACATGCTGGTGAGAATGTGGAACAAGAGGAATACTCCTCCATTGCTGGTGGGAGTGCAAACTAGTGCAACCACTGTGGAAATCAATCTGGTGGTTTCTTAGAAAATTGCGAATTTTTGTACCTCAGGACCCAGCTATACCACTCCTGGGCATATAACCTAAAGATGCTCCACTATACCATGAAGTACCCTTGCTCAACTATGTTCATATTAGCTTTATTCATTCTAGTAAGAAACTAGAAATAACCTACATGCTCCTCAACTGAAGAATGGATGAAGAAATTGTGGTACATTTACACAATGGAATATTATTCAGCTATTAAAAACAAGGACATCATGAAATTAGCAGACAAATGGATGGAACGAGAAAATATCATCCTGAGTGAGGTAACTCAGACCCAGAGAGACATACATATATGTACTCACTTATGAGTGGATGTTGGCCATAAATTACAGGATAACCATGCTACAATCCACAGACCCAAAGAAACTAAGCAACAAGGACCCACGATGTTTGGCTCTCACTCAGAAGGAGAAATAGATTGGACAACTGAAGTAGATAGAGGGGAGAACTGGGTGGAAGAGAGAGTGGAAGGGGAACAGGAGGATCAAGTGCAGGAAAGACTGATGGAGAGAGAACTGTGAAAGAGAACTGAAATTGGTGGTGGGGGAAGAGAGACTGGGAGAAGAGATCAGTAGTAAAGTTAGTTAATTAATTGGAAAGGGTCTAATAAATAAATAAAAGGATAAATAAATAAATCAAAAACAAAGCATCACAATTTAATGAGAAACATTTACAATTAATGTTAATACTACCTGTTAAGGGGATAAAAAAACTTAAACATGGAAATTATGAGCCTCCTAACTTTTGTTCTGTAGTTACTCATCTACAAATAACATTATGAATGTGCATATGTAAGTAGACATGCTTCTGAAACAGATTCATGGAAGTCATTTTCGTTTCGTATGCTGGGACTTCACTTTAAAATGTTCCAAAGTACTTTTATATGCCCTAGAATGACCCAGGTCAGCAACATCTGCTTGAACAGTTTTTAAAAAGCTTATTCTAACAATAATTAGATGGCAAACCAATATTCACCTCCTCTAAAAATCTTATCTAGAAGACACTGTGATTTAGCTATCTATGAAGCTTTAAACATGCCTTTATGGAATCAAAATTATATTAACACATATGTAAAAGTTATATTGCCTTATTAAATATTAAAAAAAAACTTAGAAAAACAGCAACATATTTCTTAAGTAAGCAAAATTCAGACAAATAGCAAGTGTATCCATCTTACCCGGTGGCCATGTGTTCCCTATCATTTTCTGTGTTAATTCTCTAAATGATTAATATAAAAGAGGAGGAAAATAGTGATATCACTTATTCAGTGGCTAATAAGGGATGCATTGATTATCAGGTGTTTAGATTGCTCCCTGTAGTAGATCTCCAAAAATGGGGAAAAAAATTGTATCCTCTTCCTGAGGGTAGAAGAAAAGACATCAGGGATTTCCTCCTTTTCATCTTTGATAGACAGGGTTGTTTTTTTTTTTTTTCTGGTTCAAACTGAACTTGTGAGAGGATGCCAGTCATGCTTTTCTGAAGGACCATGCTCACATCTGAACCATAGCAGAAGGGCAGTTGGTAGTTGAATATTATGTGTGACATAATGCACAGAGAGCATGGGAGAGTGTCCAAGAAATGTAAAAACAGAGTCTTGTGGAATTAAAGCCATGCATGAAAAACTTTTACAGTCTAGAGGCTACATAGAATTAAAATACAGAAACATGAGCCTCAGAGCAGGATAAGGTACCACGCCTATAAAGAGCAATTCTCTATGTTGATTAGAAAGAAACTCATTTGGGATATGTGTTCATAATTTCATGTTTTACTTTATAAAAGTATCATTTTAATTTTCTCAAGACAATCAGGGTCTTTCCAAATCTGCTAATCTGCTGTATACACTTTGATGCCTATGAATACGTGTAAAGGATAGGACAGAATGCCAGAAGCCTTTGGATATCACTTAAATACTTCAGTATTATCAAGTAGGCAGTGATTGTCCATGCAAAGATTTTGAGTAGGATAATGCTGTGCATACAGTATTAAGGAAAATCAGTAAGGTTGTACCATGTAGGGAAGATTGGGAGGGTGAATATACAAATAGAGAAGTTGGGTTTTGACAGTTGAAGTGCAAAGTGATCATCAGGGTTTTAAAATGGAAGACATGGTGTATTATCTGCCTGTTCATTGCCATGCTCCTAGTGTGAACACTAGAATCCTCTGTTCACTGCCATGCTCCTAGTGTACGTAGAGAGTCTGCTGTTCGCTGCCATGCTCCTAGTGTACGTAGTCGAATCTGCTGTTCGCTGCCATGCTCCTAGTGTACGTAGAGAGTCTGCTGTTCGCTGCCATGTTCCTAGGTACATAATGGAATCTGCAACTACAAAGTTCTAAGGAAAAAGCTATTGAGTCAATAAATGAATTAATGTGCTTTAGAAAATTAAGCTGTGAATAGAACAAAAGCACAGAGTTAAGCTCTATGCTTGTATTTCAAGCTCTTTTGCATTGTATTTAGAGAATTGGGGTGAAAGGCACTAAGAACATGGTTTTATTCATATTGAATTTGAAAGAGTATAAAGGAAAGTAAAATGTAAATTTTTTAATAATTTTTATTAATTACACTTTATTCACTTTGTATCCCCATGTGAACACCTCCCTTCTCCCATCCCAGTCCCACCTTCCCTCCCCCTTCACTTTACATGCCCCTCCCCAAGTCCACTGATAGGGGAGGTCTTCCTCTACTTCCTACTGATCCTAGTCTATCAGTCTCATCAGGAGTGGCTGCATTGTCTTCCTCTGTGGCCTGGTAAGGCTGTTCCACCCTCAGGGGGAGGTGATCAAAGAACAGGCCAATCAATTCATGTCATAGACAGTCCCTGTTCCCATTGCTATGGAACCCACTTGGACACTATATCTGTGCAGGGGTTCTAGGTTATCTTCACCAATGGTCCTTGGTTGGAATATCAGTCTCAGAAAAGACCCCTATACCCAGATTTCTTGGTTCTGTTGCTCTCCTTGTTCTGGCTAAAATGCTCAATTCCCATTCAGAAAGGCTAAGAGGATGGACATCACCAGAAGGGAAAAACAGGGAACAGGACAGGAGCCTGCCACAGAGGGCCTCTGAAAGGCTCTACCCTGCAGGGTATCAAAGCAGATGCTGAGACTTATGGCCACTTTGGGCAGAATGCAGGGAATCTTATGAAAGAAGTGGGAAATAGTAAGACCTGGATAGGACAGGAGCTCCACAAGGACAGCAACAGAACCAGAAAATGTAAATCTTAAAGAGATAAGAAAAAAATAATATAGTCTCAGCATGAAGCTACATTAAAGAAAAAAATCATTTGGTGGTTTTCTTACAATACTGCTGACAGAATCTTACCAAGGAGTACTTAATTACAGCATATGATAAACCCAGTTTTAAGATACAACCAGACACTGAGTGGAGATGTATGGCTGTTCCTGCTTACTGTGAACAATATAAACATTGTTAATGTTGATTTATAAGTCTTAGAAAATAGATTAAAGGTATACAGCATGAACATTTTTCTGGAATATACAACTCTGGATCTTAAATACATGGAAAGAAGCATTTTCTATCCTGTGCATATTTCATGCTTTCATACCACAGAGTCTTGTGTTTTAGTAGACTGCCAGTTCTCTGAATAAAGCAGATATCATAAACTTTCACCTCTGAAGGAGATCCCACAACATCATCAAGAACCTGAGAGCTGACATTTGGGAGTCATTTATGTATGTTAGAGCATGAAATAAATTGAGAAATAATCAGAATTCAGTAGGAATACTTACTGATTTTTCAGTCTTAGAAACTATTGGGACTTTCTTCCAAATTTGTTGACTGGAAACCTATATTTCCATACTGGTAAATTAATAATAGAGTAGGAAAAGGGATTCTAAATATTGGTTAATATAGGCAAAATAAGCTTCATTATTATTTTATGCTACTATGTAGAATGCATTATATTTAGTGAATTTCAAGCTCTCAATACATTGTTTTAGTTTTTTTCATCTTTCAAATATCTGTTGAAGAGATGATTGATAGATAAATAAATATTAATGGTATTTTGTGTAAGCTAAAGATACTGCAGAGCACATACAAATGTCAGGTTTACCTCTTAAAAGCCACCTACATTACTTTTACAAAGGATTAACAGAACCACATCTATAGGATGTAATAGCCACACAGACTTTAACAGTCCTGTTATGCTTAGTATTACAAAAACAATGCAGTTTCCGTGAGATATTTGCCGTCACAGAAAAGCTAAATATTGATCCTATACACATCCCACATAGACTGGCAAGTGGTCAGAAAGGTGAAATTAGAAGGCCCATGGAGGGAAGTTGTTAGAAAATCAGTAGAACACTAAGAGCAGAACAAATAAATACCCCGAAATCCATAACCCATTATTATTGCTGTGTGGTTTTATTGCAGAGATTTTAATTTAATTTAGCTTAGTATGGCAAAGCAGTCTTGTCCTATTATTTGGTCCCATAAGGACCTCCTCTCATAATTTGGCCTTGCCAAATCTCTGTTTTATGACCCAGGCAAAAATTTATCTATTTTGCCCTTTGGAGCATTTACAGAAACATTATCCAGTTCTCCTTCCCACGCTTTCCCTGCTATTTGGCTTTACAATGTCATTTACTTTACTTCCGACTCTCAGGAGGAGGAGTAGAATGTTCATATATCCATACCACCCACTCAGAATAGTAGCACGACTACAAAAATTCCCAAATAAGTTTGTAACCCTCAGGTAAAGCTGAAAACTTAGGAAGCAACCACAGTATTGGCAATAACAGAAAAGGAATCCCTCCTTTTTGAGCTATAAAAATTTGGACTTACGGCAACCATGAGTAGGGAAAGCTGTTACTTTCTGAATCAGGGAGTCACAGATGTGTGATGACTAAGCTTCCACATAGAATCTAAAAGATCAGTCTCAATGACAGCCTGTGCAACTGTTTCAACACTGATACCTATTGTGTATCAGCCAAATAGTTTTCAGTATCAAGATCATTACATCGTATGGCTTATAGTTAAAAACAAATAACACAGGGTTGTTTCTTTGTTTGTTTTGGATTTTTGGTTGGGTTTGTTTTGGTTGCTTGTTTCTTCTTTTTTAAACTTTAAATTTTACTAGACAACTTTGGGGGCTAAATCTTATTAAGACTTTAGTACTTTCCAAGACTTTCTATGACTTTGGAAGTTCACTGGTTTTAGTACCTTATAATATTCCTAAAATAACAGCCCAAGCATAATGTATGTGATTATAGGCCTAAGAAAGGTTTTAATTTTTTGACTGATAAATTCTCTAATAACATGTTTTGACTCTTCAAATTTAAAAGGCAGGACCTGTATGGTTAGGCTCTATCTGTTCCATAGTAACGTACCTACCTTTGAATCTAAAGTGAGCATTGGTGCTAAAATATATCTTTAAGTTTTATCGTTGTAAAGAAAACTTCTTATTTCCTATAACTTTTAGCTAGGGTTTGAGATTACTAAAGATCTTGTACTTTATGCAAACACTTCTCAAATGTCCTCTTTAGACACATGGCTTAAGAAAATGTAATTTTCTACAGCCTGCAATATGTTTTCTAGTTAGTATCTGCATTAGTTTTTAGGAGAGAATAGCCTGCAAAATGAGTATTTTAAGGACGTCATTTTAATTTTTATTTTTCTGTGTTTTCCTGATGCTCAGCTTTCTAAGAAGTATGGTGTCCACGTATGTGGGGAAGGTGGCGAGTATGAAACATTCACTTTGGATTGTCCTCTATTTAAGAAGAAAATCATTGTGTAAGATACCATTTCAGCATCTTCCTTTTTCTTAAACTGAAGTGATAGAAGCAGCCCAGCATTTAGCTTGCGGCAGCTTCGGCTGTAAGAAATAGAACATGTCCTCTAAGTTCACAAACACTCAATTTGTTTAATCCCAAGGAAGTCGTGTGAATACTTAAATCAATACCTGACAAGACGAGGCCTTCATAGAAGGCTGTAAACTTTTTAGACATTGCACTTTCCTTTACTTGCTGATTACGGCCTGCAGTAAAACTGGTGCCTACACACTGACACTTTTATCCTTTCATGAAGTGTGAATTGCCTGTATTATTTATCTTTCATTACAGCTACGTTTGATAAACTGCCACATCAGTAGCCTGTGGGTTCCATTAACTCCATCCTCTTTTTCTTCTTTCTTGGCTTTAACAAGTTAGAATGATGATGCTAGACATTTTTCTTCAGTTGTTGGGGGTTATTTTTACATATGAAATTTGTTTTGAATTCAGTTTATGGTGAGTAGCGATATACCTTCACCATAAATTGTAAAAATTAGTATAATGAAAAAAACAGGAACTTTGCCTAGTTCATCACTTTATTAGCTGTGTTCTATATTCTTCTACTCTTGTCTGCTGGAAGGGCTTTTCCTCTGTTGTTTTGCATTTGTTTCTTCTACTAAGCTCATGCTTCTTGGAAAAGATTGTTAAAATTAAGCTTGGTTGAACAAACAGCTTTGATAGTTTTCACATTACAACTTGAATTCTTTGAACAATTAATAATAGGTAAAGGAATAATCTGGGAACATTAAAACTAAAACAGTTTCATCCCTAAGCTCACTATTCATCACTCTTTCTTTGTTTTAATAATAACTTTGCATTAATAATTAACATATCACTAATTTATTTGACATTTTTTAATAGAGTGCCTATAGTTTCCATCAATTTCTGTTGGTCACTATTGATGCCCATTGTTTCCACCTATATAAGCTTGAATGGAAAACATATCTGTTTTTTTAACTATGATACAAGATAGCAGAGTTATTGCACCAAAGTTTGTAGGTGGGAGATTTTCTTAATGGCCATGCTGATCACAAAAGGATCTTGTAAGCAGGAAATGTACTTTTGTGAAATAGTGCTGTTTACTATTAAAGAAACACATTTACTATTAAAGAAACACATTTCCTCTCTCTTTCTCTCCCTCTCCCTCCCTATCTCTCTTTATCTCTCTGAAACTGTATGTGCATATGTATGTAAGAGAAAGAGAGAGAGGTAAAGAGGGTAAACAAGGATTGCACACCATGCATGTAAATGTCAGAATAATTTGTGGGTGTGGGTCTTCTTCTTCTTTCTACATGCTATCTCTTTCTATGCTGTTCCTTCTGCAAGCATCTTTGCACTGATGTAATCAATGAAATCTAGTTATACCATTTCATCAAAAACCTGATTCTTTAAAGGGTCAGTTTATATAAATTTCTTTTCATGTTATCTTTTTAATATTACTTTATAATATGCAAGATACAGATTTGGTAGTAAAGACTCATGACTATACATTGAATTTTCAATCATTATATATAAAGTATTATACATCTTGAAAGTGAACCGTAAACATTTTCTTGTGAAATTTTAATATTCTGAACTCAAGTATTTCGTGGCTCCTTCTAACTTTCTAATAAGAAAAACCTGATTCAACTATGTTTTACCCTAGTCCCAAAGAGTCGAAGTAAGAGTCAGGAGGGATGGCTCAATTCCGCTGTTAAGAGCATGTACTGCTCTTGCAGGATCCCAGTGCAGTTCACAGAACTAGCATCTGGCAGCTTACAGCTTCCTGTAATCCCAGACCTCCACATGAATTGCAATCACACACACAAACAAACCTACAGCCAGACATACAAAGATATACATAATTTTAAAATAAAATAAAAGCATAAATATAATTTCAATTTTAAAAATTTTAGAGTCAAAATAACAGGGTTGGAGAGTTAGGGCAACAGATAAGAACACTTACTGCTTTTCTAGACAACCTAGGTTCAATTCCCAGAATCCATATGGTGGCTTAAAACCATTTGTAACTCCAGTTACAAGGGATCTAATGTCTTTTTCTGGGCTGCATGGACACAAGGCATGCACATCATATGTATGTACAAACTAAACAATTATACATATAAATGAAAATAAATGAATCTTTTTAAAAAAATGTTAAAGTAGAAATAAGCTTTGTAATCTTGGAGTGGTCAGATGCTAATATTAATATATGCAATGAAAATAATTCATGAGAAATTAAAGAGATATGAGGAATTTTTACACTTTCAGTCGCCATGCAAAGCATTATTAATAAACAACAAAATTGCTTAATAACTGTCTTAATAAACAACAAAATTGCTATTTAATATAATTTCATAGATAATCTTAGTAATTTATAAGTTCTTTACAGGATATCTTTATTAAATCTTAAGTTAATTTACCTGTGCCCATATGGTAGCAGCAAGCAGTTCATACAGTGTTACCTGGATGTGGCAATTACCCTGTCAAATGATATGTGTGTATAGCAGTGACCTTACATATGTGATCAGTTCAGCCAAAGCCTACCAGCAGCTGCAGCTTGCTTTTGTGAGGGGTGACTTAGACTTTGGGTGATGCAGAGTCAATTGCCTCTTGAAAATAAAGGCACAACCAAGACCCCGCAGTGAAGTTGAACATTTAGCCCATGCAATTTGTGCTGTACAGTTCAACAGTTGAAGTCTCCAAATGGAGTAAACATTGAGTGTAAGCTGTGCGTCCTTTTACATGGAGAAAGCATCCTTGTTTCTTAGTATTGAGGGACTTCAAGTCCCTCAGCAGCAGGAGTGACTTATCCACAAGGTGTGTGCTTGGTAAGCACACCGAGTTGTCTGTGCTGCAGGGACTCCTCCGAAGCAGTCATCCACTCGGCTGATGCCTTCGCACCTGTGGCTTATCTACGGCTTTCAGGGTTGCACTTGGAAGACAAGGTAAGTAAACCCCAGAGTGCAGGGCTCTCAAATACATGAGAGCTATGCATTAGGTCTCACACAGTGGGTGCTTCTTGTCTATCAGATACTCTGCATATCACATATTGACAGTATAATTCATAACAGTAGCAAATTAGTTAGGGGCTAGCAACCAGATGATTTATTGGTTGGGGCCACCACAATTATGTTCTAACAGCACACAATGAGGCAGAGAATATATATTTAATCAGTCAATAACTACTACTTCTACGAATGCTTCTAGTTTTAAGAATGTTCTATAACACAAAAAAGCCTTTCAATTTAAAGATACTGAGTGTTAGTTAAAAAAGAATGTAAATACTAAGCAAAGACAGTATAAAACAAAAGTACTCATGTAGCATAACAGTCATGTCATAGCGCATAAGCATTTGAGCAAAACTGATTTTTATTGTACAGGGCTTAGGAGGGAAAAAAGGAGAGGAAAGTTTTTCTGAAACTATATAAAGGAAGCTATAAGAGAGGAATGGGAAGTTAAACAAAGTGCAGTAAAATAAAACAAGAGTTTTATTTAAAATACATTAGTGATCAGGATAGAGCAAACCCCCATTCAATCTTTGGGAGTAGGTGCCTTTGGGGGTAGGTGAAGATCTGTGTGAGATCTTTGCATGAAAGAGAGATAGATTACCCTCTGTTTTCAGTGAAGTTCTATGAAGAAAAGAGTCATGATAAAAACAAAAAACTGGCAAAGGTCTTCTGTCCTGTTTTCTTCCCCACTTCCTGAAGCACATTCGCAGTTGTGTACATGCGACATGGAATGACAATGACATTTTCAGTTTATGCAGCTTCTTTAAAAACAGAAGGAAAACGGATCCCAAACCTCATATTGAGTCAGGAAAAAAAGAGTAATGGCTAGAGCCAGCAAGGTGACTATTAAAAGTGAAAGCATTTGCATGCAAGCCTGACGAACACAAACACATAAATGATAAATATGCATGTCAATTCCCCAGAAAAATTAACGATGAACAAGATTACATATCTATAGATTATTAGGCTAAAATTATTAGGCTAATAAAATTATTAGGCTAAAAGTAAACATTGGTGACCTTTTATCAAAAATGGAATGGCATGATTCCATCTAAACACCTTCCAAATTCACCATAAGGGCCCTTTGCCGTAGCCATCTTCTACAATTGCTGACATGAGCACTGCTAAGAACCTGAAACACTGGTCTCTCCTGTAAGCATTCCTCCATTTTAAGTTCAGCTTCACCCAGGTAGCTCACTAGGGTTCTCTTGGTATGCCATTAGTCTACACAGGCCATTAGCCTACTGTAGGAAGCTGTTGTTTTTTTCAGATGTGATATTATTGACATTTATAAATATGTCACACTTTCCTTCTTTTGTTTCCTTTTAGGTGTCTTCGATACCTGGGAATGATGAAACAACTAATTATATACACAATTCTTAAAATCTGCACTGAATTTTAAAAATTACTATGACCAACTTTTCTCATTGCATTTCAGTGAACCCTTCTCTGATATTGCCAATTTCTTTAACTTACTTTCTTTAAAAGAAAAAAATAATAATTTCTATCCAGTCATGGTGGCACATTCTTTTAATCCCAGCATTCAGAAGGCAGGGGCAGACAGTTCTCTTTGAATTCAAGGCCAGACTAGTCTACAGGGAGAGTAACTCCAGGACATCAAGAAATCTGTTACACAGAGAAATCCTGTCTCAAAAAAACCAAATAAAACAAACAAACAAACAAACAAAAAAGATTCTGTTCTTTTTTTTTTGAGATTATTTTTATACCACCCCCCTTTCTTCCAAATCTTCCAGTACACCCCTCCTACCTCTCCTTGCTCACTTTCAAATTTATGGACATCTTTTTCACTACTGTTGTTATACACCTCTCCCTTTTTGTGTTTCTGTTTCTCTTTCAGTCTCTGCCCTACCTTTTTCTGTGTGCACGCACACACACACATTTTCCTATGTACATGAATACAATCTGCTTAAACTGTATAATGCTGTCTGTATTATGTTTTCAGTGTTGGCCATTTGGACAATCATTGGGTGTGTTCTTTCTGTTGTGAGCTTTCCACATCACTGTAGCCTGCCTATTGCTGCCCTGCTTGTTCTAAGATTCCATCTTATACCCATCAGAATGCCTAAGATCAAAAACTCAAGGGACTAAACATGCTGGAGAGGATGTGGAGAAATGGGAACTCTCCTCCATTGCGGTGGGAGTGTAAACTTGTACAACAACTTTGGAAATCAATCAGTGCTTTCTCAGACAGTTGGGACTACCACTCCTGGGCATATATCCATAAGATGATCAACCATACAAGACATTTGCTCAACTATTTTCATAGCAGCCTTATTTGTAATAGCCAGAAACTGGAAATGACTTAGATGTCCCTCAACTGAGGAATGGATGCAGAAATAGTGGATTGCTACTCAGCAATTAAAAACAAGGAAATCAAGAAATTTGCAGGCAAATGGATGGAACTAGAAAAGATCATCCTGAGTGAGGTATCCCAGACCCAGAAAGATGCACATGGTATGTACTCAATTATAAATGGATATTAGACCTATAGTACAGGCAAACCATACCACAATCCACAGACCCAAAGAAGATAAGTAACAAGGAGGGCCCAAGGAAGGTTGCTGGAATGTCACTCACAAGGGGAAATAAAATAAACAATGGAAATGGATGAAGAGAGGGAACTGAGCAGAAGATGAAATGGGGAGGGAGATAAAAGTGGGGGGGTCAGATTTGGAGAGGAGGTGAGAGGGCTGGGAATAAGAAGGGAAACTGAGGGGGTCATCTCTTTGTCCATCTGGAGGCCTGTGACAGGGTAGGTTCCTGGGGGTATACGGGTGTGAGTCCAGCTGAGACTCCTAGTAGGGTGGGACATAAAGATTAAAGTGACTACCTCTTAGCCAGGCAGGACTAGTGGAAGGAACGGAACAACAACCCACCGACAAAACCTGTGATCCAAATATTACCCTCCCTACAAGAATTGCAGGAATAAAGGGGGAACAAAGATTGAGGGAATGTCTAACCAATAATTGGCCCAACCTGAGACCTACCCTGTGGTAGAGAGCCAGCCCCTGACACTATTAATGATGTTCTGTGATGATTGTAGACAGGAGCCTCACTTGACTGTCCTCTGGGAGGCTCCAGGCAGCATCGGAATTGGGACAGATGCTAGGACTTGCAGCCAAGCATGGGGTGGAGCTCTGGGGGTTCATGGAAGTGTTAAGGGAAAGACTGAAGGACCTGGAGGGGACAGGAACCTCACAAGAAGACCCAACTGAGACAACTGAGTCTCATGGGGGCTTACAGAGACTGAGACATCAACTAAGGGACATGCATGGTCTAGACCTAGGCCCCTGCACATATGTGGCCAATGGGTGGCTTAGTCTTTGTATGAGATACCTGGCAAGTGGACAGAGGGTGGCTGTTTCTAACATTGACTCTGTTGCCTGCTCTTGGATCACTTCCCCCTGATAGGGCTGCCTTGCCTGGCCTCAGGGGATGAGGATATGCTCATTCCTGATGTGACCTAATGTGCTGGGGAGGGTTGATATGGGGGTGCGGGGAGGAGGGATTATGGCTGCCTGTGTGCCACCATGCTTACTACTGTGATGAGTATGGACTAAATCTCTGAAATTGTAAGCCAGCCTCAATTAAATGTTTTTCTTTAAAAATAAATCTTCCTTTATAAGTGTTGCTGTGGTCATGTGTCTCTTCACAGCAATGGAAACCCGAAGACAATAAATATCCTACATCTACTCGGCAGCCCATGAAAGCTTCCAGAGTAGACCACATCAACATCCTAGGTCATGAAACAAACTTTAACATATTCAGAAAAATTAAAATAGTTCCATGTACCCTATATGGCCATTATGTAATTAAAGTGAATATCAACAGCAAGCAACTTATTACTAAATGATGAATATGTCAAAGAAGAAATCAAAGAAAATAGATTTCTGAAATTAAATGAAAACACAGCCCAGCAATACCTGGGACATAATAAAAGCATTTCTAAGGGAATTTATAGCCCTAAGTGACTACAGTAAAAGAAGACAAAAAAAAAGAGAGAAAGAACATAAGTAAATAACTTAATGATTCAGCTCAAGAATTTGGAAAAATAAAATCAAAGCCAAATCCAACAGACTACAAGAAATAAGAAATCAAAGCAGAAACAAACAACTCCACATTTGGCTAAGGCTGAGGATCTGGCTGGCTTCCATGTATGTGGACCTATCTGCATTGCCCACGTGGCACGCTGGGGTTGGCTACCCAGAGGCTATTTAAGCTGTGGGCTGGCTTTCCCCAGGGTCAGATGATTGTTCAAGGTTCCTGAATAAACTGCATTGAAAAAAAAAATCAAATAATTCAAAGACTCAGTCTAAGAGGTGATTTCTATTTTTGAAAAAATAAACAAGATCAGCCAACTCTTGGCCCAACTAATCAAAGACATGACCCAAATTAAAGGAATCAGGAATGATCAGGCAACAAACATTGAGGAGCTTGAGACTGTAATACCCTTCAGAGTAGTGAAAGGCAAACTGAGAAAAAGAAAATTCATTCCTCTGAAGAGCTGCTGTTTCTGGGTTGGGGAAGATTGTCACTGTCTTGAAGCATAGCTGCTGTGACCAACTACATGAAACACGTTTCCTCTCCCCAACAACATGCCAGAAGTTGAACAATTGACCGAGGTGGGATTCATTAGCACTATAACTGCCTGCAAGTTATCCATCTACCTTTGAGTCATTCCAAGTACAATCACTGGATAATCATGATGGACTTAAAAGAAATAGATCTGCTGGCAACTTCTGGGCTCTGTGCTAAATAAATGTTCCTTTACATCTCCCCACAATCCTCAAAACAGGACTGCTTTCCTCCCTGACATATGAAAAGCTACAGCATGGAGACTGCTATGAACTCCAAGCCTTATCTACAAAGAGAGACCCTGTCTTAAAAAAAAAAATTAAAAAGCTACCAAAAAGAACTGTCTTCCATTTTCATGTCAAATTACAGGTTTTTGTTTGTTTGATTTTCTGTTTGATTCTTTGTTTTTGTAGATCCTGGACTCAATTTCCACATTATCAATGTAAAGGATTGTAATACTATACTTTCCTGACTTCATTTTTCCATGGTTAATTCTATTCTGTATTTTATCATAGTTTCCTTAGTAAAGCTCACAAAACATGTTTTCTTCACAGAAAATAGTTTTTTTTTTCTCAAGTGACCAAAGACAGAGAATTGAAGTATCCACCTTAGAAATAAGATTTGTCTATTTCAAAATTACTTGCTCTAGACCAGTTCCAAAAGTAGCTGAAGTTCCAATTGAAATAGGACAGGAACTGCTTTTTATGTGTATTCTTTTCTTTTTACATTTTTTAAATTTTTTATTATTAGTTACATTTTATTAACTCTGTATCCCAGCTGTATCCCCCTCCCTCATTCCCTCCCAAACTCACTCTCCCTCCCTCACCACCTCCCTGCCCCTTTCCAAGTCCACTGATAGGAGAGGACCTCCTCCCCTTTCATCTGATGCTGTTTTATCAAGTATCTTCAGGACTGCCTGCAAAGTCCTCCTCTGTGGCCTAGCAGGACTGCTCCTCCCTTGGCGGCTGGGGAGGACAAAAAGCCTGCCATTGAGTTCCTGTCAGAAATAGTCTCTGTTCCCCTTACTATGGGAAACCAATTGGTTACTGAGCTACCACAGGCTACATCTGAGCAGAGGTTCTAGGTTATATCCATACATGGTCCTTGGTGGAGTATCAGTCTCAGAAAAGACCCCTGTGCTCAGATATATTTGGTCCTTGTGGAGCTCCTATCCTCTCATCATACAAACTCCCCCGACTTTCATAGGATTCCCTGCACTATGCCGAAGGTCATGAGTCTTAGTTTCTGCTTTGATACACTGCTAGGTGTCTTTCAGAGGCCCTCTGCGGTAGGCTTCTGTCCTGTTACTTGTTTTCTCCTACTTCCAATGCACCTCCCATTTGTCTTTCTAAGTGAGGACTGATCATCTTACCCCAGGTCCTCTTTCTTGTTTAACTTCTTTAGGTGTATAGATTTCATTATGTTTATCCTATCTTATAGGTCTATATAAATGAGAATATACCATGTGTGTCTTGTCTTTCTCCTTCTGGAATACCTTACTCAGAATGATCTTTTCTAGATCATTCTGCCTGCAAATTTCAAGATTTCCTCATTTTTTGATTGCTGAGTAGTATTCTATTGTGTAAAAATACCACAATTTCTGTATCCATTCCTCCGTTGGTGGACATCTAGGTATGTGTATTCTTTAACACAATTTAATGTGTAAACAGAACTTTCCATCAATCTTTGTTATTGACAATTTCTAATAGAGATGTGAACTCTAATCACCTACTTTTATTTGGTTATCATACACTACTTATCTTTTATTGATCTAATTTGACATCTTTCTCTGATTATTTATTGGTCCAAGCAAGTAAATATCTAATGACAAGACTTTTTAACTTCTGTGTCACTCTTATGACCCAAACTATTTGTAAGCTAATTGTCATTTCAATTTTTTATAAGAGGGCTTTTGGCTTGAAACGAATATCTTTAAAAGGCAGAGTATATTTGTAAGTGGATCTAGGATCTAAGATTGACAATTCATTTTTCTTCTTTTTACTTCATGTACACTGTGCCAGACCATCGTCTTTTTTAATTTTTTTTAATTTTATTGTATTTATATATTTATTTATTGCATACTTTGTATTCCCACAGCAGCCCCCTCCCTTGTCTCCTTTTAGTCCTACCCACAATACCTCTTCTCCCCCTATGCCCTTTCCCTAGTCCCCTGATAAGGGAAGATCTCTTCCCCTTCTATCTGACCCTAGCTTATCATGGTCTCATCAAGGCTGGCTACATGATCTTCCTCTGTGGCCTGGCAAGGCTGCAACCACAGGGAGGAGGTGATCAAAGAGCCAGCCATCGAGTTCATGTCAGAGACAGTCCTTGCACCCCTTACTAGGGTACCCACTTGGAAACTGAGCAGCAATGTGCTTCCTATGAACAGGGTGTCTAGGTCCTCTCCATGCGTGGTCTTTTTAATCAACAGCTATCACCCATTGTACTGGTAACCCAACTCATAACTAAACAGAAACTGGATGCTTTCCACCTAATTTATTACACCAAGTAATCAATTAAAGTTGTTTAACCCTCCTTAAATATAGTTGACTACTATTAAAGATGAAGGGTAAAAAACTAGGTTCATGAGTTTCATCCCACTGGTGTTACCATTCCTTAATTATTGACCAAGAAAAATCATGTTTTTCACATGTGAAATAGATGTTAACTATTTTTAAATTCACATTTGTTAAATTTTAGAATTAAATGTATGTGGATCTCCTTTTGCTGTATTCTTACAGCTCTCTTACCAGACTAAGTTAAAAGCTTGATAAAAGAGATTATTTTTCTTATTGACTACTAATGTCAACAGTATATCCATCATTACAGAGCTGAGCATTTAGTAGACAGTCAATAGATGTTTACTATATTAAGTTGAATTGACTTAGCCTTTAAGTTTGTCAAAGGATAAATGATTTATCTATGAGCCATCTCTGAAAGTACTTTAGCATTCTATCTATTCATCACTACCAGATAAATAGTGGAACAGAGGCAGTATATAAGAAGCAGGGCAGCCATGTCTACTAGGAAGCTATTGTAGACTTGTGTGTGGTGAAATTAAAATCAGGGCAAGCAGGAAGTGAGGAAACCCATTAGGGCTAGTTCATTTGTAAATATAAAATTGTATTGTCAAAATTTTTTGATTGCTTAATAGCAATTAAATATTTTTTTCCTATTTACCAGTTACTGGTTTTGTTTAGTGTATTTATCTGATGATTATGAAAACAACATTCAAAAGCAATTAATAAATGTATCTTAAGACTTAAGGCACATTTACAGATTAGCTAGGATTTTGCTCTGAGTGTTTGAATTTGACCATTAATTGATACATCTTACATTCTGTACTTCACCCAATTTTGACATAAACATTTAATAAATACTTTAGGTATGATAATGGCATTCAGGTTTATATATAAAAAGAACAAAGACCGAGTTCTCCACCTTTTCTTATTGAAATAAATTCAGATGGGTGGCAGGAAGTCTGGGGTTTTCATCTGCATAATTATGGTGGGAGTAAAGGAAATAGGTGAGAGTACAGCTAGAAAGATTAGCCTTGAATAGTGAGTTAATAAAGCCAGCTGGCAACAAGAGTAGACTGAGGGCAATTCTCATTTAACAGTGTTCAGAGAGGAAGGAATTCAAGAAACTTAATTAATTACTTAATTTCAACGTAAAGTTGCAGAGGAAATCTTGATGAACATGAATCAATCATCTTGATTTTTTTCTAAAACTCTGTAACTTATTAACTAGTTTTATAGTAAACATTTAACATTTTTTCTATGATTCATATTATGAAAACTCATATAGTAAAAATACTACATGTTATATAAAAATCAAGGTTAAAGCCATTTCAAAATTGTTTCTAACAATGGGGACATTCTACTTTATTTCACAGTCCTAAATATTTTTTATTTTTTTATTTATTTTTATTAATTACACTTTATTCACTTTGTATCACCCCATAAACTCCTCCCTCCTCCCCTCTAAATCCCACCTTCCCTCCCCCTTCTTCATGCATGCCCCTTCCCAAATCCACTGATAGGGGAGGTCCCCCACTCCTTCCTTCTGATATTAGTCTATCAGATCTCATCAGGGGTGGCTGCATTGTCATCTTCTGTGGCCTGGTAAGGCTGCTCCCCACTCAGGAGGAGGTGATCAAAGAGCAGGCCAATCAGTTTATGTCAGATGCAGTCCCTCTTCCCATTACTATGTAACCCACTTGGACACTGAACTGCCATGGGCTACATCTGTGCAGGGGTTCTAGGTTATCTCCATGCCTGGTAGTTGGTGGAGTATGAGTCTCTGGAAAAACCCCTGTGTTCAAATTTTCTGGTTCTATTGCTCTCCTTGTGGAGTTCCTGTTCTCTCCAGATCTTACTATTTCCCTCTTCTTTTACACGATTCCATGCACTCTACCCAACATTTGGCCATGCATCTCAGCGTCTGCTTTGATAGTCTGCAGGGCAGAGCCTTTCAGAGGCCCTCTGTGGCAGGTTCCTAACTTGTTTCCTGTTTTCTTCTTCTGATGTCCATCCTCTTTTCCTTTCAGGATGGGAAGATCCAGCTATACTACTCCTAGGTATATATCCAAAAGAGGCTCAAGTACACGATAAGGACATTTGCTCAGTTCTACAATATTTATTTTCTAAACTATTTTTCATCAGCCTATTTGAAACCCAGTGGTTAAGAGAAAAGTACTTAACTGCTCTTGTAGAGAGGACTGGAGTTCCATTCCTGGGATCCACAAGGTGGCTCATAAGTGTGTCAAACTCACAGTCCAGAGCTTCCAATGCAGCCTTTTCACCTCTATGGGCACCTTCATGCACATGTGCTCATAAACATACATGCATGAGCACACATGCATGTTTTTTATCTTTAATGCAAAATAAATAGAGTTTGGTAGAATAAATGATAAAAGCTACTTCTAGAAGGTAAACTAATTTTCTTTTAAAATTGTGTCATTTAGTGCTGAAGTTAAAGGAAAGGAAAGTATCCTTTCCCATTCCACTTTTAAATACAAAATTAATCTGATGGATTGAAAAGTGGATACATCTTATCTGTTTGGTCCCTATTAGATTCTAATGTTATCCCACTATCCACTGTATGGATATGTAACTGCCAATTTAGCCTGGTTTATATAAACTGAATTTATTAAGATATGTTCTAAGTCTTTGATCATCTCTCCCGGAGAGGGGAGCAACCTTGCCAGCCCACAAAGGAAGACAGTACATAATGGACCTAGCAGAAAACCTACTACTATTCTTCTACTAAAGTGGTGGTTCTCAACCTGTGTGTCCCAACCCCCTTCACAAAGGTTGAGTATCGATTTGCTGCACATCAGATATTTATATTATGATTCATAACAGTTGCAAAGTTACAGTTATGAAGTAGCAAGAAAAAACAATTTTATGGTTGGGATCACCATAACAAAAACTGTATTAAAAGGTCACAGCATTAAAAAGGTTGAGAACCACTATGTCAAAGGAACAGTAATAGAATGACTACAAATGATGTGTTTCTTTTCCTTTAGATCACTCAGCATCATCAAATAATCTTCTTACTATAGATGCTAATTAACACAGAGACTCAGAACTGAACAATGTGCAGAGTGAGAGACTTTGGAGCACTCGACCCTAACTGGGATGTCTTTATCAAACCCCTCTACATCAAGGTTTGGGTATCTATGTGGAAGAGGAAACAGAGCCAGAGGTGGTGTGACTCCAAGGAAACAGCATTTTCCAGACAAAATGGGTCACGTGCACATATGAACTTACAGAGACTATGATAGCATGTACAAGACTTGTGCAAGTTCAAACCAGGCTCAATCCCAGAATGGAAAAGGGAAATGAGCACAAAGTCCCTTCCCTAAACAAGAAGCTATTTGCAGTTGATACATACTAAGAGAAGGAAGTTCAGTATTTCCCAGTGGAGTGACACTGGCCCCATTTGGCTTCATGATCAGGAGTATTTGACCAACACATAATGGATTCCATGGGTTTTGTGTACTCTGTAACTTTGGTTTGGATTTTTTTTATTCTTATTTCTTTGGGGGTATTTTATTAGTTTGTTGTGTTTGTTTTGGTTGTGGAGGGATTTTGTTTGAGAGAACTAGGGAGACAGAGCATGACATTAGGTATGTAGAGATATAGGAAGAATCTAGAGGAGTTTCAAAGGTGAAAATATTAAAATATATGGTATGAAAATTTTAAAGAGATTGTTGTAGAAAAAAAGATATGTATTCATGATATTAAAATAAGCAGAAGAAAACTGCAAGTACTCCAAGTTGCCAGATCATTCATTCACTCCTTGTTTATCTTTAAACTTGTCTTATTTGTCATTTTGTCTAGTATTAGCACTAAATTCTTGTTTTCCATGTATATATTTATGTGTGCTGTGTACGTAGCATGTGTCTGTAAAAGTGTGAATGCGCTTTCATGTAGATGCCAGGGGTTGACATCATGTGTCTTCCCCCCCTCGCTCTCCATCTTATATATTGAGGCAGAGTCTCTCCCTTTAGCCCGGAGCTCTCTATCTAGCCAGCTTGCTCCGGAGGTCTCCTGTCTTTGCCTATCTTGTCCTTGGACTGCAGTCAGACTGCACACCTCCCAAGTATTTATGAAAATGCTAGTGATCCAGATTCCACTCCTCACCATATTTTCTCAGCTCTGATATTAATTTCTTCTGAAACTCCATGTGTATTCACATACCAAAAATATGTTATTTGCAAAAATATCAGATTGGTTTATATAGATATGAGAATTATTTTTACAAATGACATTGTTTTCTGAGTAAGTGTTTTAGGACATTTAAAACATTATATTTATGAAGAGTCCAAGCAGTCTCCATCCTGGAGAATTATTTCCAGGACAGTCAAAGATTTCAAAAGTGCTTTGGCATTTGAGCACCAAATTCTGTGTGTCATCCAATACTGTTGCCCACCTTGGACTCCAGAATCTTGCCAAGTGACAGTCTCCTGCCATAAATTTGGACTATTATTTTTCTCTTTTCCTCTGCCTTGGACCTTTCTCTGTAGGCAGAGGAACTTCTCAATCTCTCCCTGTATTGGGGACATTGAGAAGTTACTAATACCTTCAGCTATAATACCTTTAGCCATCCTTAACAATGGGAGATGGAACTTAAATTTGGAATAAACACCTCTTTCTATTATAGTGCCCTTTCTGATGACTATGTTTTAAACACATACTAAAGAATTTATTGGTGAGTCCCCAATAAAATTGACCAGTGGATATCCTACTGATGAGCTATTTTCATAGGGTTTTTATAGGTATTTTCCTTCTCCATCTCACACCCTATGCCTTCTCAATATACTGCCCAGAGATTATCTCCCAAACAAATAATTACCCATATCTAAGTTCTGGTTAGGGCCACTCTGGAACAACCCAAACTAAGACAGAAACTTAGAAGAGAATCTTCAGTTACCTTAGAGGGATCATAGTTATTTTAGGTGATTCTTTTTAATGTCAGAGATCCACTAAAACTCATCAGCCCATGTACAGGTTATATATAGAAATATATATATATATATATATATATATATATATATGATTCTGTTTCTGGAAATGATAGGTTTGTGTTTACGTTATATGAACATTTCTATGTTCAAATCTATATTTTAAATGAAGTTGTTTGAAAAAATATTTGTTATTGTATACTTGACATTCTAACTAGGCACAGAGTACTTTTTTAAACCCATGTTTTGCTGGGTACAACCCCCACCACCACTGCAGGTATTCTATTTTATGAAGCTATCAGACCACATTAGGGCTGTGTAATAAAATTAATTTGACTGCCATCATTATAAATTTCATATAATGTATTTTGATACTTGATTTGTGTTTCAAGATTGTGTTTAGAAAGCTCACACAGTGATTTCTGGTAGATTAGGGTGCCACAGCTCCCTTCTTCTATTGAAAGAAGACCATGGCTTCTTAGCACCTTCATTCTCTCTAATGTGTGTCATGTTTAGCGAAGAAGAAACTTATTTTAGGATGCAAAAAGAGTTAGCAGGTTCACATACTGTACATTTCATCATCCACCAAACCTAAATTTATGCATATCTGGTATTAAATGACCTTTAATGATTAAAATAGACTGTCTGGCGATATGCCTTTATTTGGAAACCCATAAACATGAAGGTTATAGAGAGCAAAATATTACAGATTTGAATGATCTCTGTAATGTATTCCATAGCTTCATGCAAATAGCTGTGGCTCCTTTCTATGGTCAGGTCTCCTGGATGCCTGTGTGGATGCCTGCCTCCTAAAGCGCTTTTGTTAACACCATAATTTTAAATTAAGTTTTCCAGAAAGCTGTTCCTGCTGTACATTGTGGCATCTAAGATTAGGTCAGTAGCCATAAATCTCATTTATGTACTTAATGCAAAGGAGATACAGCTGCCTTGGGAATCGTGGAGCCAGATTCCTTGCTTTGCCCCTCTTACAAGATATTGACATAAAACAAAATGCTCCCATTTTGCTTTGCATCTCTCTTCGTTTAAAACTTTAAATAAAGAATGTTTATGCAGGGTTCTTTTTCATTCATAAAAATGGAAATCACCCTTAGTGTCTGCATGAGTAGGCTTGTATTCTTGTTCACGAATTCGCATGATAGATTGGCCCATAAAATCTTTACGTTTGGCTTGTGCAGCTGAGTTCATGACTGAATACAGAATGATAAAGAAGTCTTAGCATTTTGTAGAAAGCAAAGAAATCATGCCTTCTAGATGGCCCTTAAGCTAGCTTTTAACTGCCTGGAAATCAGCTAGAAATGTATAATCAAACTTGCCATTAAAGGCACAGTGTGTAGCATAAATCTTTGGGACATAATCTGCAAATTAATGCAAAGGAGTTCTTTCACATTCATTTGGTTTTCATTATATTCGCATGGAAGTGTGCCAATCCAAACACATTTTTTTTTACCTTTCTATCCATCAGAAGTTAAAATAGAAATGATGGATTGTGTCACTGACCAGTCCAACAGCCTGTTTCTTTCAACGCATTACTGTGTATTTACTGTTTTAGGTATATTGTTTTCAATTTCTGGCAGAATAGTCTGTTTTTGATCCTTGGTAGAAAATGTCAGTGCTCACATTTCCTGTGGGGTTTTGGCCTTTTTGTGAAAAGGTAGAGGGAGCTAAATGAATTATGATGCTGTCATCTGAAGAAACCACAATATATTTCTTTGCCAAATTTTAGCAAGAATAGAGCTGATCATCTGCTCATACAAGCCTTCCGCTGAACCCTAGCAGCAGTTCACACAGGCTGCTGCCTGTTCTCTTCCATGCTGTGAGAATGTAGCATGCACATGTCCTTTTAACCTTCCTTTTGCAAGGTTAATGGATTTAATAACCCCCAAGGAAGATATGTTTTGCCACAGGGAATTAGAAATCTAAGTTTATGAATTTAGAATTTCATAACCGAGCTTAAATAAAACTAACACCAAAATTCTTCATACAGGGTATGAAGAATTCTCCAAACAGGGTATGGAGAATGCACTTGTCTTTCATTAACTTCTGGAAAATGGATACTGATTTTATCTTTTTTTTTTTTTTTTTTACTCAGTGTCCTTATGTTCTATACAAAAATACCTATTTTGGCAGCATTTGTACATCCTAACAAACAACACATTGTGAATGTTTGTGATAGTGCATGAACACTGCACTCAGAGTGGACTGTAGTCTACAATAACTAGATGGTCCTCAGGAACCATCAGTCAGTTTATATTAACTAATTGTTCTTACTGACCCCTAAGGAAATGTCTTTTCTTTGCTTAGTTATATTATTTTTCAACCAATTCATAACACAGCAAGGAATAACAATCTTAATTTTAAGTATTGGGTTCCCTAAGGAGGAATTAAGTTTATTTGCTATACTTTCTCACTCTACTTTAAAACCACTTTTTAACATTTGACTGCAAATTATCTTTCTTGAATAAGTGTAAGTATTTGATCCTTTTATTTTGTCAAAGTTACTTTTTACCCCTTGGCCTCTCACAGCCTTTCCATTGCCCACATGAAGCAATCTTTTTGTTGCCTTCTCTGTGTCACATCCTACATGTATGTGTTAGTTTTGATAACTACAATAAAATATACTTATTTTTTTGTACTTACATGTTTTCAGGTCTAGTGGGATAAAGGTATATAATTACAATAAATAGGTAAGATATGGAAAAGCAAACATACGGACTGACTGAGCTGGACAAACAGAAAGCTGCATCTTGGACTTTTAGGTTGCAGGTATCGTAGGTAAAGACAGTAAAAACAAAACTTTCATTACCTGTCAGGCAATAAGTGATCAGAGGCAATGAGTGAAATGGCCTAAACACAAAATAGTGTGATAACACAGGTGACCTGAAAGACAAATGAAGGCAGGAAACCAGTTATGTAAGTCAGCCTACAATCAAGCAGTGAATTTGTGCCTGTGTTGTGTTACTGGGCTAGAGAAATGCTGAAGAACAGGGCACATCATCAAAGAACTTGAAATCTGCTGGTGAAAGCACCTGCAATTTGTGTTTAAGGGTTGAGCTAGAGTATGGTTAGAGAAAAAAAATAAATAAACTCTGAGAAGTATTCAAGAAATATTTTTACTCCATGAGTGCACCCAGCCGTGTCCTTGTAAAAATGTCTTTTGTTTTAATTTTTCTATTCTAGGTGGTTGCTATGACATCTCATCTTGACTCCAAATTATATTTCTCTAGATGCTAATGTGATGTAATATTTTCCCATGAGTTTATTGGTGGTCTTTTTTTTTGGTAAAATGGATGTTTAAATGTTTTCTTTTTTCTATTGTGTTATTTGACTTTTTACTTGATTAATAAAAATCTAGATAAGAGACTTTTTCAAAGCTGTACTATAAATCCCTAATCCTATTCCATTGTTTATTTTCTTTCACTCTGTTAATGATATGTTTTAAGAACAGAATTTATGAATTTATTGTAGTACATTTTACCCCTTTTTCCCCATGGTTAGTGATGCTAATGTCCTATATAAGAAGGCATTTATAGGCATGATCCAGAAAGCAATGTTAGACCTTTTTTTTATTCCTTTTTCCTTTTTAATTACTATTATTATTTATTACAATTTATTCACTTTGTATCCTGGCTGTAGCTCCCTTCTTAGAAGTTTATTCTGTATCTTTCCATGTAGGCATACAACTAAAATAACCCTTGATGAAAAGGATAATTCTTACTCCAGTATTCCACAGTTAGTTCTCTCATAACTTTTGCATTATAAAACTGCAGTTATTTCTACAGTATGTTCTGTTCTGTTGGTTGATATTTGGTCAAGTAACACAATACTTGAATTATCATAGCTTTTAAATAAGTTTTGATATTCAACAAAATAATCATCCAGCTTTGTTTATTGCCTTGGGTCATTTTAACTCTTTGCATTTCTGAGACAATTTTAGAATTAATGCTTATGTTCCAACCAAAGAGAAAAAAGCTATGTGAGGAATGCACTAAATCTACAAACTAACTAGAATTTAGATTCTACGATTTGGAAACTTCTAATTTATATAATTGCTGTGTACTACATATGCATTAATTCATCCCTTGTTTTCTCTTTATGGAAACCTTGGAGAAAAAAATAAGACTTTAATAACTGAAACATTTGTATTTATTGTTATTACTATTTTTCTCTGATTTGGGAAAAATGGGTCTACTGTCTTCTGTTCATACCCTTCCGATAAAATGTAAAAATGATCACCACACCTACAGCTCTTCTGGAAGGCACTTCACAATTTATACAATACACAATTAGTATCTACACTGACTTATCAACTTTGTACAGTCTCTGTTGTCTTCTCGTTGTGAAGGGAGACATATTGGCTAGCCCTGTCTCATGTGTACCAAGGCCTGGCATCCTATTAACTCATTTATCTTTACCACGATGCTATGAAGAATGCTCCTGCCCTTTTATGGAGGATGAGGCTGAGGCACTTGAAGGTTACAGAGCTGCCTCTCCAAACTTAGAGCAATAGACCAATTCCAGGGTGGCTGCATTATAGCTGCTGTGATCTCCGAGTGATGTGCTTCCCCATCAGTGGCAAGGGACCACCCCCTGAGTGATGATGAAGGATAGAGCAAGGATGCATAGACTTTTCTGATGCTCCATGCCTATGAACTTTGACATAACAATCTTAAAGAAAAATGACCCAATGTAATTTTGATAACAATAGTCTCTCAGTCCTGGCACTTATCAAAATCCTTGTTTTGATTCTGATTTTGCATTCAGTTTACAAGAAACTAAAAACAACTCCCCAATGATGTTAAAATATTTTGATTATGATGAACATTTAGAACCTTAATCTTTAGTTGTAAGTAAATTCACCTTTGGAGAGCACTGTACAGAGATGATACAACTTTAGGTGAACAATAACGTTTTATTAAAGCATCTAAATAAGACAATAACTAAGGAGGTCACTGGCAGCTGTGACTTGGAAAGCTACTGAGTTTTGGAGCAAAATGATGGTGTCAATGTCGTCTCTAATGTTCAGATTTTGACATCTGATGACATCCTGTGTTCTCCCTAAACAAAAATAGCCCCAGAACAAAAAAGGAAACAAAATAGTGGCCCTCCTTTCCCGAATGCAGCATTCTCTTGGCTACAGTCCCATAAATATGTTCAGTGAAACAAAACCAAAAATGCATTTAAAGACAGACCTAAAACTAAAATTGCCTTCAAAGAAAGCTGCTCGTAAACCATTCTCGGGGAAATTGTATGTCCACAGCCTCTTACAAGACACCAACATGATCGGTCAATAGACTTTCAACTGCAAACTTCAGAACTTGGTTTCCATCTTTAAAAACCAATTTAGGTACTCAAAAAGGATTTCAAATCTTTCTCAAGTTCATCCAAAAACTTTGATTTTAATAATTTTTCACTTGTTTAACAATATTTAAATGAAAACACTGAATATTTAGTAGTCAAGTAATTCAAAGACATTTATAAATCCAGCCTGAAATCTATAGTGTTAAGATTTGTTTAGAAACCTGCAATGGGGTAGATATTATCTAAGATTGCAACAGTGCTTATGATTTTGCTACATCACAGTCATATGATGTAGTTCACGCTGTATGAAAGAGTGGAGAGATTCAGATAAATTCACATTAACCAAGGATGTGTGAAAGACTATAGCACAAGTGAACAGGCTGGGAGAAAATCAGAAAGATAGGAAAGATGTAGCAGTTCCTACTTTCAAATAAAGGTGATACCAAATAAATGGTTGTTGATACAATTTTTGAAAGATTCAATTCTTGTAGTCGCAGTGGTTCTCTGTGTGAAATCTGCCTAAAAGAAAGTCACTAAACATTTTAGCATGGAAATGGAAGGGACTCCTGAGTCTCTGACCCCAACAGGCTCTGTTGACAGTTAATGGCTCCTGGGGGAGGGAAAGCATCAAGACTGCAGAGCTCCACACCTGCTTTGTCCACTTGCTGTTCACCATCCTTTCCAGTCGCCAGAAGAAAAAGAACCATAATCCGCATAGTTTCATTGAGCTTTATTCCACATTCACAAAGTACTTTGTGTCCTTGCAAATCTTTCCTCTTACGCTAAATTTTGCTTATGGTTACACCTATTTTGTCATATGGATGTTCATTTTTTTCTTTATTTTTTTTTCTGAGAATTATTCCATCAAATGGATAAATCACAGAACATACATTCTATGGTATACATTTAGGTGTTTATAACTTACAAATGTCATGGCAAAAATTATTCTCAGATCTTTCAGGCAATGGAGTATGCATGTTTTTCAATTTAGAATTATTGGCTATTATAAAATGTTTAAACACATTGCACTATTAGCCACAGTATCTCAGAGTTCCTAATGTCTAATTCCTTCACTAGCATTGTATCTTGTCTAATTGTTTTTTAAATATTTGCCATGCTACTGTTTTTTAAAAATTTGTCGTGTGTGTGTGTGTGTGTGTGTGTGTGTGTGTGTGTAAGTTCATGTGTTGGGGTTGGAGGACACTTTGCAGAAGTCAGTTCTCTCCTTCTCTTCCACGCAAGTTCTAAGGGTCAAACTCCAGTAAGCACACTTGACAGCAGTTGCTCACCTTCTGCAAGACGTCTCTCCAGGTTCAAGCTCATACTTGCCTAGTTATTCTAATGTTTTAATATTCAGTTCTATGAGCACATAATTTTTATGATTACTTGAGAATTCTCTTAAAAAAGTTGATTTTCAATATTCTTACACAATCATTTATAGGGCAGTCTCCCCTAGTTTTTAGTTGATTGGTAAGAGGATATTAGTAATTAAAACTATTATAATTATTATCTAATACATTCTAATTTAATTAAGACTCAATTTACTAATAATACCAATAAAGTCAGTACTATTTTAAATGTGAGTACATTGACAGATATGTATCTTGCAATAGTATCTATACAGTGGCTCTTTCTTTAATATCTTTTGATACATTTTATTTGTTTTTTAAAGTTAATATTTTACACATTCAATTTGCATCAAGGTTATGAAACCACCTAGTATTCTATATTGTCTTGAGTTTTTCTTGCATCATAAACATGAACTGTGAACATTTCCTTAAATTTCCCCCTCAAAAAGATTGAGCCAATTTTGTATAATACTAAAATGTGCATAAGCATTTCACTTCCCTCATGCACAAAAACTTAAACTGTATATTATTACTATTTTTTTTCTTTTAACATTATGGTAAGTGGAACATAGCTTCTTGTTATTGTAATTATTTATAAGATATTCTGAATGTAAAAATAGTGAAGTGTTATTTTTCTTTTTATTACTTTAATTTTTTTGAGATTATACATAATTCAACATTTCCCCCTTCTCTTCCCTCCCTCTGAACGCTCTCATATGCTCCTTTGCTGCTCTCCCTTCAAGGCAAAACATTTTGTTACGCACTTATTGCTGTATTTCACACACACAATTCTAATTATAATACACACGCAATTCCTTCGCCCCCTTGTGCTGATCTTACTGCTACCTTACTGTATTTACTAGGTCTTTAAATTTTAAACTAGGACGTCATGTGAAAGAAAACCTGTAACTTTTCCCTCCACAGGTCTGGCTTATGTGATGTAACACAATGATCTCTAGCTCCATCTGTTTCCCACAGCTCACATGAACTTGTTCTGCTTAGTGATTATATATACTCTATTGCGCATACGTTTTCTTCATCTTTGCATCCATTGATGAGCACCTAGGCCGACTCCATAGTTTGGCCATTGTGAGTATTACTGCAGTAAATATGCATCTGGAAGTCCCTCTATTGTATGCCGAAATAGATTCCTTGGGGACTGACTCAGGAGTATTGTGCCTGTGCCATATGGTGAAACAGCTTTCAGTTATTTGAGAAACCTCCATTTCCACAGCGGTTGCACCAGCATGCATTGTCAACAAGAATGGATCAGAGTGCCTTTTCCCCCAAGTCTTTACCAACTTTGTTGCTTTTGCTGTTGTTTCCTTGATGAATTATGACCTTATGAATGAGGTGAGAAGGAATCTCAAAAGAGATTTGACTTGAGTTCTGCTGATGGCAGATGTATTGAACTAATTTTAATGCACCTATTGGCTATTTATCCTTCTATTGTCAATTCAGTTGATTTGACCATTAACAATTGGATTATTTATCTTCTGGTGCTTAGTTTATTGTCTGATAAAGATTTTTCTCTCATTCTGTGGATTTTCACTTTACTCAGGTGATTTTCTCTTTTGCTGTTCAAAAGCATTTTAATTCCATGCAATCCCATTTGCCAACTCTTCTTATTTCCCTGAGCTACTGGAGTCCTATTCAGAAAACCATCACCTGTGTCTGTTAGTGTATTCCCTTTATATTTTCCTCTAGTAGTTTTAAAGCTTTGGGCCTTTTGCAAAGGATTTGAGGTCTTTTCTGATTCTGTATAAATTTTAGAATTTTCCTGTGGAAAATGTCATAGAAAATTTGAAAACAGTGCATTGATTTTGTAGAATGCTTTCAGTGCTGTATCCATATCACTCTCATGTCTCCCTCCCTCCTCCTCTCAAGCTCCCAAACTGTCCCTTCCTTTCATATTAATGGTCTCCTCTTCAATTACTATTGTAACATGTTCATACATGAATACGTATACATATGTACACACATTATATACGCATACAGGAATGTATGTATATATGTATGTATGTACCCTACTGAGTCCACTTAGCATTACTTTAAAAATATGTACATGTTTCCAGGACTGACCACTTGAGAGCAGGCATCCTATGTGGAAACTCATCCCTGGAAGAAACCAATTCTCCCTCCTCGTTGATTACCCATAGCTCTTCATCTATGTGTGGGACCATGTGGAATTTTCCTTGTCCACTTTTGCATATTAACTAAAGTTGTCGATATATTGATCTTATTCAGGCAACTATATAGTTGAGAGTTCATCGCTATAGTTTTATTGTCATGCCAAGAAGACACTCTGTAGCAAACAGGCATAATGGGCTTCTGGCTCTTACAATCTTTCTGACCTCTCTTCCATGATTTCCCCTGAGCCTTAGATGTAAAAGTTACATTACAGATGTATCAGTTGAGGTTAAGCACCCCATAGTCACTTATTCTCTGCATTTAGACCTTTTGTGGATATCTACAGTTTTTACACATGCTGGAAAAAAGAAGCTTTTTTGATGATGGATGAGACCTACATATATCTGTGAGTATAAGAATGAGTATTCAAAATGCAGTTAGAAATTATATTCATTTAGGAAACATGGCCATAGTAGGCCCTCCACTATGACATCTCTAATGATGGGTAGTTGGCTGAGTCTAAAGTATCAGACATGTATTCTCTCTTATTGTATGGACCTTGGGTCCAGTTAGACACAAGATAAAAGTGCCACTGTTGCAACATTGGTACTGTCTCATTAGTCTAGTTATTGTTATGATTTGTAGGTTGTACAGCTGGGTGGGAATGCCAACTGTTCCTCTTTTCTGGCAGTTGGCAAATAGTGCTCTCTGATAGCGAGACAGGCAGTCCTCAGGGAGGAGACTTCCGGTTCACTTCCGGCTCTATTCCTCCCAGTCCTATGTCCAAATTAAATGGCATCTTAAGCAAGAGGGTCCTCTGTTCAAGTTTTATGTGGCAACCAAGGGCAAGTATAACTGGCCCATATTGTTTGGAATATTCTTGTATTTCTCCAACCCACAACCCAAGGGAAGAATTCCTATGCTTGACACTAGTGTCTTTGTTAAATAGCACCTGGCTCTTAGGGGGAGCATCATTACCTCATGTGGCATAACTCCATTAATATAGCCCTCCACACACACCGTTCTACATTCAGATGCATTATGTACATTTTTAAGTAAGCTTATTAAATAATACATGGTTCTGTGGCTTTTAAAAACTCTTGGTGCTACATATTTTTCTTATTTTCCTCTATGCCTGTACTATCCTTCTTCTCTCATCATGAGTTAAAATCAACCCAATTTTTCTCATTGCATGCTTTGTAGCATTTATTTTCTACTATCTCTCTGTCTAAACACCCACCTCATCATATGTAATCACTTCCAAATTTCAGATTAATATATCCAATCATGGCTATAAACTTTCTTCTTAAACTAGTTTGTTGGTTTCTGCTGAAAAATGCCATACAATTCTGCAAAAATTTTCTTTAGCAAACAACTTAACTGTCCAGTCCTGCAGCCCTTAGCAGTACTCTCTTTGTTCTGGACTTTGGAAATTTATGTATAATGTAATGTGGAAGATTATTTTCTGCTTATACTCTTTGGGCTTCTAAATGCTTCCTGTATTTTATGCTCATGTTTTTGCATTGATTTGGGGACTGTTCTCTAATAACTTTATTGAATAGATTTTCTCTGCCTTTAGTTTGTATATCAGTCTCTTTAGCCTCTGGAGTCTCCCATTTTGTCTCCTGTGTATTTGGAACTCCCAGAGTTCCCGAAAGCTGTGGTCATTATTACTGTTTTTTTTTAATTTATTACAATTCATTCACATTGTATTCCAGCTGTAGCCCCTTCCCTGTCCCCTCACAATTCCATCCTCCCTCTTCTCCTCCCATGCCCCTCCCCAAGTCCACTGATAGGGGACGTCCTCCTCCCCTTCCATCTGACACTAGCCTATCAGGTCTCATCAAGACTGGCTGCATTGTCTTCCTCTGTTGCCTGGTAAGGCTGTTCTACCCTCAGGGGGAGGTGATCAAAGAGACAGCCACTGAAATTCATGTCAGAGACAGCCCCTGTTGCCCTTACTAGAAAACTCACTTGGAGACTGAGCTGTCATGGGCTACATCTGTGCAGGGGTTCTAGGTTATCTCCATGCATGGTTCTTGGTTGGTGTATCAGTCTCAGAAAAGACTCCAGGGCCTAGATATTTCAGTTCTGTTGCTCTCCTTATGGAGCTTCTATTCTCTCCAGGTCTTTCTATCTCCCCCTTCTTTCATAAGATTCCCTGCACTCTGTCCAAAGTTTGGCTATGAGTCTTCCGATGTCTATCCCATTTGCCTTTCTGAATGAGAATTGAGCATCTTACCCAGGGTCGTCTTTCTTGATTAGCTTCTTCAGTTGTACAGATTTTAGTATGATTATCCTATATTATATATCTAATATCCACTTATAAGTAAGTATATATCATGTGTGTGTTTCTGCTTCTGGGATACCTCATTCAGGATGATCTTTTCTAGTTCCCACCATTTGTCTGCAAATTTCATGATTTCTTTGTTTTTAAGTGCTGAGAAGTATTTCATTATTACTGTTTTGTTTTTCTCAAATGTTAATTGTAGTAATTTCTTAATATGTCTTTGTTGTATAATAACTGTCTTCTGCCAATCTCATTCATGATGATGCTTTCCATTGGCTTAATTTATGACTTTTCCTTTCTTGTTTTGTTTTTAGAATCTGTTTCCTAAGTTTCTCACACAAGCCCTGATTTATTTACTTGATTTATCTGTTTATTTGAAACTCCTTTGAGCTCATTCATCATTTTCAAAAGTAGACTTATAAATTTTTTGTTCCATATCTTAACCATTTCCTTTTCTTTGGGGCTGCTTATGATGCATTACGTACAGATCTTTAGTTTTATGCCTTCCATGGTTTTTTCCATCCTTATTTAAAAGAGCACTTGGGTAATTTGTCTTAAGTTCTCTCAGTTGATTTTAATAAATAATGCATACATCAGATTACTTTTTATTAGTTTTTCCATAATGTGTGTTGTCCAATCTTATTTTCTCTAACCAGCCTCCACCCTATTTTTAAGGACTATCTCTCATAAATAGCATCTGGTTGTACTTTCTATCTCACTTTGATGGCTTTACCTTTAAATTGAAGCAGTTGCTTTTGCTATGCTTGCTGATAGTTTTGTAACAGGAGTTCATTGAAACATATAGACCTCTGGGTCTTGGCAACTGCTTAGTTGTGTTAATAGAGCTGGATGGTGAGCTTCTTATTGTAAATTCTTTGCAGTAGAGTGATTATTTATTAAGAAAGAATAAAAGTAAAATAATTATGTGCACGACACACTTTTTATCTTCTCTTCCCCTTTGATTCGTTTATGGTTAACTCAGATATATTTATACTCCCCTTTTATTGGTTTGTTAATAATACAAATAAGGCATTGGTGTGTGTTTTGTCTGTGTGTGTGTGTTTGTCTGTGTGTGTGTGTCAAGGTCTTCTGCACCCCAGAATGGTCATGATATTACTGTACAACCAAGCATAACCTTAACTTCTGATTCTCCTGCCTTTGCTTTCTGAATATGGGGATTACACATATGAGACACAACATCTAATATATACAGTACTGGGCATTGAACCAAAGACTCTCTGTGCTTGATAAGCACTCAGCCATCTCAATGATACAGCTCAGTTATTCCTTCTTTCACTGTAACTTAATCCAATTCATCCTGAAAAAAAGAATGCTTGCAGACTGAAGATCTTCACCATCATGTATTCACATTTCCTACACAAAAGTGGAAACCCTCATGTTTTCATTCTGATTATCACCATATTGATATTCATTTATGTTAACCCATGCTTCATTTCCAGAGTACATACTAGTTATTGTTTCGTATAGTCAATAAATGTTTATATTTGTAAGCAATTTTACTCTTTTAGTTCCATTTCATTCCTTTTTTTATTTTTCCTTCAAGTTTAGAATCATTTTATAAGTGTGGTGGGCAGGGAAGAGTTCACTCACTTTCTTTTCCTTTGAAAATGTATTTATTTGTGGAGAGTGTTTTTGCTGAGTGTAAAATTATAGAAGACAGTTTTCATTCAACAGGTTGAAAATATCATTCCATTGTATTTTACTATGTCTATTGAGAACTCAACAAAAACTTTTATTGCATACCTTTGAAGTTAATATATATTTTCTCTTCAAGTATTTCTGTGTCTGTCTGTCTGTCTGTCTGTCTCTCTCTCTCTCTCTCTCTGTTCATTTCAACAGTTCTACTGTAATAGATTTGGGTGTAGTTTTTTCACCAACATCTTTTATTGTGGAAATTCTTTCCCTTTGCTTCTTCAGTTACTTTTCTTCCAAATTTTCTCTCCTATACTTGCTGGACTGAGGCTCTAATTCAGAATATCTCTGGAAGAGTCTGATGTTTCACCTAGAAAAAATTTGTGGATTTCCACATATTTTATTCACCAAATCTTATCAAAAGTATTTCTGGTATTTCTTTCAAATCAACAATTCCTACATCAACTTCCAATGGTCTGTGTAGTCTACCCCCTTGACTCCTGTTTTCAGTCTTACATTTTCATAGCTCCACAATTGCTACTTAAGCCTTGTTTTTGTAAATTTTAGCTCTTTAGGATTTATAAATTATTTACCATATATTTAAACATACTGATCATAGCTCTTTTAAGGTCACTACATAATTTTTAAATGAACCTTTTAGGGGTTTTTTTCCTGTTTTGTTTAGTGTCATACCTCTTATTGCTTTTTAAAGGATGCTAAATGTTGTATTTGTTAACATGTTGAATTTGTTAACGTGTCTCGACTCAATAATGTTGCTGCTCTCTATGGTCTGTTTGGCCCATCAGTATTGGTTGCTTACCCAGTTGTAATTCTGAAAGTCAACAAAGAATCAGTAATGTTCAGTCTGTCCTTTATTAAGTCAAATTTAATGGACACTTGAATTCTCCATTGAGGTTATGGGTTTTGTTGTTGTTTTGTCAGAATTTCTTTCTCCTGGATGTTTCTGAACGGAAGTTCTTCCTCCTTAAGACTGTGAGACTGCAAGATTCTGCTCAGTCTTTCATTGGCTCTATTCCTAGCTTCTTACTCTCTTCTTTTATCCACTTAAGTAATTCATCAAGTATTTTCTTATTAGAAAATCCAGTTTTGTTGTTGTTTTCATATTTTTAACCAAACTTCAGGCGTTGTGTCATTAGCTATTCCCATTTGGAACAATCACAAGATTGAAAAGTTTAATGTTGGAAAAGAGTTAAGACATCATCTCTGTTGGCTCCCCTCCCACACTGTGCAGAAATGCTTCCTGCAGCATCCTTGGCATATGCTCATCCGGTCTCAATTTGGATATCTCCAGCAAAGGAGCTCATCATTTCCTGAAACAATCCATTCTGTTGGACAACTCTATTTTAAAATTCCTTATGTTGAGCTAAAATATGCCTTTTTGTAACTTATACTCATTTACTCATTGTTTCAAGTTTTCCTTCTGGAATTAGTCAAAACACAAGAACATTTCAGATAGCTGTATTTAAAGCAGATCTGAATGCCATTTCTCTGTGTATGTATCCTGCCATTTTATTACTTTCTTGTTTCAACTCATTGAACATAAATTGCTGAACTTGTTCTAATAATCAAAGGACATTTGATAGTACAATACTCTCTTTGTAACATATAAAATTTTCTTGTATTTTGCAGATAAAAATTTTGTGCAGTTAATTTAAGTTTAATACACACATACGTATGTACATCTCATACACATTTACATATATGTTTTATTGGGTTTTTTTTTAAAGACTGGTCCTCCAAACTCAGTCTATCCAGGTCTTTTAAGCTTCCTGCATTAATTTCTCTAGTGTTGAAAATGAAGGTATGCACACCCATCCTTAGCTTGAAATTATTCATTTTCATAGAAAAAAGAAGGAAGTCTACCATATGTTTTTAAAGATTATATTCCATAGCCACTTGTGGAAATATAGAGAAAACGAATCTTCATTTGCCAAGATTCACATGATGTCCAGAGTGTATATTGTTATTTTCTCTTAGTTCTTGTAGATTGTTTTTAAAGCCTGTTGTTAACTATTAATAACAATAACCATATATCATTGAATGTTTATTGAGTATTGACTATGTGTGATTCATTTAATTTGCCTTTATTTTGGACTGAATTTTTCCTCATTAAGAACTCACCTGTTATAGAACTGTGGTATTGACAATTGATGACAGTTCTCTAAGTAGTTATACTGAAACAATACATATAAATAGGAACTATCCTGGCAGACTTGGGACCTACAGTCATCCTTTTAGGGTGAAGGTTTACCATACATGTGTAGTTTCAGGAAGAAGCGAGAAGAGGGTGTTGGACCCTCTGGATCTGGAATTACAGGAGGTAGTGGTCTTCTAGAAATGAGTTCTGGGGACCCAGGTCAACTGATTATCTCTATTAGCTGGTTCTGAAATGCAGAAATGCAAATAGAAATAGATGACAAATTTCTTCAAATAGGACTGAGCAACATACTATATTACATCCCAGCCTTCTTATTAAAGTTTCTACTTATATCCTGTCCCATTTCCACATTCATGTACAATGTATGTACAATTTGTACCTTTTTCCAAGAGTGGGAGAAAGACATTTATCTTGCTCTGCTGTCCATCAGCTGAAATGGAGACTAGTGTGAATGGTTGAAGCTTGAAGGACTACCTCAGGCAGGCCCTGAGCTCAAGCTATGAACAGCTCTAAGATTGGAGTAGTTAAAGTCCCTTCAGCAATTCCTCTCACACATCCAAAGACCAGATAAAGAACAGAAGAGGGAGTACCCACTGTTCAGGTGCTTCACAAAATGTCACTTTTTTGAAACAGACAGCAAGGTCCAAAAGGATTGCCCATTCTTCCTCCAAGCAGCATCCTCAACCCTGGATATATAATCAGTGAGGTGGTGCTGATGGCTAATTTTCAATCCAATTAGCTTAGGTTTCATGGTAATGGGTTTACAAAGGTTAAATATTCTCATTTCCCAAACGTGTGTCTGAAGTAGAGTCACTATGGAGAAGCTGCTACTACAAGAGCAAGTAAATTCTCCTAAGCTTCAGAATTATAATTGCGAGTGCTGGCCCAGGAAAAGTTCTATTGATAGCTAAGAAGGTCACACAGTAGGACCTCTGGGATTACAGAGATTTTCATGTCCGGAGCAGCAAATGACCGAGACATCTGGCTAATAATTCTGAAGGAAAATTTCAGAATCCTGCCCGCTGGATTAAGAACATATCTCCTCTCTTCAAACAGGATCATCTAACCAAATCTTGACACAAATCATTGCTATTAAAATATCTGACCCTGGTGATTACATGCTCACTCTGTAATATTCTACACCTTCAAAATTGCAACTAAATCAAGAAAATTTTAGAGAAAATGCATGTGTTCCTTTTTTGTGGTTTTTTTTTTTTTTTTTTTTTTTTTAGTAGAAGAGGAAATTATAGTACAAATGTTTCTCTTTGTTACATCCTTCTTGTTTAAGAAAAGAATGGTCTGGGAGGCAGACACAATCTGTGAATCCGAGGCCAATGTTCCAGGACAACAGGAAATACATAGAGAGAGACCCTGTCTCAAAAAAAAAAAAAAGACAAACCTAAACAACAAAAGCAAAAAGCAAAGAAGGGAAAAAAGAAGGAAGGGAAGAAGGGAGGGAGATAGGAAGGAAGAAAGGAAAGAAAGAAAGGAGAGAAGAAGGGAAGGAGGGAGGGAGGGAGGAAGAAGGGGGCTTAAAGCCCTTAGTATTGATCCTGTCTCTCTGTCTCTGGAAAGACAAGGTTCAAAATTTCTCAGGTCTCATTAGAGGATCATCATATAATTTTTACAATGTGCTATCTCTTGTTCCCTGCATCTATCTGCTGTTCTTACTACAATTCAGCTGAGATAGGTTTCTTCCATCCTGTCTGAGCTACCTTTACTAAATTTCATCCTGTGCTATTTTTCATTTCTTAGGAACTGTAAAGACCAAACTATGTACAGCATACACACATTGGGATGGCTTTAGGATATGTTTTTTTTTCTTTCTTAGCTATTTTATAACATAACGTCATTTTCTCTGTTCCGACCCACGCTCACCATATTATTTTCTTTTTATCCAAAGGCATCACCTAAATTGTAATCATGACCCATGAATCAAGTTTTCTGATGTAGAAAGAAATAAATCTCACATGACTAGCTGCTCAGGTCTCACAGTAAGCCCAGGCCCACAAAACTGTCAGAAAGCCAAACTACAATCAGCCTTCAGTTCCGAGTTAATAGTTTCCTCAAACACCTCCCTCTATAATGAATATTAAGGATGAGCCTGTGCACATGACTTCAGTTCATAAAAAGTTTACAAGTGCAGCTGGAATGCTTAGCGTTTGACTGTTACATAAATAAGTGTTTGAGAGCACACGTAAGCTGGGCAATGTTAGTACCACACGTTCCAGTAACACAGTAACACACTTTCAATGTCCATCTCCCTTTCAGCTTTTCTACTATAGTGGTGGCTCTTAATCTGCTGTTAGGTGAGTGGGTATTAACTCTGTCTATGTTGTCCATAACCTTATTGTTTTATTTATAGTAGTTATTATATTTAGTGCCTAGCATAAATAACAGGCCCTGATACATTTTCCTTACACATATCTCTTTAAAACACAGATATTTAACTCCTACATGTCTATAGAATAGGAAGAAGAAAGAATTTTCTTTGGTTTGTACTCTGATGTTGATAGGAATTGATTTTTTTAAATTATTAGACTACTAGGTAGACAAATGTTTTTGATCTTGAACAACAAACCTCATATCTTTCTTAGGTCCAGCCCTTCCCTTAGCCAACAATATCTGTTTTTGTTAATGGTAGGATTGTTTTTGTTTTGCTTTGGAGTTTTCAAACAACACACATATTTATATATTTTAAATAACATAAATATAAAAGAATCAAACATGCATATATACAGATTTATAAAAAATGCACATATGTATTATTAAACATATGTACATATTAAGCATATATGTATATAATATAAACATGTACATATGTTAAATAATGTTTATATACATATAAGAATATGAATATGTATATACATATTTAATTGTTTACTATTTCTATTTGCATCTGTGTATGTGTTATGTAGGAGTGCAAACATGGCATGGCACATATGTGGAGGTCAGAAGGCAACTTGCAGAAAGGAGTTCTCTCTTTCCACCATGTGGATTTTGGGGAGCAATCGGGCTTGGCAATGAGCACCTTTTCTAGCTGAGCCATCTTGTCAACCATGATTACATATCTATAGAGAACAAGTTGAGATTTTAGAATAAGCAAATCCATTAGCTGATATACATATCACATATACTTCTTATTTTTCTGAAACATTACAGCCAAACTTAATGTTCTAAAGTATTTTTTAGAATATTTCATAGTTTTACTTGACAATTATCTCAACAAGCTACGCAAAACATAACGGAATGTGTACATTTCAGTGTTCTGCTCACATTCACTGTGTTGACATATGTCTCATTTGCTTGATCATATGGGTTCTTGTCACTCATTGCATATAGATATAGTTAGAGTACATGAAATTTATGTATGGATATATATATGTGTATATATATACACACACATATATATATCAGCACAATTTCCTGAAGTTTTTGAAATTTAGTTGCACAGCCAATTACTTCTATGCCCTTCAGAATCTACTTCCTAAAAATAAGAATATTGCCTCATGTAGAAATAACATGATACTTTTAATTTTTTCCTTTGTATTTTAGTTTAGTTTGTTGACCAGTTGCTACCTTTTATGCCTTATTTTTCCTCTACTATTGGACTCATCTTAGGAACACATTTTAAATAATCTCTTTGGTATTCTCTAAAATGTAAGGTTGCATTATGCTTTTCTTTGTCTTTTGTAACACTGAAATTTTTTAAATTCTTAATTCCATTCTTAATAATAAGAGCCTTTGTTTTGTTTAGATGGCATTTTCTAATGGGTAGACTGTAGCTATGAGCATTGTTCTAAACACTAAGTAAATATAATCAAGTTATTCACAATGTTACATGTGAAGATGTCCTATACCTACCACTCCTCAATGCTAATTTTATTTTATTTATTTTTTAAATTTTTTTTAATAATTTTTTAAAGATTTTATTTATTTATTTCGAATGTTCTATCTTTATGTACACCTTAATGCCAGAAGAGAGCAGTAGAAGGTATAGATGGTTGTGAGCCACCATGTGGCTGCTGGGAATTGAACTCAGGACCTCTGGAAGAGCAGTCAGAGCTCTTAACCACTGAGCCATCTCTCCAGCCCCTATTTTTTAAATTTTTTATTTAACTTTTGTTAATTATACTTTATTCATTTTGTATCCCCCCATTAAGCCCCTCCCTCCTCCCCTCCTGTTCCCACCCTTCCCTCCCCTTTCTTCACACATGTCCCCCCCCAAGTTCACTGATAAGGGAGGTCCTCCTCTCCTTCTTTCTGATCTTAGTCTATCAGTTCTCATCAGAAGTGGCTGCACTGTCATCTTCTGTGGCCTGGTAAGGCTGCTCCTCCCTCAAAGGGAGGTGATCAAAGAGCAGGCCTATCAGATTATGTCAGAGGCAGTTGCTCTTCCCATTACTATGTAACCCACTTGGACACTACACTGCCATGGACTACATCTGTGCAGGGGTTCTAGGTTATCTCCATGCATGGTAGTTGGTTAGAGTATGAGTCTCTGGGAAGACCCCTGTGTTCAAATTTTCTGGTTCTGTTGCTCTCCTTGTGGGGTTCCTGTCCTCTCCAGATCTTACTATTTCCCACTTCTTACATAATGGATTCACTCGGCCCTACAGTTGGCCATCAATTTTAATCAAATAACTTGGATCATTACTATCCTCTCTACTGTATGGTTATCAGTTTTGTTTTTTTTTTTTTTCATATAAGTAGTGAGAAACCTATGGGCAACAACATAATGCAAATATAATATACTAAAGGAATGCTTTTTAAATACCTGGATTAGGCTTTTTAAAATTAATCTATGATCACAGTCATATGAAGAGAACATCCTGAAAGTTATAAAAACACCCCTATACACACATATACCATTTTTTTTAAATCATGGCATTCTTCCCTGTCCTTTAGTATTCACTGCCTTGTGATTTTGCATCTGCCCATTTCTCATTTCCTGAACTTTCTTGTTCTGGGTCTTGCTTTGACAGTAAATACAATAGACTATGTTCCCTTCAGGAGACTGTGTAAGCAGTTACAGGCTGTGGAGGAATTTAACTCAACAACATGCCTGCTCTGACAAGGGATCACATCTAAAGACCTTCTAGATCTATGTGATCCAGCTAGAGTGCTGACACACTCTGAGTTACAATATGGTCTGGTTGGAATATAGACATGTCTTAGTACACACCTTTAATCTTAAACAATGAAGGTAAGATTTTGCTTGAAAGTAATGGATTAGTTGAGGGGCAGACAAAGTGACGAATCAGAGAAAGATTTGGCAGATTGAGTCAGAGACAGGATATGCCCAACTCTCACAAGAAGAGGACAGGAAAGAGAAGCAACTTAAAAGCAGAGCAGGGAGAGAGAAAGGAGGTTTTATTTGTTTTGTGTTGTTTTGTTTTTGTTGTTTTGTTTTTTACCAGGAGTTTTTTACTAGGACAGTTTTATGGGGACAGGTAGCAGAGAGAACAAGTTAGATCCAGGTGAAAACAGAAGGAGCCAGAAGATTAGAACATTTTGCCAAAATTAATTTGAGGCCAAGAAGAGTAAGAGTCAGAAGTCAAGAAGCCAGTTTGAATCAGTCAGTGTGGAGAGGAGTTTGGGCCAGAACAGCTGAGTTGAACCAGCCAGCAAGAGTTCAGAAAGAGCTAGAAGGTCTTGGGAACAGCTCTCATCTCATTCCCTTATAGAGGAAACAAAAATAACATTTACAACTGGCCTCTGAATAAACATAGTGGCCCTGACATTTTCTGAGAGAAGAAACTTATTTGAAAGAAAAGTCCCAAATGCTCAAGAATAAAAGCAGAAGTGAAAGCCATATAGTCATAGGATACTGAAAGACTATCTAACAAACTGGAAGACACAGTACAAGGGTGTTGAAGCAAGAAGTTCAGTGAAAACCTGAAGATGAAAACATGTAGCAGAGAAGCTACTCTATGAACTTCATGGAATTTGAGTGACAGAGGACAGATTGGCTAAGCGTGTGACCTCAGCAGGGTTGCAACAGAATCCAGGTAAGGAACATTACATTATAATTGAATGTCCTCAAAGGTCATCCAGATGTTGGAGATTTGGTCCCAGAAAGGTCCTTTTGAGACATGATCAAATATTTAAAAGTGGGGCTCAGTGGTAGGCTCAGTCAATATGAACATGTTTCCTTCTTTCTCTCTCTCTTTTTTTTCCTGACCATGAGCTGAGCTATCTCACACAACCAGTTGGGTGCCAGCTTCACCACCCAGAACTGCTACCAATTGTGAAACAAAATAAGCCCTTCTTTTTTGTAAGCTGATTACCAGATACCTGTTGCAGTTACAGGGAACAGCTCAGTGCATGTAGAAAAGAGCAGTAGATAAAAGGAATGATCACAAGAAAGAAGTGACTTCTAGTCTCTTGCTTCAGGCTTGTAGCTGAGAATGCATGGCTCAATTCTGGAATGGGACAGCCAATTAAATTCACTGCTTGAATTGTTTTCCATGATGAGGTACATGTTTTATTTATAAATAATATTCTTAAAGTTATTTTAGAAACACACTTTATAATAGATTTCAAGCTCACCTCCAAGATACAGAGAAATAAAAAAAAAAAAGTTCATGGACTTAGTAAGAGTAGTCTAATTAGCATTCTTATAGAATGAGCTGTAGATTTACTGGAGACTTACTGAAGAGAAAAATACCAGAGCCCTGAACTAGCCCATCAATCACTTGAGGCTGCCTGACACTCTTGAAGAGGATATCCCGGCACAGAAAGCACATTGCTGTCATAAGGCTATGGCCCTGGGTCAGAACATAGTAAAAACAAAAGATGAGCAGTTTTGAGAGGAACCAGCTGGCTAAGGTAATCCAAAGTGCACAGATGTTAAAGGCTTACTGTTCCAACAATACCATTACTGAACACAAGAAAAGAAAAAGAACAGTGATTAAAACATTGTGGGACTTGATTTACCTTGTTGACCCTTCAAAAGTAAGGCTATTTGTGAATTCCTTTTTATTTCATGCTAAATTTTAACGTTTGACTTCTATTTTAATAGAATTTTGTATTCTTTGGAAAATGACTGTTAAAAGCCAACTTGATATCCTGTAAAATTTGAAAATTAAACCACAGATTATCTTTGTAAGAAATGCATTAATGTTAATCATTTAGAATATATGTGTCTGAGTGTATGTGTGCATAAGTGTGTACGTGTGTGTGTGTGTGTGTGTGTGTGTGTGTGTGTGTGTGTGTATTGAGGCAGTGTCTTATTTACGTAGGCTGGCAAAGGATGACACACGTTTAAATTACAGGTGTACACCACAAGACCCAGATCTTTCATAGACTCTTAAGTGGTCTAAAGAACAATAACCAAGACTTCGTAATTTTCTTTGTGTCTTCTTCAAACACTCCCAAGCCCTGACACAGGAGCAGTTGTGACAAGGATAGGAATGGTAGATCTGAAGCCAATTATAAACTTCTAATGTGTGATTCATTATAAAAGGGGTGATCAAGAACTAAAGATGTGTGTGGTTTCAGCCATAGGAGTAAGCAGAAACTAAACACATAATTATTATGGAAAACATTAATATTTTGGTGACAGGGCATGTGTGGGTATGTGGTTAAAGTAATAGAAAACAGTCCTACATACTTTAAGATTACAGCCATGGTTTCCACTACGAACAATAACCATTGAGTTAATATTAGGAATGTCACCAACAGTTTCACAAAGAAATTACAAACTCTAGAAGAGAATTAATGTGACCTTTAAAAATCATTAAAATAGCCTTCCCACAATCCCTCGCAGTCGTCCTTTCCAGCTTGGCCAAGTGGCTCCCACAAAGAAGGGTAGCAAGAAGAGCAGTTCCACCATCAAGGAGGTGGTGACCCTGGGATACATTATCACCATTCACAAGCGCATTCATGGAGAGGGCTTCAAGAAGCATGCTCCCCGGGCACTCAGAGAAATTCAGAAGTTTGCCATGAAAGACATGGGGACTCCAGATGGGTTCAATAAAGCTGCCTGGGCCAAAGGAATAAGGAACGTTCCATATAGTGTCTGAGTACGTTTGTCCAGAAAATGTAACGAAGAGGAGAATTCACCAATCAAGCTCTATGCATCTGTAGCTTATGTGCCTGTTACTACATTAAAAAATCTACCAGCGGTCAATGTGGATGATACCTAACCTACTGAATGTCAAATAAAGTTGTAGAACTGCCCTCCAAAATAATTAAAATAAAACATCGTCTAGCATAAAGTCAACAGCATCCTCCCTGACTCAAAGATATTCAAGTTTTTATTCAGGAAATGTTCTCAATCATTTAAGAGTATTTATGACTAACTCTGCAGCATTACTGAGTACATGGCTTGCTCGTGTGAATACAGCATGGTATGTACACCGTAGGGGACAAGTAGTTACTACTTGTTCTGTGAGCTGGTGAAAACGGTAATACCAGAAATGCCTCTCTGTGAAGAGCTCGTTTCTACTTTCAGTTCTATGACAATGTTATGAGATAAAATAAGCAGAATTACAAATCTGATAATCATTCTTCTTAAGTCTTCATGTCTACCTGAAATTTGTAGTCAGAGGATGTGAGTGAAACTAATGTAGCTGCAGCTTGCTCCTTTTTCTCTTCTTTTCTTTCTTTCTTTTTTTTTAACCATCAAAATAGCCTCATGGAGATGAGCTTTGAAGAATGCCTTAAACATACTCTTTTTTCTTTTCTCCTTAAGTTAGTATCACCTGAAAAATCAAGATAGACATTCTTACTGGAACATCAGAAATAATGCTGGGTATGAACAGGCTTACACTATACTTAACCACAGTAATCCTTCCCAACACACACAGAGACGGATTGATAACCAGATTTGGCATTTCAAATATTTTTTACCCAAGGCAAAGGCTTTAGGGTGTTTTCTTGGAATTAGAGAGTTTAGAGATGAAAAGCATGTCATTTATTATTTTCTCCTTCTGTCAGCTTAGTATGTCTTTTTAAAATCCTGTCTATAACACTGAGCCCATTTGCTCTTGGATATCTCACCTGTTGAAAAACGCTTCATCATTGGGTGCTCTCAAATATGAACCCAGCGTGTTGAGTGAAAAGCAGGCAAATAAAACCAAGTCAGGTTATCTGCTGGAGGAGGAAGTAGGATTGAGAGTCCTGAATTCAGCCTTGAGTTCCAGTCAGGACTGTGCAATGCAATTCTGAACAAATTTTACCATTTCTCTTTTTTTTTCCCCCTTCATCTGAAATGTGAGAAGGTAGCTAGGTGATTTTGCCAGGTAGATAATCCAATAAATGTATTATTTCTTCGAATTAGTCAGGTAGAGAAAATTTTTAAACCATAGTGTAAGAGTGGAAACATTGGAAAACTAGATTTTGTGTGTGTGTGTCAATATTCACCTTAATGATATTTGTATTATGTGACAATTTAAAGATCTTTTCAGAACAAGGACTATTTCTAACAGGATCTCAAGGGCAGGCTCTTTGACCTCCCCACACACACCCCCAGGGGAGGAGCAGTCCTGTTAGGCCACAGAGGAGGACTTTGCAGCCAGCCCTGAAGATACCTGATAAAACAGGGTCAAATGCAAGGGAAGGAGGTCCCCACTTTTTGGACAGTTCACCCTCAGTCCAGAAGTCTTGACTTTTCACCTCTGAAACTGTTCCCAAGCAACCATAGACATTTCAGTGTGGTAGGATAACAAACCAAGATATCACTGAACCCTTTGCTTTTTGTTTTTGTTTTTTACTTGAGAAACCACTGATCTATATAATTTATATGTCTCCAACACTAGTAGAATATTTTACCTTATTAATGGGTTATTTTTGTTACTGAAAACATAATCTCTGGTATAATGATAGTGAAAAATGCACTCGATTTTAAGCCTGGAATCTGGCTCCCACTACGCAGTCTCAGTATTTAAAAATGGTCTGTCGATAACTTTTGGACTTCACAATGGTAATAAAGCCAGGGCTGTTCCATGGAAACCATAATTCAGTCTTGAATTTTGATCTAGTCCAAGGCTATGGTATATAGCACAGCATATTGGAAAGCAGCTGTGGGTGCGCTCTCTAGCATCTAGTGTGATGCTAGACAGCAACAGCAGAACACAGCTCCCGGTTACTCGTGTGCTTGTGAGGGCAAGAGCCCTATTAGTGCACTGTTCTGCTCACTGTTCAGTAGATGAGCTGTAGGAAAACCCATTTCCAACCTGTGCTATTCTCACCATAGTACAAATTTGTGAAGACTCACCCTCTTCTTAAATCAATGAGCATCTGTGAGATATGGGAAAGCCCTTTAAGATCTCTGACCTTCTATGGTTTTTTGTTTTTTGTTTTTTAAGAAGGTGGTAGCTGTAACACCTGTCTTTGGAGCTTTTGTCAGGATCTGACCCAATAATGAAAGTAAATTCAAAAGCTTAGCATGCATTATTGCTTATGTTTGCTTTTTGGAAGATAGCCTAGAATCTTTTGAATTTAACAAAGTATAATATTTTTATCTGGCTACATGCAGCTAACATTGTACATTTACAGAAAGTTTCATAAAATCCAAATTTGAGGATGGGGTTCAGTTGATAGAGTGCTTCCTTGACATGCCTGGAGCCCTAGGTCTGATGTCATCACTATGTATGCCTGGTATGGTGTGTATGCCTGTAGTCAAAGCATAGAGGAAGTTGAGGCAGGAGGATAAGAAGCTCAAAGTCATCCTCAGCTACACAGGACAAGGCTAGTTTGGTCTCTATTAGACTATGCCCCCCAAAATAAAAACCAATTAATATAAAAACAAAGTTTTAAAATTCAGTAATGAAAGGTAGAAGAAAGAGAAACAGACCTAGTATTTCTCAGATGCCCTGCCACAGTGTCATGATGGAAAAGCCATACAATTAATTGCCTCTACTTTATTTATTTATTTATTCATTCACTCATTCATATGCATAATATACTGTTGAACTCTGTCAGAAACAGGGCTTCCATATGATATCCCTTCATCACTTCTCCTCAGGAGATGGAAACCTGCCTTTTTAGGATGTTACAAGTAGTGAAACAGAATAATTTTCACCAAAGAGAGAAACTCTAGCTTTTCTCCTCCACACAATTAATCCAGCAAAAGTCTTGGATTGTGTTTCCAAATTTCTTTTTTACATAAACAATTCAAAAGAGCACAGCTTACAAAGACCGGTGTGGTTCCACACCAAGCCGTGAGCCAATTTGTGTTCAGAAGACTGCTATTCAAGTTTGAATGCTACTGAATACTTAGCTGAAATGTCACAAGGGGAAAAAAGAGAAGGAAAAGAAAAACCTCCTTCATTATGAATATGAGATAATTACTTTTCAAAAATCATCACAACCCCAATCCAAGAAGGGGCCACAAGGTTTAATTGTGGGTGTGCTATTTACAGATTAATTAGGACATTTAACTTCATTTTTTATACTACAGAATTAATCCTATAAAAATTAGTGATCTCGAAGGAGTCAGTTGTCAAGTCTGACAGGATCTCTTTGCCATAATCTATTAAAATGCTGCTTTTATCTTGTCTTGCCTGTGTCATATTTTATGGATTTTTTCATAAACACTGCCTATACTTCATAAATGTCTCAATTTTCTAGTCTATTAACATTACTTCAAAAGCAATTGATAAAAGAGTAGGGCATGCATGAAATAATACGCCAATAACGTGAAGCGCTGGGGGCAAGAACAGCGGGTAGGATCTGCACAGCCTGTGAGCTGGAACAATGAAAGGATGTCTCATCCACCACGAGAAAGAAACAAACGATCATTTTGAGAGTAGAAAAAAAAAAAGATTACTAGTAATTGGGCAGATGAAAAATGTATTGCACAGCAAATATAGCACCCTTTGAAAATGATAGCTGAAAACTGGAAAATAAATACCCCCAAGTGTCTATTTACATTAGGGGGGGAACCTTTCTCTTTGGTTACCAAAAGTATGGTATGCAATGTGGTTTGGCTTAGTTCTAGACAATAGTTAAATTCTGCACGTAAACCATATTTTGTATGCATATATTTTAACATATGTATTGTGTGGAGATTATATCTCAAGTAGATGCTAGAATTAATTTTCTCGAATCTTAGTAATTTTATTATTTTCTAGTTTGATATTGGTTTTATCATTACTCATTCCTTTAGTTTTTCTTGTTGTTATTTTAGTATTAGAGACATGCATTTGGTGCTATAGCCCAGGATGGGCTCAAACTTGTGTTTTACTCTGGGTTGAAGGTTAACTCATAGATGCATAGCCTGTCAAGGTGTGGAGAATAAGTGACAGTTTAGGGCTCTGCCCTAAATAAAACATGTATACTACTCCCTCCAAGACTCAAAGAACAAGTAGTATCAAGGAAAAGGTTTGGAAAAAATGTGAGAGCTGAAGGATGGGAAGAAACACTGTGAAATGCTATTTTCTGGATACAGCAAAGTTGCCGAAACCATGAACTGCAGGAGCTATGTCTACCTGCTCAAGACCTGATGTAGGCCCATCAACATTCTCTCATGTGCAGGGAGGTGTTCCTAGGGCCATGGCCTTCCTTGAGAAGCTGTAAGCAGCTAATGCTTGTTGGGAGCTAGGAGTTATATTCCAAATGATGTGTGCTGCAGTTATGGTAAGTTGCCTTTGATGAGCTGAATAACTGCCTTTTATATACTCATGTAAGCAACCCTAATTAACCTCAGTGGATGGACACACACAGAGATAAGCACACACACACATACCCACATATGCACATACATACACATGTCATACACATGTAGTAAGTGAAAGGTAACTTGTTGAGAAACAGAGGTTTGACAGGAGAAGAAAGAGAATTAAGAGAGAATAATTCAAGAAAATATAATCAAAGTCCATTGCATGTATGAAATTGTTAAAAAAAATAACAGGATTTGGAGAAGGGCACGTGAGGAGATTAGGGAGGAAAGGTGGGATTGGGAGGGAATAAAGGAGGGGGCTACAGCTGGGATACAAAATGAATAAACTGAAATTAATATAAAAACAATAAAAATTTTTTTTAAATGTTTTTTTTTCTTTAAAACCTGGAAGCAAGACCATTTCGCAGTTGTCCACATCAAGAAATAATTTTTGGTAACTGCAGTACAATGATACAATCCTGACGCTGGAACATCAGATTATTTCTCTCACATGTTGAGAGAAGATGATATATATATTGGTAAATTCACCTAATGCTGTTCTGTAAGGTAGGCAGCATGGTTGGGCAACATCCAAGACCTGGCATGATCACACAATCACATGCGTCTGACAGCTCACAGAGATGCGGGAGAGCATAGTCAAGGGTAGACTCTATTCCTTAAGTGTTTAAGCGAATATTTGAAAGCAGCAGCCCTTACAGTGGACCTAAGAAGACAGTGACAAAACCTAGAGATAGCCAGACCCAGCACAGGAACATGAAAAGTATGCTAGGCAATAGCATGGAAACTTCAGCTCATTCCTGAAAATCCCCTAGACCAATTCATTTCTTCTCCACCACAGGAAACAGTATAAACAGTCTAACATTTCTCAACCCAAAACTGGATTTTTTCCATGTTTCTTCCTTGTCCACTGCATCCACCAACAAATTGTTCCACCTCTGTTCCATAAATTGTATATTTCCATCTGCCTGCAGCCTGTCATCTCTATCCACACAGGCTTCATCCATTCTACCCTCATTCTTCTCTATGGGGTATTGCAGGCCTGTGGTCAAGTTTTCACACTTGTCTTTTTTTCTTCCCCATAATTTCTTCTCCACATAGAATTCACATGGCTGGGTATAGTGGAGCATGGCTGTAATTCTATCCAGGGAGGCAGAGGCAGGTGGATCTCTGTGAATTCAAGGCCAGCTTGGTCTGCAAAGTCCTGGACAATCAAGGCTAGACAGAGAAATCCTGTCTCGAAAAACAAAACAAAACAAAAGTCACAATGATCTTCTAGTAATGTAAATCTTATCACAAAATTTAGTGGATCCCACTAAATTCACAATAAAATTAAAGATTTTCTGTGTGGTTTATGGACAGAATATGATAACAGCCCCCACACACCCCACACTGCTAATTCACTGCCTACTCTTCTCTCCTTCTTCTCTGAACTCTGGACACAATATGTATCATTGGTCAAAATGCATGGAACAGCTTATCATAGGGCTCCTGTCTGCAGTAGATACGTCTGCAACACAACTCCCACTTCTAAAGCTCGGGGAACACCTCAGAAGAAAGGGCAGGAAGGTTGAAAGAGCCAGAGGACGAGAAAATAAGAAATGAGATCATGTCTCCTAAAAATAACAAGGAATCTAAACCCATGACAACGCAATACCATTAAACATGCTATAACGACAGGAGCATAGCTCACAGGTCCCCATCCTTAGACAAAGAACTACAGGCAACTAAGGACTTCTAAGAGAGAATTTGTTTTTCCAGTTGATGAGCCTCTTACTTCTCCAATTCTAAGTGGTCAGTCCTGAAATCATACATGGACAAGCAAAGTTAAATAGATTCAGCAGTTTGTATGAACTCTTGATGCGTTTACCCATGTATGTAAAAAATAACAAAGAATATGAGGTCACAAATTTGAAAGAGAGTAACAAGTGGAAGGGAGACGTGGAAGGGGTTGGAGGAAGAACTGGAGATCGTTGATATAATTATATTTTATTAAAAAATAAAGATACATGTTTTTTAAAAAATAAGCAGTTGGGGGGCTGTTCTGAATAGAATATATCTATATCTATCTATCTATCTGTCTATATATATATATATACATATATATATATATATGTATCAGAAAACTGAGACCAGTGACTTGTAAAGGTGTACTGAGAACTAAGACCAGCCACAGTTCAGCGGACAAGTGGGGGAAAAAACCTAGTGGGCATATTCACTGTGGAAGTGTGAGGGGAGGCAGTGAATATGGGCCCTTACCAAGGGATTTGCTATTAAAGGGAGCTGAAATTTTGTCTCATTGACAGAGGAAATTGAGTATGAGAAGTAGAATAAGAAAAGATTGTTTTTAAGATGGGAGTGATTATGGCATATTTCATATGTTAACAGTTGCAACCCATTCCAGTAAAACAACACACAGGGTAGTCAAAGAATAGTTTCAGAATATAAGTCTTCATGATGTTGAATAGGTGGAAAGTCGGAATGGAATGATTAACCTTAGATTAGATAGGAGGGGAATGATTCTATTATAGCTTAGGGGAAGATAAAGTATGATGAGCTACCAGTTTGTAAATTATGTCGTGGGAAAAAAACAACCCAAGAAGCCATGTCATCAATGTAGAAAAAAATATAAAATGATTGTCAAGAGAGTGAGAAAATCTAAATAATAAGTGCAGTGGCCAGCATTAACTGTCAACATCCCTTGATAACTATTTTTATAAGATTGACTGGGAGGGGTATGTCTTGATTGTTAGTTAACATAGGAGGGCCCAGCCCACTGGGAGTAGCACCATTCCCCAGGCAGGTATTTTTAGGTAGCATAGAAAAGCCAGCTGAGTAGGAATCTAAGTAAGCCAAATTACAGCCAGCAAGCAGTGTTTCTCCATATTCCTGTCTTAGGTCGCTTCCTTGAATTCACAGTTACACTGAAGCTGAAATAATTCCTTTCCTTCTCTAAGCTGCTTTGTTCAGGGGTTTGTTGTTATTGTTTTGTTTGGTTTTTGTCTTGTTTTGTTTTTGTCTTTGTCACAGCAAGAGAAAAAAAAGCTGGAACAATAGGAAATTTTAGTGGGATTGAGCAGCAGACTTTGTAATAAAAATTTAACATGATGTGTATCTGTGTCACGTTCTCTCCAACATTACTCAGTGGCTAGAGAATCACATGCAATTCTGAAGGTCTCTGCATCTAATGAGGACCTTTGAGCTGTGTTATAGCGTGGCAAAGGGCACCATGTGGTGAGACTAAGCAAGATTGCTAGCTTCCCCTTTTTTCACCTTTTATCTCCTACCTCTTGACATAAAGACATTGATACCACCAAAAGGGCTCCACCATTATGATTTTATTCATTCCTAAATGTTTACCAAGTCCCATTAACAGAGCAATTTCTAGATTAAATTTCTAGCATGTGAGCTTCAGAGGAATCCTTTCAGTCCTTGGCAGATGGATTATCTGCTTACCTGTAGAAGCCATCAAGGATGTTGACAGGGTAAGTCTCAAAAGTAGTAAAGCAGGAGCTAAGTCCGTCATTGAATGAGCATGGTACTACGGCGATTAATACCTGACAGTCTCAGGAAAGTGGTGGCTGTCTGGTGGCAGCTTGAATTGCTAGGAGGTTAGAAGTTCTGAAGTAAAGGGCAAAATTACTAGCTCTGGGTCCTAGAATATGAGAGTAAAGAAAGGAAAACACAAAATCTTCTGCTTCAGAGGACTCGGGGAAAGATGCAGGATTGAAGCATAAATTGATTGTACGCTAAGCAAAAAGAGTTGAGGGAAAACATTATGGATATTGACGTGGGATGTCACTGCGAAATTCTGATTTCTACTGGACATAAGAAAAGGTTTTGGGAGGTCAGAGGGGTTCAAAGGAAGGCAAAGTGGGAGGCTTAGACCAGGACTGAAGGCAGAGCTGGTTAGTGCTCAGGGGGCAGTAAACTGAGGGAAGCTGGGTCCTATCAGACTTCAGCTCATTATCAGTTACCTTCTAACTTCCCAAGATGAGGTGGTAACATTTTAGGTGATGAAGGTGGCCTCAGTAATAACGCTCTTCTGGAAACTGCTGCTACCCTGAGGTGGCTGACAGGACCATGTAGCTGGAGCCTCGAGAAGACGCAGCATCACTGAGCTCTCCTAATCCACCACATCCTAGTTTCACATGTTAGGAATGCCCCTGAACCCCAAATCCCTGGCCTGGCTGACCAGGATCATATTACACTCTGCACTCTCCAATTCCCCCATAGGTCACAGGTGCACTGTACATCTGTCTGTCAGAATGTTTTAGTGAGTTTGACTCCTTTACTGCACACAGCCCTATTCAAAAGGGACTGTGCACACTTTGATCTCCAGTTTATCTCACGCATAGTGTATAGCACAGGGCAAGTATTCTGCAAATATAAATACTGTTGATTAGACTGGATGTTCCCATATCAATAATGGGAGGAAAGGGAAACAGAAGAAAGACAACCAATGGGAGACACTATGAAGATGCAAAGAGGGTTTTTTTGTTCGATTCCAGTGTCTGTTGTATTGTGGCATGATGATGTGGTCTATGAATGTGTTGGGTTTCCATAACAGCTTCAGAGAAGCATACTGCCATGAACTACAGGTTGAACACACTGGTCAGACCCCCTTTGGAAGTCTATAGTCCCAATCAACATGATCTAGCTGATCTTGAAAGGACAACACCAAGGAAGCTATTTGCAGAAGCAGAAGCTAAAGATTTTTATTAGTAACAGTGATGGGTAAGGTGAAAATCGCGAGAGCAAGGAGAGTCCAGAGCTGTGGTTCTCAACCTTCCTAATATTTTAACCCTTTAATGCAGTTCCTCGTGTTATGGTGACCCCCAACCATAAAATTTTCATTGCTACTTTATAACTGCAATTTTGCTATTGTTATGAATCATAATGAAAATATGTCATATGTAGGTTATCTGATATGCGTCCCCTGTGAAAGGGTTGTTTGACTCCCAAGGGGGTTGAGACCCTCAGATTAAGAACTACTGATCTAGAGGCAAGGGCAAACATAGCTCCTTCAAGAACCTAACCATGACAAAGCAAATAAATAAAGTGTGACCCCACTGGACTTGTCTGGAAGGACAAAGTGGGACTTTGAAAGAGAGGACTGGATGAGAAAAGGTAAAATATAGAATAAGGTGAGAGTTAGTGAAATGTCAAATGCATATGCTAAAGCATAGAAAATTTTGATAAATTTGGAATTGATTCAGAAATCGGAACATGATTTGGAATATGACCGCACCTAAAAACCCCATGACGGCTCAGTAGGGAAGCATAGAGTTTGTGACATTTGGAGCAAACAGCTGGATGGCTGTGACATCTCACTCTCTTTCTCCTGAGCCAGACTCGGAACCTAGAAATTGGAATGCCAGGAAAATTGGGGGTATTTGTGCTGTCACCTTTAATAGTAAGAGAAACCAAGACACAGTGAGACAGTAACATAGAATTAAGTCATCTTGGGTTTTAAAAACTCATAAGGTTGAAGAACAAGCACTCGGGAAATTTTCATTAAGTTTCTATGTTGATTTCGTATCTTCCTTTCCCACCCAACACTGGGCATTTACTGTACATATTCTTCATTTTCCTTGTTGAGACTTGTTTCTAAGAAGCGCCTTTCCCCTTGTCTCAGGGTCATCATTCATAGCAAAGTAGGACATCCCTGAACAGTCACTGACTTTCATTTTTCTGTCACAAAGGAATTCAGTGACTCACCTCTAGCAGCTGCATTAACTCCTCCAGGCCGAGAGGGCACTGGCCAGAGCTTCAGAGGAAGTAATTTACTAAATGGTGCCCTTGTGAACAGAAGGGCTTAGCACACATAAAAGAGAGAAACCACAGTTTCCATTTCTCTTCTTCTGAGTGTTGGAAACAATTAGGATTAATTATGTGTTTTTGTGTGCAAGGGATGATATGAATTTCAATGACATATATGAAAAAAGAGATAGGCCTATTTTTAAGTAAAATAGCTCTGGTTTACGTCCATTATAGCTGCACAGTGCCATGATGAGATATGAGGAGATAACTAAATTATTCATGCTATCATTTTATTTGTGTTCTATTCTTTATTTTTCCCATGAAACGTCCCTATTTGTTATTAAAACTAGCATGTTTTATGAAGAGATTTATGTTAATTACTCAGAAAGATGCCTTAGCCAGAATGCTATAGTGAGGTTTCAGAGTTTTGTAGTGTGTGCTCTCTGTGCTGTAGAATATTTCTTGCTAATGGTTCATGCCGTATATATATATATAGTGATCTTTGAACTCTGTGTTCATTATTATGGTTATAGCTATACCCAAATGGCAGCATATTATTAAAATATGAGGTAATGATTGAAGAAATGAGATATAATTATGCCTGTAAAGGAAAACAAGCCTTCTAGGAGCAAGTTTTTAGAAGGCAAAATAATACCTTTAAAATGTTATGCTCAAAGTAAACACATTATGACAGATGAGAAATGCCAGGGTTTCAGAGAAAGCAGGGGGCAGGGGGAGGACCACGAATGCAGTATCAAAGGCTCTCTCCAAATGTTGCTCACTGAAGAAATGTGTACTTTCTAGAATGACCAGCCTCCTGGGATTTCCTTCTGGTACATTCGAATATTTTATTACTCAGATGAATAAGTAGAAAAGTCATCTTTTAAATTTTAGTTAGTTTCAAAACCTTGACCTGACCCACAGATAGAGTCACAGCCAACTTTTGCAATAGGCCCATTTCTGTGGCTTTACAGCCGAGAAACCTAACAAAATAACGAGCCCCTGCTACTCATTGACTCGGCTTTGCTGCCACATCAGCACGGAACAGTGGGAGAAACCGGGAGCTCAGGATGGGAGCCAGGCCTAGTCACAGCTCAGTACAGAAACTATACACTTGAGGGTGGATCCTCCACTAGCGGTGGTGCTTACGGGACAAGCGGAGACTATTGAGACGGTAAAATTCTCTATACTGCCCAGCCAGAAATTTGCTGTCAGGGGCGAATTGTCAGGGCACACTGTTAATTACACTGATAATGTTAAGAGTAGGTTACAAACAACTGCCAGTATTAGAGTGCAGTTAGGTTGGGTAGGTACAACTGATAAAAACGACATATTTTGACGTGATATTTTTTCCTAAATAATTGTAATCAAAGAATTTTTTTTTTCAGGAAATTGCTTGAGATTGCATGAACATTTACATATTTGTATTGGCTAGGCTTATGATTCAGGCTTGATTTTATAAGCCCCTTTAGGAAAGTAAAAAAAAAAATGCTTATGAAGAAGTATGAAAGCTGATAATGAATAGCATATTAGGGAAAAGGAATGGCGGTGGACAAGGTCACAGAGGAGATGAACAAAGGCATCTGAACACAGTGTTGAAAGAAAAAGGTGCTTGCACCCACACAGGACAGGAATACAAGGGCTGAAGAATTTCTCAAAACAACGCAGGAGGGAATGCACACATCATAAAAGGTTTCACCGCAACCACAAAATTTCCATTAATCTCTATGCACATACCGTTCTTTCCATCTATGTAGTATCACTCATAAATAGATGTGGCAGAACTATCTGCCTTAAGCCCTAAGATTATCACAATACCATCTTGAATACCTGAAATGCTGGGAGTAAAGCCTGGAAGAGCGTGGGTATGGGGTGAGGAAGAACATTAAGAGATTATGGGTGAGTTTAAGGCATTTTTTTTCCTTAAGTGAGTTTCTCCTTCCATAAAAAGATGGTATCCAAATAAGGAAAAATGAAACGGGAAAGGCGTTTAATAGAATAAAACATTGCTAGTCCCCAGACATACGGACAATAGAGGAGTATGAGGGAGCATCTCACAGTAACATAAGCATCTATGGTATCAGCTGTCTCACAACCATACTTCCTTTGTGACAATATGCATGGAGAGTTCAATAATTTATGTTTCCTGCATATTGTTGATGGCCAGGTTAAAGGGATACAGGGTTTTATTTTAAAATCCAAATGGATTGCGAATGCTTTATTTTTGAAAGTAGCAATGTGGTGATTTTCTACACTACCCTGTTTTTGTTTGCTCAAATTTGGCTTAATTTACCTCTAATAGGCTTGGGTCACAGGTAAAATAACTTCCCTTGCTGCCTGGCATCACCTTATAAGGTAGACATTGTTTCTTCTATAACAAATTTGACTTATATTTTGGATGAACTGCATTATATTGGGTCGGACCTGATTATTTTGCCTTCTAAGATTTATTATAATTAATTAGCCAGTCCTCTGTGAACTTAAGGAAATGTTTCACATAAACTGACAGTAATTAACGCCCCTAACCTTAAGTAACACAGCCATGGCAAGAGCAAGAGTGGATGCTTTCAGTGGCAGAGAGAGGGATGGAAGTCGGTAATTATTTGTAGCAATGCTTGTGCTGTTGTTCAAAATGAGACAGACTAACAGTGGCAGCAGTCATTTTGCTGAATCAAAGTCTGTGTTAGTCACATTATACATTGCCACAGAAGGTTGTTAAGGCTGGTATTAGCATGTACCGCTGAGGACACTGCAAGGACTCGATCTGTCACACTAAATCGCCTTCTCGCCCTCAACCATTGAAGTCTCCAGGTCCTCTGACATGTCCTTTCATTAATGGCCTGGCCTTGACAACTGATCCTAATTGCCTCTGAACCGCACTTCATGTATTATTGGTGTCTGCCTGCCCTGGTTCATGTCAACAAGCCACAGCGTGCATAGGGTGTGCCCACCGCCTTTGCTGAAGAGACATCCGTAGCATCACGGTGCTCTGAGGGGCTGTGGTCTCCCTGTCGGTAAAGCAGAAAACTAGGGATCTTCCTGTCTCTTCTTAGTAATACCTTAATGTTGATTTGTGCTGTATATGTATTAAGTTTGTCTAGTGACTCACTGAGACATTAAGACGATTATGCAGCATTTCATTAAGGTACAAATGCAAGTGCTGACTTGAATTCACCCTTACTGTAAGAAAGAGGTAAACTAAACACTGATTGTAGAACCCTTGTCAACAGAAGCACAGCTCACATTCCTGCTCAACTTTAGTATAGTTTACATCCCTTTTTGGACTATGCATAGCAATTTCACTTTGATGAATTGTAATGGCATAAAAGGACTATAATATTCTGTAATTTCCAGTTAGAAATATGCATTAGACCAGAATTCCTCAAAAGAAAATTATTACATGTGTGAATAGGATATTTTAGTCTTAACACTTAAAAACAGATTTATTGTACTACATTTTCTAGAAGTAGCTAAAATAATCAATTTTAGTGCATTACATGCATTAAAAAGCCTTTATTTTACTCTGACATCTCAGGAAGCATTTAGAAAGGACAAACAGTTTAGACACATTTTAATTTATAAGGTGAGTTATTTGCTCACAGAAATATATTTTAAAATCCAAAACATCACACTGGAGATATTCATGATATTTACCTGATTTTTGGAAGTATTTCATTTAAAGTTTACCTGATTGCCCTGACAATTCTTTACAATCATCCCTCCAACGTGAGAGCCTTCCAGTCAGTCTTTTCATCCTTTTTTATCTATCGAAAGCAGTTTTCTGGGGAGCCTTTTAAGCATGTAAGTTCTACCCATGATCATAAAAAATAAATCACAGAAGCACTTCGATGCTAGGTATCATTTAGCTTCATCTAGACAGTGACATTTGGGCCACTAACAGCATAATCATGGTTATTGCTACAAATTGCTCCATGTTTGAGTTTTAATGTTATAAGTAAATTATGCCACTGGATAAAATATATGTTTCTGTGGGAATTAAACATGTTTACTCCAGCAATGTGGCCATGGAATAGAAGACTTTCAGCTTCTTTCGTGTAGTTTTACTGCCACCTTCTGAGGCCTAGAAGAATTGTTCTCAAGGATAGTTATCTTACTCTTTAAAGCGACTTCTCTGGTGACCCTTTGCAGTGATCAAGTGTGCAAAACTTCACTCAAGAGCTCCAAATGTGAGGACCCTCTCCTTTTGATCACATTTATTGTAAGCAGATCATAACTCATCATTTTAAAGTGGATGAAGGTATCCAATACCAGATAAAAATACAATTTACACTTCTCATTTTATTTCTAAGCACTTTCTAAATTTTTTTTTTGGTAAAGTGGAGTTTTTTTGTCAAAAAGTTCAGTTGATATAGAGCGGATTCAAGAACACTACTTACATAGCAAGAACAGTACCCTGGCAGAAGTGGGACAGTGGTGGGCAACAGCTGGGATCACGAAGAGGGGACACATCTTTTCATATCATTCAATCAGACAGTATGCCCTTCAGCACAACACCAAGCCCTCCCCTGATTCTTCAGAATTAGTGAGATTAGCATGAAGCCCATAATGCAGGATGATGGAATTTGTCATAATTTGCATTGTTCTGGAAAAATTCGGGTTGATAGAGCGATGCATCTTGGAGCCTGTCATGTCCCACGGGCAGGTCACAGAGGAAGCTTGGCAGAAATAATTTTGTGATATGTGCATCAGTTGCAAATGCTTCATAAGCAATTTGTCAAAATAAAATAAAACAAATAAGAAGACGTTAAGAATACAAAGTCAAGTCCTCTTAAAAGCCTATCAAAGAATCAGCCATGTCATCCTCTGTCCTACATGCTCTGTATTGAGCCAATGCGTGCAATGGATGGCTTCATCCTCCTCTTTTCTTCCAAATCCCTAAAGCCCTACTGGTCTTTTCTTTTTCCATGGTACAACTGTATAAAACATTGGAAAATGTATGTGCATTTCCACAAGGATTATTTACGGACATCGCTTACAGGAATGGTCCGACACAGTCCCATTAGGAAGGATTTCTGAAAGATTGCTTCTGACCTTGCTAATGTTCCCAGACTTCACGTAGGAAAGGATAATCGGTGCCTGGTTGACAAAACGAACATGACAGTGTTACTTATCTGCTGCAGCGTTTCTGGAAATGGCCATGAAGAATTCGGACAAGCAAGGGAGCATGCTTATTTAGCAGAGCACCCCAAGAACGAAAGGTCCAATGTCAGGTACTGTACCGGCCTTATTTATGGAGCACCTGACAATGATGCCACTGGCTTCGGTATTTAGGAATTTCTTCTACGCAAGAATGCTGTAACTAGTGTCTGCAGGTTGTGTTATTTATAATTTAAATATCTACTTCTGCTGCAGAGACATTTTGTGGTGCCTCCTGTATTTGTCTTTATACATCTCAAACAAAAGATTAATGCTGGCAGTTCAGTAACACTGATCTTTTATGACAGTTGAACATTTGTAGGTTGAGGGTTTAAAATGAAAAAAAAAAATTTAAGTGCAGAGATTAAGGAAAATGAAAACAGAGCCATTTGTGACAATTGGACTTATAATAAAAATGCTGTTTTATATCGTAGAACTAGATAGGAAGAACACTGTTTTTTTTTTTTCAGGTGGTTATAATTGTGGAATTAGACTTTATGAAAACTAGAATTACCCCGAGGCACAGCTCAACAGGAATAAATCTTTCAACACTCAGTATCTGGAAACATGATCCACATGAAACCAATAGTAGACTACAATTACAAGCAAATCAAGATGAGCTGTGAAGTTTTTAAAAAGCATTATTTATTGAGTTCCATAACATGAAAGTGACTCCATGTGATGTTAGCTCAGACCATTTTAAATCATTTGTTGTTTGCAAAAGAATAGCTCTCTATCTAAGCCTCACATGTTTTTAAGCTTGCTCTCCTGTCTGTATTCTTCAAAACTGGTCGCTTTCAAACAAACTGTTTTACTAATAAGGGATAATAACTTCTTCGTGGCACCAGTTATCAAGAGCTAGTTTTTTATGGACATTATTTCCCAGGTCTACCATCCCTTGACTCATGAGATTTTTTTTTTTTTTTTAATGAAATCTGTTTGCTCATTTGCAACAGCTCAGTCCTATGTCTTCATAAGATAGCTTGTAGATTTGTTCCCTTAAAATTTGGAATTTAGGACTCAGTTTTCCTCCCCTTGTGCCATTTTTGGCGATTTTTACTGTTTCCTTCATTTGGATGGATGCTGCTGTGCAAACGTTATAGAGGTGCCTGTTGCCTTCCCTGTAGCATTGCTTTCCTACCAGGCAGGAACATGTAGAGCCAAGTTGATGAGTTTGCGCTTAACATTTTCCCTTACGCAGAAAAGCCGTATACTTTCCAATAATCTTTCGTGAGAGAAAAATATGCCCGTTGCCCTTCTTGCTAGAAAATTATGTTAGAGGACTTTTTAAAAAAGAAAAGTTAATGTCACCCCCCCCAACACTTTTCACAAACTTCTAGTAACCAGAGGATTTATAAATCTGCGTTTAATCCAAACCTTTCTACGTTGGATAAACAAGGTGGCAACGCTAGACAGACCCACTTTGGTCTTTAAGCTTTTAGCTTTATGAACCTATCACGGAGGACTGTGACTCCTAGCCTCGCCCTTCTGGTTTTCTGCTGCGTTGGGAGCTCGTTTTTTGTACTCGCTCACTTCATGCTTCCACTGTTTATGGAGCTGCGTCTGTGTCCTTGAAAGATGCCACGGAAGAGTTTATTTCCAGAGTGACGGAAGTAAGCAGTCAAGGCTGAATCAGCACATGTGATTAAGAAATATTCGCGCGCTGAGCACCATCTCCAGAACTAATGGCACTGACACCCTGCGCAGCACCTCAAAACACGGAGAGGGAAAGAACGACTCTCTTACTAACAAGCTGCTAGCACATCTGCGCAGGCCCAGTTCTCAGGGCTTTCCTGGAAGAGTCATCCCTGCCGCCCTGTGAGAGTAACTTGGGAATCCGCGTGGCAACGGAGAAGCCTGTGGTTCGTGGTCTTTAGCTCCTAGTCTGTGATACAACCCAAATCGCTAATGTACTTGAGGATAAGGTTGTGGATTTTGCCTGCGACAGATGTCTTGACGCACTACACTCCATTTGTTTTCTGTTCTCCTTTAACTAACTTGTCTTTAATAGATGCAGTGCCTCGGAGATGATTAATGAATCTTGCAAGCATTATCCGGGCTGCCGAAGCTTCACTCCAGTTTCTTGGAGGGCTCACCTTGATTTTAAATCTGCCTGTTAGAATTATGTAGAGCAGAAAGGAATTCTCAGGGAAATCATATCAACTAGGAAGTGATAATTGAGTCAGCCAGAGATCTCACTAGGAAAAATATACCATAGAGATGTCTATTTTATTTTTTACAGGGCAGGTAGGTAACTTCCTTGAGCAAAGAAGAATGGCAGCTATTATTAATACACGTCTGCTGAGTGTGATGTGAAGTATTTATTTTAAGGGGGAATTAAGAAATTACTTATTAAAAATCATTATTTTGGGGTCAGGGAGATGGCTCAGCTGTTAAGAGCACTGCCTGCTCTTGCATGGAACCTGAATTCAGTTCCTAGCACACACATGGTAATTCACATTAGTTATAGCTCCAATTCCAGGAGATCAAATGACACCCTTTGGCCTTCCTGAGTACCCAGGTATGTCCATGGTACACTTACATACATGTAGGCACCCACACATACATCTAAAACTTTAAAAAGTCATTTCAAAATAATTATTATTACTTTAAAATACTTGGTTTCTATAAATGTTTTGAAAAGTTGGCACTTACAAATAAAACAAAAGGGTAGGAACAAAATATGCTTTTTAGTGATACACTTTCTTTTCTCTCCACGAGTGTAGCTATCTCTAATGTATCTAATTCATAAATTTTGAAAGATTCATCCCCCAAATTTTCTTTTATATCTGTCATAGGTTTTAATCTTTTATGATAAAAATTATTTTGCTCAACTCTGCCATGCAACCATAAAATCTTTTTATTAGGACCGTAAGAGGAAAAATATTTCTTCCCTTATCTAGCCTTACTTTTCATAGCCCTTTCCAGTCCAAACTGGGCTTCATTTCCTGATGTAGAATGATTTATATTGCGCACACACACACACACACACACACACACACACACACACACTGTGTGTGCCTTGTAATGCTTTTCTGAACAAGGTAATCATATTGAGAACAAATTCTCTCTTTCCCTCTTCATTAGTTGTTTACCACATTGTCTTAGTTAAGGTTACTTTTGCTGTCATGAAACACCATGACCAAAGAAACCTGGGAAGGAAAGGGTGTATTTCACTTACAGTTCCATGTAACAGTTCATTATCTAAAGCAGTGAGTGCAGGAACTCAAGCAGGACAGGAACCGGGAGGCAGGATCTGGTGCAGAGACCGTGAAGGGGTACTGCTTACAGGCTTGCTCCCACGGCTTGCTCAGCCTGCTTTCTTATAGAACCCAAGACCACCAGCCCAGGGATGGCACCACCCACAATGGTCTAGGCTGTCTCCCACCAATCACTAATTAAGAAAATGCCCTACAGGCTTGCATACAGCTAGATCTTATGAAAGTATATTCTTCATTGAGGTTCCCTCCTCTCAGATGATTTCAGCTTGCATCACATTAACCCAAAACTAGCCATTATACTTATCTGTATATTTTCCTCTCAGTTAGTATATTCTGAAGACAAGGATCCTTGAGGTATTTCAGGGTAAGAATTTTGCCAAATGACAGAATTTTACCTTAGTCAAGAAAAAGGAAAGAAAGAAAGAAAGAAAGAAAGAAAGAAAGAAAGAAAGAAAGAAAGAAAAGAAAAAGGCATTTGTTTCCTTTATGGGTGCTGCTTTTCTCCCTGATGAAATGAATGTATCATAAGGATCTCATTCTGATACCTGGACAAAACATGATAGGATCATGTGCTGAGAAAGTTGAATGATGTCAAGTGCTCCAATTATGGGACTGCCTGTCAGTTCCTGAGTGAGAACAGATCACAAATTAATTATATGACTAAGTGAGTGGATCAGAATGCACATGACAAGAAAATAAGAGAAAAAATAGTATCTAGAAAATAAATAGTGTTCTGATATCTTGTTAGCCCCAGATCTGCTTTAAAAATAATGGATTGTTGGGATTTTATGGGTGCAGCTTCCCTGTCATAAAGAGAAGACACATTCTTGCAGCGGACATCCTGATCCTCTGAGTCTTACAATCTTTCTCCCTCCTTTTCCACAGCATTACCTGAGACATGGTTGTGGGGTTGTATTGTAGAAATATCAGCAATGGCAGGGCACGCCACAGTCAGCTGATCTCTTCATTTTGACAACATACCAGCATGGATGAGGGAAATTGAACATGGCCCCACCCCCAGATTGGGGGCAACAAGCAATTAATGGCTGCTGAGGAAGAATCAGTCTTCCCCAGGGATGAGTCCCAGAGCAGGCTATGGAATCCCAAATGGCCAGCTCTAAAAATATGCACATACAAGCAATGGTAAATGGACTCATCAAACTGTATTTGTAATGCCAGGATCACGGTACCCTCAGAGACCACCAGGAGATGACTCGATTCAAGAGCAAGAGAGCTTTATTATAAGAGCAATCGGGACCCAAGTCTCAGTGACGCCAGCAGTAGAGAAGTGGGACCTTGAGCTCTGAGTGAGCAAGATTTTTAAAGGGAAAGTCTATGAGCAGGGGGTTTCCATGGCAGCAAGCAGGGGAGGCACAAGCCTTAGCATTACAGGATTGGGTGAAAGTTAGAGGGGCAAGGTGATCTTCTCTGAGGCACACAATCACAATGGCTAAGGCATATAATCACAATGGCTATTCTTCTAAACTGTGTCTGAAATATTGGGGAGAATTTTCCCACCCAATTCCCAACAGATTCCCATTGATTATTGCCAGGGAGATTTTATTTTCTATGAAGCATTTATTCTGTATTATTCCCTGGAGGCTGTTGCTAGGAGAGTTAACTTTGTTTTCTGCAAAGTGTACATTCTGTGATATTTCCTGGTACCTGAATCCAGCTCCCAGTCAAGATGGCTCTTTATTTCAAAATGAAGTTATACCCAGGCTAACTTAAATTCTTCATATTTACCAAATTGTACTGTTTATTTATTTGTATTTATTTATTGTAATTATTTATCAAATTGTATTTATATGTAGCAATGATCATCAAAGAAAAAGAAGCCATAAATTTGAGAGGGAGTGAGGCAGTATGGAAGGAGTTGGAGGGTAGGGAAGGGAGGAAGAAATGATATAAATACAGTTCATATATGAACTTAAAAAGATGGAGAAAAAAATAATGGGTTCTAGAACTGAGGATCTAACACAGGAGAGGGGCTCAGACTACCCCTGCTTCAGGGAGAGATAAAGACACCACCACTTTATTAAAGAAACAGAGCTGGAGGAATCACTAATGTGGCTAACTAATGTGGAGCCATCTCTGCCTGCTATCAGCTTATGTGATTGTAGAGTATATTACATATGCAGAATGTCAAAGGCAGTTTTCCAGGGCATTGGAAATGGGCATAAGATTGTGGGGGGAGGAGTGCGTGCATGTGTGTGCATGTTTGCGTGTACATACCATCTTCCCAGTAAGTAAAAGCCAACCATGACTTTTTATTAAAATGCTAGCCATTGATTGTACATGAGGTTGAGGTGTTTTGGTGCTGATGATGGGATTCCAGAGGGTCCACTCCTGAGCTTGAAGAGAAGGCAAGGACCACATGCATAGGGAGGTTCCCAAGAGACACAGTGAACTGATAACGGCAAGATATATCAGTCTTAGTTCTGACCAATAACGTGAGCTGAAATGAAAGTGAATGACCCCAGATGATGGCGTTTCCATTCAAGAGTACAGGAATACTGTTGGAAAAAGTCTTGGATGTAAAAGATGCCTGCCTCCACTAAGTACGGAAGCCACTCTTAACTACAAGGCAGTCTGATGACTAAAGGCTGGCTGGGAGCCAACACTCACATCAATGGAGACAGGAATGTTTGTCTTTTAATCCTCATAGTCACCTTTCAGGAAAAATAGGTATCCTTGTTTAAGACAGTGTCATGGATTCAGATAAATTGCATAATGTGTCTGAAAGCACACAGCTAATGAATGGAGGGAGGAGCCATACCAGCTTCTATTCTATATGACTCAAAATTTATTTTCTTACCATACAGTATTTCTTATCTTTAGGGGGAAAAAAGGAGGCCAATACAAAAGGAAAACCTGAGTTCCTGAAACATACTAAAAGAAGAGTCGGGTAACAGAAATAACAAAAGGTAACTGACTGGCAACTCATTGGTTTTTTCGTAAGAGAACAGAAGAATTTGATATAATTTTAGTGAAATAAAGACGATTGAAGTTGCATGTGGTATTGTCTGTTTGGTACAGCTGACCCACCTCTCCAACCTGAACACTGTACTTTTTTTTTTAAAATAGGGTCATATTATCTAGATTCTCAAACACTGAGACTAGAAGTGTACTCTACTACACCAAGCTACAAAATAATAATAATTTAAAAAAATGTATTCTCAGAGAAGAGCATGTCTGATTGCATGTGGGTTGATGCCCCAGGTCCCGCCTCTGAGAAAAAGGTATCGGACGGGTCTGATGCTCTTTGGGTGGATGACACCTAAATGAACATCAGTACAAAGTCCCAATTTATTTCTAATATCAGAGATCAGACCTCTACTCTTGCCTGATGTGTCTAAAACAAAAAGGGGGAACTGTAGAGAGCTGCGGAATGCTATGCCTTAAAGATGGAGCTGGTTTCCGCCTTCCACCTTCCCGATGGTGAGTGCTCTCTGTCACGAACAATTCCACATTTGGCTAAGGCTGAGGATCTGGCTTGCTTCCATGTATGTGGACCTATCTGCATTGCACACGTGGCACGCCTGGGTTGGCTACCCAGAGGCTATTTAAGCTGTGGGCTGGCTTTCCCCAGGGTCCGAGGATTGTTCAAGGTTCCTGAATAAACTGCATTGAAAAAAAAAATGTATTCTTAAATGTAATGTGTCTAAACTAGGAGTGACACTGTTACGTGATACAAATAGAACTGAAAACAAGCAAAGAACAAAAATGAGGCACAAGTGGTTCACTGCATGTAAGAATGTCTTGACCTGAAGCTCTGAAAGGCCAGTGCAGTCTACCCAAGATGCCTAGAGCATCCTTGCTAGGTAGCCCTGGTTGAAGAACTCACTTTGTAGACCAGGCTGGCTGGGGACTCATTGCAATCCCTGAGCCCAGATTGCTTGGTTCTGTTGGTCTCTTTGGGATGCTCCTGACTCCTCCAGGTCTTTCTATCTCCCCTTTCTTTCTTTTGCCTTTCTTATAAGGTCACCAAACCTATTGAATTAGGAGCTCATTTTTCTGGGCTTTTTAAAAACTTTAATCACCTCCTTAAGAACCTTATCTTCAAATACTTCAGGGTTTAAGGCTGCGGCATATCAATTTGATGGGGGAGAGACACAATTCAGTCCATAGTATCATGCTTCCTAGACACAGGGCCTTTTTGTAAGCACGTTACATTTATTAAATCTTTGATCCTCACAAAAAATTACCTATGAAATAATTTGTCTGAGAGGTGATGAGGCCTCCTGCTCCAGCCCCTGCCCTCCAGTGCTGAGGTGAACCTCCTGTGTGAAGCTGGGGGTCCTCCCATCGTGGCTTCTACCCACATAGAAAAACATGCGTACCCTCAGCCCCAGAGTGTCCAGGCTATAGGGCTTTTAGCCCTTCCTGTACATACGAGGAAGACAGTCCCATTACCCACATGGGACAGCTGTGTACTATGTAGAATCTGACATTATCTATCAAACGAAGTGGGGGAGGGGAGAAGTTCACGTGTATTACTCTAATTTCCAAATGTCTGGGCCACGTTTCCATTGTGTTCACCCGGATGTTTTGCTCCCTTATGGGACATCTTGACTCCGATGTGCTCCCATAAAGCAATTTTGGTTAATCGAAGCATTTCTTTAATAAAATGTTTCCTCTTCTCTTTCTGAGGAAAATGTTTGAAAAGCATATATTTTCTTTTCTATTTTCTTCAAATCGTGGAAAGGCTTGGAAAGGAAGGCAATGCTTTGTTTTTAACTCATGGGCCATTATCCTAATCCCTCTATGCCTAAGGGAATTGTGTGTGGTTTTGGAAACACCACAAATTTATCGAATTAGGGTAGGTTACATAACGTCCAAGTTTAGCTGAGGTGACTCTCTTCTACATGTTTGGCTTCCAGCGACTTCCTAGGAATATTCACATGCCACCTCCGTGTTAAATTCTTTCTGGTCAGGCCAAGAACTAAAGAACATGTGGTTTATAGGTCAGTCAACTTGGCTTCAATCCCTGCCTCTGCCATTTCATAAACTATAACCTTCAGCAAGTCATTCAACTTCTCTAAGTCTGTCCTAAGCTGTAGTGAAATGGAAACTGTATTTTCATAATAAAACTATGCAAGCTACAGGGTAGCTTGTCTGTGTTAGATGCTCAACAATGGTGCCTTTCTTTCCCATTTGAAGAAACTTTGAGAGTTTCAAGATATTAGTATACATTAGGAAAGTCAGAATTTTTCCTACTTGCCTTGGGAAATAAAATAAACCAAGTCTAGTCTTGGATACCAAATGTAGTGCCTGTGCCAAGCCAGTAATAAAAGTCAGTGCCGAAAATGACTGTAATTGTAGTGGTTGAGGGACAGCAAATAAGAGACTAAGAAATGTGTTTCATTGAGCTGTTTATTTGTGCCCAAATTTCATTACCCGAAGTCCAAATGTTTTTGTTCACCATTACAGTGTTCTTGCTTTAACGAATGACATCCCCGGCTAATGAGCTTGCCAGGCCTAGCTGAGCCTCATTCACAGTACCATCTCTCTACAGGCGTCCTTCTGCTCCAAGGTGACATTGACCGAGGAGCAAGGCAAGCTAAATATTCTCACAACTGCATAAGAAAAGGCAGCTCTGCAAGTCAAATATTGCATGTCAGTTAATGTTTTGAAGCATATAGAAACATACAATTAACAACGTTGTTAAGGACCAATGAGATATCTTAGTGGGTAAAGTCACTTACCACCCATACTTACAACCTGAGTTTGGAACCCAGGACTCACATGGCAGACGTAGATGACTGACTCCTAAAAGTCATCCTTTGGCTCCCTTGTACCCCAACACAATTAATAAAGAAATATAATAAAGTAACTAAAAACAACAAAAGTAACTAAAAACAATAACAAAGTAAGAATACAGAAAATGAATGACTGAATTCCATTGAAGTAGACTTATTCCTGCTGACTAAATGCGCTAAGAAAAATCTAAATATTTCATGCTCAAAAGCTTCTGGCATTATGTAAGTTCCCCCTTTTGTGAAGATTTAGTCAGATTGTACAACTGGACACATTATCTTAAGAAAGCACTTGGTGTTAGAGACATGACTCAGTGGTCAAGAGCAGAGATTGCTCTTGTAGGGGACTCTGGTTTGATTCCAAGCACCCACATGGCAGCTCACAACCATCTATAATTTCAGTTCCAGGGGATCCAGTGCTCTCTCCTAGCCTTCAGAGACAGCAAGTACACATGCACACAGGAAGGCAACATATTTATTCACATGAAAAGATAAAACAAATTTTTAAAAATAGAATAAATACTAACTAGTGACCCTGGGAGATTTTATAGGTGGCAGAGAAAAGGTGTATGAAGCTTAAGGAGTTGAGATTTTGTAATCTAGAAAGGAATGAGTTGAAAAGGAACTAACAGCCTTCCAAGTTATGAAAGACCTTTAGACCACTCTCAAGATATGTGTCCTATCTTTATAACAAGCGGCACAGTGAGTCTTCAGACTATTGTAGAAAGCCAATAAGAATATGGAAGGTTGGGCCCAAACGTGGCTTCTACACTCTATAAAGGCCACATATTGTCACAAACAAATCATCAAACTGGAGCTATTTAGAGCTCTCGAGGATATAAACAGAGGAACACTCACGGTAATAAGTGTTTGAAGAATTAAAAAAAAAATAGCAGCAGCAGAAGAACTAACTGACACAGAGAAGACCCTTAATTCCCCCACAGATTTAGTCTCATGGGTGAGAGAAAAGCAGAGAAGAACACCCACCCTGGTGCATGACCTTTGGCACACATAAGCAGAAGTGACCAAGTCCAAGTCCAGGCATATCGCCCAGTCTACTGAGCAGCTCCCTCACCACAGTTTACAAGGCCTTTTGGAAGCAAGCCCCTGGCAGCCGAGTTTCACTGCTCTCAGCTCTGTTTGTTTTTCAGTGCACTTTATACTGTGCAGGCACATTTCCACGTATCATTTTTGTTTCATCTCATCGTTCACGTATCTAGAGCCTTGGTGCCGCGCAGAAGGATGACTGGCCTTGTCATCCTAATTTTGCACCCTCACTGCTCACAATGCTCACACATACTACTGAATTTCTATGCGTCCACCCAGCTCTCCTTGTTCATTCCTTCATGATTTTACATGCACATATAAAGCACATATAAAGTCCTGTTATGCGTGAGGTGTCTTTTATTTCAAGTAAAGCCGTTAGGACTAGATAGGTAGCTCAGTGGTAGAGCTTTTCACCTATTATGCCCAAGGCTTGGGTTTGATTCCCCAAGTGTGCTGAAAAGGAAAGCCTCTAACACAGTAGCGAGGAGCCACGCCAAGTACTCTAAACACAGAGCGATGGGGGGGGGGTGATAGAGAACTTGACCTCTTTTACATATTTGATAGCACACAGAAGTAATATTCAAAATTCTTAGCCTTTGTTAGTCAACTGGCACTGACCAATCAGGGTATATATGACTAGCCCTGGGGCAAAGTTTATGTACGTGAAAGATTGGACTCAAGATAGTCCACCAACCAAAGTAAAGCAGAAGTTATACTAGGCTTTCCCAGGGTTTCAGGGTTATTCCGTAGCCAGACATTAACTATTTAGCTTGTTTCTTTTTATTATCTATGCCTACAACGCCAATGAAAGCAAGTCAAAGTACTATAACAGCTGGCCATGCTCTCTGTATCCCCTTCGCCCTGCAAAGGCCCCTCCACATAGAGTCCTCAGTGTAACTGTGACCCATACACATCTACCTCCAGCCTCCTTATCGTCACATTTGGAATATTGCATCTGCATCAAGCTATTCCCATAGCTACGTGCTTGTTCAAAGAAACACAGCTGAGCAGCTGACCTTGCACTGAGCCTGGGACAAGTAAGTTCTTAGTGACTACCTCTCCTGTAGCTGTTTGAGGCTGTTAAGTGTTTAAACTACACATGCTTTCACACACACGCACGCAGTGTCTTCCTATATACACCCGAGGGGACCAGTATCCGGTCGACCAGTTAAAACTTAGCTAAGCCATTCGGATCGAGAAGTCTTCTCCTGAGTGCTTCAGCATCAAGGATACTGTTTAGCGTTTTGTTCCTCTGAGCTACTTTACATTTTCTTGTAACTTCAGAATTCTGCTGTGCATGTGCTGCCATGACAGCAGTTTTTCAACTTACTGAATTTCTCTTCTGGGGGTTTTGATTCTTCCTATATGTTATTTATCAAGAGATAAAATTTTATACTTCAAAACTGACACCTTATTCTAGTATGAGAATTAAGGGTGTGTTCTTAAAGACCGTAGGTTAGTCTCAATGGGAAAGCAAGGGCAATGGGATTTGTTAACGCCAGAGGCATGCCTTCCTGGATGCCTTTGCCCCATGGAGCTGAGGAGGGCCGTCTTACAGATGGGGAAAGTGATGCAGAGACTCGTGCAGACCTGGTCCTTCTCTGCTTTGCCCCCTCTGCAAAGGAATCTGTCAGGTCTCATTCCCTTCTTTGAAGACATGCCTAAATAATGTCAGCTCAGTTTGTCTGCACGTAGGCGTGTGTAAGACTGTGGATGCCTTCAAGAAAGAGAACATTCGGGAGGGGGGGAATGTAATTTGAGGGCTATTAAAAGGAAGTATTTTGGCTTTCTGGGAGTGAATTGAGGGTTTTCTCCATTTTCACAGTGATGCGTTTTATAATTAGACTGGGCTTGTTTTCCTTTACAGAGCATTCTGGGATTTCATGTTTTATTTGATTATTGTTATTTCCTACCTCAGTTTGAATTTATTTTACTATCTTTATAGTAAAAAGATGTTTATTGTCATTTTTTGGTTTTCTGACTCGAGAGTTTCTAACTCATATTGGGTTACCTTTCTAGACAGACTATTGCTAGCCTCCTGCAGTCTGTAACAGTGTACTTATTTTAGCAATCACGCTGAACGTGCACTTTCACCCAGTCTTTTGTGAATGTCTGACACAGTTTTCCAAACTCTGATTTTCATGTTTTAATTATAATGTGTTTATCAGAGACTAAATATTTTCTCAAGGCAACATCCTCAATGCAACTCTCTCTACTGCCATTCTGTTCCCAGGACACTTTGCACACTGCATTAGCATCCTCATATTATTGGGTATTCAGTTGTGTCCTTAGGTCATATTTGTCTCTGTATTTTGATGCCTAGATTAGTGAATATTTGCTGAATGAATTAATCCACAAATTGTATATGTATTGTGCTAAACTGATATCTAAAGTTCATTTCAACATATATTACATCTAATTGGTATATGTAAAATAACATTTTAAATTAATAACTAGTGAAATAACAATTTAAAATTCTGAGGGCTGTTTCACATGTGCATGCTTGGATTTTCAGCCACTAGCTCTCCAGGCAAGTCAGGAACTACCTACAGAAATTTTACGAACTTCATGTAAAGTTAAAAATAGTAAGCTCTTTCGGTTTTTAAACAGCACCAGTAGAGAACTCTATGAACTAAAGAGATTCCATTATGGTTTCAGCTTGGCCACAGGATAATGTTAAGAAAGATATTCACCAGTTGGAACAGGTCAGTAGAAACTGTAGATGCTATTTTGAGCAAAGCTTTGCAAATAATGAGTGAGGAACTGACATTGCCTGTAGCAGGAGGAAAAAAAAGAATGTAGGTTAAATGAAGGTCAAACCAAATCTGATTCCCAGTGAGAAAATGACTGTAAAGGAAATAAATTAATTCTCACATTCGTTCTTGATGCAGCATTCAAGAAACACACACTAGATTGTCTTGAAATGGAGTTTGCCTCTTGCTCAAGAGCAGGAAAGTATATGACATCCAGGAAAGGTTTAGTTGTATATTTGAATAATAAATGAAGCTTGATCTTTATAAATTAATTTTTTTTTCTTCGTGTACTGAAATTCACCATGAACTGAAGAAAATCATATGTAGTGAGACTTGTAGAATTTTGGTTTCTTTAAAAACGCAGAAGTATTATTGGAATATGCCTTCATTTCAATCCTAGATGTGGTGATAGGCGGCTGCTTCCCAGCGGCTGACTACGATTTGTGCCATGCTCTAGCAGAGGCGTGGTTTTGCTAGCCGTATACAGCTTCCGTGGTTGTCTGACTTTGGAATTCTGGGAACTTTCCAGAGGGTATATAAATACTAGAGCCCCAGTAGGCGGGGCTAGGGGAGATGGTTGTTGGTCGTTGGTCGTTTAAGGAAGTTGTTGCAGTTTGATAGTAGTCATGGTCAAAGAAGAAACTAAAGGAAAGAAATTAGATTCAGGGGTTTTCCTTATTCCTCTCTCCCCTCTACTCTTGATTCTTTCCCGTCTAGTGTTAGGAGGTGAAACTGGGAGCAGATAAAGGGTGGGAAAAAGGTGACCCCACAAAGTAGCAAAGACCAACTACGATCATATCGTAGATACTCTATTTAAAATATTTTCTTAGGATTATCCACGTACGAACACAAAGAGATTTTGGAAGAAAGTTCTAGAATTAACTAATACCTGTATATTCTCCATGAACCATCTTCTCACTGGAGGCTTGTGGTGAGTAATGAGACATATTCATAAAACGTGTAAGACCTCTGGATGAACTGTGATGTGTAAGTATATCACTATTAGTGTTAGTTGGTAAGATATTTGAATCAAATCTATTTCTTAGTTATCAACGTTAGTGAGCTTATGTTTTTGAAAGGGCTCTATGCAGTAGCAAGTTTCCTTGTCTTGTTCCTCATGTTTGAAACAAGGGTCTTACTTTTGGCAGGTAAATATCCATATGTAACTGAAATCTCTGAAACTCCAGCATTTTCATTTTTCTTCCTTAAGTTTAAAATATTAAAGTTCTAATTATTAGTAAGGACAAATTTTTGCACAATTGTCCCACCTCCATTTTGTACCTTTGATAAGCAAGAGGTATAGCATTGTAGTGGCAGATTTCTGGAAAATAGTTTGCTCCAGATGCACGGCAGGGCACAGGAGAAGGCTGAGCAAGTAAAGCACCTTCCTCGCAGGGCTCGAATGTGGGTTCCAGCCCTGGAACCTATGGTGGAAGTAGAGAACCACTTTTGTAAGGTTGTCCTCTAACTCTACACTCATGCCCTGCTACACACACACACACACACACACACACACACACACCACCTTACACATATTCACACCCATCACATATACACACCTTACACATATCCACACACACATCATCTACACATTGTATACTCACATCATGCAAACACATCACACATTCATTCATACCACATATACATACATCTTACACACCTAGACACACACCAAACACACATCACAATACATCCATATCACACATACAACTATGTCACATGCATACACATCACAATACACACATTTTACACACATAAACACATATGATGCACACCTCATGCACAAAGATAGTACATGCACACACACCACATCCACATCATATACCCATATATCTAACACACATAAGCACATATCATGTGCGTACATATCACACATACATACATCATATCACACATACATATCACATGCACACACATCAGATACACACACACACTCCACATCACACATACAGATCGATGGTAGTTTAGGTGAAGCAAGTATAATGTCCCAAGTCAATAGTCAATATCATCAAAAATTAAATCATTTAGAATTCTTTAAAAACTTGTGAAAATTAGCAATTGCAGGTTAAATGTACTCTGAGTCATTTAAAATAATTGAAGATTTTTTATGAGCTATGTTTAGAAATTTACGAAATTAGGTGGAAAAAATGTGATCTTACCTTTAGAATAAGCAATCTAAAAGCTATCCTGTATAAAATCTATTTAAAAATAGTTCATGGAAGAATTATTACACAAGGTCATATTGCTTTATTAATTCTGTTGTAGAATTAGAAGTTACAGGAAGTCTTCCTAATATTCAATTATGTTTGTGTGTGTGTGTTGTTTTGTTTACACATCAGCTCCAAAATAGTAAACATGGAAAGAAAATACCAGGGCTATTCACTGAGCTGCAAAAGACCTCTTCTCTCTATGATTTCACCTAGCAAAATTGAGGTAAAAATATTTTAATCCATAATTTGAACCACCCTTAAATTGAAAATTCCATTCTCAAGAATACTTCTATTTTTATAGATTGAAGTTTTGTGCAGTTCTAGAATTGACAGTAAATCCATTTATGGTCACTTACTTTTTTTCATTCTTTTAAAAATTGAATTGGATTTGTTTTCTTTTCCACTGAATTTCTAGACTTATATTCCTATTCTATCTTTACCACATACGCAAATGTTGTGACTAATGATCTAGAGACACCAAATATACACTTCAGATACATTAATTGTGGGTGATAAATAGGGAAGAATTCTGTAATGCTATCTGAAGAAACTAATCACTCTGGAGATAGCAATCAAGAAGACTGGAGGAAAAGATGAAGGTCTTTAAGCAAAGAGAAGAGGGAACTGGACCTTAAAGACAACAAAAACTTTAGGGTAAGACTGGATTTCATATCTGCTCCATGGGGTGTGAGAGCAAGAGGAAGTGTAATTGGGAGCACTATTCTCTGAACACACTGTGTGTAGTGCTGCATCAGAAGAAGAAACTCTGTGGCCACAGAGGAAGACAGTGCAACCAGTCCTGATGAGACCTGATAGGCCAGGGTCAAAGAGAAGGGGAGGAGGACCTCCCCTATCAGTGGACTAGGGGAGGGGCATGGGGGAGAAGAAGGAGGGAGGGTGGGATTAGGAGGAGACAAGGGAGTGGGCCACAGCCAGGGTACAAATTGATTAAGTTGTAATAAATGATGATAATTTTTTAAAAGGCATTTAAAAAGGAAGAAATTCCATCCATACAAGCTGGGTGAGGCTAGCAATGCATTTGAAGCATCCCATTAAAGAAAAAAAAAATCTTAGTCATCTGGATAGGAGGTAGGAAAAGAAGGACTAAGGTCTGCAGAAATGACTTCCAGGAGAAAATGATTTAGCTCTGACTTCTGGGAATTTCTTTTCATAAATCAATAACCAAGACATGAATAAGTATGGAGATGGGTAGGTGTTAAAATATTATAAAAACATGTCAAATGAAAAGAATGACTTAGAGTTCATCAAAAGAAGTTAATGAGTATAGCTAAGTAATATCCTCCGCGTGGTCATTCTGATGTCCTGAGGTCCAAGAGTCTGGAAACAGAGACCAGGATGTGCTGCTGGAACTGACAAGCTTTCTGAAATAATTATAGGAAACCGAAGGCTCAAAATCAGATCTAGAATATAACACAGTTGTAAAGGAGCCTGGACATAGAGAATGCAGAAAAAAGAGCTAAAGAAAATAAATTAAAATTATCATATACATCAGCATCAGAGTTGACATGGACTGTTCATTGGTAAAGGTGGGGTGATCTGATCTCAGGGACCTCTACAAGCAACCATTGTGACATTACCTATCTCTAGTCATCAGATAAACGTCTTTGAATATCATTTAATAAGTGTCTTTTATATCATCGCTATGTCAGATATAAAGAGGAGCCACAGAGCATTATAATTTAAAAATATATTTTGATAGTACTTGAGATGAGAACTGTATTTTATTATAAAAATGTGTTCTTTTGGTTGTTTTCATTTGTTTTGGAAGTGCTGGAGGTCAAACCTGGGGTTTTGTAAAGGTGAGGCAAAACCTCTACCACTCCATTCCCAGTCCAGAATGTATTCTTTCAATGGTAGGTTATGTGTCAAAAACATTCTCTCTTAATGAGACATAGAGAATACATGCATGGTCATTCGTGGAGCATTCCTAGTTAACCAATCATACCATCTTATGTTTGCAAATTCAGTACCAAATGGAATTTGAAAAGAAAATGTGGGGGAGGGGTGAATGATTGGTGGGGGTATTAATGACAAGAACATAGAGTGCTGGGGGCAAGGAGTACAGGAGAAAATGGGAAAGGATTGGAGACACTAATAAAAGCACAGACATTTCCCACGAATGACAACATTGCCCTCATTGAAGTCCTTAGAAAGTCATGTAAAAGATAAATGCCCAAGTATTGGAAAAAAAACTGAGTTTTATTTATTTTAAATTTATTTATTTATTTCAATGATGGTTTGTTGCTTCATTTGCTAATTCAAAGACCTCCTGTGACTTCTTGAAGAGGAAATGACACTCGGCTTACCGCTAGCTTTGTGACTAAAGAGCTCTAAAACTTTTAGTGTTTACTGCAGTGTATCATTTAACTACCAGGAAACATTGTGAAAATTATGTCAATAGGTAATTCCATTATTGTATGGAAATCATAGAGGGCACTTATACAAACCTAGGTGGCACAGAAAAGTCATTCACTAATTTTGATGTAGTCAGAGACAATTAATACAAGATGTATGAGGCTTACCAGCATAACACAGCAAACTAACTTACAGTATTTTGTTCATATATATATATATGTATATGTATACACACACACACACATACTCCTATATATGGGGTATATTATGAAATAACTGAACAACTATAGTATATAAGTGAAAAATAAAAAGCATAGATGTTTATTATTATATTATTCGTTATCATTCATTCATTATATCATATTATTAATATCATTATTCATTTTAAAGTATTAAATATAATACGCAATTGTTCTATACTTTAACATGACTGACAGCATAGTAGGTTTGTTTATTACAAACAAGCAAGCAATGCATTGTGCTACAACACTAAGCCAGCTACGGCATCAGTGAGAAATAGTAATTTTCAGGTCCACTGTAATCCTGAAGACCCACATTTGTGGAAGCCTCGTTCTTCAGCATATGACTGTCCTTAAGTCAGACTTTAGTTTTCTCACTTACGAAATTATTTGGGTCAGATTATGTCTAATATCTCTTCTGGCACAAATAGCCAGTGATTTGCAGAGGAGAAAAATTTAGAGTATTGGTTTGAAATGTGTAAAGTGCTATCAAAATCAGACTGTCTTCTTTGTGTGCTTTACACTTATTTAACTATTCTCATAGTTTTCATGTCCAGCTTTCCCTTCCAGGAAATACAGTCATGTTCTCCTTTGTAAGAAAAGCAACTCCTGTGTTGGAATGTGATTCACATCCTAATCTCTCACCAATGAGTGTTTGCTTTGTCTAGGAAAGGCTCAAGAACAACCACCCCTTTAGCCATCCTTATCAAGTCACTTCAAATCAAGTGAAAATTAACGTAACTAACAGGAGGCCTAACAATGTGTGGGCTGGGCCAGTAAACCGAGTGCTGGAATGGAGATTCCTGAATAAGCTCTGCTAATATTCTAATGAAACAAGATGTTAACTTTCCAAAAGCCAGCCAGCTCTTTCCTGTATTCCACCTGAGAGCTCAGCTCTTCAAGTGAGTTGTCATGGTTCTCAAATCACTCCCATTCCACTGAATCTGTCAAAAATATGTTGAAGTAAGTAAACTGGATATAGTTTGGTACTGTGGATACACATATAATTTAAATGACCCTCCAGGACTTTCAGTTTTAACCCATTTGGGGCCTAGATGTGTTTCCTAATTAGGGTTTCTACTCTCATAGAATAAGGGGGGATGGGAAAGAATAGACAGAAAAAGGGGATCAGGGGAGAGAAATACAAAAGAAAGAGCGAAGTGAAGAGAGTAACTAGTACCATGACTGAAAAGGCAATATGAATCTACAAAAAAAAAAAATAGCTATAATACAAATAAGTTGAGATAAACACACACACACACACACATAGTTAAAATAACATTTTTTCCATCAGGCCTAATAATGTTCCCTTGAGGAGCCTGCAGACCATCTAACAAAAACCCAGCATTAGGCATAAGAAGCCATTGAGTTTTTGGTCAAGGTCATCCACAAGACTCCCCAAACAATATAGACTTTTGCTCTTGCCTTTTGTTGTCCCAAAAGATAGAAGATAAGTACCCATTGCTAAAGACATCACTGGGCCCAGAGGCACCTGAGCTAGAACTGACCTGAAAGCCTTGTCTCTGAAGACTAGTTTTCATGGTACCAGAAAGTGCCATGCAAGCTTCCAAAGAAGGGAAGCTACTAACAGTCTTACCTAGCTATGACATCTATGTACCACAACAGCCAGCATGGCATAATAACTCTATTATTATGTATTATGCTAATACATAATTAGCAGTACCCAACAGCTCACTATTCAGATTTAAGACCTTCTCAACAAGAGGGAAAACATACATGAGACTAGAAATCTAGCCAACTACTAAGAGCTAGTGAAGTCATGGATTCTGGAGGCGAACCTATAAGCTTCACTTTACTAAACCAGCATAATACCTAACTGCATTCTAAATACCTGACCACAGATAACTCTAGTCTTTACCCCTCATTAAAGAAATGTCCCTTTGCAACAGATGGAGACCATTACATATAACCACAACCAGTCAAAATACAGAGTTGTGCAGCCCCAGTCCAATGGATACATCCACAGACCAACTTTCCCACCTAAGGCTCGGGATCATTGTAGAAGGGGAATGGAAAGATTGTATGAGCCAAAGGGTCAGAGAGTTTGCTGTGAGATTGTGACTTCTAGTAATGTCAGAAGATACACCCATAAAGTCTTACCAACATGACTTGCCTAAACATGAGTTAAACAAGAATGACAGAAGTAGACATGCCAAGGTGGATAGAGGACCTCCCAAAGATCCTCAGTCCAACACAAAAGACATGCAGGCAACTAAGGAAGCTGAGAGTGAAAAATATAGTCTCCCCAAGGGAGGGGTATACCAGTCGGCTCTCCAATACCAAATAGTCATTCATGAAAACATACAAGTAGCATACTCACTGAGCAGATTATATTTAGGAAAATGAGCATGCAATAACAATTCAAGAAAAAGAGAGGCCATGAATATGAAAGCAAGCAGGAAGCAGTATATGAGATGGTCTGGAAGGAAGAAAGAAAAGTGGGAATTGATGTTATAATTTCAAAGAAAATAATTCATTAAAGTTTTCAAAAAAAAATAGTTTTCCCAGGGAAAAGCATACCAGTTGGTTATTCAATACCAAATGTTCAGCTTTAAAAACCATTTACAGTCTCCAAGTGGGTTCCATAGTAATAGGAATAGGGACTGTCTCTGACATGAACTGATTGGCCTGCTCTTTGATCACCTCCCCCTGAGGGGGAGAAGCCTTACCAGGCCACAGAAGAAGACAATGCAGCCACTCCTGATGAGACCTAATTGATTAGGATCAGAAGGAAGGAAAAGAAGACCTCCCCTACCAGTGGACTTGGGGAGGGGCATGAGAGAAGGGAAGGAAGAAAGGGATTGGAAGGGGATGAGGAAGGGAGCTACAGGGGGGATACAAAGTGAATAACGTGTAATTAATAAAAATATTAAAAAAACAAAAACCATTTACATGCAGGTAGCATTATAAGGAGGGAGCATTTTATATAAGTGTGTGTGTGTGTGTGTGTTTGAGAATCAAGAGTAGAAAATTGATCCTTACAGACTATTTTAACACAAGATTTTAAATTCTGTCTTCACCACTCTCTCAAATGATCTCTTTGAGAATTTATACAAATTCTTTCTCAAAAGCCATTGCCCCCAAAAGTTTATGTTACTTCAGTTTGAAATTTTTTCTTTAATTTTTTAACTAGATATTATCCCTGATGTTCAAAAACAGTTACTCAGACTTTGTGGAACAATACTGGAGGATTTGAATGAGTCCATTTACTTTGAAGTGTGTGAAAATGACAAGAGAAAAGTCTGCATATTTTCAATAGAGATGCAATAAAATATTTTTTATATTTATTTATTTGTGTGTGTGTTTGTGTATATGTCTGTGTGTATGCTTGAGTTGGGAAGTGCCATGACATATGTATGGAAGTCAGAGGACAATTTAGGAGAGTCAGTTTTAATCTTCTATCATATGGGAGCAAAGGATTGAACTCAAGTTGCCAATCTTGGAAGCAAGTGCCTTAATTTTTTTCACTATGTTTTTTTTTTTTAGGTTTTAATATAATCACATAATTTTCCCCTTCAAATTATTATTATTAATTAAAATTTATTCATATTGTGTCCCGGCTGTAGCCCCCTCCCTCATCTCCTCCCAGTTCCACCTTCTCTTCCTCTCTCCCTCTCCCCACAGGTCCCTTCCCTATTCCATGAATATGGAGGTTCTCCTCCCCTACTATCTGACTATAGCCTATCAGGTCTCATCAAGAATATCTGGATCCTATTTCTCTGTGGCTTAGTAAGGCCACCACGCCAGAAGGGGGTGATCAAAGCACAGGCAACAGAGTTCATGCCAGAGACTGCCCCTGCTCTCCTTACTAGGGAACTCCCATGGACACTGAGCTGCCCATGGGCTATATCTAAGCAAGGGGTCTAGGTCCTTGGTTGATTCATCAGTCTTTGCAGTCCCCCTGTGCCCAAATTTATTGGCTCTGTTAGTCTCCCTGTGCAGCTCCTGTCCCCTCCAGGTCTTTCTATCTCCCCCTTCTTCTATAAGATTCCCTTCACTCTGCCCAAAGTTTGGCTCTGAGTCTCAGCATCTGCTTCCATACCCTGCTGGAGAGAGTGTTTCATGGGCTTTCTGTGAAAGGCTCCTGTCCTGTTCCCTGCCTTCTCTGAGTTCTGATGTCTATCCTATTTTCCCTTCTGAATGAGAATTAAACCTCTTCCCTCCTTGTTGTTTATGGATTTCATTATGTTTATCCTATTTTATATGGCTAATATCCACTTATAAGTGAGTATATATCATATGTGTCTTTCTGTTTCTGGGTTACCTCACTCAGGATGATCTTTTCTAGTTCTGTCCATTTGCCTGAAATTTTCATGATTTCTTTGTTTTGAATTGCTGAATATTATTCCATTGTGTAAATGTACCACAATTTCTTCATGCATTCTTCGGTTGAGGGACACCTAGGTTGTTTCCAGATTCTGGCTATTATGAATAAAGCTGCATGAACATGGTTCAGCAAATGTCCTTGTTATATGATTGAACATCTTTCAGATATATGCCCAGGAGTACTATAGCTGGATCTTGGGGTAGCACGATTCCTGAGTTTCTGAGAAAGTGCCAAGTTGATTTCCAAAGTGGTTGTACAAGTTTACATTCCCACCACCAATGGAGGACAGTTCGCCTTCCTCCACAACCTCTCCAGCATGTGTTGTCACTTGAGTTTTTGTTCTTAGCCATCTTGATGGGTATGAGGTGGAATCTCAGGGTTCTTTTGATTTGTATTTTCCAGATGACTAAGGACATTGAGCATTTTTTAAGTGTTTCTCTGTCATTCGATATTCCTCTGTTGAGAATTCTCTGTTTAGCTCTGTACCCCATTTTTTAATTGGAATTCTTGGTTTGTTGGTGTTTAATTTCTTGAGTTTTTTATACATTATGAATATTATCTCTCTGTCAGATGTAGGGTTGGCAAAGATTTTTTCCTAGTCTGTAGGCTGTTGTTTTGTTCTGTTAGCAGTGTCTTTTGCTTTACATAAGCTTTTCAGTTTCATGAGGTCCCATTTATTGATTGTTTATCTTAGAGCCTGTGCTATTGGTGTTCTGTTCAGGAAGTTGTCTCCTGTGTCAATGAGGTCAAGGCTCTTCTCTACTTTTTCTTCTAACAGATTTCATGTGTCTGATTTTATGTTGAGGTCTTTGATCCACTTGGACTTTAGTTTTGTGCAGGGTGATAAATATGGATCTATTTTCATTTTTCTGGATGTAGACATCCAGATAGACCAGCACCATCTGTTAAAGATGCTATCTTTTTTCCATTGTATGGTTTTGACTTCTTTGTCAAGTATCAATAGGTATGGGTTTATTTCTGAATCTTCAGTGTGATGCCATTGATCCACCACTCTGTTTCTATGCCAGTACCATGCAGTTTTTAGTAATGTTGCTCTCTGGTACAGCTTGAGATCAGGAAAGAAGATATCTCCAGATGATCTTTTCTTATACAGGATTGTTTTAGCTATTCTGGGTTTTTTTGTTTTTCCATATGAATTTGAGAATTGTTTTTTCAAGGTCTGTAAAGAATTGAGTTGGTATTTTGATGGGAGTTGAACTGAATCGGCAGAGTGTTTTTGGCAGGATGGCCATTTTCACTATGTTAATCCTTCCAATCCATGAGCATGGGAGATCTTTCCATATTCTGATATCTTCTTCAATTTTTCTTCAGCGACTTGAAGTTTTTGTTTTTGTTTTTGTTCTTTTTCATACAACTCTTTCACTTGCTTTGTTAGAGTCACAGCAAGGTACTTTATGTAATTTGTGGCTATTGTAAAGGGTGTTGCTTCCCTAATTTCTTTCTCAGCCCTTTTGTCTTTTGTATACTTTTTTATGTTATTTTTGTATCCAGTCACTTTGCTGAAGGAATTTATCAGGCGAAGGAGTTCTCTGGTAGAATTTGGGGGATCACTCATGTATACTATCATATCATCCTTGACTAGGGAGGGTGATCCAAGATGGTGGTGCTGACTGCTCAGGGTATTGAAACAGTAGTTCAGCAATGAGAGCAGAGTGACCGGCAGGCCATACTATGGACCCTAAAACCCCAACATCTGTGTTTCTCAGGTAATTTCCCTTTTCTTTTCTGCCAACAAATCCTCCAAATATCTCCTCCTTGTTCCCTTTCAAATTCCAGGTCTCTTTTTCATATATATATATGCATACTTAAGTATATATATATATATATACTTAAGTATATATATATATATATGTATATGTATATATGTGTGTGTGTGTGTGTGTGTGTGTGTGTGTGTACATACATATTCAAATTGATGGAAGATTAGTGATTACAAAGCCTGGCTCAGAACAACAAGTTTATGTGAGAGGCCTTGAAAAGTGTCCCCTGCAGGACTAACATAGAATCTTCTTTTCATGTTCAAATTATATTTTGCTTACTTCCTGGTCATAATGAACCTTCACCAACACCATTCATAAGTCATATTTTTTTTATTTCCTCACTGATGTTTATGTTCTTTAGTTTTGCCACATCTTACTCTGGAGCTCTAGCTGGCTTAGCACTCCCTATGTAGACCAGGTGGGTTTTGAACTAGCCACAACCCTCCTGCCTCTGCCTGCCAAGTGCTAGAATTACAGGGATACAGACCTACGGTGGTCTGTGCCTCCCATCTCCTAGAGCAAGGATGCTAGTAAAATGCAAATGAAAATCACAGTTGTAAATCGAGTTACAAACAAATTTTGCTTCAGGCACGAACCATAAATTAAAGTAATGATCACTTCAAGATGGAACTTTTTCCCCCTGTCTCTTAAAATCAGAATGAAAGTAGGTCAATGAATTTTGGGATATTTTAGAGTATGTACAGTATTGTATTGTTTGCCAGTACCTAATTTACAATTACAGAACTCCATGAATATTGAAATGATTCAGCTTCCCATTACAAATGTATGTGGCAGTTTGGTTGTTGATCAGTTTATGAAGTTAATGCAAATGGAACTGTCTTCCTGTCAGCATTTGAAATCTATAATGCAGTCATGTTGTATATTCAAGGACAGACCATTGACAGTCAATTAACAAGTTTGATTGGTATGTCAACTCATTCTTTTGAATTGTTAATAGTATGTTAATAGCGTTCGTTTCTTTGTGCAGTCCCATTTGCGGCTTCGCAGTTACAGCTATTTTTTATAATTCTCGGTAACCTAAAATAGTGCCTTAATAATAGATTATTAAACACCTGTCTAGCATAGCTTAGGGAGGTTTTTCCAGACTGGGAGTTTGCAGTGGATCTCTTTGATATTCAAATCAACAAATGATAGCCTTTTTATTCAAAACGCAAATTCTTTTGATGGTTAGCTTGTTAAGAAATATTCAGCTCTAGTCTGACCTGATCTGGGTTCTCATGGAAAAGATCTGATGCCGTTTGAAGGTTCATAAACGGAATGCCAATGACAATTTGTTGTTGATGTTCCGCCGCCTCAGCCCTCAGATGCCGCTGGTTGAAGCACCCCGTTAGCCTCACCAAATAAACCCTGCAGGTAAATGATCTGGAGGTTGAGCTGATGCTTTCAAAGCCAAGAGGGCTCTTCTGTGGTCTGGATTTTTAAGCGTGGAGGGGGTACTTTAAAAAGACGCTTCAGAGCTGACAGATGAATCTGAAGACACGGAAAGATGGGAAAGACGAGGGGGAGAGGAGAAATGTGCTAGTGTTCTTAAGTGACGAGCGTATTACTTAGAGCTTTTGAAAACCTTCAACTGTCGATCAGATCCATTCCCCACTGCAGATTTATTTCCACCTTAGTTTTTGTTATGGTTGTTTTGTCTGTGTGCACAGGTTTACTCTCACTTTTCTGGGCAAGTTGAGGAGACATTAAATGTATTATTCCCGAATGGTGCTTTGGAAGAAGGTAGTGAGTGCATTTGCACAGCCATGTTTTATTCATGTGGTTCTCCTACACCAGAATATAAGAATCTGCCATTTCTCTAGCCTGAAAAAAAAAATTGTCTATACCAAGGAAGCAGTAAAATTTTTATTCCCTCTCCTGCATTCTTCACTCCCCTTGATGATGTTTTCCACAACCCACTGTTTATATTTTGCTTCATTGGCAGATGTTTCTTTATGATAAAGGGGTGACAGGGAGAACCCCCCTCCAAAGCAGTTTAGAAATTTAGTTAATACTTTTCTGTTCTGTGGCTTCCGTGAATTTGGACAGTGTTATTTGCATGGATCTGAATATTAAAATTACATAGTTCTCAGAAGATGACTGTTCAAATGCTTCTGGTATACCAATAAGGAAACTGAGGCAAATGGCAAGACCTTTTAATACAGTTCCGGATTCTACTGTCTTTATTCCCAAAGTCTGTGCATACTCTGCTTGCTGCCTTACAAACAGTATGGGAGTTCTTTTGAAGGACACAATTCTAATGCACATTTCTCAACTGCATTAAAAAAAAAACTGTTGAGGTTCCCAGTATTATAGTGTAAAAAGCCTAGACCTACCATTTATGATTAAGAACTACACTAGATAGATTTTTTCTATCCTAGTAAAATTAAGTTATATAGACTATGTATTTCTTAATGTGTCCTGTAGCAAAAAGAAACCTGTAAATAGAAAAAAGAAAAAAAAGAAAGAAAATAATGTGTCATTTTAGATAGCTTTTTTTACCCCACAATGTGTGCTCTTGGGCAAAAACCATAGCGCTCACAACTTACCTCCACATGGGCAAGGTGGAAGAAAGTAGTAGGCGTGCAAGCATTTAATTGATGATGGGTTTTACTGTGTTTCTTTAACTTCTCTTCTGACAGCGATTACCCTAAAAGATGCTTGGCTTCCGAGCGTTAATTTCTTCATCTCTAAGCGGCAACCGTAAGAGGACTTGCTGAATGAAGAGCAAACGAGTTAATGTTTGTAAAGCACTTAGAATAGTGTTAATCCCATCGTTTTACATAAGTATTTACTGTTAAGCATTATTTATCAAAAATAATATTGTTGGTGATGTTCTTACTCTATGTGGCCGGGACCATTTATTTGAGTGAATTGAATATACAGGTAGAGTAAATTTTATACTCTACAAGGCCTTACATTAGAGTCTGAGGTTTTATTAGTTAATGAGATAAGGTGTGAATGAGGGAAAACATATATGTAAACTGACCAATCACAAAGTAGTAAAAATAATTTCATTGATGAGGACCAAAGAACAAAATCTATTGGGGACCAACTCCTGACTTCTTTCTTGTGCTAATAATCAATCTCTTCCTATCTGGATTAACAGGTTATCTGTGAAACGGACTTGCAATTGAATTTCTTCTGGAAGCTGGAACTTCAGAGAAACCATCCCTCCTCCTACCAGGTTTGCTTCCTCAGCTCTTTTAATTCTAGGCTGCCAGCAAACAAAAGACCTGCTACATCTGCCTGTTCTTTTCTGGTTCATGACATTTCTAACATGTCCAATACATTTACTGTTTTACGTGCCTTCCCTTCCCTCTTTATTCCTTTTCCTTTTTGAGTTCTTGGGATCATGAATCTTTGTCTTTTTGTTTCCAGATCCATCCACAATCGTTTCCGAGTATGTGTGCTTAATGGAAGGACTCATATGTGAAAGGACATTCCGTTGATTTCACCTTGAACATTCGTTACAAAATATCAACTTTTGCATAATGCATTTCTTGTACCTTTCAAACCTTGAGATGAAAATTGTAGATTTATTTTTGTTATGTGTATGTGTGTGTGAGTCTGTGTGCATGTCTGTGCATGTGCATGCACTTATACACATATGTGCAGGTGCTTAAGGAGGTCATAAGGGTGCAGTGATTCCACAGAGCTAGGGTTGTGAGCCACCTGACCTGTGTACTGAGAATCAAGCTCGTGTCCGCTGGAAGAACAGCACGTGCTCCTAACTGCTGAGCTCTGTTTCCCCCAGCCCAGAAAGCTGGAGATTTTACTGCTGTGCAACAGATATTTGATCTGCCACGTCATGTGAGCACTAATGAAAAACACAAAACCAAATTCTTCTTTTGATGTTTATTAAATGACAGTTTCTCTCAGTGATGCAGGAATGATTTTAATCATTTATTTTAATAATAAACCTCTGTTCTTTTCCCTGTTGTGGGACTCTGCATTGGCATGCCCTTCTCTTTGAACACAGAAAGCTCTAGTTTGGGGGGATGGCAAGCTATTAGGCTTTATCTTATACAATTTTATCAGAAGTTGACTGACTGCTCTTCTCGTTACCTCATGCTGTGCTTATAAGTAGTTAAATTTACGTTTATGTTCTGTCAGTTTTTCATCCCTTCACATATCACACAAACTTAAGTGATAACAGAAAAGACACTATCAGCTCCAAATTCATAACTAACATGCTATTTTTAAAGTTCTTCTTTAACTCTTAAATTGGAGCAGAGTATTATTTTCTAGTATTCATTCTACTTAAGCAATTCGAGGATTATAAATCCCATATAGAGAGACAAGAAATAAAAAAATAACCACTATAAAGACTACAGAAAGTCTTAAAAGCTTTAACAATTATTCATTTTACCATAAAGAAATTTTATCTAAAATAATGTATCCATGACCATGTTACGCCTGGGAATGTAGAATTATACTATGTATCTTCTTCAGTATCTCTCACTCAAATTTTTCTTTTATTTTTATAAAAGGAATTTATGCTTTGGTAAGGAATGTAATCATTAAAATTCTCTTCATATATAACTTTTTTATTTAACTACTCAACTTTTCAATCTGAATATTTTCCTCTAATCATAAGCCTCCTACTTTTCAATAATATTCAGGAAATTAATAGTGACTTAATAATGTTATTCACACACACTTACATGCGCACATGCATGAACACAGATACATGCACGCACGTGCACACACACACAGCATTTAAAAAGACCATTTTGAAGGTCAGACTAAGGAGTACAGTCCCAGAAAGTATGAAACTCAGCCCACTCTTCAGTAAAGGAAACAAATTTCTAACATCTTACAAAATATTAACAAGTAATTATGAAACATTCTAGGGGCTGGAGAGGGTGGCTCAGTGGTTAAGAGCACTGGCTACTCTTCCAGAGGACTTGGGTTCAATTCCCAGCACCCACATGGCAACTCAAAACTGCCTGTATCTCCAGATCTAGGGCGTCTGAAACCTCACACAGACACACATGTAGACAAAACATTAATGCACATAGAAATAATAAACATAAGATTTTAAATGAAATAAAATGAAACATTCTAAGAGCCTGGTGCTTCAATCCTGGCTTCCTCTAATCCTGCAATGTCTCCATCATTGCTCATTGTCAATTTTGATATGTTGGACACATTTTCCTTGGAGAAATTGATTTTTCCTTATTCTTATTTTTTGTTTAAAGTTTTTCCCCACATCTTTAAAATAACATATTATTATTTTAAAACTAGCATAGTAAGGTCAATTGAAGGTACCAAAAATATTCATGGAGGTAAAGAGATGCATTAAAGACTGAAAACTTGTGTGCACATAGTCTTTGAGGGAAGGATAATTGCAAAGTTGAGAAGTGACTAGGTCTCCTCTGAGGAGCTGTCCCTCCCATCCCTGCTGAAGCAGACCTCCAGTCCTTAAGTTCCTATTAACGGCTTGAAGCCAAAAAAAGATTCATTCTCAGTAAGCTAAGAAATCCAGATTTACCTGTGACTTGGTAAAAGTTACTCGGAGACAAGAAAGTGAGTCTCCCTAATGAAAGCTGTCAGGCAGGACTCTTGCTACACTCCGTTGGCATCTGAAATTGCGGCACATCATTCACGCAAAGTCAGTAATCCAACTTTTATGTCCCGTGCTCACTACAGTGGAATTTCATTATTCTACGACCATTTGGGCCTTGCTGGATTAGGCTGTGTACTGCGGCAGCAAAAGTCGTCTCAAGTAGAGAAAATGTGCAAGATCAAACCTGTATTTACCAACTTACTCTGTACCCTGATGTTCAAGGAGAGATGCTTCTAAAAGCCAGAGCCTTATTACCTGAACCATTCCTACGCTGAATAATGTTGAGAAGTTCAATTGACCACATTGAAGAACTAAATTTGTAAACTGTAGTGTTCCTTAATCAAGATGAACGGAATTGGCAAGGGGTAGTTTATATCAATGTAAAACCTTGAAGGACCAGAAGAAACTCTGAGCACCTTTTTGCTCTTTTGATTTCGCTACCCCTGCTACCCCTTTTTTATTTTTAATGGAACTAGAGTAATTTTGTAGAAAAGAGGAATTGTTCCTAGTGAAGGGCCACACAGCCATATTCACTGTATATTCATATATGCTTATTCATTGTATATATTCACTTTGAATAAAAATTATTCACCTTATATCCTAGCTATAGCCCCCTCCCTCATCTCCTTCTAGTCCCATCCTCCTTTCTTCTTCTCCCCTTATGCCCCTCCCCTAGTCCACTGAGATGGGGAGTCCTCCTCCCCTAACTATCTGACACTTGTCTATAGGTCTCGTTAGGACTGCCTGGTTCCTCTTCCTCTATGGCCTGGCAAGGATCCCCTGAAGGGGAAGATAGAAAGACCAGGAGGGGACAGGAGCTCCACAAGGAGATCAACAGAGCCCCCAAACCTGGGCCCAGCAGGGCCTGCAGAGAATGATGCTCCAACCAAGCACCATACATGGAGAGGACCTAGACTCTCTGCTCAGATGTAGACCGTAGGCAGCTAAGACTCCATGTGGGTTCCCTAGTAAAGGGAGCAGGGGCTGTCTCTGACATGGACTCAGAGGCCAGCTCTTTGTACATTTACTTTAAGGCACTGGCTCCTAAAGTGTGTTTGCACAGGGAAGCATGGACCAGGCCCAAATCCAGGCTTAAACACTCTCTCCTTGTTATCACCTCGTTAAGCTCCCAGAGTCAAGGCTGTGCCTCCTACCGTCACAGGTATGGGGCCACTAATTAAGAAGAAGGGGCTCATTACCAATTCTCATTAACATCAATTGGAGTTTTAAAGCCAAATCCCTAGGCTGAAAATTTACCCCCTTAATGTTCAACACAGGTGAACGAATAAAATCATTTAAATGCCTGTATCATGGGGGAGTGCAAATGTGCTCTCCAAGGATGAACAAATTGCTCGCTGCAGTCTGGCGCTAATCCTATTGCTCAGTAAAAGGCAGGCAGAGCTTTGAAGAAAAATATAAAACTGGAAAGGGTGATAGGGGTGGAAAAAGAGAGAGTCTGACAGGGAAAGGTTGGGGCGGGTGGGGAAAAGGAATGCGGAGGGGCTAAGGGGATGCCCAGGTAATTATCTGAATATATACTATTTCCAATAATAGTGTAAAATATATACCATTTCCAGCAACAGTGTAGCTGGAAAATAGTGCTCAATAAATATTAGGATGGATAAGTGAAGGAGTAAATGTCCACCCATATGTTTTAATAAATGTTAGCCTGCTGAGGAATGCTTGATTCTCAGACTGGTAAGGATTCTCGGAATTTGTCTGAGAATTTTCTGGATCATATTCCTTGGTTGTACTCTGAAACTGTAAGAGCCAAATAACACCTTTATTGTAGGGAAATGTAAAGAGAGAGAGAGAGAGAGAGAGGGAGAGAGAGAGAGAGAGAGAGAGAGAGAGAGAGAGAGAGAGAGATTTTTAAATGCTTTAAATTGGTGAGAAAGTTACAGTGTCTGGTATTGGGTGGTGTGAGAGTTTGGTTCTACTGCTCTCTGGTGTGTGAGATTGTCCTTGGGAAGACAAAGAGCTTCTACACTAGACAACACCTCCTTGCTTTGTAACTGCAGAGGGAAACAAGTTTTTAGATGGAGTTCGTACTTTCTTTGTCAATTTTCTCTCCTGACCTCAATGTAGACAACTCCAAAATATTCATAAGAATAATATTTGCTTCCAAATGGTATTCACATTAGGTTACTATTTCTAGTTTTACAAAATTGTGAGTTATATGACTAATTACTTTTACAAATTGTCCACCATTTAAATCACATTAATAATATGAATTGTGACTAACCTTCTACCAAATTATTAAGCACTTGAATTTTTCAGGCATGTCAGAGTTCTTCATGTGACTGTCAATAGGAGTTACAAGGTTATAGACCCCTGTAGCAGGAGGGAGCCTTCAAAGCCATCGAATTAAATGCCACACTTGACTTTTGAATTTCAAAACTTTAACAGACTTTACTAGGTTCATAGGACCCTATTTAGAATTTTAGTTCCCTGCCCCCTTTTAGCATCCCTGGGATTAACAGTTGACTTGAGACAGCTCTTGTCCCTTCCTTCTGCCATCCCAAACTATCTTGGTTCAGGCTCCAAAGCTGTTTTTAATTTGCCATTAATGAGAGTAAAGGAAACCGTAGGAGAAGCAATATAAGAATGGATATGAGCGCTCCCTGCTTTTCCTTAAGACAGGCTTGCCTTAGCACCATGTAGGCATTAACTTTTTATCTGTTCACCTGCTCAAAGACTGAAAGACAGTGATGATGGGGTAAAAATGCATCATGGGATGAATAAATTGTGTGAGTTAGAGAAGAGAAAATGAATGTGCTTGTGAAAGAGCGAGCACATCAATCAGCGGCTGCATGGCGTTTGCACCAGTGTGTCCAGGGGACAGCTCACCAATCAATCATTCAGAAAGCTTTGCTCTAGCTTTCAGGAGGGAAAAAAAAAAAGAGAGTCGACCCAAAAGTGTGATAGAGCAAGCCTAGCTTTTAAAGAGGTCATTCAAGGGACTCTCCTGACTTCCAGAAAGGAGGTAAGGGAAGGGTACGAAATGTCTGAGAAAGCTGTAGCTTAGCATTTGAAAATATTGGCTGCTTATGAATCTTTACCATTTTATATTGATTCCAAAGCATTAATTAATATTATTCTGTATATCCTAGCCTTACCTGAACATGAAATATTAACATTTGTATATAGCTTCCGTCTTCAAGGAGTTTAAAAGCTAAACATATTTATGCTTCAAAGCTTTTGCCACTGTGCTGACTTATAACCCAATGCTGTTGTTTTTCTTGAGCATTAAACATCCAAGCATTAACTGAAAATATTTTAGTTTTATGAATCATTCATCAAATAATTATTGGTCTCTTGTAAGATGATATATTACTGTCTTGAAGTAGTTCATAAACTGTTAAGACAAATAAAAATAGCTTATAAATAATTATAATATAAATTAAGTGGAGTTAAATGACAGTATTATTTAGGAAACATTGTTTATCTAACATTACTAAGGAGATAAGGAGAGAGAATCACAGAAACAGGAGGAAAAGTTAGTCCCGACACTATCAGTGCTGAGGGGCCAGATCCGGGAAGTAATTCCACCAGTCACCCAGTTCTCAATAGCACTGGCTCTTTGAAGGTGCTGTATCATTTGCATAACTAATTAAAGCAAGAGGCACATTGAAATGCCATAATAAAATGTTGCCCAGTAGTGAAGAAAAGCAGCTGCTACTGGTAAACTCCTATCATAAGCAGGAATATTACTTTCTGTAAAATCTCTACAAGGTGTCATAGCTTAATGGTCATTTCATGCTGGATTTTCAATTCAAGAAAATGAAACAGTAGGTAGGTGTGGCGAACCTTCCAAGGGGCGTTGCAGAGGACAACCAGCTCATACTAAGAGGTATCCATTCCAAGCTAAGGACAGCAGACAGCGGTATCATTCATGACATATGGTCTTTGGCACTGAAGTTAGGGTGAGGTGTTAGGTACTGTACTTGAAATCATGAACTTGAGAGCTGAGCAGAGAATGTTTCACTTTTGCCTTTGTTATCTGTTAGCTATGTAGCCAAAAATCTCTGTCATCTGAATATTAGCTAATGTCACCATAAAAGACAATGTCAATTTTTACTTCCCTTCGGTGTTCCTTTACCACTCTTGAGATGGAAAACAACTTTTTCTTTAAAAAAAAAAATCTGATTTCTTGTAATTTGCTACAAACTCAACTGTTGCCCCACTGGCTTATAAACCATTTTGGAGCATGGATCTTTCAAATTCTCTTAAGACCTAAATAGTACCGTGCACACATTTAAAAGTGACTTGATTTAAAATTTCAAGGTTATCTTAGTCACTGTTCTGGTACTGGGAAAAGTCACCATGACCAGGGCAATGCTTACAAAGGAAAAATATATATTAGCTGGAGACTAGCTTATGGTTTTACAAGCTTATTCTGTTATTATGATGGTGGGGAGCATGGCAGCAGGAAGGCTGGCATGGTGCTAGAAAACTAGTTGAGAATCCTGATGTGCAGGCAAGGAGAAAGAGAGGAGAGAGAGAGAGAGAGAGAGAGAGAGAGAGAGAGAGAGAGAGAGAGAGAGAGAGAGAAAGACAGAGAAAAAGAGAGAGACAGGCAGACAGAGACAAAGACAGAAAGGAGAGAGACTGGGCCTATCATGAAATTTTATATCCTTGAAGCCCATTCCCATTGACTTAGTCAGTGTTCTCTTGCCATGAAGAGACACCGAAACCAAGGCAACTCTTATAAAGGGAAGTGTCTAACTGGGGAATCCTTACAGCTCAGGGATTTATTTCATTGTCATCATGGTGGGAAGCAAGGCAGCCTGCAGGCAGGCATGGGAGAAGAAGCAGAAAGTTCTACATTCTAATCACCAGGCAGGAGAGAGAGAGAAAGAGAGAGAGAGAGGGGAATCAGAGACAGAGACAGAAATCAAGCCCACCCCCATTGACATATTTCCAACAAAGCCACACTTTCTAACCTCACTCAAGTAGTGCCACGCCCTCTCTCAAGTAGTGATCAAGCATTTGAATATTTGAGTCTATGAGGGCCATTTCCTATTCAAACCATCCATGCTGCTTCCTGGCTGCCATTGGCTTACAGACATACCACGATGCAAAATGTTTTCAGTCTACCTCCTACCTACTGTAGTCCATAACAGTTTCAACACTGTTTAAAAGTCCAAAGTTCAAGTTCAAGGTCTCTTTTGAGACTTACGACAATCTCTTAATTAGAACACTGAGAAATCAAAATAAAAAAAAAAAACAGATCACATACTTTCAGCGTACAATGTCACAGAATATACATTACCATCTTAAAGGGGAGAATATAGTGATGAAATACTGGACCAAAACAAGGCCCCAAACCATTTCAGAATACGCCAAACTGTAAAACTGCCATGTCTGATGTCAAAATGCTCTTCAGATCTCCACCAGCTTTGTTGAATGCAACAAGCTTTTCTATCTTGGGCTGGTTCCATACCCAATCTGCAGCTTTCCTTACAGATACTCCATGGCTCTGGCATCTTTGCTCCAAGGCAATCCAGGCTTCACCTCCACAGCTTCTTGCTGTGGGCCCTCTGGGCCTCCATGCAGAAATACCTGGTCTCAGAGACTTCCTTAGGAATGGAGGGAGACTCCATAACCCCTTTCTTGTATCCTTGACTCTAACGTCAAAACCATGTGGCCAAAACTGCCCAGGTCCACTTCTTGCTAGGGCTGCAACGTGGTCCCTTTGCTCAAACACATGTCTACCAGATTTATGTTTGCAATGGTTTCCTTCACAGTCTAAGTCTAGCTGCCTTGCAATACACTCTGTAGACCAGACTGATCTCAAACTCAGAGGTATGCAAGCCTCTACTTCCCAAGTCCTGGGATCAAAGGCATGCAGCACCATGCTCCACCCTAAGCTTTTCTTTTCTTTTTTTTTCAAAGTATATTACTTAAAATATATATACACATATATAAGCACATTATAGCCTGATCCCAGCCCCCTCCTCCTTATTTTCCCAGTCCTGCCCTCATGCCCCTCCTCCCATTCCTCCCTTTTCTAAGGGGTACCAACCCACCCTGGCTAGTCTGGCCTCAGTGGGAGAGGATGCTCTTAGTCTTACGCTTTTCTTTAATTCTTTTTACAAGTTAGAAGCTTAGCTGGGTGGTGTCTTGCCCTGAGGTAACCACTTCCTTTATTCCATTTAGCATCAGGCTCTTTTTTAAACTTTTTATCACCTTAAATACGGGATTTAGCTCCATTACACTTCCTGGGGCTCCCTTTCTCCTCAAACTGTACATTTTGTCACTTTCCTTGCTCAGCTTGCTCAGTTCCATTATAGATTTGCTAAAGGTAACCACTAATAGCCAAACAACAGAGTTAATACTAGGCTTCCTTGAAATCTCATTTGCCAATGTCATTAATCTAAAAACTCTTCTGTTTAGCCTCAGGCAGACTTTTCAGACAAGGGCAAAAAGGCAGCCATATTCTTCACCAAAATATTACAAGAATGATCTCTAGGCCACTTAGGAGTATTCTTCTCCTCTGAAACCTCTTAAACAGACTCTGCATTGCTCTCAGCACCACTGTCTTCTCTGCTCCTTTTAGTATGACCTATGAAGCCCAACTTAAAGCATTCAACTACTTTCCTAATCCAAAGTCCCAAAATCCATATTCTGTCAACAGGAAACATGGTCGGACCTCTAACAGTAGTACCCCAGTCCCCATCCCACTGGTACCGACTTCTGTCTTAGTCAATGTTCTACTACTGTGAAGAGACACTATGACCACAACAACTCTCATAAAGGAAAACGTTTAATTGGGGCTGGCTTACAATTTCAGAGGTTTAGCCCATTATCATCATGGTAAGAAGTATGGCAACATACAGGCAGACATGGGGCTGGAAGAGTTACTGAGTTACGTCTGGATCTGTAGGCAGCAAGCAGAGAGGGAGATGCTGGGCCAGGCTTGAACACTTGAAAACCCATGGCCCACTCCCAGTAACATACTTCCTCTG